>NW_027507748.1:190949745-192149745 GCF_037356315.1 Lithobates pipiens | reverse complement strand
ATATATAACAGACAGCAACCCTCTAAAGATCCCAGTGTCAATCTCCTATTGTAAGGAATACGTATTACTTAACATGCAATATAACCTTGGCCATAATAGGAAACACATTACATTGGGGTCTGCTGTGAGCCTTTTTTCCAACTCCCTTTGGTCCTTATCAGCCAGATAAAAGCCTCTGATATGGAGTTCTTTATTGCTTTTGGAAAAGTCCCAACAAGAGCTGAAATTAATGAAATGCCATAAAAATGTGTTTCATCCTAAATGTGTGCGACTTTGCCCTGAACAGCAGGAATGAATTTTGTGAGGCTAAGTCAGATTACTGTCTTTATGTTACACCATGACTTCAAGGGAGGGGAGTTACCCATCTGTTGTCTACATATGCGGTATTACCAGTATATATGGCAAAAAAATGTCTGTTTTCAGCATAAACCATTTTATGATCTTGTTATTTTATGTTTAAATGAGGCTCACCTCAAGCAGATATATATGGAGGTGGGGAGAATAAAACATGTAATATAACCATAATAGAGTCAATTCATTATGTTATATGAGTGATATTATTTTACCTTTTCTTCGCATTATAAAATTGCATACACTTGGAATCAATATTTTGCATGAAATGGATTTTTAACTATTAAGGACCTCATGATTCATGAAACAGTATACCATTGAACTTTACTGAAGATAATGTTTAGTATTTCTTGAACTTTTGTGAACTGTTACCTCATTTTGTTAAGTAAAATTAGGATTGTAACGTGCAACTCTTTGGAAGTACCAGATCCCATTTGAAAGACAACTAAAATCTAGCTATTTAGATGTATATAGATATTTAAGACACAGTGTGATTTATTTAAATATTATTTTATTGGAGAGTGAAAAATCAGGTGCAGCTCTGCATTGTAACCAATCAGCTTCCAGGTTTGTTTTTTTGTCAAAGCTTAAAGCGGAGCTCTACTCAAAAACAGAAGCTTCACTTGTTCACACCCTTCCCCCCTCCACTGACACATTTGTCACTTTTTGGAGGGGAGCGGGTACCAGGTTTTGTCAAATACCCCCTCCCACTCTCGGGTATCATCGCCTATCAGTGATCTACGAGAATTTTCGGGCCCTCCTCCTTCCCCTCACTGCCTTCTGAGACACACACTGGTCCCAGAAGACAGCGGGGCCATTCAGAAAGTGCAGTGCAACTCATGCATGCAAAGTAGGAAACTGGCAGTGACTTACAATCCCGGTGCCTGCACCCGCCTGCACCCAAAGCTGATTGACAAATTCGCTCTGTATGTTGACCCCCTTCTTGACCAGAGCACTTTTTACAATTTGGCACTGCGCAAGAGCTATAGCGTCTACAAACTAGGGTACATTTTTTGGTATTTACGTAGCTTTTAGTTTATGACTGCCTATCTCATTTCTTGAGGTGCTAAAATGGCAGGGCAGTACAAAACCCCCCTAATGACCACATTTTGAAAAGTAGACACCCCAAGGAATTTGCTGAGAGGCATGTTGAGCACATTAAATATTTTATTTTTTGGTCATAAATGATTGAAAAATGGCAAAAAATAAATACAATTTACACAAAGTTGTCATTGAAATGATATATTGCTCAAACATGCCATGGGTATATGTGAAATGACACCCCAAAATACATTTTGCTGCTTCTCCTGAGTATGGGGATACCAGATGTGTAGGACTTTTTGGGAGCATAGCTGCGTACAGGACCCCGAAACCAAGCACTGTCTTCAGGCTTTCTAAGGGCGTAAATTTTTGATTTCACTCTTCACTACCTTACACAGTTTCGGAGGCCATGAAATGCCCATATAGCACAACCCCCCCCCATGACCCAACTTTGGACAGTAGAGACCCCAAGCTATTTGCTGAGAGACATGTTCAATTAAATATTCTATATTTCGCCACAAGTTTCGGGAAGGTGAGGTGAGCAGCTAGGATACTGAGGTGGAGGAGAGCACTTGAATTTTCAATATTTATGCACTGGTGGTGTGTTGTGTGTTTTTGTGCAGAAGACTCTGAGGATTATATTTGTGCATTTGGACTTATTTCTATTCAATTCATTTTTTTGAGTTTGTTGTCTTTATCTTCATTGTCTATTGTTCACTATTCCCGTGTAGGGAACACGTATATTTCATTATTGTGTATTTTTCACTATTCCCAGTCAGGGAACACGAATATCTGATTGTGCACTTGGTATCTTGCTACATTGCAAATTAATCATTTATTCTTATTTAAGGATTTAATGGTAGTTATTTAGGAAGCGCAACACTGTTTTGTTATGTAAAATCAACTTTTCCCGGGTTGGCCAGTGAATGGGGAAAGTACGGGTGCTGCAGAAGTGGTGGGCTCCCAATTCGGATTGGCAAATGCAGCAGGAAGGGCATTATGGGCTCGACAAGCCTGTGTTTGCCTTTTTGGTGGCAGCGGGACACTAGTTGTATCTGGGCTGATCCCGCTAACACTGTGTTTTTGGGATCCCTAAACTACTGGGGACGTTAGTATAGATCTGATCAGATCAACTATTGGTCCGTTCAGGCACTATCACCGCTGGGTGATCAGGGGGTTATACCTTTATTTAGGTACTATACGGCTGGTACCTTGATGCTATAAAAAAATAACCAGCATCACCCGTAACACTAATATTGTGATCACTGGTGATGGGGTGATCAAAGGGTTAAACTTTTATTAGGTGGGTTAGGGGAGTACCCTAAAGCTACCTAAGCCTACCACAACAGTGATCAGTGAAAAATCTGACAGCTACATTGGGTGACACTGGGACACGGAGTGAAGGATTTAACTGGGGGGAGGGAATAGGGGGATTCGGGGGTGACAAGTGTACCTACATGCACTCACTGCAAGATGTTCTCTCTCCTCTCTTTGGAACGAAAAGGATTCCACAAGGGGAGATGACATCCCTTCCCCTGCCTGTGTTTGCACTTACATGCAGGGGAAGGATTTAATTTGCCAGAACCGATCAGCAGGTCCAGGCCATAAATCATTGGCCTGGACCTGTAGATTGATAGGTTCTGAAACGAATCCGATGGCCCCCTGCCGGCAAGAGCGTGCCCCGTACAAGTTTGCGCAGCGGTACCATTGTGCCGCAGTAAATGTATGCAACGCAGTCGGCAAGTGGTTAACCTGCACTTGTAGATATCCATGCAAATGTCTAAACAAAGCCTAGGCTTACAGTACTATACATATATTATATAACCTACTATATATGTTTTGTTACATTATTCAAAAGTTTACATGCAAAGTAGACTTACAGCCACGGGATGCAGTTTTAAGAGCTTTAAAATTAAACTGTGTGGTCTGCAGAAAATGCACAGAAATGGTAACCAACACTGCCTCCATCACTACCTTGACTCCATACATTTGTGACCAATATAGTTTCCCTTTACCATAATTCCCAACTCTCTGAGATGACAAAGAGCGACATCTTTTAGCAAAACGTATGTATGCAAAGGACATACATCTGCCATGCACCATGAAAAATGTATTATTATTAATATCATTATTATCATTACAGACACGTATATGGCGCTGTCAATTTAAGCAGCACTTTACATATATATTGTAGATTTAGACCATATACAAACATATGCAAAAATATTTGTTATAGAGGTCTATAAGAGTGTTAATAAGGATTAACAAAGGGATCTGGTTTCAAAAGAGAACAGGGGGACATGTCCTCCAAATAAAGGACAGTTACTGGAAGCTAAGCCTTTATCTAAAATGCCACATACAAACAGTTCTAAATGACCATGTTAACACAAGCGTACAATTTATCTTAAATCTGCTTAGTTTTTTTATAACTAGGATTTATCAGATAATTCCTGTAAAGCTTTTTGAAATCCATAATTCATTTTAAAGTAATAGATTTTTTGATTACTTTGTATGCATAGATTCTATAAGCTAATGTCACTGTTCATAAAAAATAATGAGTAAAAGTAATTCATTCACAAAGGATGCTGATTGTTTAATGTGAATAAACAAACCTTACTGTATTATAAATCTTTGGTATGCATTCAAATACATAAATGTAAACATTTGTAGACACAGGGTGTACTTTCAAGCATTGCACCACATTTTGCAGTATAGTCAAAATGCATATAGAAAAAAATCCTGGAAAAGGGGATATACTGAATGGGTTAATTTACAATATTGATAAAAAACTAGTTAAATGTGTTTAAGATGTGTGGATTAAAGTGTTACTAAACCCGGGACCCTGCATTCACTCTATCTGGTCTCCCACAGTACACAGAATATGGAAATGCATTATTTTAGTAAATATAAACTGCTAAATACCTTTTCTCCTCAGCAGTATATAGCAGTCTTGTGACTTCTATCAGTGTCTGCTTAAAGAATGTAGGTGTTTTTATTTTACTCTGACTGTCCTATGAGGCTTCATGACCCCTGGCCCTCTGTCTGGAGAGGGCTGACTGGCCCTGTGCCGATCACATTCACCCTCCCAAGGGAAAAAAAAAACTCTCTTGCAATATACACCAAACTGAACATGTGCAGTGTGACTCCAAAGGCTGTATTATCAGGAGATGGATTGGGGACAGTGAAAGAAGGGGAGGATCTGAGAAGGCAGGATCAAACAGCCTTTTTACACAATGTGCAGGATTAGGTAGGAAAGGGTAAAATCCATATCAGGTTATTTTTTGCAGTTTGTGTCCTACTAGTGAAATTTCCCTTCACTTCCTGTCTTGGAGAAACAACAGAAAGTAATAGAACATTTCTTTATCACCTCAATATCAGGCACTTAAACACCTTCCTGCCCAAACCAATTTTGAGCTTTCAGCGCTGTCGCACTTTGAATGACAATTGTGCGGTCATGCTACACTGTACCCAAATGAATTTTTTATAATTTTTTCCCCACAAATAGAGCTTCCTTTTGGGGGTATTTGATCACCTCTACAGTTTTTATTTTTTGCTAAACAAACAAAAAAAGACCGGAAATTTTGAAAAAAAATATGTTTTTTTTTGTTTCAGTTTCAAAACTTTGTAAATAAGTATGTTTTCTCCTTCACTGATGAGCACTGATGGGGCTGCACTGACGAGCACTGATAAGGCAGCACTAATGGGCACTGATGAGGTGGCACCAATGAAGTGGCACTGATGAGGTGGCATTGATGGGCACTGATATGTAGCACTGATAAATATAAATATAGGTCATATATTGTTTCTGCCATAAAGAACCTTTGGTCTCTTTTATTCTGGTCTCTTTTTTTTTTTTTCTGGACTGATACATACTATATCATACACATTCTTGTATTTTCCTGGTTTTCTGGACATTGGACATTTGGTGTTGATAAGAATTCTTCTAAAAAGGTTCACACAGACCTTTTGTATTGTATTGTTATGGAGGTTGTTTATGGCAGAAACAATATATGACCAATATTTATATTTATCACTATTGTTACTTCTAATAGGGGGGAGTTGGCTGTCACTGAGTTGTTTGGTGGGACCATTTCACACTTTTGTTACTCCCAATTGAGATAATATATAGGTGTCTCTTATCCTTAGACCCCTGGCCATACATAATAACTAATTTATATGCTCACGCTATAGGTAGCGCCACTGACCCCACATTTCACATTTTCGAAATTCCATCAGTGGTTGGCCTTGTCTGCCCTCTCCTTCCTGACATCCCTCGACAGAAAAACCATTGGGCAAACAGCTCCGGCATCCAATTAGACATTTTGAAACCTGGTGGGGTATGCTGTCAAATTACAACAGTTGTAGCAGGGGATTCATCCATCCTTGCTGTATAGCATGGCTGGAAGAATCTGTTAGATTTTTTCCAATCAGCCCGTAGAGATAATGGAAAAAAATCTACATGTGTATGGCTAGCCTGTGATGGCGGTGCATAGATACACCATCCCTGTGCTTGAGCTGTAGCCTTAATATTTTTGGTTGCGTATACACACCACACATGGACCAGCTTCTGTTGCTACCTCTCACTTTGTGAGCCCCACCAAAGTTACAATGTATAGTCTAAATGATCATGTAGATAAAGGAAAGCCAGCATCTTGATCTTCTGCAATGAATACATTTATTAATCCAGGTGTGGTAGGTACAAAATAATACATGGCTTACGCATTTCGGCATGTAGCTTTAGTCATAGCCAGGTCAAAGCCATCATAGTCTGAGTGATCACAGGGAGAGATTGAGGAAATCATTTTAGCAGTAGACTGAATACATGATTTTTCCAGATTCCACCTCTTGACGGACATTGAAAGATTGCCTAGGTACAGTTACTTAGCTGAAGCTCAGGAACTGCTTTTTCATGAAAAATTATATACTGTAGCTTTATACTGTGAAATGTCAGGAATGCATTCATGCTCACTTGAAAAATAGCAATAATACTAAAAATAATAATACCATTATGTGTTATGATACAAAATTATGCGGTATGTATTGATTGTGGAGATGCTGACCAGCTCCTGTAGATATACGTCGGCTGGGCAAAGTAACGCACCCGTACGTTACTTTAAATTTCTCGCTCTGCGACCGTGCCCGCAGGACTCAATGTCCGTCGGGATACCTGCGATCATGTCACAGAGCTGAAGAACAGGGAGATGCCGATTTAAACACAGCCTCTCCCCATTCTGCCTAGTGACAGGACACCGAACGTCTGCTCCCTGTCATCGGGAGCAGCGATCAGTGTCGTGTCACTGCTAGCCCATCCCCCAGACAGTTAGAAACACTCCCTAGGACACACTTAATCCCTCCCCGCCCCCTAGTGGTTAACCCCTTCACTGGCAGTGACATTTTTACAGCAATCAATACAATTCTATAGCATTGTATCGCTGTATTAATGCCAATGGTCCCAAAAATGTGTCAAAATTGTCTGATGTGTCCGCTATTATGTCGCAGTCATGATAAAAATTGCTGATCGCCACCATTACTAGTAAAAAAAAATATTAATAAAAATGCCATAAATCTATCCCCTATTTTGTAGATGCTATAACTTTTGCGCAAACCAATCAATAAACGCTTATTGCGATTTCTTTTTTACCAAAAATATGTTGAAGAATATGTATTGGCCTAAACTGAGGAAAAAAAAAATTTCTTTTATATATTTTTGGGGGTTATTTATTATAGCAAAAAGTAATGCGTTTTTTCAAAATTGTTACTCTTTTTTTGTTTATAGCACAAAAAATAAAAACCGCAGAGGTAATCAAATACCCCCAAAAGAAAGCTCTATTTGTGGGAAAAAAAGGACGTCAAATTTGTTTGGGTACAACATCGCACGATGGCGCAATTGTCAGTTAAAGCGATACAGTGCCAAATCGCAAAAAAGTACTCTGGGCAGGAAAGGGGTAAATCCTTCCGGGGGGTAAAGTGGTTAATCCCAGTGTTTAATTATACACATTTTTCATATTAACATTTGATACACATTTGATCTTATTTATCAGACGGCCCATAAAAGCTATTAATATTTTTTCTTTGATTTCCAGTGGAGCTATAAAAGAGGATGGATAGTTGGCTGCTTTATGCCTTATTAAAATAATGGATGTTTTTTTATTATTATTATTAATTGGATTTTTCTGGGTGAGTCATTGGTAAATAATCTGTAAAAATGTACCTTGCATCCATCAGCCAGGACAGCTTTTGTCTGTTTTAGATGTACAAACCAGACCTAGGGCATATGGCTGCTTTACTTATATGGTGTTTACTTGACCTGTGAACTGACTTCATACTTTAATCCAAGGAACAGGCCCATGGCCTAACGTTCTTCCATCATGGTTGACTGACCAAAGATGAATATAGCAGGATCAGTGGAAAATAGCATTAACTGCTGTTGAATTGCATGACATATACTGGTACTCTTTAGAATTTTATGAAGCATTTGAGCATACCTTTTAATGTTGTTGCTTAAGTTATCATTGTAATCAGTCATGTGTAGACAGAGTTGTGAGACGTGCAGTCAGACGTCTTTTCATTATGATGGAGACGATGATGCCATGCGTTCAAAACTAAAATGATCACTGTACGTTTATTAGGAAAAACAGCAACAACAATCAGACATTCATCTGAGAACACTCCTGCAGTACGTATCATTAGCAGTAGATCAAAATACTTTGTGGGGATCATTTCCAGGAGTTTATGCAATACCATGACCTCTTTGTTGCTTATCAATTTTTTAGTGATTCAATGTGCTTATGTAGCTGATGGGAGACTTAGGGTAGAGGAAAGTAAATCTCTTTCATTCAACCCCCTGACAAAGCAACATGTCATTTTGATCTGCAAATCCTCTTACAAATTAATTCTATGCTAACTCCAGGGAAATTCACGTGACACAAAGGGAAGGGGGACCAGGAAAATTCCTCTAGCCATTCCTCTAGCCACAGTGACATCATTTCTATTGTTTTTAAAACACTGAAACTTGGTTGGCTTAAAATAGAACTATAGACACAACTTTTTTTTTGGATAGAGCAAAAGAGAGTTATAACCTCTGTCAGATTTTTTTTGACCATCTGGGTCCCATTGCAGAGATTTCCCTTCTGTCCCATAGCCAAACAGGAAGTGAGGGGAAATACCTGCAAATTAAGGGAGTTCCTTGGGGGCTCTTCGATTGCCAGAGCTAACGTCACTATTGGAAGATTATTCCTCTATTACTTTTCTGGGGAAAATTAAAAATTTGGGATTTTCTTCAACTTTCACTTTCCATGATAATGGTAAACAGGACAAATAGAAAGGGTGAATCTCCTTAACGGAGACACAGACAGCAATAAAAACTGACAAACATTCTAATCTCTCTCCACTCTATTAAACTAAAAAAAAAAAAAAAAAAAAAGTTAGCCCACCAAAGAGTACTAGATTATTAATAGGTGGAACATTAAATCCTATCTGCCCCTGGCTACTAATATGTCTTGGAAACTCAAACAATGAGATCTCCCTTCCTCATTTCCAAACTCTGTTTCTGGATGTTCCCACATTTCAGTCTATCTTGCTGTATTCTCCATAAGTAAAACAATCACTAGGGAGATGGGACTCCCACATAATGGCCATAGCAAGTGTGCAAACCCAGGAAATGCACGGAACACTTACCAGAAGATATATAGAAACCAACTGAGATATAAGAATCTTATCTACGGTTTAATTCTCCAGCATCTGCCATATATGAAATGTCTACTGTTGGGTTGACTGATCCTTTGAAGTCATTATGTTTATGTTTTTTGTGAAAGTGTTTTAGTAGGACCATGTGAGAAACGAATTAGAAAAGCCTCCACTAAATGGGAGATTGGGAATCGTCTTGTCTTTTTTTCCACTTAGAAAGGCCTTACAAGCGAGACTTCCTTCTAAGAACATCTTGTCCCCAAGCAGGTTAATTCATTGAACTTTCAATAAATGCAGGTGCAGTCCTTGAAAACGAATAAATGCCAAGCTTGAGGATAGAGAGTACGGGTGATGGTGGAATACCCTAATCCATTTCAAGGCTTTTACAGCTTCCCTGGCTTACAGTTGCTGGTTGGGTTCCTGCATCCAGGAGCACACAGCCAGACCCTCTAGGCCCAGACACCAGCCCTGGCGTCTCACAATGGGCATACCTAGTTTGCAAACTGCAAGCCCAGTCCAGTGTCTGGTTCTTTTAGGAAAATACTTCAGCAGACTGCTCTTTTTGCCACGTTTTTAAGGCCACTAAAACATTTTGTTTTGTTTCTTTATCCTGAACACTTACACATTCCTGTCATTATAATAGCTCAAATTTTCCAGATACAATGACACCTTAAACGCTTGCATTTGATCAAGTATAGCTAAAGTATAGCTATAGTATACCTAAATAAAAGTAAACTGACAGAAGCAGTTGAATCTAAGTGCCTGTATATACCTTTATGTAATATTGACTGCAGGAAATTAGGTTGAGGTTGTCTCATCTTACCTGATGTTCTCAGACAGTCTCACTGGCCAATAACAAAAAGTGGAAGATGGGAGAAAGAGGGTCCAAGCTTGAAGTCAGTATTTTCATCATAGATTTTTTTGAGTTCAATGTTACTGAGATGTTCTAAAAAACGCAAGTTCTTCGACAAAGCTGTATTTAAAGCCAACTTCAGTGAATATTTAGGGATTCATTTACTAAAGGCAAATAGACTGTGCACTTTACAAAGTGCAGTTGGACTGAGCAGAAGCTCTGCTGACTCCATTATCAAATCATGTGCAAGCAAAAAAACAGTTTTTTTTTATTTTCCTTGCATTTGATTGGGTATTTTTTGCAAAGCGACGCTTCATCTTACTTACAAACTTCTATAGAAACTGTCCTTGCAAAGTGCACAGTCTATTTGCCTTTAGTAAATCAACCCCTAAAGCCCTATGCACACCAGTATTTTTTTCATCAACCCAGCAGTGCTGAATGAAAAAAAACATACAAAAACATATCCAACGTTATTACATCGACTCCCCTGCTGTTCTATTGTGTTCTGACAGGGGGACGCCCTCTAACCTCCCCCGCCAGAACACTCTGAGCTAATCGTCAGACCTTTTTTGGCCATACCCCTTCGACCGACTCACTTACACACTGGCCGAATGTCGGCTGGTTTCTATTGAACCATTCAGCCCGTGTGTACTAGGCTTAAAGGGGTTGTAAAGGTTCGTTTTTTATTTTCTAAATAGGTTCCTATAAGCTAGTGCATTGTTGGTTCACTTACCTTTTCCTTTGATTTCCCTTCTAAATGTTTTTTTTCTTTGTTTTCTTTGTCTGAATTTCTCACTTCCTGTTCCTCCTCAGTAAGCTGTTCAGTAAGCTGTTCTGGCTGACTAACCACCAGCTCAGATGATGGTGAGAAGTTTACTGAGGAGAAACAGGAAGTGAGATATTCAGACAAAGAAAAAAAACATTTAGAAGGGAAATCGAAGGAAAAGGTAAGTGAACCAACAATGCACTAGCTTAGAGGAACCTATGTAGAAAATAAAAAACGAACCTTTACAACCCCTTTAAGCCTGTGTCCCAGGTCAGAAGATTTACCCCACCTCTGCCCCTTGTTACTGGGGAAGGTGATTCCAATAGACTGACATTTGTGGCATATTCATCCGATAATTGTTTAATACATTTTTTCCAAATCTTTCCTAGTTTCTTAAAGTGGTTGTAAACTCAGAAAGAAAAAAACCTGCAACACAAAGACATAATGAGCTAGTATGCATCGCACACTAGCTCATTATGAAATACTTATCTTAGAGCGAAGCTATTGCAGGGGTCCTTGCACACTGCTGTGACCAGCGACATGTCACCTGGAGTTCGTGGGCTCTGGCGCTGTGATTGGCTGGAGCCGCAATGACATCACACACGCACATGCAGGCGGGAGCTGCCGGTCACAGCACAGCTACTGAAGAAACATCACGAGCCAGCCGTTTCTTCAGTGCTTATGTCCCGATGACATCAGCACATGCGGATACAGTGAATATATCCTGAACTGTGCAAGTTTAGGAGATATTCACAGAGCCTACAGGTAAGCCTTATTTTAGGCTTACCTGTAGGTAAAAGTAGTATAACAAGGTTTAAAACCACTTTAAAATAAATGTTTGATTCTGATTAGCAACAGTCCTCTGACCAGTAAATACTGAAGTAAATATAAATGTTTTTTTCTACTGACTCCCTCTTCTGAAAATGCTGGTTACCTGGTTGTCAAGCTGATCCAATGCCTTCAAATTCTTGTAGTCCATGTCCTACAAAGACGCCCAGGCAGATCTTACATTTTTACTTCATTCTTACTTTCTAACCTGCATGCTTTTCCCAGGTTGGTGCCTCGGGAAGTACTGAAGACAGAGACAGCCAGGCAATTAGTATTCCCAGATCTAGGCAGTGATGGCAGCTCCCGTATTGCTTTCAGTGCAGGTTTCCTTTAATAGCAGGACAAAAAAAAAGATTTGCAGTTAGTTCAGTTATTGTAGCCTTGCAAATGTCACTTGTTCCTGATGCAGTCGGACCAGGAAAAATAATGTATGATTCATCACCATTAGTAATTGAAATGTGAACATTGCTCTGTACCTTGTGATGTCAAGGTCACTGTGTGAAGTTAAAATAAAGGCTGTGTATCATGTAGATATTTCACTAGCAAAGAATACAAATTTGCTTTTACCTAAGGTAACTTATTTAGCAGTCTAGACAATGTTATCTGGCTTACTGTGGCTCAGAATTTTTTTTTTATAAACAGTCTCCTTCAATCTAGTATTTTTTGTGGCTATTTGTAGCAAAAGATAGACTAAAGCTGGCCATACACTGGTAGATTTTCGTACATTCATAGGAAAAATCTTAACATCAAGAGAGATCTGAAAAATGTTATTAAAAAGTTCTTCAAAATTTCATTTGCTTTCAACATCCAGTCTTGGTATGAATGGAATTTTCCAAATTTAATCACTTAAGGACCGCCTCATGCCGATGTACGTCGGCAGAATGGCACGGCTGGGCACAAGCACGTACCTTACGTTGCTTTTTAAGTGCCCAGCCATGGTCCTGTGCTCCGTGACCGTGGCCGCGGGACCAGCGATCGCCGCTGGTGTCCCGCGAACGGGTCTCAGAGCTGAAGAACGAGGAGAGGTCTGTGTAAACAAACCTCTTCCCGTGCTTCCCTGTGTGGCTGTCACCGATCGTCTCTTCCCTTTTATAGGGAAGGACGATCTGTGATGTCACATGTCAGGCCACGCCCCCTACAATAAAAAAAAACACATAACGTCATACATAACACCTACACTGCCCCCTAGTTGTAACTCCTTCACTGCCAGTGTCATTTACACAGGAATCAGTGCAAATAATGACAATGGTTCCAAAAATGTGTCAAAAATGTCCGATGTGTCCACCATAATGTCGCAGTCACAATAAAAATCGCTGATTGCCGTCATTACTAGTAAAAAAAAATATATTAATAAAAATGCTATAAAACTCTCCCCTATTTTGTAAACGCTATAACTTTTGCGCAAACCAAACAATAATCCCTAATTGTGATTTTTTTTACCAAGAATATGTAGAAGAATACGTATCGGCCTAAACTGAGGAAAAAAATGTTTTTTATATATTTTTTGGGGATATTTATTATAGCAAAAAGTAAAAAATATTGCATTTTTTTCAAAATTGTCCCTCTATTTTTGTTTATAGCGCAAAAAATAAAAACCGCAGAGGTGATCAAATACCACCAAAAGAAATCTCTATTTGTGGGAAAAAAAGGACGCCAATTTTGTTTGGGAGCCAGGTCGCAGGACCGCGCAGTTGTCAGTTAACCTCCCTGGTGGTAATCCCGAGTCTGGCTCGGGTTAGGATTTTACTATCATAAGCGGTAACCCCGAGCCAGACTGGATACAGGGAGAGGTTACTTACCTTGTCCCCTGGATCCAGCGATGTCCTCCACGCTGTGTGATCGAGCCGTCCTCTGCTCGATTCACACAGTGCCCGAATGCCGCCGAGCTCCGTTCCCTGCGACGTTACGGCGCACGGGAGCAGAGAACGGCACCAAATTCAATAAAGTTAAAATACACAAAACACACACAGTACTGTAATCTTACAGATTACAGTACTTTATAAAAAAAATTACACACCCCCTTCGTCCCTAGTGGTCTGTGCAGTGCCCTGCATGCACTTTTATATTATAAATACTGTTTTTTTTCTGCCTGGAATTTGGAGATTGTCCATAGCAACCAAAAAGTGTCCCTTTATGTCAAAAGTGATTTTAGACCAACTAGAAAACAGCGATAATAAATTATAATCACTTGCAGAATTGAGCAATAGTGATTTGTGCGGAAATTCGTCATCAAACACTAAATCTAATGATAGCAACAATTCTGCAAATGAGCAAATTTCAGTGTTTTTGGATTTTATTACATTATTGAATAAGTTTTATTATTATTTATTATATTATAAACTTTATCATACCCGGGATGTCTGCTACACTCTGGTTTGAACAGATTTAAGAGAGTTATTTCTAAGAATTACAGGACTACAATATAAAACGCCAAATTTCCATGTAAAATAATTGTACCGCTTTCAGCACCTAAAACCAGAATGAATCATACCGCCAGGGAGGTTAAAGCGACGCAGTGCCGAATCGCAAAAAGGGGCTGGTCCTTTGGCTGCAAAATGGTCCAGGGCTTAAGTGGTTAAAATCTCGCTAGCTTTATAACATTTGATTTTGGTATGAATTAAATTTCCCAGATGAAAAACTATATACACTGTTGTAATTTTTTTTGTTTTAAAAAAAATGCCATTGTCACTGGGGTCGAAATGGCATCATTTGAAACCACTAACCATTAGGAAATTGAAAGAAAATTCCTAAAATGAACATTTTTAAAACAAAATTCTGCTAGTGTACTAGTGTATTGCCAGCCTAATTGAAGTCAATCAATAAATAAACCCACAATTTCCATAAGAGAATGCCAGTCAAAACTTTTTTTAAACATTTTGGATAAAGTAGGGAATTGGGTTCTTGTTTCCTGTACCTGGGACCATTTAAAAACAATGATAAAAAGTGATCTTACGCAGTGTTATAACCACTCAGATAATGAACTAAAATCACAGAAAAATTACTAAAGTGCAGAATATAAAATCTTCTCAGGAAGTGAAAACATATTAAAAGTGCAAAATACAATATGCAAAAATATTCCAAAAATTATAAAAATTAAAAAAATAAACAAAGTGAAAAAAAATTATAGCAAAATAGGGAGATCATAAGAGTCAATCAATAAATAACGTCCTAATGGCGAAATTAAAATGAAAAAAAATGGATGAAAAATTAAGTAAAAGATGAGTCGACAAGCTAATGACAATTGCCACCTGTAAGGATAGTCTCACAGAACTCTCACCTCATAAAAATGAAGAAATTTGCATCAATGAGTACACGTCTTTCCACAGCCACCTATTGGAACCTTTTCCTGTTCCCAAACGGTAATTCAGATGTCCTGGACTATTCTTCAGATAGTGTATACCCTCCACAGAGCCATCCTAATTTCCCCCCGGTATTGGACAGTAAAGCAGAATGGGGGAAAAGAGAAAGAATGCCTTCAATGGTGTAGTATGTTAAAAAAAGCACAGGGCAGATTAAGGTGCTAATAGGTGGACTCTTACATTAAAAACATTAAACACAGGCAAAAACAGATAAAATGGCGTTCTCATCGCCTTCTCACATCACTTCTGGTGTGCGTCTGATTCCGGCCACTCTATACGCATTACATCACGGCACGTGACTTCATCAGGGGACCTTAATAAATCTGTCCTGTACTTTTTTATGTCGACCACCAGCAACATACATCGGCACCCTGCAGTGCAGCGGGCGCAGGCGTGCACCTCCTATCCCCGCTTAAAGGGCCGATGTACAGCTACGACAGTTTGTGGCAACGTGCCAACCTGCAGCAATATAATGAAGGTGGCTGGTCGGAAAGCAGTTAAAACAAGCCTGCATTGACTTCTGTAGCTGCCTGTACTGACCTTTGAATCGTGAAATGGGGAAATATATCAGAGAAGTAATAGCATTATGGGGAAAAGGAGTGATAAGAAGGGGTTGATGATACGAGAGGAGTTTGAAGTATGAAGCCCAGGAGAAATGTTCAAAACACTAAATGTTGTTTGCTAATTTTTAAGTAACCTTGAAGAAACCTTTTTTTAAATAGCATGTGTTCGGACTACAGAAAGTTTTTCATTGATTATTGTCCAAGTTAAACAGATTTTAAAAACTGTGAACTCAAGTATTAAAGATTTCTATGCTGTTGTCTGTTTTGCAGCAGACAGTGAACATAAGACATTGTGATTTCAGTGTCTGTATAGTGAACTTTGAAAATTAAGTCTTCCACAATGTATATAACTAGATGGGTGAGTAAGGACTTGTTTTAAAGTGCATGTACTATTGCTTGCTAAGACTATGTTGATAGTGTGTATATTCTGGGTACAAGTTCACTTTAGGAAGAGACAAACAGGTTAATTTACTAAAGGCAAAGTGCAGTTGCTCCAGGGCTTTGTAAATGAGCAGAAGCTTTGCTAACTTCTATCATCCAATCATGTGCAAGCAAAAATGCTGTTTTTTTACATTTTCCTCACACGTGATTGGGTACTCTTTGCAAAGTGAAGCTTTACCTCATTTACTAAGCTCTGGACCAACTGCACTTGCAGGGGACAGCTGCATGTTGCAAAGTGCACAGTCTTTTGGTCTTTAGTAAATCAACCTCTTAGTTCTAACTCTTACTTAAGAGACCAAAAGTTAATCCGACATAAACAGTGACTCAGAAATGAGCAAACTCAGACAGTACAGAATAAACATTGTCATGTGAACGTCATCACAATAGAGTTCTTTCACATGAATGTATACGGGCTGCAGTACTACTTCATTAGTATTTTTCTTTAAATCACATAATTGCCATCCTTGCTTCATTTCTATGACTTCACCCAGGATTAGAGAACTGATTTGTAATTCTATAATTAGCAAGAGTGAGTTGAAGACATCAGGCTACAATAATTCAATGCAATCAATGTTGCCTTGACAGCGCCAGTATCTTTTCTCTGTTCCATGTGCTTATCCATTCAAATCGAATCAATGGTATCCTAAAAAGCACCAAACGGAATCATAGTGCTGAGTGCTTGTCTTTAGACATTTCCTTCCTATCCTTCCTTTTCATTTTATTACAGAGTTAGCAAAATGGAATGCTATTTATTTTACTACTGTTCAATATCTAATACATATTTAATAAGAGTCAAATTGTGTACTGCAAGCTACAATTCTAATTCTCATTGTATTCCTTTCTCATTGCATTGCATTCCCTTAACAAAAAAACAATAATAGTACAAAAAACATTTTGTCTGGATTTCCCTGCTACAGGATAAAAAACAAATCATGATATATAAAATATATAAAGGATGACTATGATTTGTACTAAATGCAGCAGATAGCAATGTATATCTACAAACATCAACACCAGGGGCATTGCTAGGTCTACAAAAGATCTTAAAGCCCATAGCAGCATAGTAAAGAAAGGCATATGCATCATCATAACACATCAGGGTCCTCAGAGAGCCCCCCTTACATCAGCGTCCCCAGAGAGCCTCCTCCTTACATCAGAGTCCCCAGAGAGCCTCCCCCTTGCATCAGGGTCCCCAGAGTGCCCCCGCTTACATTAGGGTTCCCAGAGAGCCCCCCCATACATTAGGGTCCCCAGAGAGCCTCCCCCTTAAATCAGTGTCCCCAGAGAGCCTCCCCCTTAAAATCACAGTCCCCAGAGAGCCTCCCCCTTGCTTCAGGGTCTCCAGAGAGCCCCCCACTTACATCAGGTTCCCCAGAGAACCTCCCCTTCCCTTGGGGACCCCTGCAAAAACTCGGGGCTATGGGCCCCAGATTCAGAGCTGTAGCCCCAAAAGCCACCCCCTAGCGACGCCACTGATCAACACTATACTCTGCTCACCATCCATATCCTGTGCTTTGCCTAAGTATGCTTTTTTTAATGGTTATTTTATCCAAAAAATGATTTTTATATTTCTATAATTCATACATAATGTGAACATGAGCTTTCCCTATACAGAGCAACAGCAGGTTCACTTTCATGGTAACCCCACCGCCAGCTTGTGTTGTGTACGAAAAACACTTTTTTTTTTAATGTTTGGATAAAGTAGAAAAAAGTAGAAAGATTTGGGACTTTGAGTGAGGCACAGGGGATATGTGTCTCCATCCCTAATTCATTGTACAAAAAATGGGAAAATCGTGACTTTGAATGAGTTCATGGACAGCGTGTGAGTTTCTAAGTTGAATATTTATTGAAACTATCAAAATGCATAAAAATGCCATTTGCACAACCACATAGAGGAAGAACATTGTAATTAATGCTGTTCCATAAATGCATACATCGCATAAATATATAAAGTAGAAAAGACCCCATCAGCTTTTTTGTGATTTGTCTCTCAAGGAAATATTACTTTCTCTACCAGAGACACAACAAGAAATAAGAGGAAATCTCCAAAACCATGGGACATCCCCTCTTCAACATTTTTCACCAATGTATGTGTCCCTTCACCTCTGGTTCCTATGTCAGTTTGAAGTGGTTGTAAAGGCTGAAGGTAAAAACTGAAGGTAAAAACTTTTTGTGCCAGAGAATCCCCAAGCCCCCCTTATACATACCTGAGCCCGATCTCATTCCAGCGATGTGCACAAGAGCAAAAGCTCTCTACACTCTTTCCTACTCACTGTGTAGATTGATGACAGTGGGAGCCATTGGCTCCCACTGCTGTCAATCAAATTCTGTGACAAGGGAGCAGGGGGTGTGGCCGAGCCACCCTGTCTGTGTCTATAGATGCAGACAGTGAGGCTCAGGAGTGAGCCAGCAAGAGTGCCTCAGTAGAAAGTGGCTTTGTATGGGGGCACTTGCTGAAGAGGTGGAGCCAGGAGTGCCAGCAGGGGACCCAGGAAGAGGAAGTTTGGAGCTGCTCTGTGCAATACCAGTGCACAGAGCAGGTAAATATTACATGTTTATTATATACTTTACAAAAATCAAAGCTTTAGTATCACTTCCAATATTTTAGGCTTTGCATTATTTTCTCTACCCCCGCACAGGTCAGAGGCCTGCCTGATACAAATTGATTGGATAGCTTAGGAATGTCCTTATATTATCATTGTTTTCATAAGTTTCAAGTTGATTATACAGTCAGATTGTGAAATGTATGGTGACCATAAGAATAATGGAAAGGGTAAATATTATTAGTAGGGACAAAGACATTCATTAATCAATCTGTCCCACACTGGCGCCCACAGTCAGTAGAGATGGGCACATGGCCAACAGTGGCACCTTACAATTCCAAAATTAATAATAGCCAGCGTTCGACGTGTGTCTTAAAAACAGAGGTGCTAGTTGCATACATTTGCAAATATATGTGGAAACCACACTGCCTCTTCAAGGTTCCTATGTGAAGTGTGGTCCCTACTCTAATCTTGTAGACCTCATTTTATAAATTGAAGGCAGGTATGCCTGAGGGTAGTCCAGAATTCCTTTACTTGCTTCCGGATTGTCCACCACATATATACTGCAGCAGGGCATCCCGGCTGTGCGAAATCACATACCTGTATGCGATCTCATGCACGAGGTCTGGGGTGTGCGCACGAGCCGCCGGTGATGCGCTCTCACTGTGATTGTATTGTATTTTTAAAAAATAATTTATTGGATGTGTTTTATAGCAGAAAGTAAAAAATATATTTTTTTCAAAATTATTTGCCTTTTTTTATTTAAAGTGCAAAAAATTAAAACCACAGAGGTGACCAAATACCGCTAAAAGAAAGCTCTGGGAAAAAAGGACATCAAATTTATTTGGGTACATCGTCACAAGACCGCGCAATTTTCTGTTAAAGCAATGCAGTGCATATCACAAAATAAAAAATGGCCTAGTCAGGAAGGGGGTGAAACAATTGTTTCATGAAAAGATCTGGCACCACTTGTTTGTTTAGTTATGCATATGTTTGTCTTCCCCAGTTTTAGAAAAATAATGACTTATGACTTTATTTATCAAGGCTAGTTTCCAAAACATATATATTAAGTGGTGCTTGATAAATCCTGAATTGTCTTTTTTCTGTCTGGGAGACATTTTCTCCTTGCTGTCGAATGAAAAGCTCTCCTGGAGGCATTTAGTAATATGCCAGCTTCATACAATGTGTTTTGACAACAGCACAGTAAATTTGCAGAGGCAGAGAGGCGCCCTTTATGCCCATAGTGTTGCTGGATGGCACTGGAAAAAGCTTGCAGCATATTGCTGGGCGCTGGCATTTGTCATGGCAAATTTGCTGTAAGCTCTGTGGCTATGCAGAACAGATCACAGAGCATGCAGAGTAAGGAAATTCATTCCTGAAAATCCCAACAATCCATAAATCTTTTTTCTAGAGGCTCTACCCCATTTCATCACAATGACTGTGGCAGTGAGATTCAAGCTGTTTGGGAAAAAATGTGAGATTGTTACATCTTAATGTTGTGTTTTGTATATAAAATGTTCATGTTTCATCATGTTGATATGAAAAATAGCTTTTACCACATATGGATTTATTTAATTATGTAGCTGGAGATGGGCTTTAAAGAGCAAAGCAGGAGAGTCCAATTGCATAAAGTTTGGTTAAAGCTGAACATCAGCCAGATTTAAAAAAGACAAAAGAATGCAGTTATGTATCAATTAACCACTTCAGCCACGGACCATTTGGCTGGCCAAAGACCAGAGCGTTTTTTGCGATTCGGCACTGCGTCGCTTTAACTGACGAGTGTACGGTCATGCAACGTGGCTCTCAAACAAAATTGATGTCCTTTTTTCCCCACAAATAGAGCTTTCTTTTGGTGGTATTTGCTAATCTCTGTGGTTTTTATTTTTTGCACTATAAACAAAAGAAGAGTGACAATTTTGCAAAAAACACATTATTTTTTACTTTTTGCTATAATAAATATCCCCAAAAAATATATAAAAAAACATTTTTTTTCCTCAGTTTAGGCTGATACATATTCTTCTACATATTTTTGTTAAAAAAAATCGCAATAAGCGTTTATTGATTGGTTTGTGCAAAAGTTACAAAATAGGGGATAGTTTTATGGCCTTTTTATTAATATTTTTTTTTACTAGTAATGTCGGTGATCTGGCGCAATTTTGGCACCATTCACATTTATACAGCAATCAGTGCGATTACTGTGTACATGTGACTGCCAGTGAATGGGTTAACCAGTAGGGGCGCTGCAGGGGTTAAGTGTGTCCTGGGGATGTGTGGGGGGATGGGCTACGTGTGACACAACACTGATCACCACTCCCGATCACAGGGAGCTGTGATCAGTGTCCTATCAGTAGGAAGAATGGGGAAATGCTTGTTTACATCAGCATTTCCCCGTTCTTCCTCTCCGTGAGATGATCGCGGGTATCCCGCAGACATCGAGTCCACGGGACCAGCGATCACACTCACAGAGCTTGCGGAGGGCCCACAATGCCGCTTCTTAAAGGGCCACGTACAAGTACGTCAATATGCCTGTACGTGCCATTCTGCTGATGTATATAAATATGGGCAGCACAGTGGTGTAGTGGTTAGCACTCTCATTTTGCAGTAAAAAGGGTCGCTGGTTCATATACGAACCACGACACTACCTGCCTGGAGTTTGCATGTTCTCCCTGTGCCTGCATGGGTTTCCTCCGGGGACTCCGGTTTCCTCCCACACTCCAAAGACATGCAGGTAGGTTAATTGGCTTCTGTCCAAAATTGGTCCTAGTATATGAATGGGGACCTTGGATTGTGGGCTCCTTGAGGGTAGAGACTAATGTGAGTGTGCAATGTACAGGGACAGGGACAATTGTAGACACTCACTCAGGTTGAACTGGATGGACTGGTGTCTTTATCAACCTTACTGACTACTACTGTATGTAACTATATTGGCGTAAGCCAGTCGGCAAGGGGTTAATAAATCAATAAAGTTGCCTATATTTTGCCTTCCCTGGTTCCTCTGCCCCTCATCAACATGCTCATTTTTTTTCACTATACAGTATATCTTATTTTGGACCCAGTGACACAAACCGAGGTTCACTGGATGTACCAAACACTTGAAAGAAAAAAAAAAATCTAGAACATACAGGCACCTCAACCCTATCGATGTCTAAGGGGGCCGAATCTTGCTATTTTTGCAAGCTTTTTGGAGAAAAGGACATCAGGGACAGATACCAATGCAAAAAAAATAAAAAATTCAGTGTGGAGTAGATTTTGAAATATAGCTTAAAGGGCGACATTAAAACACACAATTCCTTTAACCCCTTTGATGCTGGAGCCATTTTTGCATTTTTTGTGCACATGTACAAAAAATTATTTTCGGCCTGAATATTAGGTAAAAACCTAGGGTTGGGTTCACACTATCTTCGCATGCGGCTCACAGCAGGGGTCCGGTGCATCCCCGTTCACCATTTCAGGTCCGATTTCAGCCCAAATTTTGAAGTGCTAAAACATTTATTTTCTCAACGAAGACTAGAGAACAGTTCCAATTTTTTATGTCACATGATATTAACACAAGGGTTTCTGAAAAGATCAGTAAAAAAATACATCAAGTAAATTTTAGGGCACTTTTTTTGTAAAGTATAAAAGATAAAGTTGTGCCGAGTAAATAGATCAATGATTCTCAACCAGGGTTCTGTGGAACCCTAGGGTCCCTCCAGAGGTTGCTAGGGGTTCCTTCAGCATTGGGCAATTTCTGCCTCTCAGATAAGTTCCCACTGACACCATTGATCTTTTTAGCTATCTGTAAGGAGGTAATTCTTCCCAATGACCACAAGTGTAAGGACCATTCTTCCCACTGACCATCACACTAATGTATCACGAGGTGTAAATTTCTCATTTTTAGCAGTTCTCCAAGACCGGAGAACTATTTCAAGGGTTCCTCTGTGTTGAAAAGGTTGAGAAAGGCTGAAATAGATGCTCAACATGGCAAGTCTTAACCCATGCGTGTGCCCATGAAACAGTGACAAGCTTCAGTAGACTATGGGGTTGATTTACTAAAGGCAAATATACTGTGCACTTTGCAAAGTGCAGTTGTACACTGCAAAAGCAATAGCCCCAGAGCTAAATAAATTAATTAAAGCTTCATTTTGCAAAGAATACCCAATTGTGCAAGGAAAATTTAAAAAAATGCATTTTTGCTTGCACATGATTGGATGATGGAAGTCAGAAAAGCTTCTGTTCATTTACTAAGCTCTTGAACAGCTGCACTTGCAGAGTGCAACTTCACTTTGCAAAGTGCACAGTCTATTTGCCTTTAGTAAATCAACCACATTTGTTTCATACAATTTAAAAGCCCCTACATGTCATCAGTATAGTGTCTTTTGATATGTAACATGTGTAGAGCAAACAAAGGTTTTGTGTGTAGGAGCCCCCAACGCATGGAATTACGTACATACGTGCATGTATGTGGGGGTGCACAAAAAAAAAATTACGCCAAGGCGGGGGGGGGGGGGTATTAAGTGCTTGGGTACAACTTTAATTTTTCCACACTTTTTTCAAAATGTGATGCATTTTTGGTGACAGAATCTCTTTAAATGAGACATCAGCAGTAAACAGATAACAACAAAGCCTGGGGAATGCCCAGGAAAAAACCCATGCCTACTTTCCAACCAACTCGCAAACAACCGAATTAACCTGTCTAACAGTATGCGTTAAAAACAGGGGTTTAGTCTGCACGCATTTGCAAATGCCACAGAAACTCATCACGGCACCCTTGTATCTGTGGTCCTAACACTAAAATATGAGTGTCCCCACAGTGGAGGCGCATGCATTCTGATGGATAAATGAGGACAGGTGGCTGAAGGAGAGCCTATCCCTTCTTAAAGGTGCAGGAGCACACTGAACACCCAGCGGGGGGTTCTAGTTAAAATCTAAACCAGATCCTTATAATGGTATGTCTGGTGTGGACTACAAGGGGGACCCTACAGAAAGAAAAAAAAACTTACAGTGCCCCCTAAAGTCCATACTGGATCCTTATGCTTGAAAAAAATCAGATATGCATTTTAAGGGGGAACCTCACCCAAAAAAAAGAAGACCCTTTGGGTGCCATGATTGTGATGACATAATGTGCATACTTGTGCATATAATATGTGCTAGGCCTAGCCCTGGCAGGGTCTATAGAAAATGTTTCAGCAAACCCTGCACTTTTGTTGCGTTCTGCTACTCAATGGAAATAACCACCTTCCACACATATGTGGTTACTAGTGGCCTTCAATCCACAGATTTAAAAACACTGATTTAGACAATTTATAATCATATTTGCAAATATTATATACATATTACAAAGTTTAATCAAAGTCGTTATTTTTCTTTTATTATCTATAAAATTAGATTGACTTACCTTAGTTTTAAGATACGTAAACAGTAAATATGTTTATTGGTTAAGGTGATTGTTCTTTTAACACATGCAAAGAGAAGGGTTTTTTAATGAAGGTAACCTAGTGTGTGATTGTATTGGTATACCTAGACATAAGTATGCATAGCAGAAAGTAACACGACAGATCTCTTTTTAATAATTTATCACTTGTATAAGATTAATTTTCTTCTCCGCTACAAGGTTAAGGTCTGATGTAGACATGGGATTGTAGGCTTAATGTTGAACCTTTCTGTTATACTTCCCCACATACTTTATGGCTTTCACATAAAGAAAATGATCCTATCGGATTATCTGAAATTCATGTCTGCAGTGGTTTTCATTCTAACACCTGGCCACCAGTGAAAATGACTGAAAGGTAATTTGCTAAAGTGCTTACATGGTGAGCTGAATTCTTTCTGTTCTTTTCTTGCATGGAGCTATTATCTCAAGACAGTTCGAGGCAAGTGTTGCCTCCAGAAAAGAAGCACAATTATCAGGTATTCAAAACAAACACACATGCTAATACCACACCGCAAAAGTGGTATTTCTGCTTACTATATAAACCACGACTAGATGAAACTAAGGTCGCTCTCAGCTACTGTTATAACAACATACTATTTACATGTATGTGGTAAAAGGAAAACCATTTTTTTTTAATTTACAGTTTGTTTTCCTTTTATCTTTTTGCATTTTTTTCCAACATTCCATTTTTCCCTACAGAGGTTCATTTCAAAGGTTTCTTGTCTCAAAGTTTCTTTGAAACAATGCCATTATAATTTTCCAGCCTGAGAATGGCATCTTCAGATTCACCTATCCTACAAAGGTTGCCGCAGATAGCGTGGGTCTTGTACCGGCCAGTGCCTCAGTCTGTTGTCTTTTTGACGTCTGCAATATTAATCTGGTATATTGCAAAAAATAAAGTATAATCTGAGTCTTCTGTTTTCGTTTATTTTACAATATAATTTTTCCAGCAATTGTTCAGCCTGAAGTTCGTCAAAGATATTGCCTATCAAGCCATGTTATTAATCAGTCTATCATTCACAGGAAAATAGCAAATCTCATAGAGTATCCAGTTGGTAGCAAAAGCTGCAGTTTGCATTGATCTTCAGCTACTCATTTCACCATCTTTGCAAATTCTAAAGCTAAATCTACTCCTACCCCCATTCTAAGACTATTCTTTCTAACCCTGTAAAGGAAAGAAGGAGAAATAAAGATCTGTATACTTACCTATTCTGAAGCCACTTTGGTCCAGTCCCATTATCAGCTTTTAGCGGCGGCTTCAGTGGAGAGGATGGAAAGCCGACATCGAATGCCCCATAGTAAGCCTATTGGTGACGTCACTGCACAGGCATTTGCAACCATTGTCAGCAATCTCTTCTCTACACAGAAAACATCACTGGAAAGATCATGCGACCAGACTGGAATGGCTTCAGAATAGGTGTAACAGAATAGAATAGTTAAAGGGTAAGTTCTCCTTTACAGAAAAATCTTTAAGATGAACTTACACAGGACCCTCTCCTTGCCCCCCCCCCAACCGATCCCGCTGACCTGGACCACGGAAATCTCCCATTCTAAGCCCTGGCATTTCCGCGTCAGAAGTCTGGGGCTTAGAAATTCCCTGAGCTGAATGTCTAAAACGTACCTCATCAGGAGGGACATTTTGGAGCATTCTAATCGGTCAGCACTGTCAAATGGGTGGCGCCAACCAATTAGCAGCCACATAGTCTATCCTAGTCATCATAGTCAGCTATGGAGAAGACGCGTGGATGCCGAGGGGACTTCTAAGCCCCGGACTCCTGACGTAGATATACCGGGGCTTAGAATGGGAGATTTCTGCGGTCCAGGTCAGCAGGATCGGGGGAGGGGCGTGGAGGAGGTCCTGTGTAAGTTCACCTTACAGATTTTTCTGTAAATGTGAACTTACACTTTAAGTATAAACATCTTTTCTTTACAGGGTTAGATAGAATAGACATAGAATGTGGTTGGGTGTATGTTTAGCTTTAGTTAGAATTTGCCTGAACTTCCACTTTAAGGTATACCTGTATTGAGAAAAAAACATCAGTGCTGGGTAGTATGTACGATAAGGTGATCTATTCATTTTCTGCTAAATAAATTTGATGGGGTAGTCCTGAGGGCCACAGTCTCAGTACCACAACAAGAAACATGTCTCAAGGTTGCCATTGTTGAGCCCATTCTAATGATACTAGAGGCTTGGCTGTTGTCATAATACATGGAAATCACTGTACAATGATGACAGGCTAGGGAGGTCAGAAATAGTGGCTTTCATATTCTCTCTAACTAAAGGCCCCCGCCCCCTGCCTTTTTTTTCCATTTTGTATATATTGGTCTTTAATCTCGCTATTGCACATCATGGGTCCTCTTTCTCCTCCAATCAAGGATGAGTTCGGAATTCTGAAGAGAATGTTATTGTAGAGGGCAGGGGACTGTCATTGCCATGCTTGTGGACAATTTATACAATAAATTAAGAATTTGTTGATACATCCAGAGTACAATGGCTTCTTCATTTGCTTCTGGTTGACACAGACAGCCCAGCTTGCCTCTAGAACCTGGGGTTCAAGTGGCAGCGGACAAAAGCTGCGTGGAGCAGAGAGTGTTTGATACAATGAGATAGGGTTCTAGTTCCTCACTACTCTAGCCAACAACTAAGAAAAAAGCTATAAATACACTGAAAGAACTGTATATGCATACAAAGTATTTGAAGATTTCCTCCTATTGCTCGATCCACTGACAATGGTAACATTTTGGATTTCTCACCACTTTCTGTTCTAGTACTAATAGGAACCACCACAAATAAACAGGTTGAATCTTGCAATCAGGAACAAATACAACACTAAAACCTATAGAGAGTTTCTAACCATTCCATACTCTATTCCATTTTTTTTTTTACCTATTGGCTACAGTATTTTTTTCTTTCAAAATTGGTCTATTACATCTGATATTCCTTCCAAGCATTAATGTGCAAAACGCGTCAAGGGGGTGTTCCTTTTCCTACTATATAATTCATAATAGATAGAATAGTATATTTACTGTATTTCTTTAGGATAGCCTAAATGTTTGACAATCTGAGAGAACATTGGTGATAATAGGACACCTGAATATAAGGGGCATATACAATGTTATATCATAAATGTATTCTTTATATGAGCTGTAGCTAATACTTTTAATGTATACAGCACATGCGATTTTTAACCAATCTATCAAAATAACCAAAATATAAATTTTACATTTTTATTTTAATTGTGTGATCTCAATTACACCTAAAAAGTTCCTTCTTCTTGTAATGTTTTGGGTTTTCCATAACATTTTAAGATGTGTGCTTTGATATTTAGTGCTGGACCCTTATGCCTTCTCATTTCTATATATATATATATTTTATTTATATTTTTATATATATATATATATATATATATATATATATATATATATATATATCTTTTTTTTTTTATGTTTGTAAAATTACATCTAATCCCTATATAAAAATGAGCATTGCATATTTTATACCATAATTGTGTAATAACATATGCCTGTAGCACTTTTAGCAGAAAAAATATGTCAGCTATGGCAGTTGTGAAAAGAGTTCAGCTTATACTGTAACCTTACACTAAAAATGCAAATAAGGCTGTTGTGTGGGTGTTAAATCTCTAAGATTTTCCACACATGGAGGAAAGGTTTCAATGTTAACTGTAAAGTACAGTCAAAGAAAGAATAACGATGCACATCCCCATTATTATCTGCTATATTATAAGTGACTTTTCCATTTCCACATATTGTGTAACATGGTGACAGATCCTTTCCCACTTTGTCTGCCAGCAGGTACATCCGTGAGAGGAAATAATATAACATTTTATGAATTACTCTGTGAATTTTTCTTTTTACATCGCTGGAAAATAATGCACACATAACATTACAAAACAAATATCGTTTTGTGGCCAAAGTTGTGGCAGACTCGTGACATAGAATTAAAAAGAGGTCATCATTCACGCCAAACTAGGAAATGATCACAGTGTGCATAACAACGTTTCATACCAAATAAACTGATGCTCAGGAACAATAGACACATTCACTTGTGAAAAAAAAAATATATATATATATATATATTTATTTGTAGAGAGTGTTAACCACTTCATCTCTTGCACCAAAGCAATTTATGTATTTCTATTATGGGCCTGTTTTAGCAGTAACATTGTCATTACCTCAAATAACAAATACTATATATTGTTTCAGTCATGACAAGCAATGCTTTTATTTGAAGATGTTATTTTGCAAAAAAAAAAAAATTTTGTTTTCTATGCAATCTGCAGACAAAAAGGCTTTAAAACACACCTTTTGTACCTTGATCATTGTAAATTCTTACAAAATGTGTGTTACTGTAGATAAAAGTTTAAATTTTTTACCGTAACTTGTCTAATTTTTAATGGCACTAAAATTTCATTTCTAGTACAAAGCATTGCAAAGCTATTTACAAATTGTGTTTTGTTAAGTTTTTCAATAAGGTGCATTTTTAAATGAGCAAAATAAAAGTAAAAAACTTTAAATAATAATTTTGAAAACATGGAAATAAAAATAGCACAAAAGTAACAACCAAATGGAGGGAAATTAGTTATTTAGGGTTGATTAGAGTTAGGTCAGGGTTAATAACAGATAATAATGAATGAATGTAACACCAATTACAAAGTAACAGTAATGGTACATTGTAATTATTCAGTGAGCTTCAGAACAGTCTTCTAAACACAGTTAAGAACCTTTGTTTGTAATATGGAAGTGGCTGTAGCTGTGGTAGCAATCAAAAGTCCTGGCTGTCGTTTTGACAGCCGGAATTTGCCAACAATGAGTGGCGAAGGGTGCACAAGCTAAGAAAGTGGGACAGTGCATTCTTTGTACACCTTGTGTTCTTGAAATAACTTTTTGGGTGTATATAGCACACTCAAAGTCCTCAAACAACAAGAAAGAACATGTGCTGTGCACATGGTTTAAAATTATGCACTGCAGGGCCCTAAAATGCAAATGTTTGGTGCACTGGCTAGGGGCGTTAGGATGCAATTTTAAGCAAGGGGCACCACAACACACAACACATAGCTTGGTGTGTTAACATGAGATGAGATGAAGTAATGCACATTTTACCATGTGTTACCACAATAAAACAGTCCAAATGGGCTTTTATTCATCCAGAGAGATTCTTTAAAATTGTGGGTATTCTCAATCACTTTTAGGTGTTCCCAGCCATTCTTTTACTTTATCTATAATATATTTTAAAAACCAAGCAAGATAAGTCAGACCCCTAAACAGTACTGAGCTCTTTACAGAACTGGGATCAGTTTGGGTGGAAAGACCCTTTAAAAATATAAGGAAATATTTCTAAATGAATCAATAAATATTTAATACTACGGAACTCTGTTTAAAAGGGGCCTATTAAATATAGAATAAAAACATCCAGGTTTTCTGTAAGGCATTGTTTATGGTTTATATTAGGTACTCCAAGAAAAGAAGCATAGAAGTCAAATATTTCAACTTGCAAACTTTTTCATTTTCTTATTGAACATACAGAACAGAGAACACCCATAATGTATATACAAAATATGTGTGCCAAAAATGACATGATTTACTTAATATGCATTAATATGTGTATAATTCTAAGATAGATGTTTAGTCTCACATTAAGTATGACAGCGTAAAATGTTATAATAACAGAAGAAAGAGAAAAAAAATGTGATTTGCAAAATAAAAAGGCATCTCACTGCTTTACATAATAAGGGACGTCTTGAAGTTGAATTCCTAGCACAATATGTAACTGTAAAGTTTATTTAAATTAATATTAATAAAAAAATAATATTAATGGGTTTGAGTTGTTTTTCTTTTTCTTTGTTTTGGGGGGTATCCTTTTTTAAACAGATTTTTTTTTTTTAACAGTTATTGATTTCAAATTCTTATCTTACAAATCAACATATATTACAAGATGCATCCACTGGAGCCATAGACTATAATGAGAGGGCAAGGCAGAAACTGATTGCCTTCAAACTGTCCCTTTTAAAAACTCCATTAGTACCCTTTCTGTACAACGCAGATAAGGAAGGGGCTGAATCACTCCACTAAATCATTTGACTTGGTAAATTTTGAATGAAAATATTCAGCATTGTTAACAAATTGTCAAATGAGCAGCTGAAAATTAGGACCACCAACAGAGAGGTCCAGCAGTGTTCCTTTACCATGCCCAGGCCCCTACAGGTCACCGGGAAAACATGGTTTAGGCTTGAAAGCAGAATGAGTCCCTGTGTAGATGAGGTCTGTGAGTGGCCGCCCTATTCTCACCATGGGTGTTGATAGCGCCAAGCACCTTGGGCACATGCCCAGGCCCAATGATAAGGCCCAATGATAAGGCAGTAAATGGGTCCTGTTGTACTGGGTTCATACCTCATCAGCTAAGCGGGGAGGTCCAAGGCAACTTTATTGTTCATTTCTTCCATATTGAAAAAATAGATTTTACCAGACCCGCTCTTACTTGTTTACCAGGGCTTAAATTACATTTCCCCGCGCTGTAATGTTGGAACAAGAAAGGGCCATCCCCAAACTGTTCCCACAATTTTGGGAGCATGAAATTGTCCAAAATGTCTTGGTATGCTGACACCTTAAAAGTTCCCTTTACTGGAACCAAGGGACTAAGCTCAACCCTTGAGAAAACATAGTGCTTAATCCTTCAAAACCATTGATCTTTATTAAAAACATCAAATATTAGAGCACTCACATGTTGATGGTGCTGCCAGTGCACTATACACAGCATGAAACAATAGCAATATAGCTTTATTTAATGCTCCCGGGTAGTGTAATTACCTCACTTTCTCATGTAACAGACACTATGTAACGTCCGCAAGCCCCTCCCATATACGTTAACCACTTCAATACCAGGCACTTAAACACCTTCCTGCCCAGACCAATTTTGAGCTTTCAGCGCTGTCGCACTTTGAATGACAATTCCGCGGTCATGCTACACTGTACCCAAATGAAATTTTTATCATTTTTTTCCCACAAATAGAGCTTTCTTTTGGTGGTATTTGATCACCTCTGCGGTTTTTATTTTTTGCTAAACAAATAAAAAAATACCGAAATTTTTTTAAAAAAAAAAATGTTTTTTTTGTTTCAGTTTCAAAACTTTGCAAATAAGTAAGTCCTTCACTGATGGGCACTGATGGGGTTACACTGATGGGCAATGATAAGGCGGCACCGATGAGGTGGCACCAATGAAGTGGCACTGATGAGGTGGCATTGATGGACACCGATATGTGGCACTGATGGGTGGCACTGATGGGCGACACGGATGGGCACTGATAGGTGGCACAAATTGGCACTGATAGCTGGCACGGATTGGCATGGATGGGCATGGATAGGTGGCACAGGTGGGCATGGGTTAGTCAGCACAGGTGGGCATGGGTAGGCGGCACAGGTGGGCATGGGTAGGCAGCACAGGTGGGCATGGATGGGCACTGATAGGTGGCATGGATGGGCACTGATAGGCGGCACAGATGGGAACTGATAGGCAGCATTGTATTCTAATATATTGTACTAATGGATGGCAATCAGTGCCAATCAATAATGCATGCCAATCAGTGATGCCCATTGTGGGCACTGATTGGCATCCATTATGGGCACTGATTGGCATCCATTGTGGCACTGACTGGAATCCCTGGTGGTCTAGGGTGGCATACCTTTTCCTGGGCATCCCTGGTGGTCTGGTGGCGTCCCTGGTGGTCCAGTGTGGGCATCCTCGGGGGGGCTGTGCTGATAATCGATCAGCACAGACCCCCCCTGTCAGAGGAGCAGCCGATCGGCTCTCCTCTACTCGCGTCTGACAGACGGGAGTGAGGAAAAGCCGATCACTGGCTTTTCCTATTTACACTGTGATCAGCCGTGATTGGACACGGCTGATCACGTGATAAAGAGTCTCTGTCAGAGACTCTTTACCGAGATCGTAGTTGCCGGGTGTCAGACTGACACCCCGCAACAACGATCGCCACGATGCGCGCCCCTGGGGGCGCGCAGCGGCTCATAATCCTGATCACGTCATATGACGTCCGGTCAGGATTATGCAACCACTTTGCCACCGTCTATTTGTTATAGGGCGGGCGGCAAGTGGTTAAAGATAAAAAAATAAAAATGTCCATTGATGTCCATTCATCTTCTTCTATCATGCCGCCGATGAGCCGAAAAAAGAAAAAAAAACTCCACGGGAGGCTCCTGCCGAGTGACACTTCCCATTGGTGACAGTTCTTATATAGCTGAGGACAGGGCCACCCGGTGATGTAAACAGGTGACCACGCCCCCCTCTGATGCCATGGGAAGCCATGGGGAAGCCCCCATGAGGAAGCCCCCGTGGCGTCAGAGGGGTGGGATCACCCGTTTATGTCACTGGGTGGCCCCACTCTCAGCTTTATAAGAAATTCTGACAAGCCCCCTGCCCGTATACCGCCACAACCACCGTACAAAGGTTATGGGGATGAGGCCCTTGTCTCCATCAACATGGGGACAAGGTGCTTTATGGTCAGACCCCAAAGCACCCTCCCCATGTTGAGAGCATGTGGCCTGGTACGTTTCAGGAGGGGAGCTGTATGGCGTATGGGGCTGTGTGTGACATAACATTGATCACTGTTCCCGATTACAGGGAGCTGTGATCAGTGACTGTGTCACTAGGCAGAATGGGGAAATGCGAGCACCCCTCACCATAAACCTTCACCAACTGGTTTAAACCAGTGCAAAAAGCAAGGTCCATAAAGATATGGATGCGCTAGTTTGAAGTGGAGGAACTTGTCTGGCCTGCACAGTCCTGACCTCAGACCGATAACACACCATTGGGATGAATTAGAAAGAAGACTGCAAGTTGGGCCTTCTTGTCCAACATCAGTGCCTGACCTCACAAATGCACTTCTGAAAGAATGGCCAAACATTCCCATAGACACACTCCTAAACCTTGTAGACAGCCTTCCCAGAAGAGTTGAAGTTGTTATAGCTGCAAAGGCTGGGCCAACTCAATAATGAACCCTACTGACAAAGACTGGGATGCTTTTTGGTAATATAGTGTATATATATATATATATATATATATATATATATATATATATATATATATATATATTTAATGTATATACAGTAGTAGGAATAAACCAGCCATCATTGACCTATCAACTGAACCCCAGCCATTTGCACTGTAAAAATGAATGCTGCTGTGTTTGTGCTGCTTAGTTTTATTCCCCTTGCAGTACAGCCAGCGCTAATGTTGCAAGGAAATCTGTGATTGGAGGAGGGAAAAATTACGTTTATCCACACCTCCTCCAAGCACAGAATGCCTTGCACTTATTTAAAAAATGCTAAATATTTAAAGAATGGACAAGCTGTAGAGCAAGCAGCCTAATGTGATCTTTCTAATCCAGATGAAACTGTATGTTGTCAGATGTCTGGTGCTGATTACACAGCGGGAATGAAAGTAAAATAATTATATAATGCAACGGTGGTCACATGTTGCACACATTTCATTAATGTTTAATCTTTTCTTAATTAATTTTTTTGAGTGCAAATGGCAAAAAAAGTGTTCAGCTTAAAAAAATAAAAAATAAATACAACAGATTGAAACTATTATAGTTTCCCTTTAAGAAATAAAACTGACTAGACCCAACTTGTTCATTTCTGTGATTTCTAGGCTTAATATATCAAATAAATTTTCACTAATTGGTGGTTGCAAACATGAATTTTCCTTTGTTGTAATTATATAAATAGTAAGCTATCAAGTAATACAGACAGTGCACAGAACAATTCAACCCCCAGATAAGGGAGCTTTGCTCATTTCTCTTATGGGTGCGGCTAGTTACAGTGTATAAAAATCTGGAATTGTGTAAATCTCACCCGTATTAAATATCAGAAATATTATTCTCATAAGGCTTCAACAATACCGTGCACATCTTGTCTTGATGAAAAATATTAGCCAGCAAAAACCGAGTATGCATTTTAAAGAGAGATGATTAAAAAAAACTACTAAGCGTTGTACATCTGAATAAATTACATAACCCAACTACAATATCAGAACATCAGAGTCTTCAGAAAAGACTACATATGGGATCCTCATTCTTCTAAATATCAAGCACATGTGGAAAAATTTGAGTCTATGAAAACCCCTGACAATTAACTTTTATTGATTGCTTTCTTTTGTTCTTCATCAATATGGTTGAAAGTGATTTGTTATATATGTTCGATAAGCGTAGGCAAAAAAACTAACAAATACTTTTTGATTATGTCAGAAATTCAGAGCTGCCCCGTGCATACTTCCTGTGTTATTTCAAGGAGACTAATGAGCTCTCTCAGTTTTTATCTTGGGACTACAGAATAATTAGCCTTTATGTTATGGAAAAGAAGTTAGGGGGAGAGTTTGAGTAGTTTTGGTAGTTGAGCGAAAAATAACTGGGCAGGGCTGACACCACTCAGTCAGCAAAAATGCTGTGTAGGAGCTTACTGCATTTCTTGCTGATCAACAGGTATTTTCTGTACTTGCCGGGTCCGATAGAGCAATAAAACCTGGAGATGTTTGTTTGTTTTTTCATTTTGCCCTGGCATACACTTGGTTTATATCAGGAGAGATTTCTCCTAGTCAACAGGTCTCAGATGAATAAGTATGAGCAGGAAAAAAATTCTACTATGGTGCAATTTGAGGTTCTTCTATTATGCACAATTAGCATAATACAATATAGCAGATGGGTTGGGCATAGGTATAATATCCCAGTAGCTGTGCTTTATAAATGTTTGGATTTTTAAAAGCAGTGGTATGGCAGCAATAAAGCCATACTGGTGCTTTTAAGTTTTTTGCCCTTCATAATAACAGCACTAGGTTTACAACTATTTTAGGGTTAATTATCTTAAAAATAAGGCTAGGGCTTGGATAAGGAACAAGGATAGGCTTTAAGGTTGGGTAAAGGGCGAGGGTTAGGCTTTAGGTTTGGGTAAAGAATCAGGGTCAGGCTTTAAGGTTGGGTAAAGGGTCAGCGTTAGGCTTTAGGTTTGGGTAGAGGGTAAGAGTTAGTCTTTAGGTTTGGGTAAAGGGTCAGGGTTGGGCTTTAGGTTTGGATAGAGGTTAAGAATTAGACTTTGAGATTGGCCAAAGAGTCAGGGTTGAACTTTAAGTTTGGGTAGAGGGTACGGGTTGGGCTTTAAGGTTGGGTAAAGGGTCACGGTTAGGCTTTAACTTTGGGTAGAGGGTAAGGGTTAGGCCTTAAGGTTGGGTAAAGGGTCAGGTTAGTCTTTAGGTTTGGGTAGAGGATTTGAATAAAGGGTCGGGATTAGCCTTTATAGAAAGAAAGAAATGTTGGGACTTTGTGTGAGACCAGGACTATCCAGTACCCAGGTCTCCATCCCTGATAATGTGGAATATGAAAGGGAAAAATTGGGGCAATTGGGAATTGGGACTTTATATGAAACACACAATTCGGGTAGGATGAGGCATGCACTATGATATATAAGATATTAATTGGTGACGACAATGGACATAATACAATAATTGATATACATTTAATTTGATCAATAAATATGATACAAATTGGTAAAGCATGATTAATACATCATATCGTAATACAATTGGTAACATAATAAACAATGTATCATGTGATAAAATTAATATCAGCAGTACATCCAAAATAGTCACAGGCACAATGAACCTATTGTATTAGATAAATTGATGACTCATCCGAAATAAACCCATGGTATAGACTTGGTTGCTGTGACATGACATCAAATACGAAAGCTCTACGCGTTTTGTGGATTTGTATCCACTCATCAGAAGCAGCTAATTGGGGATGCCTAAAATGAATAGTAAATAAGTAATTAATGTTCATTGATTAACACAGGAAGAGAGGGAACAGTAACTACGGTCCTATCACTCTTACCTGTGGAAATAAAGTAGAATTGTAAACTATTGATGATGAAAGGCACCAGGGGATGAAGAAACCATCCACCCGGGAGCTGAGGTGGTGACACAGCGGCAGCAGGTCAGAGCCAACCAGGGAACAAATAAAGTGCAAATATGGAGACCCCCTTCCAATGCTGTAATAGTCAACGAGAACCCCAACAATATACTGTAATGAATATTAATATATATAATAATCAGGTGGGCATTATACAGGAACTATAGGAAAGGAGAATGGAGTAGTGAAGATTAGTAGTTATTAGTAGACATGTGCATTCGTTTTCGTCCGAATGCATTTTCATCCGAATTTCAGGTATTTTCATTATCATTTTAACAAACAATAACGAAAGTGCAGAATCCGAAAAACAAAAGATCCAACATAAACAAATGCTTTGTTTTCGTTTTTGTTGTTCGATATAGAATAGGAGATTCGACATAACAATCTGTGTCTATGGAACCTGCGGTCGAATGTGCCTAACCTTAACTCTATTAGTCCAGGATTATTCTACATAGAGAGAAAAGATTCTACATAGAGAGAAAAGATTCTACATAGAGAGAAAAGATCGCTGCTGGAATTGGGTTGGGGAAGTAAAATAAAAATAATGATGATGATGAATGTTATTGGCTGATTGTAACCAAAGAGGAGGAGCAGTAAAATAGCTAGAACTAAGTACACACGTACAGCCAACTTACTTTCACTTACGATTTCTAGCAGAGAGAGACACACACACTGAATTATTTCAGAAGACAGTGAATCTTAGCTGGTCAGAGAACCAAATTTAATTTTGGTAATTTTGATCAGAGAACCAAAATTATTTAGCAATTAAGCATAAGCACAGCAGCAGAACAATAGTGAAGCAAGCTAAAGTTCAACTTAACTTTTTCATAATAATCTGCTGCTATTGTGTTAGTATTGTGAACCTGATTCGACAAAGCAGGGAAAAACATACAAACGTTGAATCTTTGGCTTATGGTGTGTGTCGAAAGTTCTAGGAAGATTCGACGGAGCAGCTAAACTATACGGAGTCATACAGTTTAGCTGCTCCATCGAATCTTCTTTGAACCTTCGGCAGACACCATAAGCCTTCAATGACAGATTCAACCTTAATTCATTTGGATTTTCGTAACGAATGCAATTTTTTACGAAAAACGAAATAAATAAGAACGAATTTCGGGAGTAACTAAATAAATTTATTTTTTGGACGAAAATTTAATTCCAAAACAAAATATTTCAGTGTGCATATGTCTAGTTATTAGTAGTGAACACTTCACTACTCCATTCTAGGAGTTTGAGTAAGTGCCTTGGTTTTATTTTTTTTTCAGTATCATGATTACCACACCAGATATCATACACCCTAAGGCCCCTTTCACACATGCGGACAGTATGTCTGTATTTCATCCATCCGTTTGCGGATGAAATACGGACATACATGCATCCCTATGGGATAGCGGGTGTCTGCGGATGAACATCTGCAGACACCCGCTATTGTCCGCCTCCGCTACTGTCCGATTCTGCAGATGGAGGAAAATCCTATTTTTCTATCCGTCTGCAGAGCGGATCTGATGAACATGGACAGACGGTCCATGCTCACCCGATCCCCCATAGAGGGGAGCGGAGATCTGAAAGGGCGGTCCCTGCACAGTGTGCAGAGACCGCCCTGTCTGCCGTCGGCTCAGCGGGGACGGAGCGATCCCCGCTGAGCGAGCAGATCATCACGGGGCGGATCATTACTGATCTGCCCCATGTTAAAGGGGCCTAAAAGTGTCAGTGCCAAATACTGTACGTAGCAGCAGGGAATATTTACTCACAGGGGTTTATTGGTACTAAAAATGTATGTGCACCAATACGACCTAGCCAAAAACAATTGTGGCAGTTTGTATAAGCTGAATATCAGCATACTGCCCAAAAAAATGTATTTATGCAATATGAAGAAAACCCATTGTAGTTGATTTCCTTTGCATAGCCTATTATACTCACTTTACAGACGATATGTTATTTTTCCAATAATGACTTATCTTAGCTGTGCTCAGCGTTCCCATTTATTTATACACACATTTTCTTTTAAATCCCATGATAATTTCCTACTATGGATCTCATTCCCCTTTAAAGGTTAATTCAATAGCTATAGTCTAATAACTAAAGTCACATCAAGTGTGAAAGCCTGTTGCAGGACATCTTTAGTCATTGAACTGTCACTCACTCTAAGCATAATTTAGTAAAGCACGGTCAGCTTTTTATGTACGGCTAGGAACTGGCAATGGTTGCGCTGTGGCAGGCAGTCATGTTGGCTTTCTTTAGTAATAATTCATTCTTGTTTGGCTGTGGGAATATAAAAATGATGTATAACCGACGCTATTGCCATACAAACTCAACTCTCTTTTTAAAGAAGAGATATATGGATATACTACGTGTTGGCTAATGGACTTACTACAACAGTTAATTGAACTTTGTGGTCATGTAGGGGAAAGGCTAACAAAGCTACAGTCTCAGCATTTTGAGGAAGTGAACCAGAAGTACAGAAAGAAAACACTGTCAAACATGTTCTGACCTTTCCTGACCCCCCCTTAACCATGATAAACTATGAGGATTCTCATGAATCTCTACTTAAAGGCTAGCCATTCTTACCTCTGGTTCTCTTATTCAGTCCCCACCCGCACTACTGTAGAATTCCCCTGCCAACTATTGTATTCTGACAGCTGCAGTCTGAATGCGCAAACAGTGACCGCGTCTGAGTGAATGCAGTCACTGTCCAGCCAACAACTTTTCACCCGACTCCTTAAATTTTTTGTTCGGACCGGGTGGTACCAACAGAGCCACCCACAGTTAGAATTTTAGCTAATTCATTACGGGTTGGTCAAATTTGGAGTCAAGTATGGACCTTGTTCTTTTCACCTAATGGTGTACTATCCTTTCAAGTGGTTCTAAAGGCTGAAGGTAAAAAAAGCTTCTGTATACAGCACCCCCACAAAGCCCTCCCTTATGCTTACCCAAAGAAATCTCGATCCAGTGATGTGCATGAGAGCAGTTCCGAGTCTCTCCTCCTCATTGGCTGAGACACAGCAGCAGGAGCCATAGCCAATCCCTCCAATCCTATGTGTGCCAGTTTTGGGGAAACATGAGAGTGTGTGTGACATCACCGCTTGTCCTGGAGGGGGTGAGAGACCGTGGCTGGCTAGTTTTGAAGTGGAGCCTGTTATTCACTGCCTAAATGTAAGTGGATATAACCATTTTTAATAAAACATTTCCTGCTGTATTACGCTATGAGTCTCTCCCTGCTTGGTTTCTGTATGTGACTTGTTGTTGAGTGATATAAGGATGGTATAAAAGCTTATCCTATGTGATTCGATCCTATATGGAGCAATTTTCCAATTCTGATATGGGTCTCACCTATTGCTGGATGGATAACATGCACTTTTGATCCCTGTAATTTGGGATCTACACCGTTTGGGGGCTTCTTTAATCGGTTCCCGACCATGTCACTGTGGCACAATGGCTCTCCTGGGTGAAATCCTGTACGTGTATGTTCTACCTTTTTTAGGCCACCTGAGGGCACATGCATGCCTGCTGCATGGCAGAAGACCCGATGCGCATGGCTGGCGGGCACGATCGCTAGCTGGTCACGTGCGTTTGCGTGCATGAGTGTCAGCATGGGGATTTTTGTGTGTAAACACATAAATCCCTGTGCTGTCAGAGGAGAGGAGCCATATCGTTTGTTCCTACTAAGTAGGAAAAACGATATTTCTCCTCTCCTAGTCAATCCTATCCCCATACAGTTAGAACACACTGAGGGAACACACAATTAACCCCTTGATCGCCCCCTAGTGTTAACCCCTTAGCCGTCAGTGACATTTACACAGTAATCAGTGCATTTTTATAGCACTGATCACTGTATAAATGGCCCCAAAAAAAAAAATGATAAAAATTGCATAAATCTTTCCCATAGTTTGCAGACGCTATAACTTTTGTGCAAACCAATCAATATACACTTATTGAGATTTTTTTTATCAAAAATATGTAGAAGAATATATATTGACCTAAACTGATGAAGAAACAATTTTTTTTTAAATGTTGGGAATATTTAATATAGCAAAAAAGTTAAAAAATATTGTTTTTTTTTTCAAAACTGTTGCTCTTTTTTTGTTTATAGCGAAAAAAAATAAAAATCGCAGATTGATCAAGTACCACCAAAAGAAAGCTCTATTTATGGGCAAAAAAGGACGGAAGTTTTGTTTGGGTACAGCGTCGAACGACCGCGCAATTGTCAGTTAAAGCGACACAGTGCCAAATTGTAAAAAGTGCTCTGGTCAGAAAGGGGGTCAAATCTTCCGGGGCTGAAGCGGTTAAAAGAGCACCTTTGAGCACTTCAGCACTTTGAGATTATACAGCACATCGAGCACCTTTCGCATATATGGACTATTATTTGATATTTTGATATACCGTATATACTCGAGTATAAGCCGAGATTTTCAGCCTCTTTTTTGAGGCTGAAAGTGCCCCCCTCGGCTTATACTCGAGTCATCGCTGTCTGCCTGCTCGATCAGCGTGTCGAGCAGACAGACAGCGGACATTCTACCCTTCAAACGCCGCGCCTCCGCCTTCGCCTGTGATAGGCGGAACACTGAATTTCCCAGCAGCCTGTGTTCCGCCTATCACGGACATCGTCTCATCCTCGTACTACGAGGATGAGACGATGTCCGTGATAGGCGGAACACAGGCTGCTGGGAAATTCAGTGTTCCGCCTATCACAGGCGAAGGCGGAGGCGCGGCTTTTGAATTTTAGAATGGCCGCCGAGGCGCCGACGAAGAGCGGCGATCCTGGCAAGGCACGGGACGGAGGCAAGGCAAGGCACGGCACGGGACGGGACGGAGGCAAGGCACGACACGGGACGGAGGCAAGGCACGGCACGGGACGGAGGCAAGGAGGCAAGGCACGGCACGGGACGGAGGCAAGGAGGCAAGGCACGGGACGGAGGCTCGGGACACAGGCTCGGGACACAGGTAGGCTGGACACACACACACACACACACACACACACACACACACACACACGGACACACACACACAGGGATGGATGGATGGATGGAGACACACACACACAGGGATGGATGGATGGAGACACACACACACAGGGATGGATGGATGGATGGAGACACACACACACAGGGATGGATGGATGGATGGACACACACACACACAGGGATGGATGGATGGATGGACACACACACACACAGGGATGGATGGATGGATGGACACACACACACACAGGGATGGATGGACAGACACACAGGGATGGACGGACACACAGGGATGGACGGACACACAGGGATGGACGGACACACACACAGGGATGGACAGGCATGTCTCACCCTCGGCTTATACACGAGTCAATAAGTTTGCCAGTTTTTTGGGGGGTAAATTGGGGGCCTCGGCTTATATACGGGTCGGCCTATACTCGAGTATATACGGTAATACTATAATGCAAATAATTGCTCATAAGCTTTTATAGGGGACATTCAAGGTCCATATAAGGCTGCTTTCACACTGGGGCGGTATTCAGGCGTTACAGCGCTAAAAATAGCGCCTACCCATTGAAATCAATGGGACAGCGCGGCAATACCGCCGGCAAAGCGCCGCTGCAGCGGCGCTTTGCGGGCGGGTTTAACCCTTTTTCGGCCGCTAGCGGGGGTTAAAACCACCCCGCTAGCGCCCGCAGACCGCCGCTAAAATGACGGTAAAGCGCCGCTATAAATAGCGGCGCTTTACCGCCGACGCCCGCACCGCCCCAGTGTGAAAGCAGCCTTACTGTTCATTTTCACATTGTTTATTTGCACATTGTCCTTATTTGCACTTTATCATTTGGGAAGGAGACATTAAAGGTCCATATTGTTGTTTATTTTGTGCATTGTTTATTTGCACATTGTTTTTCTCTTTCCCAGTATCGGGCATATAGGTTGCAGCAGTTCCATCTGGTTTATATATTTAAATCTTGAATTTGGGTACACTGAGCACAAGAATTTTCTTTATATTGCTGTCAATCATAGCCAGTGAGGAGGGAGCGGGGGGCGGGGCCAAGTGCCACTGTCTGTGTCTATGGATGCAGAAAGTGGGGTTCGGGAGCGAACCCACATGAGTGGCCCCATAGGAAGCGGCTCCTATGGGGGCACTGGCTGAAGAGGAGGAGTCAGGAGCTTCAGCCTGGGATCCAAAAAGAGCAGGATTGGGGCTGCTCAGAGCAGGTAAATAATATGTCTGTTATTTTTATTTTTTTTAACATTTTTAACTTTAGAATCACTTGCAGTACGTGTTATTTGTAAAAGAAAGACAGTGTAGAAAAATATGACCTCTCTAGTTTCTTGTCTAATATGTTCAGGCTTCAATTTTTTCCTTGGTCATTGACCTAGAATTTGTATTAAGATGTACTAAGACAATGCTGCTGTTCCATAAGTACAGTGAGTGAGCGTTGTTATCTTATGATTGGAAGTGTGTTGCTGGGAGGATCACTAGATGAAAATAAAGGTATAAAGCCTGAAAACAGTAAACTCACACAGCCACCACATCTAAGGACTGGTACGGTACAACCTATTCAATTATTGTTCTTGGATTTAGATACACTTTAAATGTTCCCAACTGTACACACCCTAAAGTTCAAATAGACTTCATATGTCTTCAATCAGAAATTGGTATTGTTATTACTTTTTTTAAATGTGCTGCCTTATATATTATACTGTCTAAAGATATAGATGTACATTGTCACAAAGAACAATGCAAACAATTGTGAAACAGATTTGAGGCAATCTTTGCAGACATTACAAGCACCACCCGTGTGGACATCAGTCAGATGGGTTGGTAAACTAACACTATGAGTGCCAACTAAGTAGAGATTAGTTAGCATTCAGACATAACAGTCATACACTTACCAATACCTATATATAGGGATATAGGGGTTGAAAGTGCCTGGTATTGAAATGGGGGCTGTTGAAAGTACCCATTAAGCCTCATGCACATGATGAGAATATCAGATGAATGCTAGTCTCATATCGAAAATGAAGCAGTTACTAAAGTTTTGAAAATCCTGGTACTTTGGAAGTGATGTGATATGTTATATTGCATTGTAATGTATTCTTTGTTTTATGAGCATGCGTAGTCTTACTCTTCTGATATTTTCAGATGAATCCTGTACTGATTAAACGAAAATTGTATGTTCTGGTATCGTATGAGAAAAATCTTCGTGTTTGTCCCTTTCGGATAATTTCGCATGAACTGTTGTGATCAGCTCCCGAAAAGCTGTGTACCAACCATCAGATTATCGCATGATTGATCCGAAAGCAGCATTTTTTTTCCCATTTTCTGAACAAGTGTACTGGGCTTTAAAGTGGTTGTAAACCCATTACAACCACTTTAACCTACAGTTAAGCCTAGATTAAGGCTTACCCGTAGGTGCAAGAAATATCTATTTTGCAGAAATAGCAGCACCGTAGACATTGGGCACAGGCGCACTGAGCGTGTAGTTTCTAACGGCGATCATGCCATTAGTGGCAGCATGAGTGACGTCATCGCTGCTCCGGCAAGTCACAGCACCGGAGCAACGATACCCAGAAGACATGCCGAGTCAACATGTCAGCGATGGAGGAGGTGAACAAGGGTCGCTTCGGGGGCTTCAATCTCAGGTAAGTAATTCATAATAAGCTAGTATGCTATGCATACTAGATCATTATGCCTTTGTCCTGCAGGGTGTGTTTTTTTTTTTTTTTTAAGAGAGGGTTTACTTCTTCTTTAATGGGAACATGCAACAAAAAAAGTAGGTGTTAGCCCAATTTGGCTGCAAAAGTGGAAATACATTTTTAGGCACTTTAAAGATGACTATAGATATTACTGTAGGTGACAGACTCCTGGCTCTGGCCATTTTAAGAAGGATAAAATTACAATCTAATGCCTATAGGGCATCCTGAAACAGCCCTGCTATAAAGTCGTTGGAAAGGTAATATATTGTCTGTTTAGCGTTGTTTACCCCAAAATAAGATCATGCTGGGCTATCTACTCCCCTCTATGATGTAAACAAGTATGCTAATGCAACCAGTGCGTTTCTGTAAAAACTACTCAGAGATTTAGGATAAAGGTTGGACATGCAACTACAATCTAACCTTCCTCAGGCAAAGGCCACAGAAACCTACAACCTTGGCTCTCCTGATCTAGATATGTGTATTGTCAATGGAGCAAGGAGGGGGGCAGAATGTGGTACCAGCATGTAATAATAGTGATTGGAGCAGATTTTCTAAGATTAGAACATTGTCTTAAAGTGATTGCAAAGGTAAATTATATATTTTTTTAAATAACAAACATATCATACTTACCTCCACTGTGCAGCTCGTTTTGCACAGAGTGGTCCCGAACCTGCTCTTCTGGGGTCCCCCATCAGCTCTCGCGGCTCCTCCCCATATCTGCTAACCACCTTGGAGAATCGCTTCCCCTAGGGGGTTACCTGAGTCCAGCATTCGGCATCCATATAGGCCATATGCATCACTTGACCCGCCTCCCAGGCGCTCGCGTCATTGGGTTTGATTGACAGCAGCGGGAACCAATGGCTGTGCTGCTATCAATATAGCCAATCAAGAGCTGAGAACCCCAGGCAGAGAGACAGCGTGTCCCACCGTGTCAAGTCCGAAGGTTCAGGTAAGTAAAACGAGGGGGCTGGGGGGGGGGGGGGGGGGGCGGTCACTGACAGGTGTTTTTTTACCTTAATGAATAGGATGCATTAAGGTGAAAAAACTTGAAGGTTTACAACCCCTTTAACAAAGAGATATGAAAATGACTGTATAGTAAATCATTTAAAGTGCATAAAACAAATAGAAATCATGCAGAAAATCAATTTTAAATATACATAAATTATTAGTATTGTTCAAGACAGCCTTTATGAATATCGAATATACAGTTATACATTGGATTACAAGCATAATTAGTTCCAGAAGAATGCTTGTAATCCAAAGCACTCGCATATCAAACCAAGTTTTCCCATAGGAATTAATGGAAATTCAGATAAAGCCACTGATTTTCTATGCAGTACCGCATTTGGCCAGAGGTGCGGGGGCACTGGAGACAATTGGAAACACTCGGAGATGCTCGGCGGCACTCGGGGACGGAGTGTTTGCGAATGTCTCCGAGCGTCTCCGAGTGTCTCCAAGCATCACCAGCGCCTGCGCACCTCTGGCCAAATGCGGTACTGCACACCCCAGTGGCTTGAATCTTGCTCGTCTTGCGAGACAATGCTTGCAAAGCGAGTCAGGATTTTTTTTTTAAGTAGATCATATTGCGAAATGCTCATAAATCGTGTTACTTGCAATCTGAGGTTCCACTGTACTGTATTACATCATGCTGAAATCATCTACAGCTACACTATGTAAATAACATACTGTATATATTATGGATAACCTATAAACCCACCAAGATTCAAATGGAGATCGCATGTTATATAAAGTCAAGGGCTTAGCTACAGAATTATGGGCAAAATAAAAATGACATATACTGTATGCTGAAGCCTGACAGAAGCATTTAAGGGACTTAAGCCTGATACACACTAAAGCCTCATACACACGATCGGACTTTGTACAAACTTTCCCATGGATTTTTGTACAAAGGGCGTCGGCTGTGAACTTGTATTGCATACACACGGCAGGACTTTTCAGCCAACTTTCACTAAATCATGTGGTTTTTCTGCTCTTTACCGCTACCTTTGGTCAACTTCTGTATTGTTGTCTGATCTTTTGCATTGGTTCTGGGCATGCGTGTTTGTACATTGTACAAAAGTCCTATAGTTTTCTGTACACACAATCGGAGTTTGTCCGATGGAGCGTAGACACGGTCGAATGATGCCTTAAAAAAGCTAATTTGCATGTTTGTTGTCAAAAAGTCAGATCGTGTGTATGGGCCTTAACAGATCTGACCTTAGTACAGTGATTGCCCCCTGCTAAGCTATTGTGTTCTGACAGGGGGACGCTCCCGCCCGCCCCCCTCGCCAGAACACTCCAATCAGAGCCAGAGAAAACAACCAGAGAAAGTTGCAGCTTCTAAAATCGCTGTTACATAGCTGCTAGTGTGACATGTTCCTGACACAGCAGGTTTGGTTGATGTGAGTCCCCCATAACATACTTTCCTGACTTGTTGATCCTGCCAGTAGATCTGTTGATTTTGCCACTTCCTGTAACACTGTGACTAAGCTTGGATCAATGTAGGCATGCATACTTTATATCTAATGGACTGCTGTAGAAGCTGACAATCACTGTAGTAGTCGGTGCTACTCATTGGCTGTGATTTACCGGGTCCTGTGTTGCACATTGACCACAGTGGGTGGCGTGCCCAGCACTGCCATCATTCACAGAACATCATATATTTTTGCAGTGAATATTAGGTGTTCTTTGATTGAATAAGGTGGAGATTGTGACATCACAGAAATTCCACTCTATCTTGTCCATTCATTCATTGAAAAAACTCCCCACAAAGTTCTCTGTGAATGATGGGAGTGCCAAGAAAGTGACTGTTGTCAGTATGCAGTGGAGCAGGACCTGGACGATTGTGGCAATCACTGTAGTAGTGATTGAACACACGTTTGTGATGTGTTTTGCCTTATTTTTTTATGACTGATAGGAAAGTATGACAGTTATGCCACTTTGAAGCAACTTTAGCCATTGGCTGCCTCTGCTGTCAATCAAATCTAGTGTTGCCGAGGGCGGGGCTGAGTCCCGCTGTCTGTGTCAATGAATCCAGCAGTAGGACTCGGAAGTGTGCCCGCAAAGGTGCCTCCAGGGAAAGCGGCTTTCCGCGGGGGCACCCGATAAAGAGGAGGAGCCAGGAGCGCCAGCGGGGGACCACAGAAAAAGAGGATCAGAACTGGTCTGTGCATAACCCTGGCACAGAGCAGGTAAGTATGACACTTTGGGTATTTTTATAAGAGAAACAAAAAACAAAGGTTTACAAACACTGTAACCACTTAAGGACCGAGCCTCTTTCTGAGATTTGTTGTTTACAAGTCAAAACCGTTTTTGTTTTTTTCTAGAAAATTACTTAGAACCCCCAAACATTATACATTTTTTTTTCTAACACACTCGAGAAAATGGCGGTCATTGCAATACTTTCTGTCACACCGTATTTGTGCAGCGGTCTTACAAGCGCACTTTTTTTTTGGAAAAAATACACTTTTTTAAATAGAAAAATAAGACAACAGTAAAGTTAGCCCAATTTTTTTTTATATTGTGAAAGATAATGTTACGTCGAGTAAATTGATACCCAACATGTCACGCTTCAAAATTGCGCCCGCTCGTGGAATGGCGACAAACTTTTACCCTCAAAAATCTCCATCGGCGACGTTTAAAAAATTCTACAGGTTGCATGTTTTCAGTTACAGAGGAGGGCTTTACCGACCACGACGATACCTCACATGTGTAGTTTGAACACCATTTTCATATGCGGGAGCTACTCGCGTATGCGTTCACTTCTGCACTCAAGCTCGGCGGGAGGGGGCGCGGTTACATTTCTTTCTTATTTATTTCACCTTTTATTTTTTTATTTTTACACTATTCTTTAAAAAATAAAAAAATAAATGGGGGCTTGGGCTGGGGGCTGCAGCACCACAGAAGATTTTTCACCTTAATGAAAAAACTATGAGGGTTTACAACCCCTGTAAGGTTTAATTTTTAACATTTAACCCTAAGCCTAGCGCTTAACTCCGTCACTAAGGCCTGGTTCACACCTATGTATTTTTTAGTGCGTTTTCAGTTTTGCACAAACACACTTCCCATCGGTGAGTCGGAGACAGGAAAATTAACAATAAAAAGTGATCAAATTTTTTGGTTTTTTTTTTAAGTAAGTAAAATTAACCCAAAAAAATTAAAACATTTTAAGCACCCCTGTCCCCATGTGCTCGCATGCAGAAGCAAACGCATGTGTAAGTCCCGCCCACATATAAAAACGGTGTTCAAATTACACATGTGAGACCTAGACCTCCTCTGTAACTCAAAACATGTAACCAGTAAAAAAAAATTTAATTGTCAGCTATGGAGATTTTTAACTACTGAAGTTTGGCGCCATTCCACGAGCGTGTGCAATTTTGGAGCGTGACATGTTAGGTATCTATTTACTCGGCGTAACTTCATCTTTCACATTTTGCAAAAAAAAATTGGGCAAACATTACTGTTTTTTTTTTAACCACTTGCTTACTGGGCACTTAAACCCCTCTCCTATCCAGACCAATTGCGTGGTCATACACTGTACCCAGATGAAATTGTTATAATTTTTTTTCCCACAAATAGAGCTTTCTTTTGCTGGTATTTGATCACCTCTGCGGTTTTTATTTTTTGTTAAAAAAATGTAAAAAGCGAATTTTTAAAAAAAAAAAATTTTTTTTTTAATATTTTGTTATAAAATCTTGCAAACGGGTCATTTTTCTCCTTCATTGATGTACGCTGATGAGGCGGCACTGATGGGCACCGATAGGTGGCAGTGATGGGCACTGATGGGCGGCAGTGATGGGCATTGATTGGGTGGCAATAATGGGCACTGATGGGTTACACTGATAGGCAGCACTGCTAGGTGGCACTGATTGACACGACTGGTGGTCTTTGATAGGCGGGTGGCACTCATGGGTATTGATAGGTGGCACTCATGGGTATTGATAGGCGGCACTCATGGGTATTGATAGGCGGCACTCATGGGTATTGATAGGTGGCACTGGTGGGCACTGGCAGGTGGCAATGGCAGGGGGTACTGGTAGGCACAGATGAGGCATAATTGCCTCTTCCTCTTTGGGACCGATGTCCCTTGCAGATAAGCCGGTGATCTTCTTTTTTTTCTCCTCACACTATTAGGGTGAGGAGGAAAAAACCCTGATTACCAAGCTTTTGGTTACATCATGTGATCAGCTGCCGTTGGCTGACAGCTGATCACGTGGTAAGGGGCCCGACCGAGCCCTTACTCGGATCTATGATCACCCGAGTCTCAGTGACTCAGTGAATCCTGCAGGGAGCATGCAAAGGGGAGGCCGTCATTTCAGGTCCGCGCTGTGGCCGCCATTCGGCTGTAGCGCAGACGCCAAGTGGTTAAAGCATGAAAATGTTTGTTTTTTTCCCCAAAAAAATTGCTGCGCAAATACCGTGTGAGATAAAAAGTTGCCGCTATTGTATTCTCTGGGGTCTTTGCTAAAAAAAACTGATATGTTTGGGAGTTCCATGTAATTTTTTTGCAAAAAAATGATGAATTTTACATGTAGGAGAGAAATGTCAGAATTGGCCTGGATGGGAAGTGGTTAATGTAACGTGGTGCTGTATTGCAAAATGGCCTAGTCATGAAGGGGGGTAAAAGCTTCCAGAGGACAAGAGGTTAATTGAACTCCCCAGAGTTATAGGAAGCTGCTTTGTAAGTAACTGCAGCCAGCCAATCAGCAGGGAGTACTAGCAACAATGAAATGTCAGCTCTTGTGGTGAAGTGCTTTATGAGATAAGCAGAGACTTGTTTGCTAATAAGGTGCCCTCCCCCTGCCATGGTGCCATGGTGCCATGGTGTCAGCTCTCACTCTGTGTCTTCTCCTCCCATGACGTCACTCTTGCCTGCCTGATAACAGCGCTGAGCTCTTCTCTTCCAGCACCCAGCCGGTTAATCCCTCTGATCTGCCTCCATGCAGTCGCAGCCACGCCCCCCCAGGCCCCCGATTGGCCGAGCCGCCCGCTGGCCGAGACTCACACGGTGACTCCGCACAGCTTTGAATTGAAGTGGAGGCGTTCGGCTGCCTCTCCCCGCTCCTTGTCACTTCTCATAGGCTGAGCGGAGGGAGGGGGTGGGGGCACAGGATCGTACACAAGTTCTACTGTCCCGGCCACAAAGTGTGCCAGTGTGGGGGGAAGGTTCCTTTAAGTGATGGATTGCTGATCGCCGTGTTCCCGGGAGGAGAAGACTCTTGTATTGGATGGCTTGGATGGATTATGGGATTCTAGCCATGACTCAGGTAAGGGACATGTGCCGATTATAGGCCGATCTTTATCGATCAGTGCTTGGCTTTGTTCGGATTCGATGTGTGGAGGGAAGAGGGGCTCGTTGTGTGACGCCGGACTGACACTGGAAATGATCCTTGGTGTGGGATTATCGCTCATCTGTGATCTCATTCTCACTACGCTCAAATGGAAACGATATATGGCCGCCATACACGCGTCAATTTTATCATCCGATCGTCCAAAACCATTATACACGACTCCGTTATATCCCATCCATTTACAGTATATGGTTCTGAATGCACATTTATAATGCGTTTGCGGTGCTTTTTTTTTTAACGCACGTGTGAACTAGGCTGATTGAAATATGTTCATTCTGTACTGCGCGGAAAAAACGCGTTCAGCTGACTTGATTTAGACCACATTTGATCTGCCAGTATGGAAAACTATTGATCATGTCGCAACGATTGTCTTAAATCTCATCGATCTGTCTATGAGATTGTATGGTGAAAGCAGCAAAAGCGATCAATAATTTACGATCGTCTCATCCAACTATCAATTCAAATTTACTTCCCCCTCTCCCTACGTGTGTCATCAGTCACATGGTTTGTCCGACTATCAATGGATTATTCCTATCAGAAAAGAAATCAATCATTTACCAAAGCAGGGGTGCCCACCGATACCCCATTTTCATTAACTACAGATATTGATCTAAGATACGATTGATCGATCCATATGTTGCCTTAGTGCTGCTCAACACATAGAAACCACACCAAAGAAGTTTTTTTTTTTTTTTTTTTTTTTTAATGTGGACAGATTTTATATTCGATCGGTATGATGGATTCTATGTCACATACACAGATATTGGGAGTTTCAAAGCCATAATCAATATTCTGCTGTGATCAGTTGGTGGAGGAGATGAAATCAAAGGGGAGCTTTACAATAGAGTCAGGCTTTGTTACAGAGCTTCAAATCAATGTGATTTCATTATGATACAATTATATATTAGTGACATCTAAATACAGTATATATCTATAGTGACATCTATATACAGTGTAATATAGTGACATCTAAATACAGTAAATACAGTGACATCTATATACCATTAATATATTCACACCTATATACAGTATATATGTGTAATATAGTGACATCTATATACAGTATATATGTACAGTGATATCTATATACATTGTAATATAGTGACATCTATATACAGTATATATAGTGACATCTATATACAGTATATATGTACAGTGACATCTGTATACAGTATATATGTATAGTGGCATATACAGTGTAATATAGTGACATCTATATACAGTATATATATGCAGTGATATCTATATACAGTGTAATATAGTGACATCTATATACAGTATATATGTACGGTGACATCTATATACAGTGTAATATAGTGACATCTATATACAGTATATATGTATAGTGGCGCACATATATATATATATATATATATATATATATATATATATACACCATGTAATATTGTGAAATATATATACATTATATATAATGACATCTTTATACAGTGTATATATAGTGACATGTTTACAGTATATATAAAGTGACAGCTATGTACAGTATATACAGTGTGTGTATATATATATATATATATATATATATATATATATATATATATATATATATATATATAATATATATTTTGACATCTGTATATAGTGACATCTATATACTGTGTAAAATATAGTGACATCCATATACAGTGTAAAATATAGTGACATCTATATACACTATATATGTACAGTGATATCTATATAAAGTATATAGTGACCTCTATATACAGTATATATGTACAGTGACATCTATATACAGTTAATATATTCACACCTATATACAGTATATATGTATAGTAACGTATACAGTGTAATATAGTAACTTCTATGTACAGTATGTATAGTGCCATGTATATACAGTATGTGTGTGTGTGTGTGTGTGTGTATATATATATATATATATATATATATATATATATATATATATATATATATATATTGCCATGTATATACTAGGAGTGTGTGAAATGGTAAAATCAGGTGAAGTTTGAATCCTGAGGATAGGTTTTGAGGCTGATCTTTGTCTTTGCATGTTCCCTATGATGGAACGATCGATCGTACGGACACGTGTGTGGCCACTGTAATAAAGCGATGGCGTCTTGTTACTCTTGACCAATCCAGTGCCTGTAGATGGAGACAAAGGTCCTAGCTGAGGTTGGAGTCCTCGGTGTTTCTAGTGTCATTGTCTTCCATTGTTCGATGGTCTGTCCTCTCCAGCAGACTTCCCCGGCTGCCCCTTGTAGAGTCCCCCCCGGGCACCCCTTGTAGAGTCCCCCCCCCCCCCCCCGGGCACCCCTTGTAGAGTCCCCCCCGGGCACCCCGGGGACGGAGATGTTGTAGAAGGCAGTGGATCAGAGGCTCCCATAGATAGAAGTCTATTAGTGAATCAGTTGCCGGGTATTGGAAGCTTGGCAGGGCTCATTGTGTGCGTGGCTTCGATGGCTTAGGTGGTAAATAGGCAAGCGGGTAACTATGGGAACCTCGGCTGTAGGTTTGTGGGAACAGAATGGACAATGGGCAGTTTGTGAACATATTTGTGCTTATGAAGGGCATTAGAGACGAGTAAACGGCCCATTTGGAGGAGAGTTGGCAGCGATCGCTTTGCTCTTTCTGTATCAGTCCACTTGACAGCGGAAAAAAAACAAAAAAAAAGCAACTTTCCCGAGCCGGGGAGCTGAACCTTCACAGGACATATTGGACTGATTTGCTCTTTTGTCAGCAAAGTTGCGAGCGATTAATAACCCCCTTTTTTTTTTTTTTTTGTTGCAAGAATGTAATGTAATAAAACCGCAAAGTGTTTCTGTCTTCAGGCGGGGAGAGAAATATTTGACTGGATTCCTCTTGGCTGTTCACATTGCTGCCTTTGAAGCTGCTATTTGTTTAGCATTCTTTCAATTATATGAAGGCGTCTTTTTTTTTTTTATAAACTATGCAGTGCGTTGGTGAGATACAGTCAGCCAATCACGGTGGACTATATACAGTGCTGATTGGTGACAGATGAGGAGGGGCAGACTTACTCATAGTGGTTGTAATCCTCACACATGGACAAATCATATCCCTCTATAGTGTGTCTCAATCAAGTGTCATTTCTCTGTGATGCCCGCTTCCTCTGTTGTCAGCTACTGACGACAAGTTTTCCTGACACTGAGAGAAAAATGGTGACAGAGGAGGGACCTCCAGATGATTGACAGTCTCAGCTCTGCTCCTGTGTGCTGTGTAAAGGGGGTGTGTCCCTCCCCTCCAATCAACTCTCACAGCTCTCCACACTGAGCTCTGCAGAGTGTAACAGCTCTCCGCCCCCTTTTTTTTCTGACAGCTCAGATAAGCTTTATAAATGCTGGACTTTGAAAGGGTGTAGAGAGGAGAAAACTGCAGATAAACAGATACAACTTATGTAGGTGGATTTGTTTCATCTCTGTGTATTACCAGAGGCCAGTCACTTCACTGGGTATATGTGAGTGTTTATAACCACTTTAACCACTTCCCGTCTGCGGCTACAGCGCCAACCTACTTTGCTGGGAGGGCGTCCATAGACGTCATCCTGTGCTCGAACGGCCTGCACGCCCCCTGCAGGGCACGCTCTGTGGTCAGCAAGTCTATGCGGCTCAGCTGATCGGAGTAAGGGGTTGATCCCGACCCCTTACCATGTGATCAGCTGTCAGCCAATGACAGCTAATCACGTGATGTAAACAGAGTCACCAGTAATCAGCAATTTTTTTCTCCTCACACTGAGTGTGAGGAGAAAAAATAAAAGTCGATAACCGACAGCTGTCAGAGGGACATCGGTCCCGATCGTGGAGAACCTCTGCAGAGGCTTCTGAGCCCACCAGCGCCACCTACCAGTGCCCACCAGCGCCACCTACCAGTGCCCACAGTGTCACCTATCAGTACCTACAGTGTTACCTATCAGTGCTCACAGTGCCATCTATAAATGTCACCAATCAGGGCCTCATCACCATTGCTACCTATCAATACCACCTACCAGTGTCTATCCGTGCCCATCAGTGACATCTATCAGTGCAGCCCACGAGTGCCCATCAGTGCAGCCCACAAGTGCCCATCAGTGCAGCCCACGAGTGCCCATCAGTGCAGCCCATCAGCGCCCATCAGTGCAGCCCATCAGCGCCCATCAGTGCAGCCCATCAGCGCCCATCAGTGCAGCCCATCAGCGCCCATCAGTGCAGCCCATCAGCGCCCATCAGTGCAGCCCATCAGCGCCCATCAGTGCAGCCCATCAGTGACCATCAGTGCAGCCTCATCAGCGAATATCAATGAAGGAGAAAAATGACCCATTTGCAAAATTTTATACCGAACTATGAAACATGTTTTTTTTTGTTTTTGTTTTTTTATTTCTGGCATTTTTGTTTGTTTAGTAATAAATAAAAACCCAAATGGTGATGAAATACCACCAAAAGAAAGATCCATTTGTGTGAAAAAAATGATAAAAATGTAATTTGGGTACAGTGTTGCATGACTGAGTAATTGTCATTCTAAGTGTGCCAGGGCTGAAAGCTGAAAATTGGTCTGGGCAGGAAGGGGGGTTTAAATGCCCGGTAAGCAAGTGGTTAAAGTCCAACTCCGCTGTTTAGAGCCTCTCTACTGCTTGGATTAAATGCTTGTCAAAGCACAGGCTTGTAGTAGTTACCTAACGCCCTGCTCTGGCCACCTCCCACACCCTACTCCTCTGCCAGGGGCTCTGGCCTATGGGAGCAGCCCCAGGGCCATCATGTACTATATCTACATCTTTAACCGCATTCCAATTCGCATAACACAAATCGGACTGACCTTCAATGGAGCCGGTTCACACATGGGCGGGGGCGGCTGCGGTGCGGCTTTAAAAAGGGTCCTGTGCTTTTTTGGGTCCGGTGCTATTTTAGGTACAAGAATTGCACCTGAACCGGTGAACAGAACCAGACTGCCGCCCTGATCCCAGCCTAAAGGTTATTGTAAACCTCAGACAAGAACAAAGCATATCCTTCTATAGTGTGCTCTTGGCTCAGTTCAGAGCGCTACGTGCCATTTCTGTCTGCTGCTTTGTTCCATTGCTATCAGCATGAGTCACTTCTGACATGTTTTCCTGACACCAAGAGAAAAAAGGTGACAGGGGAAGGCACCTCCAGCTGATTGACAGCCTCAGCTCTGTTCCTGTGTACTGTGTGAGGGAGGGTGGGGGTGTGTCCCTCCCCTCCAATCAGCTCGGAGGGCTCCCCTCACTGATAGCTGATTGGAGGGAAGGGACACACCCTGATGTAACTTCAGCTCTCTGCCCCCTGCTTTTCAGAGTGGAGAGATCCTGTTTAAATTCTGTACTTTGAATGGATGTAGGGGAAAGATGGCTGTAGACAGACAGGTACAACTTATGTAGGAGGAGAGGCCAGTCACTTCATTGGGTACATATAACAGTTTACAGCCACTTTAAGGAATCCCTAATAATGATTCCTATATCTACAGCTCTCTGATTGTTGGAAGAATACTCCTTACATCTGTGGTCATTAGGAGACATCAGCCCGTATGTACTAGGCATTAATGTTGGCTGTACAAAGACAGGGATTGCATGTTTGCCATAGTGAGGAGGTCTGTTTTTACTTGGGCCCAACAAGCCCCCCCTTCATCAAATAATCTTTTTATCCTATTGTTGAAGAATAGGGACCTTTACAGCCCCTGTGGATTGGTTAGCCATTCAAGATGGTTAGATTGCTCTGACCAATGTTATCATAGTCACTGATTAGCAATGTCAATAATAGGTCAACGAGCATGTGGAATCACAGTGATAGGAAACTCCTCTCTGTATGCTGTGCTTTATGTGACATATTCCAGTGTAGTATTTATTATGCTGTTTATATGCTGTACATAACATATTCTATACCACTTCACTCTCTACACTGTGCTGTATGTTATATACTCCACTCTGCTCTGTACACTGCTGCATGTTATATACTCCACTCCGCTCTGTACACTGTGCTGTATGTTATATACTCCACTCCACACTGTACACTGTGCTGTATGTTATACACTCCACTCCACACTGTACACTGTGCTGTATGTTATACACTCCACTCCACACTGTACACTGTGCTGTATGTTATATACTCCACACTGTACACTGTGCTGTATGTTATATACTCCACTCCGTACTGTATGTTATATACTCCACACTGTACGCTGTGCTGTATGTTATATACTCCACTCCGCTCTGTACACGTGCTGTATGTTATATACTCCACTTCACACTGTACACTGTGCTGTATGTTATATACTCCACTCCGTACACTGTGCTGTATGTTATATATTCCACTCCGCTCTGTACACTGTGCTGTATGTTATATACTCCGCTCTGTACTCTGTGCTGTATGTTATATACTGTACACTGTGCTGTATGTTATATACTCCACTCCTCTCTGTACACTGTGCTGTATGTTATATACTCCACTCTGTACACTGTGCTGTATGTTATATACTCCACTCTGTACACTGTGCTGTATGTTTATATACTCCACTCCGCTCTGTACTCTGTAATTGCACTGCACTCTGTGTTCTATATTTAACACCACCCAGCTATGTGGACTGTGCTGTATGTTATATACTCCACACCACTGTATGTTATATACTCCACTCTGTACAATGTGCTGTATGTGTTACTCCACATCATCCCAGTCTGTATGTTGTCCTGCATGTCATATACTCCCTCTCATCATCACTCCACTCTGTACACTGTGCTGTATATTTTATATCTCACACCACTCCACTCTGTACACTGTGCTGTATATTATATAACTCGCACCACTCCACTCTGTACACTGTGCTGTATATTATATACCTCGCACCATTCCACTCTGTACATTGTGCTGTATGATATATACTCCACACTGCACTGTACACTGTGCTGTATAGTATATACACCACTCCAGTCTGGACTTTGAGTTGTAAGTTCTGTATTAAACACCAGACTCTTGTGATATACATTGAACATTTTTTTTGCGCCACTAAATATTTAAATTTTTAAAACATTTTTTTACAATTTTTTAGGCTGTAGTAATTCTACCCTACTGAACAATCTGTCTGATCTTTGCTGGTATTAATAATCTTATGGAGTATAACAAGTTTGTACAAAATATGAAATGAGATGAGTCGATGGCGCTCAGGATGGACAATGGTTACAGGGTCACCTTAGTGATAAATTGGTATAAGGTCTGGGGGGGGGGGGGGATTGGCTCTGTGTCATTTCTAGGGGGGTGGGGGGGTGGAGAGATGAGCTCCTTGTAGATGATATGTCCATAGAAGTGAGGAACGAGGAGCCCATCCTTGTCTAAGGTGACCTTCCTCTCCCTGAGTTTACCCAGACCACAAGAATTGGATTGGGAGATAGCAGTGTAGAATGATGGCCTTGTTTGGTCTAGTCCACAGACCGTGCCGTCCAGCATTGATGTCGATTGATTGCAATGATCGGCCTGTAGAGGTCACACTTGAAGTTTGGATCACACAGGGAAGGTAGAGCGAGGAGCTGGGAGTATATACAGTATATGTCAGTATATACCTTCTCTGTGCTGGGTTACAATTTCCATGAAAGATTTCTTTTCACAGCTCATAATTCAAAATGTATAATTCTTTAAGAAAAATACTTCTATATTTATATCATAGAGACGGATTATTTACAGAATATTTCCATTTATGGAAACGGTGTACTTATTTTTTTTTTTGTTTAGCATCATTTCAGAAGTAGCTCTACTCTTATAATATGATGTGTGATCGCAATGCATCACAAAAGTGTGACACCTAACCTTAGAAGTCTAAGATAATAATAATAAGAAGAAGACAATAAGGTAATAATAATAGATAACAAGATAATAATAATAAGGTAATAATAATATAAGAGAATAATAATAAGAAAATAAGGTAATAATAATAAAATAACAAGACAATAATAAGATAATAAGGTAATATTATTATTATTATTATTATATTATGATAATAATAATAACAATAAGATAATAAGGTAATAATAATAATAATAATAATAATACAATAAGATAATAATAATATTAATAATAAGATAATGAGGTAATAATAAGTTAACAAGACAATAATAATAATAATAATAAGATAACAAGATAATAATAAGATAATAAGGTAATAATAATAAAATAACAAGACAGTACTAATGATAATAAGGTAATAATAATATTATTATTATTAATAAGATAATAATAACAATAAGGTAATAATAAGATACGATAATAAGACAATAAGGTAATAATAATAAGATAAGAAAATAATAATAATAAGATAAGAAGGTAATAATAATAATAAAATAACAAGACTATAATAATAATAAGATAATAAGGTAATAATAGTAATAATAAGATAAGAAGATAATGATAAGAAGATGATAATAATAGAAAGATAATAAGGTAATAATAAAATAACAAGACAATAATAATAATAGATAATAAGGTAATATTATCATTATTATTAAGGTAATAATAATAATAATAATAATAATAAGATCATAAGGTAATAATGATGATAATAATAATAAGGTATTAATAAGGTAATAATAATAATAAGCTCGGCTAATCACTATTTACATATAATCGTGGAAATCGCTGATTAGGATCGTGATGGGGTGGAATCAAGATCGCAATTTTTTTATCGATTTAATGCAGCTCTAGCATATTATGAAATACCTTACAACAAAGATCTCCAGCGCCTTGTTGTCACCACTGAGAGGTCTAACATCTTCTCCCAGTCTTTCTTCCGGGTTTGCGTGATTCAGCTATGTGATTGGCAGGAGTCGCAATGACGTCATTCCACGCATGCGTGCGGGAGCCCTCTGTTCCAGCACAAAGCTCTGAATTTCCGGCTAGGTATGCCGAATCCTCAGAGCACATTCGCCAGTGATGTCACTGGCTGCACCCAGTGCGAATATCTCCTAAACGGTGCTTGTTTAGGAGATATTCATTCTACCTACCAGTAAGCCTTAAGCCCCATACACACTATCGTTTTTTTTGCAGATTTTTTTTACTTTAGGTTTACGAAAACCATGTAGTGCAAGGGCCTGCCAGATTGCATACAAATTGAAACTCCCAAGGTTTGACCTCATATTATATGGTTTTGGTAAATCTGAAGGAAAAAAAATCAGCAGAAAAACTGATAGTGTGTATGGGGCTTTATAGGCCAGTTCCTGCTGAACCAGCTGAAGTCCAACGCAGATTTGTCCATAGACATTGTTATTGCAATAACAAGCTTCCACGCATGCGCGGTAATGTGCGCGAAAATTGCACGAAGGTATATGCACGAAAAAACATTTAAAAAGAAAAAAGTCTAAAAAAGTAGATGCTCAAACAGAAGTGTGTAAGAGGCCTTGGCCTCTGGGTGATCTTCAACTGCCATGACGCTGCACATATGATCGGTTATGACACCCGCCATTTGATGGTTTGACAGTTGAGAGCGCAAGTAATGTGACAGTTAATTTTGAAAAGGAGGTGACAGCAGATAGATTATTATACAGGATTTATATGGCACCAACAGTTTCGCAGTGCTTTACAACATAAGGGCAGACAGTACAGTTGCAATACACTTCAATACCGGAGGAATTAGAAGGCCCTGCTCATTAGAGCTTACAATCTAGGATGTCTTATGCCGCATACATACGACCTGACTTTTCAACGGACTTGGTCAGGTGGACTGGAATCCGTCAGATAATTCGATCGTGTGTGGGCTCCAGCGGACTTTTTCTTCCCAAAAGTCTGGCAGACCTAGAAATAAAACTTGCTTCAAATTTTTCTGACGGACTCGGGTCCGGTCGAAAAATCCAGTTGTCTGTGTGCTAGTCCGATGGATTAAAACCGACGCTAGGGCAGCTACTGGCTACTACCCATGAACTTCCTTATTCTACGTCATCACGTTCGAATCCGCCAGACTTTTGGAGTGATTGTGTGTGGCCAAGTCCGTTCGTTTGAAAGTCCGGCGGACCTCAGCTGCAAAGTCCGTCGGATTGTCCGCTGGACCAAGTCCATCGAAAAGACCTGTCGCGTGTACGCGGCATTAGTAGTATGAGATTTGGGATCGTACATAGGCCCATAGACATAAGAGTGCTTCCCAGACTTGTGAGTCGTTAATAGAACCAAACTGACCTGGAACTAGTATGTACATTAGACCCATCGGTGAAAGGTTGCATGTTCTTCTCCTAATTTGGCCAGACCAGGCATGTTCAGAAGCAGATCTCACCTATAGTAGCGTCTTCCTCTCTCTGCCAATCCCTCCACTGCCTTCCGATTGCCTAGCGAATTAAATTTAAATACTAACAACATAGAAGAAGCCATCGACAACTCTGGTCTGAGATACATCACCAGTCTTTTCTCCAAGTATCACCCAAACCGTCCTCTCCACTCCTCCCAAGATCTGCTCTCATGCTCCCTTGTCACCTCCTCCCATGCTCATCTCCAGGACTTCTCCGAAGCCTCTCCCAACCTCTGGAACTCTCTACCTCAATCTGTCTCTTTATCTCCTACTCTGCATGCCTTTTGGTGATCCCTGAAAATGTCATCTCTCCAGGGAAGCCTATCCTGCTTCCAACTAACAACTGAACTTTTAACTCTTCCATCATCTCATTCCCGACAGTTATTACCGTTTTTGCCCCACTCTATTAGATTGTAAGCTCTTGTGAGCAGGGTCTTTGTAACCCCCCTGTATTTTATTGTATTGTAACCGTACTATCTCCCTTTTTTTATATTGTAAAGTACTATGCAAACTGTTGACACAGTATATATAAATACTGAACAATAATAATATTTCTTTCATGAGTGTTTTTCCCTTTTTAGGTTGGCTTTCCATCTACAGATGGCGGCAATGTACCTACACTGCAGCGCTGTATGTTTTTTGGTGCCCTGCGTTAAAAAAAAATACTACAGGAAAAAAATTTTGGACTCTTGCTGTGCGTTGTCAGCCCATTTTAAATAAATGGTCTGCCTTATTGCAGTGCACATAAACACACAAAATATGCTCCTACAGCACAACAGAGCAGAAAAGTGTGAAGAGACCCCTAAGTATTGCTTTGGACTCCTCGGTGAGGGACACGCCATTGTTTCTTGGTCTTCTACCCATAAGCTTTAATCCTGCTATTTGTCTCTCTGAAGTTAATCCTCACAATACAACAGCTTGGGGGTCTAGCCTAGTAACTATGGGTGGGCCTAAGACTTAGTAAAAAAATATACACTATGTGTGTGTGTGATAGATTTTTTTAAATTGTATATAAAAACATATATAATGTTAAGATTGTTCCTAACTGCAATGTGTTTTTCATATGGAATAAGTCATAGAAAAGTATTTTTATTTTATTTTTTATATATATATATATATATATATATTTTTTAGAAAAGTATTTTTCATACATCAATTTTTAAAAAGGGAAGAAGATGGCGATTCTATATACAGTGTGGAAGTCTTCAGGCAGTAAAGGATCATTTTACTTGATTGGGAATAAAATCCTCCAACTCCGAATAATATATGAGGGGCTTTTTAGAAGAAATAACACTTTCATGTTGATTCAGGGTGTCAAATTTTACACAATCATAAAATCTTTTGTTTCCTGCCTTTTGATTTCACTGCTAAACTGCACCCAGCGGCACTGAAATCCTGCCGAACGTTCTTATTTAACTATTTCAGGAAACATTTTTTTTCTCCAACCTTTTAAAATGGGATGATGCTGTTAACTTCAGAACCTATTTAAATAGAAATTTCACATACAGTGTGTTTAGTAACAGGCGGCTGTGTTTTTTTTTTATTTATTTATTTATTTATTTTTTTACTTATAAATCTTGCTTGCTGCTTATTCGTCAAACTGCACCAAAAATGCACCTCACCATTGAAATGAATTGAAAATACAGGCAAGAACGCATCAAAAATGCACCTGTGTTGTGTTTTTAATGCATTTTTTGAGTCACATGACTGAATGAAAAATGCACCATAAGCAAGGTAAAAACGCAGCCTTTTTTTTGGCAGCCATTATCGACACTTTATTATTCTTTCAGCAAAACGCTGAAAACCCTATTTTCGGGCCGATAGTTTTCAGTGGCTGAAATTTCGATGCATCACTATTCTGTACACCAACTGTGTAAAGAAGGCCTCCAGGGTGCCATATTGCATTGAATTTTACAGAAAATGTCAGCACTGCGGGTTGTAAAGGAAAGGTAACTTTTAGTAATAATCATTTACAATGTGACCTGTGTTGCAATTTATATGCTATATTATTTTTTTATTTCCCTTTCTTTTTTTTTCTGCAAAAGTGGAGCTACCCTTTAACCACTTCCCGCCTGGCATATAGCAGAATGATGGCTGGGTGGTGGTTCAGTTATCCTGGCTGGGCGTCATATGATGCTCTGCAGGATAACAGCCACTGCGCGCCCGTTCTGGCGTGCATTACGCCGATCGGTGGTGAATTGAGTCAGTCAGACACGCCGATACACCGATCTTGGGAAAAGAGCCCCCAACGGAGGCTCTTTACCATGTGATCAGCCGTGTCCAATCACGGCTGATCACAATGTAAACAGGAAGAGCCATTGATCGGCTTTTCCTCACTCGCGCCTGACAGACGTGAGTAGAGGAGAGCCGATCTGTGGCTCTCCTGATAGGGGGGGGTCTGTGCTGATTGTTTATCAGTGCAGCCCCCCCTCGGATCCCGCCTAGAACCACCATCATGCCGCCCAGGACCACCAGGACAGCCATCCGCACTGGACCACCAGGTATGCCCCCCCAGACCACCAGAGAAATGCCAATCAGTGTCAAGGCAGCTGCCAATCATTGCCCAGGCAGCTACCAACCAATGCCTACCAGTGCAAGTGCCACCAGGGATGCCTATCAGTGCCGCATATCAATGCTGCGTATCAGTACCATGTATCAATGCCCGTCTTTGCAGCCTATCAGTGTCACCCATGAGTGCCCATCAGTGCCCATCATCGGTGCCCATCAGTGCCCGCTCACTGGTGCCACCTTATCGGTGCGGCCTTATCAGTGCCCATCAGTGAAGGAGACATTTTTTTATAGAAGAAACAAGCAAAACTTTTATTTTTTCTAAATTTTTGGTATTTTTTTATTTGTTTAGCAAAAAATAAAACCTGCAGAGGTGATCAAATACCACCAAAAGAAAGATCTATATGTGGGAATAAAATGATACAAATTCTGTTGGGTATAGAGTAGCGTGACCGCGCATTTGTCATTTTAAAGTGGTTGTAAACCCTTACAAACCACTTTGACCTACAGGTAAGCCTAGATTAAGGCTTACCTGTAGGTCCAAGAAATATCTCCTAAACCTACACGGTTTAGGAGATATTTGCCAAAAGACAGGCACCACTGTTTACGGCGCATGCGCCGTAGACAGCGGTGCGCAGGTGCACTAAGCGCGCCGCTGTCAACGGCGATATGCCACGAGTGGCGGCTCCCGTGCGCATGCGCGGGAGTGACGTCATTGCGGCTTCGTCGAACCCACCGAGAAGATGGATGCTCCAGACTACAGGGGACAGCGGTGACTTCGCTGGCTCCTGTGTCAGGTAAGTGACACATAATGGACTACTATGCGATGCATAGTAGTCCATTATGCTTTATCTTTGCAGGGAATCAAAGAGGAAGTAAACCCATCAGGGTTTACTTCCTCTTTAAACGGCAACAGCGCAGAAAGCTGAAAATTGGCCTGGGCAGGAAGGTGCCTGGTATTGAAGTGGTTAAACGACTGCATTACTTTCTTTAGCCCACACTAACATATGTATAGATAAATGCTTTCTATATTCCTTGTTTATATAACGTTTTACCTGCCCGTCTGGCATATCTGGTCTTTTTTCAGAGATGCTGGCATGTGTGATTTTCAAATCAAGGCACAGTTAAAACTTTTCTTGCTTGCAATGTATACAACGTCTATCCTATGGGCGTCTTCTGTAGTGTCTGTGACTTGCTCTTCCAGCTCTGCTCCTTCTCTATCTAGGCCATGCCTCCCATTGTATCACACTAATGTCACACAATGCTACAAGGTCACCACCGCAAACAATTACAATACTGTGAGATTTATCACCCGGGAAAGATAGCGAGAACTGTGAAACAATGCGAAAATGATGACTTTTCATAACATGAGAATTAACACCTTAAAAATGCAGAGGGAAAAAAAATAACCTTGTTTTGTTTTTTTTTACACAAAAATAGAGGTGTTGGCTTCTTAAATTTGGTGCTGCAAGTGTACATTCTACACTAAACCATGGGTGGTGTTCTGAAAAATCGGCATTGTTCTAATTAGCAAAGCTAGGTAACAGTCAAATGTAGGTTAGTAGACTAGGACTGCGCCAAAGCCCTAGTCCATCACTGCTCTGTATAATGACTTCATGGTGACCGCTCTTGGAATAGGTGCCTTTTTCACTGACAGTACGTTATTTACTTACTCTATTAGCAGGGATATGCAATTAGCGGACAAAAAAAGTGAAAAAATAAAACAGCCTTTATAACCACTTTATTGAAGGATCCAGATTTAAAGTGAAAGAAAATGACTTCTAAAGCTATATTAAAACTTATACTAAATGATTGAGATAGAGATCTCTTTTTATTATACAGGAATATTTGAAGGATAGGTTATTATAAAAATATTAATAAAATAAAAACCACTATGCAATAGAGCAGGGATATGCAATTAGCATTCCTCTAGCTGTTGCAAAACTACAAGTCCCATCATGCCTCTGCCTCTGGGTGTCATGCTTGTTGATGTCAGAGTCTTGCTATGCCTCATGGGAATTGTAGTTCCACAACAGCTGGGAGGCCCGCCAATTGCATATCCCTGCTCTATTGCATAGTTGTATTTTATTTTATTAACATTTTAATAATAACCTATCCTTCAAAAAATTCCTGTATAATAAAAATAGACATAATCTCAATCATTTAGTATAAGTTTTAATATAGCTTTAGAAGTCATTTTCTTTCACTTTAAATCCGGATCTTGCAATTAAGTGGTTATAAAGGCTGTTGTGTTTTTTATATATATATATATATATATATATATATATATATATATATATATATATATATACATGCTACACAGGCATACCCCACTTTTAAGTACACAATGAGGTTTATTTACTAAAGCTGAAATGTGCAGAATCAGGCTCACTTCTGTATAGAAACCAATGAGCTTCTAACCCCAGCTTGGTCAATTAATCTCTGGTAATAAAACCTGAAAGCTCATTGGTTTCTATGCAGAACCCAATTATGTACTTAAAAGTGGGGTATGCCTGTACTGTATGTGTGCCTGTATGCCTGTACTTACCTGCTCTGTGCAATAGAATTACATAGAGCTGCCCCAAACCTCCCGTTTTTTCTTTTTTCGATAGTCCCCAGCCTGCGCTCTCAATGCCTCCACTTCTTTGACTGCCATTCTGGCAAGCTTCTTGCTAAGGGGGCAGACCTGTGGGCTTGTTTCTGAGCTGGACAATGTGTATTTATAGGCACACACAGCGCAGGTCAGCCTTGCGCCCCCCTTTCTGCTCACAGGATTTGAGTGACAGTGGCAGGAGCCAATGGCATGTAGTTTTGCATGCAGCTGTGCACTAGTGTATGGGCGCATTCACACAGCTGCATATGGACAGAACTGCGGACAAGGCAGTAATGTGGGCAGTGTTTTATGCCGTGTGCATGTAAACATTTGTGCCAAGTAGCATATAGAGTCCTGATTGGCTGCCGCTGCTACTCCTGGCTGACATGCCTGTGCCGCTGATGACACATAGACTGAATGAATCACTGATGTGCAGAAGCAGTGCATGCGCAGAATGGTCTCCGGTAGCCAATTATGAATGACTGCTCAAGGTCATTCTGTGTGTGCACCGCAGGTCAATAACTAATTCAGATTGACAGTATGTAATCAGCTGTGCAGGCATCGCTGATTACACATGTTTAGTATTGACATGTTGCACATAGCAGTGTTGGCGGCCAATAGAGTCCTTGTACTCTGTAAGTATGTTACACTCCATGGATACAGCAAATACCCAGGATCTTTCTGCCAGCAAGATACTGCATATAATGTGCATGTATTTTGGTTTATGTTGATTAAAATGCCTGAGGATCCTGCCATGAAGCTCATCATTCAGGCATATCCTGGTATAGGGTGACGACACTCTCTACCTATCTACTGGTTGCGTTCTAACTTTGTCATTATGTCACAGAGGCCTTTGATCGAGATGGTGCATAAAGTGGTTGTAAACTCAGTTATACCACTTGTACCTACAGGCAAGCCTATAATGAGGCTTACCTGTGGGAACTGTGAATATCTCCTAAACTTGCACTGTTTAGAAGCTATTCAGAGTGCGTACAGCCGATGACACCAGAGTGCCTGTAGTGCCGGACCTTCAGAGCCCGTCCTGGAAACGGTGGCTCCCAGGCACACGCGAGGGAGTGATGTCATTGCGCCCCTGGCCACTCATTCTCTGGAATGCTTCGTTTTAAGGTAAGTCTCTCATGATGTGCTAGTATGCTATGCATACTGGCACATTATGACATTGCCTTGCAGGATTTTTTTTTCTTTCTTTATCACCAGTGCTTTACAGCCGCTTTTAAGGTTTTCCATCTACAACATAGTATTTTAAGTCAACAAGCTGCAATATATGCAGAGATCTATCTATCTATCTATCTATCTATCTATATATATATATATATATATATATATATATATATATATATATATATATATATATATATATATATATATATATATATAAATATATATATATAATATTTTTTTTTTTTTTTGCAGTGGCGATCTTATGGACTTGTTCTCATGGGAAATTGTGATTGTTCCATACACAGGTTTCTGCTTACAAAGCTGTTTGTATCCTCAGCAAACAAGTTACCACCCTCTCTAAATAGTGTTTGAGGAAGGTTAGCACCTCACATATCCTTGTAATTCATACATTTGCCCCAGGCTGAGAAGTGGTGTATGTGCTTAGAGCCTGCAGTATTTATTTAGGCAATCACCCTTGTAATTAAAAGCTAAGCAATGACCATTTTCTCCAGGATTATTCTGTCAGAATTTGCATGTATACATGTTTAGGGAAGGAAAGCATGATTAATGACTATTTGGACCAGTGGCTCTAATACTATTCTGCCTCGTACACACGATGGGACTTTCCATCAACAAAACCGTGAAATTTTGTCTGAAGGGTGTTGGCTCAAACTTGTCTTGCATTCACACGGTCACATAAATGTTGGCCAACAATTACAAACGTAGTGACGTACTACGTGTTTTTTCAGCTCTTTAGCGCCACCCTTTGGGCTCCTTTTGCTAATTTCGTGTTAGTAGACGTTTGGTGAGTGTTGATTCGCGCTTTTCTTTTTTGTGTTTTTCATTTAGCGCTTTTCAGTTTTCGCTTTTCAGTTTGTTTCTGAACGGCCTTTCGTCAACCAGACATGTTGCAGAATCGGAGGAGATGACGTGTTATTTATTATTGGCCTTGCAGTTATTGCTTTGACATTATTTTTTTGGTTGAATAATGATTTGATTTGGTATATTTTCTATATTTTTTGAGTCATAGAATGACCTTTTTGGTTAAGTTCTCTTGGCAGATAGCATGTCTAATTTTTTTTTTTAATGCACAATAAAAAAATTGTGGAGAATAATACTTGACTATGTGTTTTACTTCCAATGAGAGTTTGGGAGTAGGCAGTTACATTTAAAAAAATACAATGTAAAATTGACAAGGGGCACCAACATAGTTGTATCTTTGATCTTATAAATTAGGGATTAATGGTGTTGTGGTACACAAATAAAAAAAAAAATATATATATCATAAATATAATATAATATTCTTGATATCACCAGAAAAAAAAAGCCTTTGAAAATGAATTTGCAATAACTCATCAGTATCACTAGCAAAGCAGCTTCATTATTATCCCATTAAAGAAGAAGAGAATGTGCGCTGCATTTGGAGACTTCATAATGTGCCACGTCACGAATGTTAATTCTCCATTCCAAATGATAGTTTACAAGACCGACCGCTTCCAAGCATGTGTGTTTGGACTTTTGTCCGACGGACTTGTGTACACAAGATCGGAAAATCCGACAACACACATTTGTTGACGGAAAATTTGAAAACATGCTAGCCAACATTTGTTGGCGGAAAGTCCAACAACAATTGTTCGATGGAGCGTACACACGGTCGGATTTTCCACCAACAGACTGACATCCAACATTTCCCGTCGGAAAGTCCGATCGTGTGTACGGGGCTTTAGGGTTCCTCTTCCAAGTATGGGCTAATTACCTCTTTTTTCTCTACATGGTGGCTGTATGGAAGCTATAAATACATAATGGCATGGATGATACAATAAAGAGATAGTAGGAGTATACAGTTCAAATTTAGATGTTTGATCAACTTTGATGCATGTACAGATGAAAAAGATTTTCAAGGAAAATGCTGGTATTTTACTACTATGTAGATGTGTGCCAGTGAAGGATAATTCTGTCTGATCACAGAACCTGCAGAACAGGTTTATACAGACTGACTTGTAGCATGTGTCTGGGACCATAGACATCCACTGCTGGTGATCAGTGTTGGTTGACTGTAATGACTTCAAACGGGGAATTGCAAAGCAAGCAGCCAAATGTACTGGTTTGTGTGCTCAACACAGTGTAGAAAACAAAAAAGGCGTTAAAACTGCTATAAAAACAATAAGGCAGTTTGGACAATGCAAAATAGGTGTGGAAAGGTTTCGATAAATGAGTTGACAGTTGGGTGCTAGGCCACCTAACCTCTAAATGCTGTGAAGAACAAATAAGCATAGGTAGCTATGTTTTAAACTGCTATATTGGCCTTTTATTTCTAAAGCGGTGTGTTGAAGATATCTGTTGTGGTTGTTTTTGCCATAATGCACTACACAGTGATCGACAAGCATTGAATAACAAGCATGATATCTGTATCGGTATCATAGAAGTCTTCAAAGATACTGTCTTACTAAAGTAAGAAGGTATCTTTGAAGAATCCTACGATACCAATGGCATCGTGACAGGATCTCCTGAAAGGACAACTCCGAATCTATGGTTACGTACACACTTTCCCCATGCTCTCCTGTTGTTCCATTACTCCTTCTGATCTAGAAGTCCATGGCAGGTGCTGTTGGAGGGAATGCCATGTTATGCCATTTCGTTCAGGTCATATTTTGGCTGACAAGGTGGAGAAGGTCACTTGCTCTCGGAGGCTCTGGGAATTATGGATCTGTTAGCAGGGGGAGGACATAAAATGTGAGTATCAGCAGGTGGAGGTGGACTTTTAATGGAACCTTCAACCTAAAAGTGTTTATTTAGAAAAGCTAGAGCTACTTTAGTGAATTTTAGTAGCTAAAAGTAGCCATACCTGAGCCATTTTTCTTTGTTCAACCAGTGGGCTGCATAATAGAAAATTATTCTATTCCCCTATCCACATTTTGAGGTGGATGGGGGAATCCACCTCAATATACCTCGGGAGCACATTTTGAGGTGGATGGGGGAATCCTCCCGCTTAAGTTGACAGAATGTTTTAGAATACACTGATCAGCACTGCTGGTTATAGCTGGCAGTGCTGATCGAGAGAATATCAACTTGTGTACAACCAGCTTGCCAGTACATGGATGGAAATTTGGTTGATTTTCTGCTGAACTGGCTGAATATTGATCCAATGTATCCACGTATGGCCGGCTTTAGTCAGGTTACCAAAATTGTTAGTTGATTCCTACATTGATGGGGGAAAAATGGCCTATGGAATGAACTATACAAGTATCATGTAGAAGTGTTTATACTATTTTCCACACATATTTAAAGTATTGTGTAATTAATCCCCAATACATGCTGCTTTTGTAGCTTACACCGTAATGTTGCATACACACGACCGGACTTTCCGTCAGACTAGGTCCGACGGGGTCAGTCCGTCAGACAATCCGATCATGTGTGGTCTAGTCCGATCGTTTTTCAAAGAAAAAAACAGATGGACCTAGAAATAGAACATGTTTCAATTCTATCCGACGGACTCAAAATCGGGAAAACCGTTCATCTGTGTGCTAGTCCAACGGACCAAATACGATGCAAGGGCAGCTATTGAGCTTCCTTGTTTTGTCCCGTTTACATCATCACGTTCCAAACAAACGGTCTTTCGAACAGACTTAGTCCATTCGTGTGTGGCCAAGTCCATTCGTTTCAGAAAGTCCGTTGGGAAGACCATCGGACCTAGTCTGCCGGAAAGTCCGGTCGTGTGTACACGGCAAAAGTGTTAGGCCAGCCATGCATGGTTAGAATCTTGGAGATTCAAAATGTTAATGGGCAGGTTGAATGTACCAAGTTGTTTGATCGATCAACTTGGGTACAACCAGCCTGCTGGATTCTCTTACGATTATCGCTAGCGGCTGCTATGGCCGCTAGTAAATAATTACTGTCTTCTCCTGGCGTGTGCGTCTAAACCACCCCGGGAGCAGACAAATGCATGACAGGAGGGATTCCCCTGTCAGCACTGCCTGTGTTGATGGGGGAATTGTGCAAATTTCTTTCCTGCAACCCGTGGTTGCAGGTAAGAAATGTGCTCTGTGTATGGCCTGACTAAGGAGCCATTTGTTCCATCTATTTAGTGACCAACTGCTACTCATACCAATTAATAACTATCAGCTTGTGTAGTGGGATTAAGCTACTAAAACTCGCCCATGTAGTTCTATCCTTAACAGTTTGGTATGATAAAGTAGAGGTATGCTTCTTCTTTTCTTCCCTTTTATAAATTGTGGCAGAATTTAAATAAATATCTACTGCTTTTTAGAATAATTTCTCTACTCACAAAAAGCTATAAAAAAATCACCATTTCAGTCCTTCCACTAATTAAGGACAAAGTCTAGTTTTTTCTAAGGGCAAACTCCAGCCCAAAATCCTAATTTATTTAAAAGGTCCCCAACCTTTGTGCTGATATTTGTCTGTATGAACTGCAAGTGCTAAGGGCGAAGATGACCTTTGCGAAATGCTTATGTCTACCTCCAATTCCATGCTGGGAGTTCCAATTTTTATACTATTATTTCTTTGGGTAAATACAAGCAAGTAACATATTAACGGCTCAATCACACCAAGCACATTAACATGTATTTTGACTGCACAGGCAGGCAAATTACATGGACTATTTAAAAAGTATTATTACTTTTTAAAGACTCGTTATGCATTCTGCATTTCCCATGCTTTGCCCAGTGTGGTCTCCTTCATGTCAGTTAAATGGCATTCTTCAAAAGCACAACATGTGAAAATAATTGGCTTTCTTTCCAGTGTGAACAAGCCATGCAAAGGATTATTACTGTATCAAGGTTTTGATCAGTAATTGTAAGGACTGGATTTATCATTTAAGTGTATTTCCACTTTTGCAGTCAGATTTTAGAAAATACCACTAAATGGTTGTAATGTATTTTATCATTCACACAGCAGGGATCACGGCCCCCTTTAAGAATCTGATGAAAGCTTTCGACCCCCCTCCCCAGAAATATTCATATAAGCATACACTATATTACCAAAAATATTGGGATATACACGCACATGAGCTTTAATGACATCCCAGTCTTAGCCTGTAGGGTTCAGCTTCAACTCTTCTGGGAAGGCTGTCTACAAGGTTTAGGAGTGTGTCTATAGGAATGTTTGACCAATCTTCCAGAAGTACATTTGCTAGGTCAGGCACTGATGTGTAAGAGAAGGCCTGGTTTGCAGCCTCTAATTCATCCCAAAGGTGTTCTATCTGGCTTAGATCAGGGCTCTGTGTGAGCCAGTCAAGCTCCTCCAACCCAAACTCTCTCATCCGTGCCTTTATGGACCTTGCTTTGTGCACTGGTGCGCAATAATGTTGGAACAGAAAGGGGCCATCCCCAAACTGTTCCCACAAACTTGGAAGTCTGAAATTGTCCAAAATGTCTTGGTATGCTGACACCTTAAGTGTTCCCTTCACTAGAACTAAGCCAAGTCCAAACCCTGAAAAACAACCCTACACCATAATCCCTCCTCCACCAAATGATTTGGACCAGAAGACAAAGCAAACTCCATAAAGACATGAGCGAGTTTGGGGTGGAGGAACTTGACAGTCCTAACCTCAACCCGGTAGAACACCTTTGGGATAAATTAGAGCAGAGAGCACGAGCCAGGCCTGACCTCACAAATGTGCTTCTGGAAGAATGGTCAAAAATTCCCATAGACACACTCCTAAACCTTGTGGACAACCTTCCCAGAAGAGTTGAAGCTGTTATAGCTGCAATTAAATATTGAACCCTACGGACTAAGACTGGGATGCCATTAAAGTGCGTGTAAAGGCAGGTGTCCCAATACTTGGTAATATAGTGTACCTTTGCATGCAATAAATATATATATACTTTATTTGATTGATATTTGATTGCATCATAAATATGGCATACACAAAGTTTGAATGAAGTAGACAATCTTAAAAAAAGACTTCACTTTTCTGCAAAAAGTAATGGCCACTCATTACAAAAATTAAACAAATTAAACTAAATAATTTAAATTCTGCTCAAAACAACTACTACTACTTCTACTACTAGAAAATGAGAATTAGCACTTGCTATTACAGAGTGGCAGAAGATGGGGATTGTGCAGAGAACGATGATACAAAAATAAATGGTAAACCTGAGCCAACAAGTCAAGAGGCTTAGTGGTTGGTGCTATAAACAGTGACACTGTGTATTTTCTTTAATTTCTTTCAATTTGAAACCACTGATTAGGACAAAGGGGAGGGCTGTATAGTGAATGTAAATTGTTAAATTTTATCTGACCCACACGGAACCCCTGTAACCCACCCATGGACCACTTAGGCCGCGTACACACGGGCGGACTGTTCGCCCAACTTTGTTCGTCAAAGGCCGCGTACACACGGGTTGGACTGTTCGCCCAACTTTGTCCGCTGAACAGTGTTTCAGCGGACAGTCCGCTCGTGTGTGGGCTTCAGCGGACAGTTTCAGCGGACAGTCTGACGAACAAAGTTTTTCGGAAATCCTGTAAAACTGTCCGCTGAAACTTGGTTTGAGCGGACAGTCCGCCCGTGTGTAGGCTTGTTCGTCAAACTAAGTTCCGCGCATGCTCAGAAAGGATTTACACGGCGAAGGTTGCATTGCAGTGTATTGGACGTCTTATTTCTCGTGCCGTTCACGTCATCGCGCAAGTTTCAGTGGACTGTTCGTTCGTCGTGTGTGGTCAAGTCCGTCCATGCTAATTTTGAGCGGACTGTCCGCTCAAACTGTTTGACGAACAAAGTTGGGCGAACAGTCCGCCCATGTGTACGCGGCCAAACAGTTTGAGCGGACAGTCCGCTCAAAATTAGCATGGACGGACTTGACCACACACGACGAACGAACAGTCCGCTGAAACTTGCGCGATGACGTCAACGGCACGTACGACGGGACGAGAAATACGACGTCCAATACACTGCAATGCAACCTTCGCCGTGTAAATCCTTTCTGAGCATGCGCGGAACTTAGTTTGACGAACAAGCCTACACACGGGCGGACTGTCCGCTCAAACCAAGTTTCAGCGGACAGTTTTACGGGATTTCCGAAAAACTTTGTTCGTCAGACTGTCCGCTGAAACTGTCCGCTGAAGCCCACACATGAGCGGACTGTCCGCTGAAACACTGTTCAGCGGACAAAGTTGGGCGAACAGTCCGCCCGTGTGTACGCGGCCTTAGAGGTCCATGGACCCCAAGTTTAAGAGCTCCTGTTCTACATAGAGGAGGTGGTTTCAGTAGAGCGGTGATCCTTTTGCCTCAAAGGTTGTATGCCCTCAGACCCGGTGATAGAAATCCAGCCTTGGTCCTAGAGGCATGCATTTATTAAGATTGGGCTAAATAACAATACCACAGGTACCATTTTATGTCACTGTTGGTTCATATGTATAAGCAGCTACCAATCTCATTTGGGACAATAAATACTCAACATAAATTTTCAGTACACTTTGTAAAATAATGAACCAAACGATTCCTGCCATTCTGATAATTCATGTGCATGTTAACGATTGCTGGTTTTCATCACAAAATGCTTATTCAAACATGAAAGGCACACAATCCTCTTAACTTTAACGGAGAACATAAATTGTACAAGCTGCATAAAGCTTTAGTAGAACCTTAAGTTGCAGAATGATTAAATATTGGTGAGAGAAAACATTTCTGTATTTTTTTCTTTGGTGAAATGTGGTCCCTCTTTGATGAATGTCACGATACTGCTACACTTTTTTTTTTTCTACGTTTTAATTTCCTTGCAAAATGCAACTAGCATAAAGTGTCAGATTTGGCGCCAGGATTGTGTTTTGTGTTATCCATACAGTGACTTGGAGCAAATGGGAAATACCCGAAAATTATGTGTCGTGTTTGGAAGGTGACCAAGACACACATATGATCTACTGAAAATGAGTCATCTACATTCCTTTATAGACTAGCTCTTCATATCTTGGGATAGTAAACATGTTTGATTGTCTTTTGATCTATAACAAATCCCAAGAAACAGCAACCCAGTGCGCCAAAAACATTATCCTGTGTCTACCTTTTTTCTTTTCATGGAAGCACAGGTGCCAAGCTACTTCATTGGTAATTATAGTGCATGTTGGGTAGAAGTTGACCTTTAGAAAGAGTAAAACTAAAAGACCTCCCTTGCAACTGGTCATTTTTGTTTAAGGTACCAGGTGAAGCAGTGCTACTTACCTGATTCTCCACTACTGAAGGTTCCTCTGTCCTCCAAGACCGGTCCTTCCAGCCTCTACTCCCTGTACCCCGTGGTCTAAGGTCCTCTGCCATCATCAAGACTATAGCCCTGCATTGGGCGGAGGGTTGACTAGGGACAGTACTCTGCCGGAACATGGGGAAGCACCATTTGCTGGAGGTGGAGGAACAGGTAAATAAAATGGATTTTATTCTTAACCCTTGCAGTGTGAGTGTAGCCCATATTTTACCTGGAGTTTGGCTTTAACTATAACTTTAACCACTTGCTTACTGGGCACTTAAACCCCCCTCAGTCCCAGACCAATTTTCAGCTTTCAGCGCTGATGCACTTTGAATGACAATTGCGCGGGCATACAACACTGTACCCAAATGAAATTTTTATCATTTTTTTCCCACAAATAGAGCTTTCTTTTGGTGGTATTTAGTTACAGCTCGGAGTTTTATTTTTTGCTAAACAAACAAAAAAAGATGCAAAAAAAAAAAAAAATCATGTTTTAATAGTTTGTTATAAAATTTTGCAAACGGGTCATTTTTCTCCTTCATTGAAGTGCGCTGATTAGGCGGCACTGATAGGCTGCATTGGTGGGCACTGATGGGCTGCATTGGTGGGCACTGATGGGCTGCATTGGTGGGCACTGATAGGCTGCACTGGTGGGCACTGATAGGCATAGTTAAGGCGGCACTAATAGGCACAGATAAGGCGGCACCGATGGGCACAGATAAGGCGGCACTGATGGGCAAAGATGGGCACAGATAAGATGGCACGGATGGGTGGCACGGATAAGTGGCACGGATGGGTGGCACGGATGGGCACTGATAGGTACCACAGATAGATGGGACTGATGGGCACTGATAGGTGGCACTGATAGGTGGCTCTGATAGGTGGCACTGCTTGGCACTGATGGGCGGCACTGCTGGGCACTGATGGGCGGCACTGCTGGGCACTGATGGGCGGCACTGGGGTGCAGCACCTTTGAGGCAGATTTTGGGTGGCACTGTGGGTGGCACTGCTGGGTGGCACTGTGGGTGGCACTGTGGGCACTGCTGGGTGGCACTGTGGGCACTGCTGGGTGGCACTGTGGGCACTATGGGCACTGCTGGGTGGCACTGACAGGGGGGCACTTACTTTATTTCAGGATGGCACTGCGGGTGGCAGGTGGGCACTGGCAGGGGGCAGGTGTCCGTTTAAATTGCTGGCCGTGATCGGGACTGATGTCCCGAACACGGCCGCCGGCGATCGGCTTTTTTTTTTTCTCCTCGCGCTGTCAGCGCGAGGAGGAATACTAGCCGATTACCGGCTCCGTTTTATCACATGATCAGCTGTCATTGGCTGACAGCTGATCACGTGATAAGGGGTCGGGATCGACCCCTTACACGGATCGGTGATCAGGCGAGTCTCACGGACTCGCCGATCACAGAGCGCGCCGCGCGCGCCCCTCAGGGGGCGCGCAGGCCGCTCGTATCCGGGATGACGTCAATAGACGTAGTCCCGGAAATGTGGCTCCGCGCTATTGCCGTCATTTTGCAATAGCGCGGTACCCAAGTGGTTAAAAAGACCTAACTGGTGTTTCCATTCATTTTAGTAGAAGGCCTGGCTAGAAAGGTTGCCTTTCTTCTTTGTTTTTAAATAGACTTCTCTATATGCTGTTTGACCATTGATCCATTTCCCTTGCTTTGATGTTCTTTTTTCCAGGCGCAGCTAGACCGTTTTCAAAAGGGGCCATATGTAAATGTCTAAACATATAAGTATATCATAATTCAATTAAGAGTTGTATTGATTTAAAATATATAGCCAAAACTTTTTTTTTTCCTATGGAGGAAAGGTTAGGACCCCTATTGCTGTCTGTTTTTCCGCTGTAGAGTCACCTTCAGTGACAACTGTATAAGGGAACTTCCACTTATTTTGGAAAGATTTACAGTCATTTCCTATTTATGAGTGCAGGACAGAACATTAATCACCTGACATCCGCCCTATAACCGAATGACGGCCACAGCGCGGATGTGAATTCATATCATAGGGCCTCCCCTGTGCACGCTCCCTGCGCTGTGATCACCGAGTCACTGAGTTTCGGGTGATCACTGATCTGAGTAAGGGGCCAGTCCTGGCCCCTTACCATGTGATCAGCTGTCAGCCAATGACAGCTGATCACATGTTCAAAACAAAAGCTCGGTGATCGTTTTTCTTCTCCTCACGTTGACAGCGGAGGAGAAAAAAAAAAGCCGATCACCGGCTCACCTTAAAGGGACATCGGTCCCGAAATTATGCCTCATAATTGCCACCTATCTATGCCCACAAGTGCTACCTATCAATGCCCACCAGTGGTACCAAGCAGTGCCACATAGAAGTGCTGCCTATCAGTGTAACCGATCAGTGCCCATCACTGCCACCCATCAGTGCCCATCACTGCCACCTATTGGTGCCCATCACTGCCGCCTCATTAGCGTACATCAATGATGGACAAAAATTACCCGTTTTAAAATTTTATAACAAAAAAATAAAAAAAAATCGGTCATTTTTTTTTTTAACAAAAAATAAAAATTGCACAGGTGATCAAAGCCACCAAAAGAAAGCTCTATTTGGGGGTAAAAATTATAAAAATTTCATTTGGGTACAGTGTTGTATGGCCGCGCAATTGTCATTCAAAGTGCATCAGCGCTGAAAACTGAAAATTGGTCTGGATAGGAGGGGGTTTAAGTGCCTAGTAAGCAAGTGGTTAAAGTAGAACTACAGGCAAAACTTTTTTTTTTTCATTTTAGATAGAGCAAGGGAGGGTTATAACCCCTGTCAGATTTTTGTTCACCATCTTTGTCACTTTTCAGAGATTTCTCTTCACTTCCTATGCTAAACAGGAAGTGAGAGGAAATCTATGCAAAATAAGGGAATTACTTAGGGACTCCATGGTTAACAGAACTTGTGTCCCCATTGGAAGACTTCCCCTCTATTACGTTTCTGGGCACAACCCAAAATTTGGGATTCACTTTCAATGATAATAGTAAACAAGACAAAACGAGAGGGTGAATCGTTCTAACAGGGGCCCAGACAGCAATAAGAACTGACAGGGGGTCTAATCCCTTTCCACTCTATCCAAAAAAAAAAAAAAGTTTTGCCTTTAATTATACTTCAAGGGAAATTTCTCCAAAAGAACACAGATAGCAATAAAATCATAAAAGAGGCACTAACTCTAACGCTATAAAAAATAGCTATATATATATATATATATATATATATATATATATATATATACATTTTAAGTTTTTGTATTTAGATTCTTGCATAACCCAAGTTGGTTCTCTTTAGGTTAGTGAAGCAACACAGTCCACTTAGCAAATTCTTATTAAGTGCTTATTTTACTAAGTTTCATGAAATTTCCCTCTATGTTCTCATGGCGAGCAATTGCTTGGAATTAGCCACCTCTAAAATTCTTCTGTCGGCAGAAATACAGGCTCACTCATCACTTGACTATTCCAACAATCTGTAATGTGAATTTTGGATTCAGAAAAATACAGGTGAATAATAAACGATATGCCTTAAGCTTTATGAATAATACAAATTCTCAGACATTTATTTTAGCTAATAATTACTGAACTGTGAACTGAAATGTCTTTCACACTCTGTGGATTCTTGGAAAATTCCTCTATATGCTTCATAGATTTATTTTTTCATACTTATCAACAAAGAAAATACCACTTTCACCGAAGAGAGATGTGATTATTGTAGGAATTGTGGTACTTTGCTTTATTGAAAGCTTTGGGATCGGATATTTTTAGCCCCCTATTCACACGTAAGCATGATCGTAGCCGCGTGATTTAAAGGCGACTTGTAATATGGGAGCAGAATTGCTCATAATTGTCTCTATGACCTTAAAATTTAACTTAAAATGATGTATAAATATGTATTTTTGAAGCCTTTTTTATGTGCTTAGAACACCCATCATGTGGTAAGGATGTGCGTTCCTGTAGCCCACACCAAGAGCTGTCTGTGACCGCTTCGTCTTTATGACGGCCACCCATATGTGCAGGTGTAAAAGCCCACTGTTTTGCAGCCGGTTCACACTAGAAAATGCGTGTTTTTGGGTGTTACAGTTTTGACTGCTCATTGAATTCAATGGGCTGGCAAACGCACGGGCGTGCATAAAAAGTGAGGCAGGCTCTACTTTTTAAGATCGTGCTGCACCAAACTGCAGTGGGCACCAACACTGTGTTTGCTAGAGGCATTTGGGGTGCCATTTACAACTAATGGCAACCACGTAGGTTTAGCAAGGGCGGCATGTTCCTGTGCGGTGCAGGAACGCACTACCCTTGCTGGATGGGCGTGGGTGCATTCTAGTGTGAACAGGCCTTAAAGAGGAAGTAAACCCTCACTAAAAAAAATAAAATAAAATAAAAAAACCCTGCAGGACAAAAGCATAAGGATTTATCTTCTGTACAAATAAAGGGATGGTGCCACTGCTATTCGTTACTGCTACTCATCTGAGCAGACATGCGAATAGAGCCTCTGACTGACCCTGGACACATCCAGCGCGTTTGGCTAGAGGCTCACTCAAGCCCGGTTCAGAAACACACTACAGTCCATTTAAAGTGGTTGTAAAGTCATTTTGGGGACTTTTACCTACAGGAAAGCCTATAAGGCTTACCTGTAGGTAAACAAAAATATCTCCTAAACCGTATGGTTTAGGAGATATTCCCCTCACAATGCGCCGCTGACTGCAGCAGCGCATGCGCACAGGGGATTCCCAGCTGGAAGCCCGGGAGACGCCGGACCCTGCCGGGAAGAAATCTCCTGCGCGCATGCGCGGGAGTGACGATATCGCAGCCCTGGACACTCACAGAGCCGGAGCCGCGATACCCGGATGAAACGCTGAGGGAACATGTCAGCTCCCTCGGCGTGGATCGGGCCAGATGTCGGGGCCTCGTTCTAAGGTAAGTATTTCATAATGAGCTAGTATGAGGTGCATACTAGCTCATTATGCCTTTTCCTTTGCAGGTGGGAAAAAAACAAAAACACAACAGTGGGTTTACAACCGCTTTAACATGGTTTCCTATGGATGTAGTTTACATCTGTGCATTTTATGGAAAGGGCCAGGGACTTTTTTCTGGTTTTTGGTTCTATAAACTTTAATGGATCAAAAACGTGTATTGAAAAATGCAAACTACACCTGCAATACGCAAACTGCAACCTGCATAGGTGTGAATTAGGCCTTAAAGAGGAAGTAAACCCTGATGGGTTTACTTCCTCTTTGTTTCCCTGCAAAGGCAAAGCATAATGGGCTACTATGCATTGCATGCATTGCATAGTAGTCCATTATGTGTCACTTACCTGACACAGGAGCCAGCTATTTCACCGCTGTCCCCTCTTCGACGGAGCGTCCATCTTCCTTCTGGGTATCGTGGCTCCGGCGCTGTGATTGGCCGGAGCCGCGATGATGTCACTCCCCTGTGTGCGCACGGGAGCCGCCACTAATGGCATATTGCCGCTAGCAGCGGCATGCTCAGTGCCCCTGCATGCTGCTGTCTATGGTGCATGCGCTGTAGACATCGGTGCCTGTCTTTTTGCAAATATCTCCTAAACCATGTATGTTTAGGAGATATTTCTTGGACCTACAGGTAAGCCTTAATCTAGGCTTACATGTAGGTAAAAGTGGGCTGTAAGGGTTTACAACCACTTTAAAATCCTTCTAAAAATCATAGATACTAGTTATTGGAGGAGCCTAACTACAAATGTTGTAAAACCTTTGGGTATATACAGTAGATGAAGATTTTGCCACAATCAAACAGGACTAAAGCAGGCCACAAATTCAACTCTTCCACAATATGCTAAATCTTTTATTCCTAAAGGGACTCTTTTTTTTTATTTTTTTCCCAACCCATTTCACTTTTTTTTTTCAATGGTCATCATTATGCAACAAGTAGTTAACTATAATAGCCACTTAAAAAAGTTTAGTTTGCATGTAAGCCAGGTGCGTAATTAGAGTGGTTACCCATTTTATTGTAAAAGGTGACCTCTGCCGAATCAGCATTCCCACAACCTTCTTGATCTCTCAAGTCTTTGAGCCCCATTCTCATATTTCACCTACAATACCACTGTAACCACATGCCGTTTTGCTAAACCATGGCCTTTCTGAGACTGAAAACTTGGAATGGACCCAACAACTGGGACAGCAATGGGGTATGAATGTCTGTGGGAGGTGTTTTCATCGAATGTACCAGCTGGCTAAGTCTATGATAGCTTTATCTACAAAAATAATGACTGTTGCGTGCCACTTTTGTTGAAAGAGTATAACCGTGAGTACAATTTACCACTGAACTCGTCTCGAAAATAATCCCATTGCAGCATTTGAAGAACGAAAAAAACATTTCAGTGAAAAAACAGTATGTTTATTATATCTCTACGCCAGCCTTTCTCAACCTTTTCAACACAGAGGAACCCTTGAAATAGTTCTCTGGTCTCGGGGAACCCCTTCTATAAATTAGAAATCTACAACTCATGATACATTAGTGTGATGATCAGTGAGAAGAATGGTCCTAAAGCCCCATACACACTATCAGATTTTCTGAAGATTTTTTCCTTCGGATTTACCAAAACCATATAATATGAGGTCAAACCTTAGGAGTTTCAATGTGTATGCAATCAGGCAGGCCCTTGCACTACATGGTTTTGGTAAATCTGAAGACAAAAATCCGCAGAAAATCTGATAGTGTGTATGGGGCTTTACACTTGTGGTCATTGGGAAGAATTACCTCCTTACAGATAGCTAAAAAGATCAATGGTGGGAGTGGGAACTTATCGGAGAGGCAGAAATTGGCCAATGCTGAAGGAATCCCTAGCAACCTCTGGAGGAACCCTGGTTGAGAATCACTGGACTACACTGTATAAGTCACACACATGTAAAAAAAAAAATAATAATAATAAGGAGCAATATGCAACCATTCTTCTTCTTCAGCATGTAATAACTAAGCAGTTCTTAATCAGGAATAAAAAATTCTGTACTAGCATTCATTACTTTTCTAAAAAATCAGCTAACGCTAATGATGTGACAGCACATCTTCCCCTTTTTCAGTTAATTTTAAATGTTTTTGTGCCATTGAATATAGAAATAAAGAAAAAAAAGTTTATTTTTGAAGTTAGATAATTTGCCTTACTCCATCACGCTCCATAAGGTTCATAATTTTTTTTAAGAGAAATCATGCATCATGTTGAACAACTGGCTCTTCTCCTTATCTTACGTTAAGTGGCTTCTTAAGCCTCCATATTTTTTACCTTAATGCATTCTATCTATTCTATGCATTGTGTAAAAGGTTCTGTGCTGCAGTTCCCCCACAGACACCAATCCCCCCCTCCCCTCCTGTTTTCTTATCTGAGCCTATACGTGCACGAGAGCAGCGGCTCCAGCCGCCGTCTCTCTCCTCATTGATAACAGCAGGGGTCATTGGCTCCCGTTGCTATAAATCAAATTCTGTGATGTGGGAGGTGGGGCTAATTGTCTGTGTCAATGGATGCAGCAGCGGGACTCGGGAGCAAGCACGCACGGGTGACCCCAGGGAAAGTGTCTTTTTTCGTAGGGGCTTCCAATGAAGAGGAGGGGCCTGGAGCATTGGTGGGGGACCCCAGAAGAAGAGGATCAGTGCTGCTCTGTGCAAAACCATTGCACAGAGCAGGTAAGTATAGGCATGTTTATTATTTTTATTAAAAAAAAAAACAATCAAAGGTTTAAAAACACTTTAAATGACCCAGAGAGTTCTGTGACTCCTTTCTCATGTATTATATCAACCATTTGCCTCTCCAACATGTACAGAAAGGTCTTCAAAATATGATCCGTTTATAAACAACTCACCAGTGCATAATTGGTAAACCAATAAAGCGTAGCAAACTTTAACCCTTTAAAGTCCACATTTTTCAATGAGTTAGCGTGACTCAAAATGTGCTCTACCAAACAGTGGAGCAGAATGTTAAAGGGTTAAAATGAAATTGACTCCAAACTATTATAGTTTCCCTTTCAAACACCACACCTGGCTATTTATTTCAGGAGGTTGCATTATAGCAGCCATCCCAGTTTCATAGTCTGAGAAAAAAAAAAAACGTTAAAGTGGAAGTTCAGTCACAATCTAACCAAAGCCTGGTACACACGATCGGATTTTCGGCAGGACATTGTGGGATGACAGACTGTCGGCCTAAAATCTGACTCTTAGTACGGTCCATCAGACAATTGTTGTCCAAATTTCTGCCGACAAATGTTGGCTGGCAGGCTAGTAAATTTTCAGCGAACTATGTTGTCAGATTTTCGTATCGTCTGTACACAAGTCTGTCACACAAAAGTCCAAAGTACAAACACGCATGCTCGGAATCAATTCTCAACAAACACGACATTAGCAGAAGGTGCCCAAAGGTTGGCGCTCAAGAGCTGAAATTCCATGTAGTACGTCACTATGATCGTGTTTGTTGGCTGACAATTGTGTGCCATTAGTATGCAAGACAAAATCTAGGCACGCGCCCTTCGAACAAAAGTCTGACACTCTGCTGGCCAACAAATCCGATCGTGTGTACGAGGCTTAAGGTTAAACCTATTCCCACCCCCATTCTAAGCCTTGTCCTTCCATCCTGTGAAAAAGATTGCTATACTTGCCTATTCTGAAGCTTCTCCGGTCCAGTCACATGTTCTCTCCAGCGGCAGCTTCAGTGTAGATGACAGATCACCAACAGTGGCTGCAAATGCCTGTGACGTCAAATGGCTGCAAATGCTGCCCCTCCTCTACACTGAAGCTGGCCCTGGGACCCAGTCATGTGACCGGACCAAAGTGGCTTCAGAATAATTAAGCATAGGCATCTTCTTTTTCGCAGGGTAGATAGAATAGACCTAAATTGGGAGTGGGACTACGTTTAACCTTATGCCTTGTACACGCGGTCGGAAATTCCGACAGAAAAAATCAGATCGGATTATATTGTCTGAAAATCCGATCGTGTGTTGGCTCGATCAGACTTTTTCCGTTGGAAATTCCGACAGAAAAAATTTGGGAGCAGAATCTCAAATTTTCCATCCAAAAAATCAGATCAGACTTTTTCTGATCGTTTTGTAGAGAATTCCGATCGGACAAAGTGCCACACATGCTCAGATCAAATTACAAGACCAAAGCTATTGGCTACTAGCCTCAACGTAGCCCTTTCGTAACGAACGAACGTCATCACGTTCCGAACTATCGGATTTTCCAACAACTTTGTCCGACCGTGTGTATGCAACACCAGTTTAGGACAAAATCCGTCTGCAAAAATTCAACGGATTTTGTGGTCAGAATGTCCGACCGTGTGTACAAGGCATTAGACTTTGACTGAACTTTCACTTTAAAAAGTTATAGGCCTCTACAGTCCCCCCTTTTCCACCACCACAGCTTATGAAGAATCTGAAGCCTATTTATTTCTAGGATAAGGCAAGCAGGGGCAGACTGACCATTGGGCCACTCGGCCACTGCCCGAGGGCCCCATGCCACTAGGGGGCCCCATCAGGGTTGCCAGCCTCAGTAAAACCAGGGACAGTATGTAAAAATGTGTGTTTTTTATTTTTATTTTTTTACATCTGTCTCTGAAATGTCCCTTACCGACATCCTTTTGGTCTAAAAATCCGAGATTATAGCTGCCCCACCTCTCCAGTACCTTCTCAGCCAATAGAAATATGTCTGTGTTTACTGTGTGATTGTATACTGTGTGTGTGTGTGTGTGTGTGTGTTTGTGTATACTGTGTGGCCTCATAATCTCTGATTGCCCGGGGGCCCCATGAGTTGTCAGTCCACCCCTGAAGGCAAGTGCACATTAATACTTAATGGTCCTGGGATCTTCCCCTCCGCAGGTTGTGATAACTATGTCAAAGCCACTGTCTGATCCTGTTGCCACCCCCGTCACTGTAATCCGTGGAGGACCAGTGACCATGTCATCATGATTAATGGTAAGATTGCCCATCCACATCTAAGCTCTGAGAAGTAGAAGACCAAACTGGCTGTGGCCAAACAGTGGAGCAGGGTATTCTTGTATGCTAGCCCTTGCTAAAATTCGTAATACACCCTTCAATAACACATGGAAGGTTAAGAGCAATTTTGAATATTATTAATGTGGCTGTAGTTAAGGTTTTAAAAATCTGAACAACTTTGGCCAAAGAAACCAAGTAAGAAGTTCTGACCAAAGTTCTCCTCCATAGAGTACAGGGCATTTTTTTTAAATAGCCTGGTTTCGGGATGTCTGGGGGTGAATAGAGTAAAATATAATCTAGCCTTGCTTTCCATGGCTTACACATTAGAATAGTTATGAACGTCTTTTGAGTTAAATATATGCATGGCACTGTTCTAAATGATGGAATCGGCCACATCTGGCCCAGTATTTTATTTCCCATATTTATGTAGCGCCAATCAGATCACATTAGGAGGCTGTACTCCCCTACCCTCTTGATTACAGAAGCACACATTCTTATGACCTTCAGTGCATCAAAAATGATTCTACCATTCCCACCATTCTGTTTTCTTAAGGAGAAGTCGCATTGAATTGTGATGAAGCATGCAGCATAATATTAGTTTAAGTTGCGGGAAAACATTCAACATTCTGTGCCCTTGTGAAACAAATTAATGTGTTTATGTTTTAGGCAGCTGTCGTCAAGTAAGCATCGTGTCCGTATTGCGGTGTATTTATTTGGACTTTTGATTTTTTTTTTTTTTTTTTTTTTTCATCCTCGATCCCACATATATAGACAGAATGCTCACATTTCCTTGTAAAAGCCAAACACCAATATCCTATTATGTTCCACAAGTCCTCTCCTGTATGCTATTGACTATTAAATTACAGCCAGTGCATAAGACCTCCAATTCTGTGCAAGCCTGGATGAGAAGTCCGCGAATGCAGAGTATGACATTTCCAAGCGAAGGTTCTGTGTTTTCTTAGCATCCAATGGCTCTTTTCTATGCTGGGAGGCTTGTAGTGTTTCAGCATAGCAGAATGGCCTTTTTGTTTGCCTAATTCACTAGACTATTAGAATGCAATAACCATTATAAATGCATAGACACACGGTAAATCCATAGCCAGCGGAGGCTAGATCCCACACACATTTCAATGATTCCTTTTGACAGCAGAGGTCAAAAAGGCTTTTTTGTGAGGTTTATAATACACAGTACTTCACAGGTAAGTGATGGCTTGACAGCTGTCATTATGATGAATAGACTCATGTTATGAGGAGTGAATGGACTGGAACCTTGGCTCTCCAGCTGTTTTAAAACTACAAGTCCCATGAGACATTGCAAGACCCTAACAATCACAGGCATGACTCCTAGAGGCAGAGGCATGATGGGATTTGTAGTTTCAAAACAGCTGGGGAGCCAAGGTTCCCTACCCCTGGTTCAGAGGGATACGTTAATGTGGTTAGTGTGGATATTGACATTAAGTTGGAAAACTTGTATGAAGTTCTTGGTGCCTATTCTGGTCTATTTGTCATTCTGGACCTTACAGATGGCTAACAAGCCTTCAAGGATGAAGAAGGTTCCAAGGAACTTCCAGTTTGAAATATTCCATCTGACTATGTTGCCTTTAGTATAGTAAAAAAGAAAAGAAAAAGGTGAATTAGGGGCTCCCTGCATCTCCCAGAAATCACACTGGATTGAGCTACCTGTTAGCCCTTGTACACACGGTCGGAGATTCCGACAACCAAATCCGTCGGATTTTGTCCAACGGATCTTGTCCGAAACTGTTGCATACACACAGTCGGACAAAGTTGTCGGAAAATCTGATCTTTCAGAATGTGATGATGTAATTTAGTTACGATGGGACTACGTTCAGGCTAGTAGCCAATAGCTTTGATGTAGGAATTTGATCTGAGCGTGCGTGGCACTTTGTCCGATCAGAATTCTCTACACATGATCGGAGTATGTCCGATCGGTGCATTTTGTCGGAAAATATTTCCGGCAAGTTGGAAAATTTTGTCCGACGGATATTCAGACGGAAACAGTCCGATGCAGACCACACACAGTCGGAATATCCGACAAAACGCTCCGATCGGACACATTCCGTCGGAATCTCCGATCGTGTGTACAAGGGTTTAGGGCAGATTTTGCGGGATTTCCATAAAATGTAATGATGGTCCATTAAAGCCTGGTACACACAATGAGAATATCGGATGAATGATCGTCCACTTATTTATTTTTTTGCATGCTAGTCTCATTACGAAAATTCTTGTACGACAGAATACAAGTGATGTATTATATTGTAATGTATTCTTTCATTTATGAGCATGTATGGTCTTGGTCTTTCGTTTTTTTTTTTTTACGGACGAACTCTGTTCTGATTATATGAAAATCATACATTCTGTTATGGTATGAGAATAAAGGTTGTGTTTATCCCTTTGGCTGTTTTCTTATAAACTGTCATGATCGGCCCTCAAAAGCTGTGCACGAACGATTAGATTATCGGAATAATCGCTTAGAAAGTGGTATTTTTCATCCAATTTTCTCATCGTGTGTACTAGGCAAAAGTCTGGACTTTGGCAATGGTATGTTTCATTGTTAGAAGGGCTTTTCTTCAGCACAGACCCACCACCAGAGATTATTATTATACAGGGTTTATATAGCGCCAATAGTTTGCTCAGCGCTTTACAACATAAGGTGAAACAGTACAGTTACAATACAATACAATTCCATACAGGTGGAATCAGAGAGTCCTACTCACTAGAGCTTAAAATCTAGAAGGGAGGGTCAATTGAAACAAAAGGTAATCACTGTGGGGGATCAGCTGATGGAGAAAATGAAAATACAGTTGGTAGGTGTGAGTAGGAAAGGCTTCTCTGAAGAGGAGGTTTTTCAGGGATCGGCAAAAAGCTAATAGAGTAGGAGATAATCGGACAGATTGGGGTAAGGTGTTCCATAGGATTGAAGAGGCTCTGGAAACGTCCTGGAGGCGAGCATGGGAAGAGGCGACGAGGAAGCTAGAGAGCAGGAGGTCTTTAGAGGAAAGAAGAGAACGATTAGGTTGGTATTTTGGGGCTAGGGTAGATATATGCAAATAAGAGGTTAGGTTCATGTAAAGGATAATTATCCATGACAACTACCTGAATGGCCAAATGGAGGGACAAAGGTCAAGAGTTATTGGAGGCAAGGACCTTTCTGTGTTGCCAAATGGAATGTTCCCAGTTTCAATTGCTTTTTAAAACAAACGCAGTATACATGTACCCTAGTAGTTCAGATGGTTTCAAAATTGTCACTACATGCAAGCCCTTGTAACAATGTAGGTTTATCAAATACCCATGGAGTTGCAGCATAGATCTGATGAGCTTGTGAAAAGCCGTTTTCATCTTGGATTTTACAGCAGGGTTTGTTTAAGTAAATGTTTTACTCTCTTGAATCGCATAAAAGGACATTATTGTCAATAGTGATTAATGGGCAGCTAAAGTCAAAACACAGATTGTCTCACAAGAACCTTTTTAATGTCTACATTGCTTTTCTGTTTTTTCACAAATTGACATAATGAATTCTTCAAAATCTTTGCTAATCAGGACTTAAAGGGCCAGATTTAAAGTGTTCAAAGTTATTTCAGCAGCAGGAGGGGAAGGGGCTGACACAGGAGCTGACAGGCGGGGCGGGGGGGGGGGCAGGAGACCTGTGGATGGCAAAGACACACGTAAACTGAACATGGTGTCAGGGCTCAGCCAAATTAGGCCGCACAAGCACTGTGCTGTATAACCTGCTTTAAGGTAAGAGGGTCCACATTTTTTTTTTTTGGTTAACAAATGTTTCAAGGGTAGACTTTCCTGTTGACCACAAATGTTTGGGGGCACTTCCACCACTGCCAATGTAAGGGGGAACTATACTGGCCACCAATTGATCCTATTGATCTTCAGTGTAAGGTGGCACTTTTCCACAATTGTAAAGAAGGGAGCACTTCACCAGTTACCAATGTAAAGGGGCACTACATCACTTAATGTAAGGGGATACTGATTTACTGATCACCAGTGTGAGGAGGCACTTTTTCACTGATCGTACATGTAAAGGGGCCTACTCTAGCCACCGTAGTAAAGGGGCCTATACTAACCACCATAGTAAAGGGGCCTACGCTGACCACCATAGTAAAGGGGCCTACGCTGACCACCATAGTAAAGGGGCCTACGCTGACCACCATAGTAAAGGGGCCTACGCTGACCACCATAGTAAAGGGGCCTACGCTGACCACCATAGTAAAGGGCTACGCCTACGCTGACCACAAATGTTCAGGAGCATTTCTCCAATGACCACCAATCTATGGGAGCTTTTCTCAATGGAACCCTAGTTGCTGGTCATGGTGTTGTACTGTTAAGGTTTCTCTAAGACCTAAAAATGTTTCTAGGGTTCCACTAGAGTAAAATGGTTGGGAAAGGTTTTACACTGTGGCTGTTTGTGATGATGGTAATGCTATTATCCTTAAGGTATTCTTTACGCTGGGCAACATTGGAATGAAGTATACAAATAAAAAAAAAATCTGTAAACGTATATTGTCTGTCACACACTGGCAGCAATAATAACGAAGATGGAAAAAGTAATCAGCAATTATAGCAAACAAACATTGAGACAACTTAATTACAATGCCAGAGCTGTTGACCGAACATAAAATATCAGTTGTGAAATGTGTTTCCTCAGAAGAATTTAAAATGCTGAAAATGCTGACAGAATCTTTCTCCGGCAGCCAGTCTGCAGCCTCCCACGTAATCTGTTTTGATGAGTGAAGCCCGGCTTTTTTCTGCACCTTTCCTCTTGATTGACATAAACATGGAGTTTTTTGGCTCAGAATTGTTTTGTTTAAATATTTTAAAGTGCCTCAAGTAAGGGTATTTAACACTTTTACAGCATTGTGGTAATTGATTCCCTCCCACTCTATCCCATCTCAAAAGGTTAAGCCGAACTCTAGACACATACAGTATAAATTGACATCAAGTAACGCAGTTGCATATTTATAAAAAAAAAAAATGAAAATGATTATTTAACCACTTCAGCCCCGAAGGATATTACCCCCTTCCTGACCAGAGCACTTTTTGCAATTCGGCACTGCGTCGCTTTAACTGACAGTTGAGTGGTCGTGCGACGTTGTACCCAAACAAAATTGACATTCTTTTTTTTCCCCACAAATAGAGCTTTCTTTTGGTGGTATTTGATCACCTCTGCGGTTTTTATTTTTTGCACTATAAACAACAAAAGAGCGTAAATTTTGAGAAAAACACAATATTTTTTACTATTTGCTATAATAACTATCCCCCAAAAATATATAAAAAAACTATTTTTTTTTTTTCCTCAGTTTAGGCCGATATGTATTCGTCTACATATTTTTGGTAAAAAAATCGCAATAACCATATTTTGATGGATTACGCAAAAGTTATAGCGTCTACAGAATAGAGGATAGTTTTTATGGCATTTTTATTATAAATATTTTTTTTTTTATTAGTATTGGTGGCGATCTGCAATTTCTTTTTAATTTTTTATCAGGACTGCGACATTATGGCGGACACATCAGACATTTTTGACACTATTTTGGGACCATTGTCATTTTATACAGCGATCAATGCTATAAAAATGCACTGATTACTGTGTAAATGACACTGGCAGTGAAGGGGTTAACCACTAGGGGGCAGTGAAGGGGTTAAGTGTGTCCTAGGGAGTGATTCTAACTGTTAGGGTGATGGGCTACAACACACAGGACAGTGATCACTGCTCTTGATGTTTACAAAAGCATCTCCCCGTTCTTCCTCTCCGTGACACGATTGCGTGCACCTGGCAGACATAGAGCCTGTGAGACCCGCGGTCGCAGAGACCGCGGCGGTTGCGCCCGCGACACCGCTTCCTAAAGGGGACGTACCCTATGCCCATTTGCCCACCAGCGCCATTCTGCCGACATACATCGGCGTGTGCTGGTCGGCAAGCGGTTAATCATCCACTGTAAGTATTTGAATTTTGACTTAAGTTATCCTCTTTGTAGCAGCAGTCAGACTGGAACAAGGTGAGGCAATACAATAACAGGGCCCTCTGATTCCTTCTGTATTGAATTGTGTGTTGTAACTGCACTGTCCTGTATAATAATAATGTTAATAATAAGATACCGTATATACTCGAGTATAAGCCGAGATTTTCAGCCTCTTTTTTGAGGCTGAAAGTGCCCCCCTCGGCTTATACTCGAGTCATCGCCGTCTGACTGCTCGATCAGCGTATCGAGCAGACAGACGGCGGACATACTACAATTTGAAAGCCGCGCCTCCGCCTCCGCCTCCGCCTGTGATAGGCGGAACACTGAATTTCCCAGCAGCCTGTGTTCCGCCTATCACGCACATCGTCTCATCCTCGTACTACGGACGAGGATGAGACGATGTCCGTGATAGGCGGAACACAGGCTGCTGGGAAATTCAGTGTTCCGCCTATCACAGGCGGAGGCGGAGGCGCGGCTTTCGAATTGTAGTATGGCCGCCGAGGCGCCGACGAAGAGCGGCGATCCTGGCAAGGCACGGGACGGGACGGAGGCAAGGCACGGCACGGGACGGGACGGAGGCAAGGCAAGGCACGACACGGGACGGAGGCAAGGAGGCAAGGCACGGGACGGAGGCTCGGGACACAGGTAGGCTGGACACACACACACACACACACACACACACACACACACACACAGGGATGGATGGATGGAGACACACACACACAGGGATGGATGGATGGATGGAGACACACACACACACAGGGATGGATGGATGGAGACACACACACACAGGGATGGATGGATGGATGGACACACACACACACAGGGATGGATGGATGGATGGACACACACACACACAGGGATGGATGGATGGATGGACACACACACACACAGGGATGGACGGACACACAGGGATGGACGGACACACAGGGATGGACGGACACACAGGGACGGACACACACACAGGGATGGACGGACACACAGGGACGGACACACACACAGGGATGGACAGGCATGTCTCACCCTCGGCTTATACACGAGTCAATAAGTTTGCCAGTTTTTTTGGGGGTAAATTGGGGGCCTCGGCTTATATTCGGGTCGGCCTATACTCGAGTATATACGGTAGATAGAATGATTTATGTATGTTAAAAGTAATAATACAATTAAACATATCATTTTACCATGAAAAATCACATCATTGTGTTTGAAGAAGAAATGTATTTATGGGTCCGATGGATATTGGTCTGTTAAGAATCATACTTCCCTAGGTGGATGCAGCATCGATCTCCTGCCGGCTTTAATGCTGAGAACCGAGCAATCAAACACCACTGATTGCTCAGACCTCCCTGAGCATTCCCATTCACTGCTCTCTGCTCTGTGCTGGGCTTTAGAGGGGGTGGGAGCAGCCTGCTCAGGCTCTAAGTGGCTCTCTGAGAGGCTGAGCCGGGTGCCGGTCCAGGCATGTGGGCGGATCCTGACCTTATTGTCACGGTACTTACCTGAGCCTGGACCGGCTCTGTGATGTGGCACTTTGTCCGATCGGAATTCTCTACAAACGATCGGAAAGCTCTAAAACTTTGTCGGTCAGATATTTCGACGGAAACAGTCCGATGGAGCCCACACACGGTCGGATTATCCGACAACATGGTCCAATCGGACATTTTCCGTCGGAATGTCCGACCGTGTGTACAAGGGCTTAGACAGATGTCACTGCATGCCACTACTTTAGCACAAGGGTCTAGCTTTGTCTTGATGCCATTTGGTGTCCTACAATATGTGCTAATGGCCTTGCTTTTCAATTTCTTTTTTTTTTTTTTTTTTCCCCTGCCTGCATATTTTTCCCATGAACACACCTAACAGACTTGGAATCTGTGCCCAGCATATAATGTTACCTGTGGCATGGCCACAGATTTTCCATGAAAAGTGTTTTGTTTTGTCTGAATGCCATTTGTCTGCCTATCGACTTTCCAGTTTATGTTCTGAATGAGTATGCAGCATTCCTCTGTCTAAAGCAACTGGCAGTGTAAGTGAGGTTGAACCATTTATGGGCCTGTGCCAAAACATTTCATGCTTGCTTGGACATGCTTGAGATGCCTTTGTGCCTCTATTTGAGGATTTTACCTGCTCTTGCCATATGTTACTTTAGCCATTAGAAATGCTGAATATTCATTGTATATGTGCATTTGAATTTGGCGTTTTTCCCACACTCTTGTTTTATGGACAATATAAATAAAATGTAAAGCTAATTTAGTGTTGGATTTTAATCTGACCTTGGGAATGCATGTTCGATCATATAAGAATAGCTGTGAATTTCCTAAAGATGCCTATTGCTGAACAGTTGTAATATCGGTTTTTAAATTATTAATATTATTTTTATTATATTTTTTACATGCAATTTCAGCACAATTTGAGGCTCGGTTCACACAGGGGGCGACACGACTTGCCGTGCCGCGACCTGCCGCGACCTCAGCGGCGACTTGCAAATGACTTCTGTATAGAAGTCAATGCAAGTCGCCCGAGGTCACCCAAAAGTAGTACAGGAACCTTTTTTCTAAGTCGGAGCGACTCGAGTCGCTCCTCTTAGAACGGTTCCGTAGTACAGAACGGGGGCGACTTGTCAGGTCGCAGCACGGCAAGTCGTGTCGCCTCGTGTCGCCCCCTGTGTGAACCGAGCCTTACAGTAAAATCCTGAATCCTGGATAATTCTACAACCATGGGTTGTATAGCCTATTCCAACAATAATCTACGGCCTCTTATGAGGTTTGGGTATGGTGAAGTCATACAGGATAACTGGACAGTTGGTAGTACTTGCTATTGCTCAAAGAGCTTTTTTTTTAAATGTATTCATCAATTTAACATCCCCATGTGACCAAGCCAATACATGTTTGGAATAGAACAGGAGGAGCTGGAACACATAAAGATGATCAGGAGCACATAAACAAACCTGTTACGTGGTTGGAAAATATGGCGAAGAGGTATATGTCCAAGACATATACAATCACGTTATTAGGTACACCTGTTCAATTGCATGGTAACACAAATCGCTAATCAGCCAATCACATGGCAACAACTCAATGAATTTAGGCATCTAGATGTGATGAAGATGACTTGCTAAAGTTCAAACCGAGCATCAGAATGGAGAATTAGGGAGGGAGATTAAGGTGACTTTGAATGTGGCATGGTTGTGTGTGTGTATAGATTTTTTGGACACTTTTGGGTTTTTAGTTTGTGTACCACGGATTAAAAAACAAAAAAAAAAACCTGTTAGATTTCTTACATTTAGCCCACAGGCTGAACAAAAATAAAATGTGTGTGTGTGTGTGTGTGTGTGTGTGTGTACATATGTGTGTGTGTGTGTGTCTGTGTGTATGGGCAGATTTACTCAGATATTCATCATTTCAAGTGCTTGTCATTCCTCACATCTTCACTGCCTGATTATCACAGTAAGATCTATGGTATACAAACATCTTAACAAGCGTGACCACCATGTGAAATCCATTCCGAATTGTTTAATGAGTAAAAGAGCAAAGTGCAGTAACCCATAGCAACTGATCCGCAGGCTTTTCTCCTCCTCCTGTCTGCTCTACTGCTCTCCTAAAAGGTGAAGTCAGAATGGCTATGGAAGGCTGCACTTTACATATCATCACTGCTCTTATTAAATAAGCACGTATTTGATGTAGACCCTGGCTGAGCTCCCTTGGCATTTGTTCCACTACACAATCTCCAGCAGACCATGGTTCACACACAGGCTGTTCTCTACACACGTACACTGTATGTTACATTAAACAGTCTCAGCAGGATCATTTTCTTCTCACTTGACTGATCACCACGGCTCTTCCTGGTACATATGTATCATGAATGCTGCAGGTGTAGACATGGTCTCTGCCTACAGTCATTTTTCTTCCCTTGTCAGTGACTGATGTTCCTAGGTTTCTTCTAGCGATGCTTCCATAATTCCATAATTATGTTTTTTTGCTAGTGCTTAACATATTATTCTGTTGACCAATTTTATTGGTTTTTGCTAGTCAGTTGTCCCGAACGACACATATTTTATTAAGATGGATTGTAATTTCTTTGGCATGCCTATTTTGCTGCGGGAACTTCTTCGCTGTTCCACACAGATGCTTTCAATGTTGATGAGAGATTTTTTTTAGGTTTTTGTCTTGGTAAGGGTTAATTTTAAGGCCTAGGTTAAGAGTTAGGTAGTTAATTTTGCACAATTAGGTTAAAGCTTAAACCCTAAAATAAAAAAATATGTATGTGTGTGTGTATGTATGTGTATGTGTGTGTGTGTGTGTGTGTGTGTGTGTGTGTGTGTGTGTGTGTGTGTGTGTGTGTGTGTGTGTGTATATATATATATATATATATATATATATATATATATATATATATATATATATATATATATATATATATATATATATATATATATATATATAATCTATTATTGGACCTCACCACTCCTTAAAGTGGGAGCAAACTCCCATGGGCAGTCTTTGCCTATAAGTCAGCCTATAGTAAGGCGTTCTTATAGGTACAATAAATATCTCCTAAACATGCACAATTTTTGGATGCCGGTGTTCTGCTAAAACAGCCAATTCACCAAAATATTAAAATCTCCAACCATGTCACTTCCAGTGACTCTCCAGCAGCAATAATTGCCGAACGTCGAGAACACCGGCAGCGTATACACTATGGTACACTATATAATGAGTGGACATTGTTAGTCCGCCCACTAGTAACCAACAACATGGCCACCTCCAAGGCGGCAACACCTTTTTTTTAGCCAGTGTTCTGTCAAAATAGCCAACTCTTCGTGTACCGCAGTGCAATGCTTCTCAACTCCAGTCCTCGATTACTCCCAACAGGTCATGTTTTCAGGCTTTCCGTTATTTTGCACAGGTGATTTGATCAATTTCACTGCCTTAGTAATTACCAAAGCAGTTTCATCTGAGGGAAATCCTGAAAACATGAGGAATACATGTTGGGGGTACTTGAGGATAGGAGTTGAGAAACTTTGCCGTAGTGTATACGCTGCCGGTGTTCTGTGAAAACAGCCAAGTCGTTGAAATCTGCAATTACTGCTGCTGGATAGTCACTAGAAGTGACGTGGTTGGAGAGTCGGCTGTTTTGGCACAACACCGCCACCCAACAGCAGAGGGAGGAGTCACCAGATGATTTAAATCTGGTGCTGGCGCCACAAGCATTAATTCTTGCTACCCCCTTTAGCTAGTGAGGCAGCAGCCAGGGGTGTACACATGCTAAGGCAGGTGTGCTGATGCAGGCTTCAAAGGTTTAAAGGAGGTAGCGAGGAGGCAATACAAAGCCACTTCACCGCATGTCAAATGCTCGGTGATCTGAATGCAGATTGCAGGTGTTTCCCCCCTGGATGGAGGAGCAGCGGGGACACCCTTGGACAGCAACATTGTAAGGCCCCTTTCACACTGAGCTTTTTCAGGCGCTACAGCGCTAAAAATAGCGCCTGAAAAATCCCGGCCCCTTTCACTCTAGTGTGAAAGCCAGAGGGCCTTCACACTGGAGCGGTGCGCTAGCAGGATGGTAAAAAAAAGTCCTGCTAGCAGCATCTTTGGAGCGGTGAAGGAGCGTTTTTTTTAAACCACTCCTACCCATTGAAATCAATGGGGCAGCGCGGCTATACCGCTGGCATAGCTCCGCTGCAGCAGCGCTTTGCGGGTGGTTTTAACACGCTAGCGGCAGAATACTTTCCCACTAACACATTTAAGAGCTTATTTACACAGACAGAAAGAACATTGTGTTTAGATGCATACAGCAGATAGTTTTGTACACAGCTAAGTGCAGCACTGTAGTAAGCAATGAACTCAAGCTCACAGCTGTGTCTACATAAAAAAAAAAAAAAGAAAAAAAAAGTGCATTGCACCTAAAGATTTTTTTTTCACGCACGCACATAAACGTGCGTATTTTACGTATCATCTTCTAGTTCTGCCAGCATGAACCTTTCATTCAGAAAATATTCGTAATACCCTTGTGAATGATCTCTTAAGCAGTCGCAGTAATGCCGCGTACACACGACCGGACTTTCCGACAGATTAGGTCCGACAGACTTTCGGCGGACCTTCTGAACGAACGGACTTGCCTACACATGAACGGACTAAGTCCGTTCCTTTTGAACGTGATGACGTAAGACGGGACTTAAAAGGAAGTTCAATAGTCATCGGACAGATTTGAAACGTTCTATTTCTAGGTCCGTCTGATTTTTTTAATGAAAAACGATCGGATTAGCCCACACATGATCGGATTGTCCGACGGACTGATTCCATCTGACCAAGTCTGCCAGGAAGTCCGGTCGTGTGTACGCGGCATAACAGTTGTTTTCATTTTGGGATAAAGGTTTTACATAAATTAAACAATAATGATCACTATATATACTGTTAGAAATTTCTTTGTTTGAGAAAAAATTTCCATCCTGCTCCTTTGAATTTTTTGCCACTGTAGTTGAAAAACGAACATCGATTTGACCCCACTAATGATTAGAAAAACAAACTTCCTAGGATTTTTCATTCAAAATTCCACCCATCTATGGGCAGCTTTAGTTTGACTTTAGCAAAAGTGAAAGGATATTGCATATTGATAGAAAAATACAAATTCCTTATATTCTAAACTGTCATACAAGATACCCTTACTTTTTTTAATTCATAAGATTTAACCACTTCCTGCATGTTGGTCAGGCGGTGGTTTAATTGTTCTAACTGGACGTCACTTCAGAACATGCAGCTCGTGCATGCCCCTGGGGTGTGGAGATCGGTGATGGGGTGTGTCGCTCAGACACACTACCTTTCCTATCACAGTAAAGAGCCTATGACGTAGGCTCTTTACCATGTGATCAACTGTGTCCAATCACAGCCGATCACAGTGTAAACAGGAAGTTTCGGTTATCGGCATTCTTCTCTTCACGTTGACAGCGCGTAAGTAGAGGAGAGCCGATGAGCAGCTTTCCTGACGGGGAAGGGGGGGGGGATCTGCACTGATAATCAGTGCAGCCCCATCAGCGATGTCTGCCAGTGCCCACCAGTGATGCTCATCAGTGCTGCCTTTCAGTGCCCATCATTGCCACCTAGCAGTGCCCATAGAGAATTCCCATCAGTGCCCATCATTGCTGCCTATCAGTACCCATAAAGGTTGCCCATCGGTGCCGCCTATTAGTGCCCCTCAGTGCTGTCTATCAGTGCTGCATATCTTTGCCGATATCAGTGTCCATCATTGTCGCCTATCAGTGCCTATAAAGGATGCCCATCAGTACCCACCAGTGCTGCCTCTCAGTGCCACTCATCAGTGGCCATCAGCGCCCATAAAGGCTGCCCATCAGCCGCCTATCAGTGTTGCATATTAGTGCCTCTTTATCAGTGCCACCACAATAGTGCCCATCAGTGCAGCCACAACAGCACACATTAGTGGAGAAGAAAAAATACTTAATTACAAAATAACAGAAAACCTTTTTTTTCTTTTTTTGTGTTTAGCAAAAATCCAGTGGTGAATAAATACCACCAAAAGAAAGCTCTATCTGTCTCAAAAAAGTTATAAAAATGTTGCTTGGGTACATCATTACGTGACCGCGCAATTGTCCATTAAGACCGGGTTCACACTATAGCACGCTGCGGATCGCACAGGAGCGTTGTGCGTCCCTGTTTCAGGGATGAATCAGGGTAGATTCTATGCCTTAATTCGGCCCTGAAACGGAGCCAAAGACGCACAGCGTGTTTGTGCAGTGCGCTCCGCACCCGCCCCGGAGATATGTGAACCGGCTCCATAGGGAGCCAGTCACATTCTCCTGCTATGCGAATTAGATGCGAAGAAACCCACATCTAATTCGCATTGGTGTGAACGGGGGCTTAAAGTGTGACAGCCCTGAAAGCTAAAAAATTGGCCTTGGCAGGAAGGGGGTGAAAGTGCCTAGTAGGCAAGTGGGTAGGCAAACCAGACACATTTTAATAGTGTGCCCCCTTTAAATACATATAACCATATTCCTATGACCTGTAAATATATCTATACTACTCAGTAGCTTTTTCTCTTAGAAAGAAAAAAATCAGGCGTGCCAGTCTCCTGGCAGGAATGTACGTCTGCCATGCCACTGTGCCGCTTGGAGCGTTTTGAGTCCAGAGTCATAAAACATAACGAAGTCAGACTAACAGCAGATGGGCCACTGCAGTAATGTAGCGTGCAAAGAAACGAAGATCCAGATTTTTCAAATATTTTGAACACATGTCTATTTCGGAGCTGTCAAAAGTATTAAATATGACTTAATGTGATATCCAGAAAGCTTTTGTGGAAAAGTTCTTTCAGCATCAGTAAAGGCTAAATGAAAAAAAAAATTCCAGGATGTTACTATTGAGAATTATACAGAGGTGCAATGCTGTGTACAAATCGCTCGGCCGCAATAAAGGCAGGGAGGTGTTTTACAGCAGCACCTGGCGGGGTGTAGATTTGAAATGAACGATTCTGCTGTTACGGTTGTAAATGCCTTTGCCCCAAACAGGTTTTTCATTGCAGGTTGCAGCTTCCCTGGCACAGAATAAGTTACACCTGAGGCGGAGAATGTATGCCTGAAAAGTGTGAAATAACAATTGGCAGCTTTGACGAGCTTTCAATCTTCCGCTGCTTCTGCAATATCATTCATTTTGGTTTTGTTTTAGTGAACCTAATGTATTGAAGTAACCTCAGCATAGAAAAGTTCGTACTTTTTTGGTTACGTTAACTTATGCATGTTAATGCGCATTGTGTTAAAGTGATTGTAAAGGCATTTTATGCATTAAAGTGAAGGGGCACCCAAAAAAAAATAAAAAAATGCATTAATAATCTTAAAAAAAAATAAAAAATGTATTTTTTTAAACTCACCTGAAACCTTTGTTGCTAGGCAGTCTTCCTAATCTGCCTCTTCCGATTCCACGGCGCTTCCTTCTCTTCGGTGAGTGGCCCCGTTGCCTTCTGCGACATGTGTGTCCCCCCTGAAAACAACGGGGCCATTCACAAAGCATTGCGTAACTTGCGCATGCACAGTAGGAAACGGGCAGTGAAGCCGCAAGGCTCCACTGCCTGTTTCCCTTTGTTAAGATGGAGTCGCTGGCAGCCGATCCGATGGACGGATTGGCCCGGGGCGGCCGAAATCACGGGATCGCTGGACAGGTAAGTGTCCTTATTAAAAGTCAGCAGCTACAGTGTTTGTAGCTGCTGACTTTAATGCCTTGTACACGCGGTCGGAAATTTTGACGGAAAATGTCCGATTGGATTATATTGTCAGAAAATCCAATCGTGTGTGGGCTCTATCGGACTTTTTCTGTTGGAAATTCCGATGGAAAAAATTTGAGAGCAGTATCTCAAATTTTCCGACCGTTTGTAGAGAATTCTGATCGGACAAAGTGCCACGCATGCTCAGATCAAATACGAGACCAAAGCTGTTGGCTACTAGCCGCAACGTAGTCCCGTCGTAATGAACGAACATCACGACGCTCCGATCGTCAGTCAGCCAGTTTAAGACACCAGTTTAGGAAAAAATCCGACAGGTTTTTGTTGTCGGAATGTCTGACCGTGTGTACATGGCATAAAAAAAAATCGAGCCTCTTTCTGAGATTTGTTGTTTACAAATGAAACATTTTTTTTTCCTAGAAAATTACTTGGAACCCCCAAACATTATACATTTTTTTTAACACCCTCGAGAATAAAATGGCGGTCGTTGCAATACTTTCTGTCACACCATAATTGCGCAGCGGTCTTACAAGCTCACTTTTTTTGAAAAGAATACACTTTTTTTAATTAAAAAATAAGACAACAGTAAACTTAGCCCAATTTTTTTTATATTGTGAAAGATATTGTTAGGCTGAGTAAATTGATACCCATCATGTCACGCTTCAAAATTGCACCCTCTCGTGGAAGGGCGACAAACTTTTATTCTTAAAAATCTCCATAGGTGACGTTTAACCGGTTGCATGTTTTGAGTTACAGAGGAAGTCTACGGCTAGAATTATTGCTCTTGCTCTACCAATAGCGACGATACCTCATGCGTGTGGTTTGAACACCGTTTTCCATATACGGGCACTACTCACGTATGCGTTTGGTTCTGCACGTGAGCTCGGCAGTACAGGGCGCATTTAAAAAAAAAAAAATTCTTATTTATTTTACCTTTTTATTTATGCACTGTTATTTAAAAAAAAAAAGGTGTCACTTTTATTCCTATTACAAGGAATGTAAACATCCCTTGTAATGGAAAAAAAAGCATGACAGGACCTCTTAAATATGAGATGTGGGGTCAAAAAGCCTCAGATCTCATATTTACACTAAAATGCAATAGAAAAAAATAAGTGTAATTTGAAAAATTTGTAATTTGAAAAAATGTCCCTCTAACAGCTATGGGTGTAAGTACCGTAAGTGGTAAGCTGCAGGGGGCCCTTCTCCTGCCACTTTTATGGGAAAGCAGACTGCCGGCCAAAGAAGAGGATACCAAGGTTATGACAGCTAGCTGCTGCCCTAACAAAGATATCCCTCTTCAAAGTTAGGATGTATATCGTGCGCTATGGGGCACCCATGTGGGCATGCTCCAGATCTGGACCATGTGAATCCATTGATGCACACAGTGCTGATAAGCCATGCCCCCTGCTTCCCCCTGCATAGGAGTTTGCCTGGCAGCTGCAGGAGCCATTGGTTTCTACTGTTCTCTAGGGTCTCCTGTGAGATCAGAAAGAGAGGAGAGCAGTGCTGGCAGTTAGGACAGCGCTGGGTCGGTGAGGGTATTCAGTTTCTGGGGGGGGGTTACCTTAATGCAGCAAATGCATTAAAGTGATTGTAAAGCCCGAAGGTTTTATACCTTCATGCATCTATGCAGCCCCCCTAATACTTACCCGAGTCCCATCTCAATCCATGTGCATGATAGCATAGGCTCTCCTGGGTTTCTTTCTCCTCATTGGCTGAGCAAAAAGCAAGAACCAATAGCTCCCACTACTATCACAGCCAGTGAGCCAATAAAAGAGTGGGGGTGGGGCCCGAGCCGTGCTCTGTGTGTGAATGGACAGCTGCCCATTATGGAAGCACTCTGCAGGAGGGAGGGGCCAGGAGCAGTGAGGGAGGAGTATCGGGGCTGCTCTGTGCAAAACCACTGCACAGAGCAGGTAAGTATGACATGTTTGTTATTTAAAAAAAAAAAAATGGCCTTTAATATAGCTTTAAGGTTAAAAATAGACTTTAGAACCATTTTAAGTCACTTCTCTGCAACAAGCTAAACTGACAAATTCCTCGGGGTAACAGGTCAAATAAATTCCTCCATGTTTGTTTATATCACGTGTACTTGTCCCTTTTGTGCATTAGGAAGATCATCCCACTCATACGATAATGCCTTATATTGGCTGTTATAGCCAAACTAGATTGTGATTCTGTCTGATTATTTTCCAGTGCCTTTGTTGCAGTTTGTTTCATTGCATATTTGAGCTGTTAGTAATCTGCTTTTAATTTATTGGTGAACTAAAGACCGGGCATATTGCAGCAACCTGTTCAAGCTACAGTTAACAGCAGTTCATGGTTCATAGATGGGGAGCAGATTGGCAAGTGAGTTGTCAAAAACGCTGGTCAGAGCACACTACTGTGTACTGCACTATGTACCCGATACCCATTCACATGGGGAGGGGGGATCTGGGGGTCACAAGGGGGCTTCCATATTCCGATAACCCCCCCGCTCGCAGATTCGACAACCACTTGCCATGGTTGTTGGGAAGAGGCCCTTGTCCCCATCAACATTTGGGGTGGGGGGGGGGGTGCAGAGCCTGGTATGGTTCATTGGGGGGGGGGGGGCGCTTGATTGTCCCCTCCCTTTCCTGACCTACCGGGCTGCATGCTCAGATAAGGGTCTGGTATGGATCTATACTAGACCAAAAGGCCCCACGCCGTTCTTTTCATGAATCTGGCTCCCAGGCCCGCTCCTTAGCAACCGCTATATATACAGTGAATGTAAAAAAAACAAAAACAAATACCGGTAAAAACGCAGTACTTGCGTTTTGGATGAGGGTCCATTGAAGTCTACTACATGCAAAACGCTGCATTTTGCAGGGAAAAAAGTCCCAGAGCCTGTCCAAAAACGCAGAGGCACAAAAATGTATTGATGTGAATGTTTTCCATAGGAACCCATGTTAAAAAAAATTCCCTGCATTTCTGCAAAAAGCATCAAAAAACACATTCATTTAAATCAAGCCTAAATCTGATAAAGTGGTTAAAAAAAAAAAATCCTAAAAATGCAATGTTTTGGTCCCTGTGTGCAAGAGCTTTAGCCTGCCAGTGATTTTTTTAATGTGTAGAAAGAAATGTAGATGAGACCACATATGGCCAGGCAGTGCCGTTGCTAGGGGGTGACTTTTAGGGCTACAGCCCCGAATCTGGGGCTCATAGCCCCAAGTCTCTCAGAGATGGTCGTGGCCTCTCTGCAGCTGGGCCACAAGTGTGGCGAGCAGCACCGAAGAGCAGGCAGGCAGCACGGGAGAGTCAGACGGGCAAGAGAGTGATGACATCATCTCTCACCGGGGGGACTCTTATGTAAGTGAGGGGCACTCTGGGGACCCTGACGTAAGTGGGGACTCTCTGGAGGCCCTGATGTAAGGGAGGCTCTCTGGGGACCCTGATGTAAGGAAGGGGCTCTCTGGGAACCCTGATGTAAGGAAGGGGCTCTATGGGGACCCTGATGTAAGGGGGAGGCTCTCTGGGGACCCTGATGTAAAGGGGAGGCTCTCTGGGGACCCTGATGTAAGGGGGAGGCTCTCTGGGCACCCTGATGTAAGGGGGAGGCTCTCTGGGGACCCTGATGTAAGGGGGAGGCTCTCTGGGCACCCTGATGTAAGGGGGAGGCTCTCTGGGGACCCTGATGTAAAGGGGAGGCTCTCTGGGGACCCTGATGTAAGGGGGAGGCTCTCTGGGCACCCTGATGTAAGGGGGAGGCTCTCTGGGGACTCTGATGTAAGGGGGAGGCTCTCTGGGGACCCTGATGCAAGTGGGGGTCTCTCTGGGGACCCTGATGCAAGGGGGGTCTCTCTGGGGACTCTGAGGTAAGGAGGGTCTCTCTGGGGACCCTGATGTAAGGGAGTGTCTCTCTGGGGACCCTGATGTAAAGAAGGGGCTCTCTTGGGACCCTGATGTAAGGAAGGGGCTCTCTGGGGACCATGATGTAAGGGGGAGGCTCTCTGGGAACCCTAATGTAAGTGGGGGCTCTCTGGAGACCCTGATTCAAGGGGGGTTCCCTGGGGACTCTGAGGTAAAGAGGGGCTTTCTGGAGACCCTGATGTAAGTGGGGAAGGCTTTCTGGGGACCCTGATGCAAGGGGAAGGTTCCATGGGGACCCTGATGTAAGTAGGGGCTCTCAGAGGACCCTGATGTAATGATAATATATATATGTGTATGCCCGCCCAAGCATATGACTTTCTTTACTTTACTGCTATGGGATCTAGCCCCAGATCTTTTGTAGACCTAGCAACACCCCTGTGGCCAGGTTTCACTTGAGTTTTAATGCTAAATTGATGCTTTGTTCAAAATAATTCCCACGCACAGATTCGAAGGACGATGGTAGGTTCCCTATAGTTAGCATTCTAATGAATTTAGAATTCTTCAATATATATAATAGGTTTAAATAAGAAAAGGAGGACATCCCACCTTCGGGTAATTAATGGTTAATTGAGCTAATGGTCAAAGCAGTGCATGGAAGGAAACTTCTTATTAGTATCAATAGGATTACGTGGTTTGTTTGGGGTTTCCAACAGGAAATGTAAAATAAATCTGTTTGAGACCATTTAAAGAATTCCACGACGGGTGTGATTTCTCCCACCTTTTCCTTCCTTGATTATGGTGTGAGAGGAGCAGTTAAAGGGCTACAAAATACAGCCTGTTACGGCATGTTAACTTCTGCTTGTGTTCATTTCACGGCCAGTGAAAGAAGCCGAGTGTTGGGGAGGCATTTATTTTATAGGGAAGTTCTAGTTATAAATCCTGAGCTCTACTATGCCCAAGCCTTATAATACACAGATAGATCTTATATTGCTGAGCATACACTTATTTTACTCTTGTAGGATTGCTTAGCCAAGAGCTGCATGTGATGGGGGTAAAAATTACTTTTACCAAATATTTGGGCAGGTTTCAATTTTGCAATGTTGACCAGTATTAGATTTTTTTTTTTTTTTGTTTAGGAATTTTTTTAATTTTATTAGCCATATATCCAAATATAGTCATAACATCGGAGCATACAGAGTATAAAAGTATCATAGTAAGCAGTATTGGTACATCAAGGACATCGCATGAGCATAACAATAGACTTGATAATGATATTATTATCAGTAATAAAGACATCTTGAGAAGCGATGGTACGCATATCATTGAATTTATGGCAGAGTTCAATTAAAATAGAGACCATCAATAGCTTTCAGCATGTAATTGACAATTTATGCATTTCCCTTTCACCAGATCAATCAACCGTGGAATTTTACAATAAACTAGCTCTCAAGATACCCTATCAGCATCTTTAAAAAAATACAGGAAAATCAAGTATTTTAAATGGTTACTTGCATTGCTTTTACTTTTCATAAGAAACAAACAATATATAAATATATATATATATATATATATATATATATATATATATATATAACAGACAGTGGCAAAGAGCGCGGGAAGGAGGGAGGTGAGGGGTATAGGAGGAGAGCAGAGCAGCGTATGACGGAGGGACGCACTTTGACCACGGTGATCAGAGCAGAGCAGCCCTGGTTACCGTGGTCTGTTTAGAGAGGGCATACAGGAAGTGGCAGATTAGGGTTTTTTTTGTATACAGTTTAGAGGGGGACAGATTACACAGCACAAGCACTGTGCTGTTTAGTCTGCTTTAACTGACCAGGATCTGTATTTTTTTTTTGGGTTAACAAACACTTTAAGTACTAAGTGTTTCAAAAGCAAGCAAATATTATAGTCAGCATAAGTGTGAAGTATTGAAAACTGACCAACACGTCATGCCTGTAAAAGCAATGGCAAAACCAAAACTGGTTGACTGCCATCTCATACATATGGTCCATGCAAGACCAAGCAAAACCGACCTTGACTTCCCTCCAAATAACCTCATACCAGGTAGTTTTTTTTACACGTTTTCTTAATAACCCTCTCCTCATTTACAAATAACAGTGCTGCAGCCTGGCGATTAGTTACCTATGCACCCAAACTTTACATTGTGGGAGGAAGCGTAGAGTCATAATCTTCCCATACCTTGGAATGCTGGGCATTTCACTTTTCTCCTAGCTACTAAACTGAGTATTAGTGAATAGAAACTATACGTATATGCAACTCGGGTAGAAACAGTAGTTAAACTGGTTTTAAAGTCTTTTATTTCTCCTCTTTTGGGTCGCCCGCTGTCACTCCAGGCTCCTCCTCTTCTGAATACGCCACTGTAGCAAGTCGCATGCTATGGGGCACAGGTGCAGGCTCGCTCCTAAGCTGGGCTGTGTGCGTCCCTGCTCTATACTCACAGGATTTGATTGCCAGTGGCTCTCCCTGCTGCCTCTGAGTCCTGCAAATGCAGAAAGAGAGGAGAGAGCCATTACAGACAGGCACAGCACTGGATTGAGAGAGGGCCCAGGTAAGTATTTAGGGGGAGGGGGTGTGAGGGGGCAATACAAGTACTGGGACATTTTTTATTTTTTATTTTTTACATTAATGTAGGGAATGCATTTAGGTAAAAAATATCTTTGTTTGACAACCACTTTTAATGGGTTTCATGGAAGGTAATTCTGGCAATAATGCCGTGTACACATGACCAGACTTTCCAGCAGACTAGATCCGATGGGATCAGTCTGTTGGACAATCCGATCGTGTGTGGGCTAGTCCGGCTGTTAAAAAAAAAAAATCAGACGGACCTAGAAATAGAACATGTTTCAAATCTATCCGACGGACTCAAGTCCAACGGACTAAAAATCGGGATAACCGTTCGTCTGTGTGCTGGTCCGACGGACCAAATACAATGCAATGGCAGCTATTGGCTACTAGCTATTGAACTTCCTTGTTTAGTCCCGTCTTACGTCATCACGCTCAAAACAAACAGACTTTCAAATGAACTTAGTATGTTTGTGTGTGGGCAAGTCCGTTCGTTCACAAAGTCAATCAGACCTTCACCGAAAGTCCATCGGGAAGACCGTTGGACCTAGTCCATCGAAAAGTCAGTTTGTGTGTATGTGGCATAAGTGTTCTACCCTTTTTTATTAGTCTCGGTTCACATCAGTGAGGCTTTAAAGTCATGCAACTTTGACAGCCGACATCCTGCAAGACTTCATTGCAGCTTGCTTGAGACTTCACTGAATGACCAGTGTAAATGATCTATCTAGCGTTTGATGTTCTGTATGTAATTTTGGTGATAAATTAAAGAAAAATAATAAATAGAATAAAAAAAAAAAAAGGAAGCAGGGATGATGTTTTTTTTTTTTTTTTGGGGAATTAAAACTCCCCTGTTGTCATTGGCCTGCTGTGAGTCGTCATTTGTCCTTAGCTAAGTGGCGTCTTGCTCTCCTTCAGGATTGATGCTTTGTACAAATCAAGATTTCAAAGTCTTGTTTATTCTTGCTGTAATATAACCCCTGCTAAGAGAACAATTTTTATTACGTCCTGTCCTTTCTATCCATTATTAGAAGGAAATGTGTTTTCAAGTTTATTTTCATAACTAATGGGCCCTCTGTTTTTTGTATGCATTCTTTGCAGCCGCAAATGTCAAACGCTTTCCCACTTTTAATTTTCATTTTTATTAAGTGCAAGCCTTTTGGTAGTTTCAGAGGAGAAATTTCTTTTCTTTTCAGTCTCAAAATGGTGTAAGCTAATTACTGTCATTATGTATTTCCTGTTTGTGAAAGAGTATTCTCTTATCATCATTTCAGGTAGCTCTTTAGTTTGCAAGGTCACCCTGGCAGCTCACAAAAATGGAGAAAAAAAAAAAAGTTATCGTATTATATATGCTGATATAGTTTGTTCAGATACGTGCTTCCGTTACAATGCATCCTATCCTTCTTTTCAATTTTTTCAATTATGTTTAGATAAAGCGTATAAATGTCCTTGATGAAGTTATCCTGTTGGTCTGAATTAAACCTGCCAGAAACTTTGGCAAATCAAACTGAGCAAATAACAAAAAAATATTCTATTGATCATTCTGACCTTCAGCAAGAATTAAGGTCAGAATGAACAATAGATTTAGAGATGCAGTACAGGCAGAGGACGTTCTGTAAATCTCTACCACCCTTCCCCATCCCCTGAGATACTAAAGCCTCGTGCACACTCTGTGAATATCGAATGAATGATCGTCCATTTTTTTATTTTTTATGATAGTCTCATTTTAAAAATAAAGTTACGAAAATTCTCGTAAGACAGAATACAGTTTCTGAAGTGATGTAATGCGTTGTTTTGTATTATAATGCATTCTTTCATTTCCAAGCATGCGTGGTCTTGGTCTTCAAATAATTTTCGATTGAATACTGCACTGATTAAATGAAAATCGTACATTCTGGTATCAAACGAGAACATTTTTCGTGCTTGTCCCTTCAGGTAATTTCGCATGAACTGTCGTGATCTGCTCTCGAAAGCTGTGTTCTAATGATCAGATTTATTGTATTATTGCTTCCAAAGCGGTATTTTGTTTTGTCCAATTTTCTGATCGTGTGTACTAGGCATAATGTGATTGGCCAATATGGAGGCCTGGGAGGTGGCAGAGCCAAGCTAAACTTTTATTACAAAAGTCAAGATTTGATTATCTGCTTGGTTTGCTTACTAGGCCACAACTACAAGTGATGTGTGGAGGCACTCCACCACTTCTTTTAAACATTTTAAAGGAAATTAGAGTCCCAAGTCCCTTCATATCCTTCTACTCTTCCAGCTGCAGGGAATTTTTGGGTGGTGCTATGGCTGCACCTTGCTCCATCGTAAGAATTCTGAAAATTTAGTCCTCCACACTGTCCGGTGGTTCAGATGAGGTGTTATAGAAGAAAGGGTGACAATACTAGAGTGGACTCTTCAGCTTTCATACATCATTGAGTATGTCGAAATTGGATAAGCCCTATCTGTTATATTTCTGGTGTAGGTTCTTCCCATTCTAATCTTGGCTCTTCCTATTCATTTTTCTATTCACCTCGGCCATTGCAAACCCAATAATATAGCCTACATCCTGCAGGTCATGTGATATAGGATCTCCAAAACAATGTACACAAAGAGGCACTGCAAACTTTCACACTTGCAAGAGTAGCCAGATGAAGGAAAACTTCAAATAACCTCAAAAGCTCTGGTGAGCCGTCTCCCACACGGGAAGGCTTGCATTGATGGGCGCTCAACAGTAGCTCAACCATAGAAATACAGAAAGGAGTGCCAGACCAAAACCAGATGAAAGATTCCAAATTAAATTTTACTGTTGATAAAAAAAGTTATACAAAAACAGCCAGTGTGTTTCAGGGGCAACATCACTCCTCCTTTATCATGGCTATGACAGAAACAGTATTGAACTTTCCTCCTGAAGGATCAACTCGAGAGTGGCTGCTGAGCAGCAGTGGAGGTATTTGTTGTGATATATGATGTCAGCTATCTTGCTTCCCCTGATTAGTGTATGACTGTATGTGTCTTATGAGTTAGCAAATTGAGACACTTCAGCCACTTTCACATGGGCGGACCGATCAAACCATTCATTGCCCTCTATGGAGCACCCGATCTTGGTGTGAAACATGTAAGCTGATACTTGTAGTTCACCTTTGTATCCGGAACTTGAATAAAGAAATTGCATTAGAGTGCCTTCCAGCCTTCTTTTCTTGTAAGTATCTGTTTGCATACAGGGCTCACACCCTCCACGTGGGATAGAGGCTTTTTGGAGCAGCAGGGTAACAGAAACTGCCTTAGAGCTATGTACATGTACATACCTCCTATGGAACGACGGATGCCAATGGACATGTGTATATTGATACCCACGACATCCCATCTGGTGGATCAGATGACATTCAAATGTAAACAGACAGGTGGTCTGTTTACATCTGACCGCTGATAGAGGAAAGTGGGCTATGTTCGTGTCTACCTCGCTTATGCAGAGTGGACATGGACATAGCCCACTTTCCTCTATCGGCGGTTGAATGTAAACGGACGTCTGTTCACATCCGAATGTCATCCGATCCGCCACATCGGATGTCGACGGGTGTGTACATACATGTGTTTGATGACATCCATTGCTCCATAGAAGGCAAATGATGGTCTAATCGGTCTGCCCAGAGAGGTGGAGAGATCCTTGGCTGAGCAGGCAGATCCGCTGGTGGAGTTTGCCAGTGTTAAAGGGGTCTTCCCATTCTATATATTTAGCCCTAAAAATCCAGATGGATGTGACTGGACTGCCTGTCTGTTTACATCCGAATGTCATCCAATTTGATCCGCCACTTCAGATGTTGGCGGGTGCGAACATACACATGTCCGTTGACATCGGCCGCTCCATAGAATGCAATGGATGGTCCAATTGGTCTGCCCAGAGAGGCGGAGAGATCCCCCACCAAGCACGCGGATCCGCTGGTGGAGTCTGCCAGTGTCAAAGAAGGCTTCCTGTTCTATATTTAGCCCTAAAAAGCTGAACTCCTAGTATGATAGTTTTTGCATACCTACATTTGTCCAGCTTGTAAGCATGCATATCTTATACCCAAGTTGCTGCTGGGGTAGCTAGCTATCACTGTAGTAGTCGGAGCTACTACAGTGATAGCCACAATCTTCCTGGTCCTGTGCAAACAGCTTCTCTCCACTTCATCTCCTGTTTACTTCATCCAATCAGAGAATGTCTTGTATTCAATGCAAAATACAAGGTGCTCTATTAGGCACTTTTCACATGGGCATTCCGGTCAGGTTCACCTGTCATTTTATCATACACGTGGCTATCACTGTAGTAGCACCAACTACTACAGTGATGGTCCTGTGCAAGCAGCTTCTCTCCACTTCATCTCCTCCTCTTTACTTCATCCATCCATTCTTTGACATTCCAATCAGGTTCACCTATCAGTTTCGTTTTTTACATGGACCTGATTGAAAGGTTCATTCATCCTTACGGACAGGCAGGTATAAAAAAATGGGATAGGACTCCTTCCTCTTCCATTAAGGCAGAGCAGATCAGAGGTAGCTGGGTATAAATGGACAGCAGAATCCGTTTACTCTCGGCCACCCACTCGGCCACTTTACTAAAGGCAAATCCACTCTGCACTACAAGTGCATTGCATGTGCACTTGTAAGTGCAGTCACTGTAAATCTTAGGGGAAGATCTAAAATGAGGGGAAGCTCTGCTGATTTTATCAACCAGTCATGCACAAGCAAAAATTCAGTTTTTTATTTTCCTTGCATGTCCTCCTCAGGTCTACATCCGATTTTGGTGCGGACCAAAAAAAAGGGTCCTGTGCGAGTTTGGTCCAATTGCGATGCGATATCAGCCATACTATCTGTATGGCCGAAATTGCATTGCACGGGCATCGCATTTGATTTTACATGCGATCTCGCAAAGCACACATATGTGAACCGGCACTGAAGTGGGTGTTTCACAGTATTTTTAATGAATCTGTGATCATAACAATAATGCTTTGCTGGTTTTATTCCTCCCATTACCAATACACTATAAAATAAGTAACTTATTTTAAGTAATATGCTCAACTAAGTCCATGCAAAAAAAAAGAAAAAAAAAAGAAAAGAAAGGGCCTGTTGGCCAATGCTACTAGTTTTTGGTACTTTGCAACTTCTATAACTGCTTATAAAAGTAATGGTGAAATATGTGTATATAGTCGCCTAGGGGAACAAACAAGGGGATGTTGCCAGACTCCATAATTAAGGTTTGCTTGTGAGTAGACAATGTCTACAATTACTAAAATGAAGGATGTACGTCTGTAAGGATTAGCTCGGGAATGTCCATAGAGAGCCTATTCAGCAGCAAAGCTCCCTAGATCGCTTAACAACATTACTCACATGTCAACATGTAGGGGAGATAACCATACAATGGGAATATTTAGCAGACCAGTGCAGCTGCAGAAGTGTTTGTTTTTGTCTTTTTCACTGAATGGCTTTGCTGATTTCTTAAGCAGCTGTGAAACTTAATAAATCACTAATTAAGACAGTGAATTATTGTGTAAAATGTAATTGATTATATCCACTGCAAATCTAGTGTTACAACTCCAATCCGGTTAGTATGGCAGGGTTAGGGGTGCGCCTCTAGTGGAGGATTATTTTACTACAGCTTACCCGCGGCAGGCTAGGCTTCTATTAAAGTGAATAAGCTCTTAGTTTGCTGCCTTTTGGTTCTTGCATAGTTGCCAACACTTAAAACATTTTTCCAGGCCCCCCCCCCCCTTTTTTTTGGTGTCCATCTAGCAAGTTATTGTATGCTGAAAATGTACTTTAATTGGGAGGTGGGAGGACATTCAATCACATTGGGCATGGTTCTACAAGAGGCATATCCTTCACCTATTGTACTAACTAATATTTAAAACACTATAGTGTACTGCCTACCTGGAGTTTGCATGCTCTCCCTGTGTCTGCGTAGGTTTCCTCCGGGTACTCTGGCTTCCTTCTACACTCCAAAGACTGGTAGGTTAATTGTCCCTAGTATGTGTATGTATGAATGTGAGTTGGGGACCTTAGACTGAAGACTCCTTGAGGGCAGGGACTGATGTTAATGTACAATATACCGTATAACATGCACCTTTTCCCCCTGAAAGTAGGGGCAAATCACAGGTGCGTGTTATACGCCGATAGTGTATCTCGGAGGAGAAGGAGGTTGATGAGCGCCGCCGGAATTCACTGAGCCGTCATCTCCTGTTTACTCGTCTCTCTCTTTCAACTCTGAAGTCACACACACACAGTCCCGCCTCAACCACCGACATTGGTCCATTGTCCTGTCTATCAAAGTAGCTGGTCCAATGCCGATGGCGGAGGCGGGACTGTGTGTGTGACTGCCGACTGAAAGCCGAGTAAACAGGAGATGACGGCTCTGTGATTTCCTGCACTGTTCAGGCTGCATTGATGGGAGATGGGCTGCAGATGGGCATTGAACAGGCTGCATTGAGGCTGCAGATGGGCATTGATCATGCTGCATTGATGGGAAATGGGCATTGATCAAGCTGCATTGATGGGGGATGGGCGTTGATCAGGCTGCATTGATGGGAGATGGGCTGCAGATGGGCATTGATCAGGCTGCATTGAGGCTGCAGATGGGCATTGATCAGACGGCATTGGTGGGAGATGGGCTGCAGATGGACACTAATCAGGCAGCATTGATGGGCACTGACCCTTTTTTTAAAGGGGTTGTAAACCCTCCTGGTGCATTCTATGCATTATGGTGAAAAACCTTCTGTGGTGCTGAAAGTTTTACTTACCTGACCCCAATCCTTCTTCGGCCGGGAATGAGCACACCAGCTCTACCTGGTGTCTCGTGTCCTGGTTGGATAGATTGATAGCAACGCAGTCGTTGGCTCTTGCTGCTGTGAATCAAATCCAATGACACGGGGGCTGGCCAAGTCCTGCATTCTATGTGAATGGACACAGATGTGGGACTCGAGTGTGCGTCCGCTCGTGTGTCCACCAAGGGGAGTGCTTCTCCAGCGTGGACACTCGATGCGGGGAGGAGCCACCAGCGCTGAGGGACCCCAGAAGAGGAGGACTGGGCCAATCTGTGCAAAACTAACTGCACAGTGGAGGTAAGTATATCATGTTTGGGTTTTTTGTTTTTTTTAAAACGAGGGCTTACAACCCCTTTGTTTCAAAATTGTTTATTGAAAAAATATTTTTTTTTTCACTGAAAATTCCCTCTTAAAATGAAGGTGCGTGTTAAATACGGTATATGTAAATTGTCGGTGCTATATAAATACGTGTAATAAATAAATTAAATAAACCTTGTATATACAGAAAGATTTATCATGGTTAGAACAGAAACACAGCCAAAATGGTATTATTCATAAATAAAATTGGGGCCTTATATAAAATAATTATTTTATATTTTACATATATTTTATATTTCATATATATATATTATTTTGATGCTTTCGGGGGCAATGGTTGGGGCCCTTTGAAGCCACCACTGGTTTATGCTTTGTGGGGGTTATTGATCTGAGAAGGAGAAGATGGAAGTAGATGTGTTACCTTGCCTAAAATGTTCACACAAACGTGTAGCCGTTTGTTGGTGACAGACAATAGTGATGGTAAAATTTGGGAGGTCATTGCCAGAGGTTTTAATTGTATAACTCACGTGTTCTGACCCTGTTATCTGAGGGACACGCCTGTATATTGTGTAGACACCTGGGATGTATTGAATTGCACATTTCCATAACCTCTGACCTCACTGACTTCCTGTTTACCTTTTGATTGTCTAATGTAAATATGAAGGTGTTTGTATTGTATACATTTTTATTTTTATGAAGCAACAACATCCTCTGCTGTGTTCTACAGAAGGGAAGAGGTGGAAATACTTTAGGGTGGATACAGACAGGCGTATAAATCTACCTTTCCTCTGAAGCATGACTCGCACTGGGATCGCGCTTTAGAAGTGATTGACAGGTGGTGAGAAGGCAATGTGACGTCTCCTCACAGCCTATTTTAACCCCATTTTTTCTGACAAATGTGGGGCGTCCCTGTTCAGCTAAATATGTTGTGGTCGGCAGCCTTGCTGCCCGCTGATTGTTGCATGTCTGGCAGATTTTGCCATGTAAACATCCCTCCATTTAACTTGGTATGAGTCTCTTTCAATCCCTGTAGAGCAGAGCTTATACTCACAGAGGAAGAAGCAGCACAATAAGCCAATCATATGTGCTGCAGTACTTGTGCTAACAAAATGCATGTTGATGGCAGAAGAAGGTGGATTGACAGGCAAATGATCTCATAAGTCTGCTGCTTTTCTTTTCTCTGCCAATCACATTCTAGGGGAGGTACAAGACCTGTAATGCCGTGTACACACGACTGGACAGATTGGGTCCGACGATCTTCCTGACGGACTTTTAGCGGAGTTCCGACGGACTTACGTCCTAACAAACGGACTTGGCCACAGACGTACGGACTAAGTCAGTTCGAAAGTCCATTCGTTTTGAACGTGATGACGTAAATGGGACTAAACAAGGAAGTTCAATAGCCAGTAGCCAATAGCTTCCCTTGCGTCGTATGTAGTCCGTCGGACCAGCACACAGGCAAACGTTTTCCTGGTTTTAGTTCGTCGGATAGATTTGAAACATGTTCTATTTCTAGGTCCGTCGGATTTATTTTACGAAAAATGATCGGACTAGCCCACGGATTGTCTGACGGACTAATCCCTAATCCTCCGGTGTCACATTTGGCACCTTTCAGGGGGAGGGGGGAGCAGAAACATGTCTAATACAGGTATTTTGCTCCCACTTCCGGGCATAGATAACCGAGCCACCCGCGGGTACGCCACTTCTGGCACCTTCTGCACCCCCTGCTGTCTTCTGGGAAACACAGGTCCCAGAAGACAGCATGGATCAGTGGGATTGCGCAGCGCGAGTTATGCATGTGCAGTAAGGAATCAGGAAGTGAAGCCGCAAGGTGGCGGGGCCTCCACCCGAGAGCCGAGGGACGGGTCGGCTTTGGGTTACGACATCACGGGTGCCATGGACAGGTAAAGAATACAAATTAGGCGGAACTCCACTTTAAAGAATTCCAGGCATAGTATATTTTTAAACTTGGACCATTGTAAATATATATATATATATATATATATATATATATACCAAACCTGGCTGATACCCATGAGCATGAAGAGAGCATCTGAGTAGCATTGTCTGCTTCAGTGATTTCCAGCTTCCAGGAGCATTGGCCAAGTATAGTATATACATAGTTGCATTGATCCAGCTTGGGCCGTTGTAACTATGTAAAAATATACCATCCCTGGAATCCTTCTTTGAAGGAGGACCTTACATGAAAGTGGAAGCCCATTTTCACGCCCGTTAAATGAAATAATGTTACTAGTATGTATTTTATAATTGGTCTTCTATGAATGTATGCGTATATACTATGTGCATACGAATTTACATTCTTTTATGTTTGTATCTAGCCCTGATGAAGGGGGAATGTGTTGGCCCCTCAAATGCGTTGGCTGTTTTATGTGAGCACATTATAAATTATTAAAGTGATTGGACTCTTTCATTTGGTTTGGCATTCCTGTTGTCCTTTGATGCTTTGAGTCACATTAGTCGACATTATTGGTGGGATCCCAGCAGAGCCTGCATCGGCTCTGTGATTTGGGTGGCAGGAATGCAGAACTAAGTGCACTCCTGTGATGCACAGAAGTAGGGCCAAAAGAGCTTTTGGCCATATCTCCTTTAATTGCAAGTCCCATCAAAGATTAGTGTCACTTCTGAAGCCAGATAAAAGCTGTCTGTGTCAACTGAAACCAGAATGTCCACTTAGTGGGATGTAAACTACTTGGTCAAATGGGACTATGGGGCTATCGGAAGAACCTTGAATTTTTAAAAGTCTAACTCCACTTTTGTTTGCAAAAAAACATTCCCCTCTGGGTGATTAATGTGCTTTGCAAGGGTTTTAACAAACTTTGTTGCAGATTCCTACCTTTTGTTATTGTGAAGTGGCATGGTCTGCATCCCTTTAGATGTGATTTCCCTTTGATAGTATGTCACCAAAATGACATTTTTGTTGCAGGAGATGCTCAAAAGTTTGACTTGTATCTTAGTGTAGACTGCTGGGAAAATCAGTGAGCAAATCACACAAGCAGAAAATGACATTTCTGGGGGGGGGGGGGGCATTGTAAGCACCATCTGTGTACAGAACACCTCCAGGTAGCCATATTGCATTGTATTTTACAGAAAATGACAGAGCTGCAGATTGAAAGGGAAATGTCATTTTTAATAACCTTCAATAATGTCTTGTATCGCAATTGTATACGCTATATAATTTTTTTATTTGCTATTTTTTTTTCCTACAAAAGTGGAGTTACCCTTTAGGTATCAAACACTTATGCCGCGTACATACGATCAGATTTTCCGACATTTTCCAACATCCGATGTTCGATATGAACTTGTTGGCGGTAAGTCGGACATTTGTCCATCGGACATTTGTTGTTGGACTTTCCGCCAACAAATGTTGGCTAGCAGGTTCTCAAATTTTCCGCCAACAAATGTTTATTGCTGGACTTTCCAATTGTGTGTACGCACAAAAGTCCAAAGTCAGAATCAAGTACGAGCCGGATGCGCTCGGTCTTGTAAAACTAGCGGTTGTAATTACGTATGTCTTGTACGTCACTACGTTCGTAATTGTTGGCCAACATTTGTGTGACCGTGTGTATGCAAGACAAGTCGGAGCCAACGCCCTTCGCACAAAAATCCGATCGTGTATACGCGGAATTAGGCTGCATTCACAGCTGAGCGTGTCTTTTTTAGTTTTTTTTTTTTTTGCCTTTTTTCTGCCATTTTTTCAGGTGTTTTTGCAATGTTTTTGTACAGACATTTTAAGGTCCAATGGCCACCAATGTAAAAAGCTGTAAAATGCCTGTAACTTGCCTAAAAAGAAGCTCATGTACTTTTTTGAGCTTCAGGCATTTTGCTTCAGGTGACAGAACGCTCAGATGTGAACAAGGGCCTTCAAAATGAATGGGATTTTGCTTGTTGGGCGTTTTGGAACTTTTGAGATGAGTGTTTTACGAGATAAAAAACGCTCAGGGAGTTTTTCGGGCTGTGCTAATAACATACTTCTTCTGTTTTACAATGTGAAAGACAAAGCTCTTGGTTTTCAGTGAGGAAACTTGAGTTTGAAGGTCTGTATTTGGAAAAGGGTGTGTGACCTGAACAAATGGAGGTTCCCTTTGAGTTGATATTCTTGACCACTGGCAGAAAATGGATCCCACAAGGGATGTTATTCTGCTTCCCAGTGTTAGACTTAATTTGGAAGAATAAGCAAGTAGTGGTAGTAAATGTGATTATGCCTCTGGGAAAATGCCTTTCTATCAAAATACATGGTGATTTGTTTCAGATGCTGAAGAGTTTGAGACTTTTAAATATAGAATCACTACAGAAGGGGATCCTGGGTCGTGTGCGCTTTTCCAGTGTTTTGAGCCAAGAAAAGTATGGGATATATATATATATATATATATATATATATATATATATATATATATATATATATATATATATATATATATATATATACCGTATATACTCGAGTATAGGCCGACCCGAGTATAAGCCGAGGCCCCCAATTTACCCCCAAAAAACTGGGAAACCTATTGACTCGTGTATAAGCCGAGGGTGAGATATGCCTGTCCATCCCTGTGTGTGTGTCCATCCATCCATCCCTGTGTGTGTGTGTGTCCATCCATCCCTGTGTGTGTGTGTCCATCCATCCATCCATCCCTGTGTGTGTGTCCATCCATCCATCCATCCCTGTGTGTGTGTGTGTCCATCCATCCATCCATCCCTGTGTGTGTGTGTGTCCATCCGTGTGTGTGTGTGTGTGTGTGTGTGTGTGTGTGTGTGTGTGGCCTTGTGTGTCCAGCCTACCTGTGTCCTGAGCCTCCGTCCGGTCCCGAGCCTCCGTCCGGTCCCGTCCCGTCCCGAGCCTCCGTCCGGTCCCGTCCCGTCCCGAGCCTCCGTCCGGTCCCGTCCCGAGCCTCCGTCCGGTCCCGTCCCGTCCCGTCCCGAGACTCCGTCCGGTCCCGTCCCGTCCCGAGCCGAGACTCCGTCCGGTCCCGTCCCGTCCCGAGCCGAGCCTCCGTCCGGTCCCGTCCCAGGATCACCGCTCTTCGTCGGCGCCCATTCCCCTGTTCAAATGCCGCGCCTCCCTGTCTGTGATAGGCGGAACACAATTTCCCAGCAGCCTGTGTTCCGCCTATCACGGACATCGTCTCATCCTCGTCCGTAGTACGAGGATGAGACGATGTCGGTGATAGGCGGAACACAGGCTGCTGGGAAATTCAGTGTTCCGCCTATCACAGGCGAAGGCGGAGCCGGAGGCGCGGCTTTTGAATTATAGAATGGCCGCTGTCTGTCTGCTCGACACGCTGATCGAGCAGGCAGACAGCGATGACTCGAGTATAAGCCGAGGGGGGCACTTTCAGCCTCAAAAAAGAGGCTGAAAATCTCGGCTTATACTCGAGTATATACGGTATATATATATATATAATATTAATCTTTTATAGAACAAGAAGTGTTTAGAACTATGAATATATGTATTGCCTGGTGAAAGTATGACATAACCCTCACCTACATCGACATCAGAATGTGTAATTGGTGTTCTGGCATCCACATATTAAAAGATGTCCGGTGCTTCTCCAGGCTCTCCCGTGCCATCGGGGACTCGGAGAATGAATCCACCACCGCTGGATGAAGAGCATAGAGATTTCCTGTGACCAGATAGTCACAAGTCATCTCTATGACCAACGGAGGACCCGGGCATGACGTTATGACTTCATGTCTGGGCTGCAGATGACGACAAAGCGGCGATTTCAGGTGGAAAGCAGCAGATCTGTCATTTTTTTGTTTTCTGATCTGATGCTTTCCAGCCTGGAGAAGAGATGTAGGGTCTTGTAGACCCCATATCTCTTCATAAAGAGGACCTGTCACACACTATTCCTATTACAAGGGATTCCTATATAATAATATAGGATAATAAATTTTTTTTAAAAGAAAGTGTAAAAATAAAATAAAAATTACAAAAATGAATCATTTTTTTTAAAGCGCCCACATCCCCGTGTGCTCGGGCACAGAAGCGAACGCACGCGTAAGTCTCCCCCACATATGTAAACGCTGTTCAAACCACACATGTGAGGTATCGCCGCGTGCGTTAGAGCGAGAGAAACAATTCCAGCACTGTAACTCTAAACATGTAACCTGTAAAAAAAAAAAAATGTAAAGCGTCGCCTATGGCTATTTGTAAGTACCGAAATTTGACGCCATTCCACGACTGTGCACAGTTTTAAAGCGTGACATGTTGGCTATCTTTTTACTCGGCGTAACATCATCTTTCACATTATACAAAAAAATTGGGCTAAATTTACAGTTTTTTGTTATTTTCTAATTCATGAAACTGTTTTTTTTTCCCCCCAAAAAAAATTTTTTAAAATTTGTTGCGCAAACACTGCGTGATATAAAAAGTTGTAACAACTGCCATTTTATTCCCTAGGGCAGGTATATGCAATTAGCGGACCTCCAGTTGTTGCAGAACTACAAGTCCCATGAGGCATATCAAGACTCTGATAGCCACAAGCATGACACCCAGACATTATATATGTTTTTTTTTTTTTTTTTAGCAGACACCCTAGGGCAGGGATATGCAATTAGTGGACCTCCGGCTGTTGCAAAACTACAAGTCCCATCATGCCTCTGCTTCTGGGTGTCATGCTTGTGGCTATAAGTGTCTTGATATGCCTAATGGGCCTTGTAGTTGGAGGTCTGCGAATTGCATATCCCTGCCCTATGGTGTCTGCTAAAAAAAAACATATAACGTTTGGGGGTCCTGAGTCATTTTCTAGCAAAAAATGTTTACATGTAGAAGAGAAGTGCTAAAATAGGCCCGGTATGGAAGTGGTCAAAGAAGTTGAGAAAGGCTGATATACAAACTCTATCAAATACTGCACACCATTTTTGTGCCATATGAATACATAGATATGAATATGAATAGATGCATGTTTAATGTGCCATTGAAATTGTATCGCTGTCTATGTGAGCACATTTTACACACATACACATTGAGCCCTCCACTACCTCCAGAATGCACTGTGGCTCCCTCGGACATAGTTTGGCTTTGCAGTTCTCATTATAAAGGAATCATTATTTGCAGGGCTAGAGGCTTTTTTTCTCCCGCCTTGAGCTTTACAGGCCATATTTTGTGACCTACCTTCCCTGAATGAACGATTCCCTGACCTACCAAACATTCTTCTAGGGGGAGTATTAGTGCTGCACAGGAAACATTATTATCCTTAGGCCTTGTGGGATGGTACAGTATTTTTTCTGGCTGGCAGTGGCAGCACTTTTCCTGGACGTGCCAACCCCCTTTGAGAAGAAGGCATTGTGCTGTAACATCTGATCCAGACTTTTCTGTTTCATATCCATTCAGTTGATAGGATTCGTCTCAGCCCTCTTTGTACGTGTTTTGTATGGGCCTGATCTCCTCTTTCACTGAACCAAGCACGGGATACAAAGAGAGTATTGGCAGCCGTTGGGACCATACAATAACCAGTCACTTAAAGGGGTAGTGTTAGTCTTTAACCATTTGTGTTGAAATGCAGCTCAATGTCTTGTGATATTAGGAGTTTAATAATCCTTGGCAAAATGTAATTATCTGCCATTCTGCTTCTATAAATTTAAAGAAAGCGCTTGGAAACATTAAAAGGACTGAACTAACAGCTTTGAGGGGTCGCTGACTGTATAAGCTGCCAGAAGATACTCTTTTGATTTTGATCCTCCAGTACTTTTAGGAGCACCTCTGAATAGTCTTGACTTTAGATTAGGCACATTCCAAATGCAGTGTCTGGTGGCTGAGCAACCCAATTTAATCCATGCTAGTGTTCTGTGGAGGATGGAGGTGTCTTTAGCTATGCTTTTGGAAAAATCTGTATTTGCATAGACACTTTAGAAGGGCTTCTGGCAGATCTTCAGGGGTAAAACCTGAAGCAATAGGTATGCGCTGGCTTCTAATCCTGTTGGCTACCCATTTAGGGTTGCCACCTGTCCAAGATTCACCCGGACAGTCCTGGTTTTGAATCATGTGTCCAGATTTCAGTCTTCCTGAATCCCGGACACATTATTCAGACAGGAATGCAGCTCAGAACAGGGCCTGACAGGAGGGTGAGAGGGCACTATGTGTGCCGCATTACTATTCTCTTTGGAATGCCAAACGGTGTCCCACGTCTATTACTATCCTATATTGCAGGGATCTTCAAAATACGGCCCTCCAGCTGTTGCGGAACTACACATCCCATGAGGCATTGTAAAACTGACATTCACAGACATGCCTAGGCATGATGGGAATTGTAGTTCCTGAACAACTGGAGGGCCGTAGTTTGAAGAGCCCTGCTATAGTGTATATTAATTTTTATTTTTATTTTTTGCTGTGCACTGCTAAAGTGTTAGGGTTTGGCTTGAAGAAAAAGTGTCAACCCTATACCCATTGCAGCTGTTCATTTAGTAGCCTATATGCTACCATAGGTTCACAAATGTAGACCTCTTTATTTTTATTATGCCAGTGTATCGGGTCCTGATTGGATGAATTGATTGATGCGCAGCCATTGGCTCCCACTGCTGTCAATCAAATCCAATGACCCGGGGGTGGAGCTGAGTCATACATTCGGCTTCTATGGACGCCGAAGGAATGACTCTGGAGCATACCCGCAAGGTAACCCCACAGGAGAGTGCTTCTCCCAGGGGGGTTATCTAATGCAGGGAGGAGCTGCGAGAGCCGCCGAGGGACCCCAGAAGACTATGTTCGGGGGCCACTCTGTGCAAAACGAGCTGCACAGTGGAGGTAAGTAAGACATGTTTGTTATTTAAAAAAACAAAAAACAAAGCTTTAGTGTCACTTTAAAGTATTACTAAACACACAATATTTTATTTCTATTGCCCCCTGTCTTTCTGCATATGGATGATGGCACTGAAATTTTATTTAAAAAACCTTTTACCTTTTTTCCTAATTGATTGTACAGCTGTCACATGACCCAGCCTGTCTGCAGGGAAATATAAGCAGGAGGAGCTTCTAGTCCTCTGCTGCTGGTCACATGTTCAAAATAAAAAAAAATAACATCCTTTGGAACACAGAGTAAAAATAAATAATTAATATAAATAAACTGTTTTAAATTGTTGTACAAATATATATATTTAAGCAAATCTGTACTATTTTTTTTTTTAGCAATCACATGGTGTGGGCGGATTTCTGCCAGTCACAGGCTGTGTCACACCCCTCCAGCCTGTGTCGTAGAATGACAGGGAGGTGATTCCTCCATCATTCTACATATGCCATCCCCATTGTGTTTAGAGGGCATAGAGGAGGAGGAGGGAGGGAGTGGGCTGTCATTTACCACTGTGTATATACCCACATGTGTGATTCTATAGTCACATGGGCTGCTCAGATGTGATATGGAGAAAATGCTCAGCATAGAAACTCACTGAAAACTGAGCATGTGCGGATCTGCCACCACTGCTCTGCAAAATCCATAGCTGAATTGAGGACATGGACAGAATGGGGAGATGGAGAACAGCAGGATCAACCAAGTTTTTTTTTTTTTGCAGAATACAGAAAATAAATGTAATAGTGTCTGAGTGAGTATGAACAGCATGTAATCTACCATTTATTGATCGTTTTTATGATGTGGGATTAGTGACTCTACTGCCGCGTACATGCGACCGGATTTTTTGACGGGGTGAATCCGTCGGATTTTAGGATCGTGTATAGGCTCCAGCGAACATTTTTACCCCAAAGGTCAGATGGACCTAAAAATAAAACATGTTTCAAATCTTTCTGACGGACTCGAGTCCGGTCGAAAAATCAGTTTATCTGTATGCTAGTCCGACGAATGAAAACTAACGCTAGGGCAGCTATTGGCTACTGACTATGAACTTCCTTATTTTAGTGCGTCATCACGTTCGAATCCGTCACACTTTGGTGTGATTGTGTGTGGCCAAGTCCGCTCATTCGGAAAGTCCGTCGTAACTCCGCCGAAAGTCCGTCGGGAAGACCGTCGGACCTAGTCCGTCGAAAAGTCTGGTCGTGTGTACATAGCATAAGCTAGCCATAAAATTATCAGCCAAACACTGACTGTTTGGGTACTCAGACCGCAGTGAGTGATGTGGAGTCCTGAAATACACTAGCTGTCAGTGGAGAGACCTCCATCTGCGCTTTTTAGCATGGGTAGGGAAATTGACAAAACCTGTATGGACAATTTTTTAAACCAGGATGATGCACCATCTTTACATTCATGCAGCTAAATAAAGTTTAAGCTGCCCATAGGTGGATCGGATGTTCGTACAGCGATCTCCCCTGCTGACCTATTGTGTTCTGACTTCTGATCTCCCCCCGCCAGAACATTGTGGTCTGAGAGCGCTGATCGGGAGCCAGTCAGGCGCTGGTTTTCCAGCATGCACGTCCGACTGTTGGACCAGCTGCCATACACACAGGCCGAACGTCGGCTGTTTTTTTTGAACAAGCCGATGTCGCCCGACATTTGGCCCATGTGTACTAGGCTTTAGATAACTGCTCAGCTCAATATAGCCTATAGATGTGAACTTTTGGAAATCACTGAATGATCACATTATCCGTATGGTGATCCAAAACATGCAAAAAAAAAAAAAGTAGTACTAAAAACCACAGTATAAAGGAGTGATAGACTTTGCCCTTTTTGTTTTTTTTTCCCCATAATAAAGTGGCCGCCATGTAAATATAATCTCAGAAGAAAGAGCAACCAGCACCAAAAGAAGAGTTCATGGAGTTTCAAGTATTTTATAGATCCATTATTCATCGTGGGAAAGTGCCAATGCCTGTCCAGGGTCAGACATGCCCGCCTCTTCTTGAGTGATATGCAAACACAGGAACTGGATGGGCTGAAAATGTATTGCCTAAGAATTCCAACATTCTTGGGCAATGTCAATGGGCTGTTTGAAAGGAAGTAAAATGGTGCAGCGTGCATGTACAGATAGTTGACAAAAGATGAGCTATTTCTAGAACAAGTTAAAAAATAAATTATGAAGTCTTTTGGATTTGACAAATAATGTGTCGTCCCCAAACACACTGGTTTGGGGATAATAATAATAATAATTTTAAAAAAAACAGGCGTTGGAATAAATTGGTCAACCTCAGCTACCTTTTTAAAGTAGTTGTAAAACTATATATATATATATATATATATATATATATATATATATAATATATATAAAATATAAAAAAAAACAACCTGTAAGACAAAGGCATAATGAGCTAATATGCATACTAGCTTATTGTGAAATACTTACCTTAGATTGAAGCTGTTGCAGCGGCCCCAGCACACCGCTGTGTCCGCCGACATGTCTCCCGGAGTTGTTTGCAGGCTCCGGCGCTGTGATAGGTCACAGCCGGTTGGCGGTCACAACACAAGCCCTTTAGAAACGTCACGATGGAGCCGTTTCTTCAGTGCGCATGCGCTAATGAGGCTGGCGCAAACGTATATGGTAAATATCTCCTAAACCGAGCAGGTTTATTATAGGCTTACTTGTAGGTACAAGTGGTGTAACAGGGTTTACAACCACTTTAAGGCTCCATGCAAACTGAAACTTGTAAACGCCCGTTTTTGGGTGCTTGGGCATTTTTTTTAACAGCCCATAAACTCCCCTCTATGTTATCCTATGTGTCCATGCACACATGGACGTTTTTTAGTTGAGTTGCATCTTTATATTGCGCGGCCATTGTGATCGTGATCCCATGGGATCTCAACGCGCTTCTGGATATTTATCAGCAGTGGCGTTTATGGGCTGTTTTCTGAACGCAATAAAATCGCGTTCCGGAGTCGTTTTTATGACGACCAAAAATGGAAACGCACATAAACGCTGATCAACATCGATAAACGCTCAAAAAAATGGCTCACCAGCGATTTTAAACGTTTTTGATTCATTGAAAAAAAATAAAATGAAATAAAAACCGATAACGTGGAAAAACGCTTCTGCAAAAACATTAAAAAACTTTGAAAGACTCACTGCAAAGCTACTTTTTATAACGTTATTTTAACGTCCAGTGTGCAAGAAGCATAAGGATTTGATTGCTCCCCCAATGTCTCAACACAATCCCTGAAAGACCAACAATGAGCCATACATACTAGAAGGCCTCATGCACACTGATTTATTGTAAAACTCTTTTTCTACTGACAGGAGAAAATCTGCGTTTAAAAACTCCCCTAAGCTGCATTCTTTCAAACCAGTTTAGCAGCGTTTGGTGTTTGGGGCGTTTGTTTAGTTCATTGGCCAGAATTTTATTTTATTTTCGCTGTTGAAATGAATAAACGCAAGTGTTTGCGGGCAGGGGACGCTGTCCCCGCTAGGAGAAGACAGCGAGTACTAGCGGTTATGGCAGGTGCTAGCAATAATCGCAAGTGAATCCGGCAGGCTGGATGTACCCATGTTGATCGATCAATCTGGTACATTCGGCCTGCCCACACACACAGTTTGAATCTCGGACTGTTTAGCAAGAACCAGCTGAGGAACCGGCCGTTTCGAACCGTCTGTGGCCGGCCTTAATTGTTTGCATTCAAGGACTGTAACTCTATTTTAAAATTTGACAAGTGTGGGGGTGTTGGGATGCTGAAAGTACACTACATTAAGCCCTGCGGGTCGTTTTGACATGCGATTTGACATGTCAAATTGCCGGCAGCGGCGCTGTCCGTATCGGTGCGACGCCAACTACTTTTGGCGACTTCGGGGGCGATTGAATAGACATCTGTGCAGGAACCCACATAGATGTCTGTCAAATCGCTCCTGAAGTCGGACTGCATTGCAATCAGCTGAACTCGCACAATTTCAAACTCGCCCTCAATGTGAACCTGGGCTTACTGATGATTATTTCTGATAATTATTTAGACATGTCTGTGCTCAGAAAAGTCAGGAGATTGAATTTTTCTTTGTTTCAGTAAAGGCTGGGCCTCATTGCAGTTTTGCACTGTGGCTGTGCATTCATTTTAGTGATGCATGGTAATGCACTTTATGCATGTCGGTGTGATGCAATGGTATTTATTCTGAATGGCACCACCAATGCAACTTACCGATGACCATGTGTTTCTGCGCAGTGATATAGGTTGCCATGTGGTATGCTATTAAAAATCTACTTGCACACTTTTTAAAGGAGAAGTAGGGGCTGTACTTCTGCTGTGGATCACAAGAGTATAGAACGTTCTGCACTCCTGTGATCCATTTTCAGCTGATGTCACAGAGCCGGTCCAGGCTCTGGAAAGATTGCGACAATATAGCTGCGACCTGCCCACATGCCTGGACTGGCACCTGGCAAGACACAAAGCCTGAGCTTCAGTGAGCATGGGGGGCAGAGCAGAGAAAGCGGTGACCAACAGTCACCAGCTTTCTGCTCAGGGAGCACTGTGGGAACTGCGCGATCAGCGGTGTTTGATCGCTCGGTTTCTCAGCTTTAGAACCAGCGGTGGACAGATGCAGCATCGGACCGATGCTGTATCCACCTGGATACGTATCATTTAAAATAAAAATAAAAAATCCCATTCTTAGGCCCCTTTTACACAGACGGCTGTTCTGCCGCAGTTAAAAGCATATCATTTGTTCTGTGAAATTCAAGACTCCAGGCACTGCGATCAGCTGCATTTGTACAGTGTGATTACATGCGGCTGCGTTTAGCCGCGGTAGTAATTCCCATAGCAACCCTTTTTTATTTATTGTTTTTCTTGGGTCCCTTGAGTCTACCCATGATGCATTTCGGTCCTCTGCATTTCAAACCATCTATATCTTTTTTTTTTTCTCACGCTACTATCCACAGGTGAAATAGTATACTGCGATTACCTGCGGTTATGCGCACATAGCTGCGCTAAATCGCTCCTGGACGCAGTCCATTCTATTTTTTTCTATCCGCACCAAACCGCATGTAACTAAATCGCAGCTAAATGCGGTGTGTGAATGGGGCCATGGGAAAGCATTGTGTGCTTTTTGCTGCGGTAGAAAACTATAAAATCCGCAGCTAAAAGCATAATTCTATCCGCCCGTGTGAAAGGGGCCTTATATTTTAACTCAATGCAAAAAAAGGCAGTGCAATAGTATAAGTGGGTCCTAACACTAAGGCCGCGTACACACGCGGGGACTGTTCGCCCAACTTTGTCCGTCAAACAGTTTCGGCAAACAGTCCGCTCAAAATTAGCATGGACGGACATGGCCACACACGACGAACGAACAGTTTGCTGAAACCGTGCGCGATAACGTGAACGGCACGTACGACGGGACGAAAAATACGACGTCCTATACACTGCATTATAACTTTCGGCGTGTAAATCCTTTCTGAGCATGCGCGGAACTTAGTTTGACGAACAAGCCTACACACGAGGGGACTGTTCGCTGAAACAAAGTTTCAGCGGACAGTTTTTCGGAATTTCCGAAAAACCTTGTTCAGCGGACTGTTCGCTGAAACTGTCCGCTGAAAGCCCACACACAAGCGGACTGTTTGCCGAAACACTGTTCAGCGGACAAAGTTGGGCGAACAGTCCCCGCGTGTGTACGCGGCCTTACAGGTTATGTATCTCCCCCAGCCTGCGACTGAACTGTGAATGGAGAAGTAGCAGACTGAGGAACTCATCTCTTTGTCATTTTCTTCCTTCCTTCGACATGTTCTTTTTTAACAGCTGACTGGTTTCATGTGCTGCTCCCCTCCTCTCCCAGTCTGAGCTTTGCTGTATAGGGCATTGCAAGTGGATGATACCTTTATCGAATTCAAGTACTTACACTAACTGTGTTTAAAAATAAATGTAAGAATGTATAAATGGATACAGAGCTGCTTTGATCTGTGGTCTTTTATAATTGCCTGGAGTTTAGCTTTAGAAGTAAATGCTGACAAAGTCTACACATTTATATTCTATTGCAGCTAACGACGTTATACCATTAGCAGCTCCTTTTTTTTATTGCTTAGAACTCTTTTTTTTATTATGTGTGTGTAGGTGTGTGGACGTTGCTAGACCTGCGTTGCTTAATACATAAAGTACTGTGCCAATGGCAGGTTGGCTTCCTGCTACATTCAATTCATGGGAACCGTGGAGGATCATTCAGCTATGGATTAATTACAGAGAAAGCTGAGCTTATCCTACTTTCCACATCTCCATTACTAGATCTTGCCTGCAAACAGGTTAGAGATGTCCTGAAAGAAGCTTATCCTGTGCTTGCCTTTCATTCTGTTTCTGCAGCCGTACGTTAGAAAAGGCCTCTCTCTATCTTTAGCTGACGCGAGGCTGCTAGAACTTTTGGCGGAGGTGATTGGGTGGAGCTGGCTTTCCTGGCATTGTAACACAGATTTTCCTGTTGTGATCCAATGTCAGCATTCTCGCATTAGCTATCCCGGCTTAGCAAAAGGATTCGTTGTGTTCCAGTAGCAGCGACCATCAGGACCCCTGACCCGTCAGCCCTTGGTTGGTTGGTTGGTTGGTTCCCTTCTTGCACAATGCTCCAGCTAAAAGAAGTTTGGCGAGATCCATCGGTGAGTATTCAAGCTGAGATATCCACTTCAAAGGGCCTTCTCAGATAACCGATACTGTGCTCTTTTAAGGCTTGGGCTTCCTAATGCCCCATTATAATTACAGTGCATGTTCTCTTTGATTTAAAGGTTATTTTTTTTTCTTGTTGGATTATTATTAATTACAGCAGAGTGTGGGAGACTAGAGTAGGACAAGGCGGTAGGAACAGGTGGCCGTACTTGAGTAGGGTCTGGTATACAAAGTACATGGTGGAGCCAACATTCGACCTTTATCAGTCATTCCAGCTGGCACTTTCATTAAATGTGATTCATGTACATCTATGATGTATGGCTCAGTAGAGCTTATTGTACATATATTTCAGGGATATGCAATTAGCGGACCTCCAGCTGTTGCAGAACTACAAGTCCCATGAGGCATAGCAAGAATCTGATGGCCACAAGCATGACACCCAGAGGCATGTTGGGACTTGTAGTTTTGAAACAGCTGGAGGTCCACTAATTGCATATCCCTGATATATTTCCTGACTTATTCATATAGCTAGTTTTTTTTTCATGTGTTAATGTTTGTTTTAGTGAATTACTGTAATTTTGTATGGCAATTATCTGTTGCATGAGATGACAATGTAGTTAAATATATACTGGGGCACAGAACTGCCTACATACCAAGTTCCCAGGGCTGGGCTTTAATTATTTGGCTCATAACAAGTGTATCCCCTTCCCCTTGTCGGATTTTTCATTTATTTTATAATGAACACGGCAGAGTGTGGGAATATTCCAGGTGTAACAAGAAAGATGGGTCTCCAAGGTGGGAACTGTCAAGAGCTGTGGTTGAAGGATTATGACTTTCAAGTCCACAAGAGCTTAAAAAACAATCCAGACTCCTATCACCAGATTAGAGCTGTTGTGTGGAGTGGCCCTTTAGATAACGGTGATTTTTACCCATATATTTCATAAGGCATTAATGAAAAGTCTATTGTTTTTCTTAAACGATATACTTGGAAAAGTTAAAAACTATGACTTAGTAAGTATCATGCATCTGGAGTCCACAAGAGATTACCGGTAAATAAAAATCCCAGAATTACATCAACAGACTACAGCTATTGTGTGGAGTGGTCCTTTTAAATGACAGTGCTTTTACCTACATATTTTATAAGACACCTATAAAAATGTATTGTTTTCTTGAACCAAAACTATACTTTCAATACTCAAGAAATATGATCGCGGGATCATGCCTTTAAAGTCCACCATCTTTAGAAGTTAGATAGAGGAGATGCTCCTCCATCTCCTCTATTTGCTACTATGGCCTGGTTATAGTAGCAACTATGATTGAGGGATCATGCCTTTAAAGTCCACCATCTTTAGAAGATAGATAGAGGATATGCTCCTCCATCTCCTCTATTTGCTACTATGGCCTGGTTATAGTAGCAATATGATCGAGGGATCATGCCTTTAAAGTCCACCATCTTTAGAAGATAGATAGAGGAGATGCTCCTCCATCTCCTCTATTTGCTACTATGGCCTGGTTATAGTAGCAACTATGATTGAGGGATCATGCCTTTAAAGTCCACCATCTTTAATGGTCAGATAGAGGAGATGCTCCTCCATCTCCTCTATTTGCTACTATGGCCTGGTTATAGTAGCAACTATGATTGAGGGATTATGCCTTTTAAAGTCCACCATCTTTAGAAGTCAGATGGAGGAGATGCTCCTCCATCACCTCTATTTGCTACTATAGCCTGGTTATAGTAGCAACTATGATTGAGAGATCATGCCTTTAAAGTCCACCATCTTTAAAGGTCAGATAGAGGAGATGCACCTCCATCTCCTCTATTTGCTACTACAGCCTGGTTGTAGTAGCAACTATGACTAAGGGATCATGCCACTGGAGTCAACACATAAAAATCTAGGCTTGTATCACTAGTCTGTAGCTATTGTTTGAAGTGGCCCTTTAAATAACAATGATTTTGACTATTTTGGTGTTAAATCTATAAAATATATAGTTTTTGTTAAACTATACAGTACTTGGTACAGTACAGCCATGCTCCTCAATCTCCTCTGCTACTACAGCCTGGTTCTTTCAAGTACAGAGAAACATGTGACATTTCCCACCTAACTTACTAAAATGAGTTTAAAGAGCCAATCATCCATGTCAAGCCCAACTATTTTCATATGATTTTTATGGCCCTACTGCTTTCGAAAGCAGTAGGTAAAGCAAGAACCATAATGGGACCCCATTAGTAACCTAAAAAACAATAAAAAAGCTATTATACTAACCTCTCCGGAGGCCTATGTCTCCTACCCCCGCCCTGTCTTTTAGCTTTGCAGCTTCCATTAGACTTTTTAGAATTGAAAACTTCTGGGGGCGTTGGATACCCATGTTTTATCCTCCAACACCAATATTACTACAGGGCTCAGCAGTAACATAGAGGTTGGAGTATAGAACCAGAGCATGCGGTGGGGGATTCAGACAAAAAATAATGTTGAATTTTGAAGAATCTGATGGAGCCTGGATCACTGGAAAAGAGAAAGGGTAGAAGACATGAGCTGATAAAAAGGTGAGTATAATACCATTTCTATTGCAGGGAACCTCTATGTGGATTTTGTTAGGTGACCAGCAGGTGTTTGCTACAAAGCCTGAGTTAAAACCCCAGTTAAAACAGAATTGTCCTCACTTTAGGAAATTTCCTCTAACTTCCTGTTGCACCTCTGACACAGGAAGTAAAGGTGAGTTAGATTTCCTAATGGTACACAAACCGGAATAACCTGATAGGTGGAAACCCTGTGCTGCTTTATCTACAACTTAAAAAAAAAATGTTTTATATATACCGTATTTTTCGCTCCATAAGACACACCTGACCATAAGATGCACCTAGGTTTTAGAGGTTGAAAACAAGAAAAAAAAATATTCTCAACCAAGTGGTGTACTAAAATATTTTCCAGTGCCCGTGAAATGCAGAGTGACCATTACCATAGAAAATGCAGAGTGACCATTACCATAGAAAGTATTGGCAGAGTATTGGCAGAGTATTGGCAGGGTATAGCAGAATATTGGCAGGGAATTGAGGGATGGCTGTGACTGCACTTGTCACAAAGCAGCGCTGTGGGCACTACAGATGCAGCCCACAGCGCTGCTGCCATCCGATCTCTCCCCTCCACTGCACAGATCTGTACACAGTGGGGAGAGAGGAACCGGCGTCATCATGACACCGGTTCGTTTACAAGTGATCGCTCTGTCATTTGACGGAGCGATCATGTTGCAAACGTGGGTGCACCAAGATGCCCGCCACTCTGGAGCTAGGCCGAAGCCGCGGCCAAGGCTGCGGAGCTCTGCGGAGCGCGCCGGGGGGGCGGTGCCAAACGTATATTCGCACCATAAGACGCAGGCACATTTTCCCCCATATTTCTGGGGGGAAAAGTGTGTCTTATGGTCCGAAAAATACGGTATATATTTTAGGGGTGCAACGAATGGGCTTTTTGGTGCTGAAACTGATACTGAAAATTAAAAATACACTAGGCTGAAAACTGATACCGAAAATGACCGATACCGAAATGTATTTAAAAAAAAATATTTTTATACAGGAGATGGTCCGAGACTGGGGACATGTTACAGGAGATGGTCAGAGACTACAGACATGGTACAGGAGATGGTCAGAGACTGCAGACATGATACAAGAGATCAATGCAGCCTCACCAGTGCCTGTCAAATGCAGCCAACCTGTGTCCCCAGTGGTGCAGCCGGCCTGTGTCCCCAGTGGTGCAGCCGGCCTGTGTCCCCAGTGGTGCAGCCGGCCTGTGTCCCCAGTGGTGCAGCCGGCCTGTGTCCCCAGTGGTGCAGCCGGCCTGTGTCCCCAGTGGTGCAGCCGGCCTGTGTCCCCAGTGGTGCAGCCGGCCTGTGTCCCCAGTGGTGCAGCCGGCCTGTGTCCCCAGTAGTGCAGCCGGCCTGTGTCCCCAGTAGTGCAGCCGGCCTGTGTCCCCAGTAGTGCAGCCGGCCTGTGTCCCCAGTAGTGCAGCCAGCCTGTGTCCCCAGTAGTGCAGCCAGCCTGTGTCCCCAGTAGTGCAGCCAGCCTGTGTCCCCAGTAGTGCAGCCAGCCTGTGTCCCCAGTAGTGCAGCCAGCCACTGTGCAGGGGAAGAGAGAGGAGAGCCACTGCCTGGTTGAGTGCCGGGAACATCATAGCTCTCATTTCAATAGCTGTGTGTTCACTGCCACACGCCGTCACATACAGCCCCTCCCCCTTGCCCGGGCACTTTTATAGACAGCTCACCCATCCAATCCTGGGACGGGTGATCTGCCTATCAAAGTTTCCCTGGCAAGGGGGAGGGGCTGTATGTGACGGCACGTGGCAGGGAACACACAGCTATTGAAATGAAAGCTGTCATTTTCCCGACGCTCTAATTAACCAGGCGGCGGCAGCTGCGCTATAGGACACCCCCGTGATGGGCAGCACCAGGGGCGCCCCATTTTCGGCCATTTTTCTCTTTCAGCAAATTGCCGATAAGGGACAGGCAATTCTGTTTAAAGAATATGCTACCCCAACATTTCATATTTGTGTTAAAAAAAGTATCCCGTTCTCTTTGTATTGTTTTCTTTGTGGGAAATACTTGGTGAGCCTGCGCCAGTCCCCCTGCTTTCCTATTTCAAACTGACAACGCTAAGCTCGAGAGCACATCCATCCCAGCGCAATCCGTTTTCTGGCTGGAAAATCTTTTTATGCAGAATAGAGATTATGGTCTTGACCTATTATCAAGGTCTTTTCTAACAGTGTTACAGGTGAAATGTAGCATAGTTTGCCCATCCATGCAAACATAACGATGAGCTCTATCTGCATGGACAGGTCTAGTAGTTGGAATTCATGCAAAGACTGCAAAATGAGAGTTCTATATTTATTAATGAGGAATTCTAGGCAAGAGATAAAAGAAATTGACAGACTACTAATGCTGTGCAATTATGTCCCTGACAGACACACCTACTTGATGTCAGAAAAAAAGATGATAGAACTTTAGTACTTAACATTATAGGAACAATTGCAATAGAGAACATTTTGTTCCAGAGAACGGAATCCTAAACATCTACTTAAAGCCTGCATTTAATTAAAAATACGTACAAGGGACATTACTTACCATCAATGTGATGTATCCCTTGAACTGCTGTCTTACCCATTTGGGTGAAATCTTCCTGCTCTGATTCCACCCCACCGCTTTAATCTTCTGGGGGGTTAATAGAATTAAGAGAGCTGTGACAGGCCCTCATCAACAGTGCTCGTCTGTATCTGCCCCCCTTCTTCATTCATTCAAGGCAATACTACGAATGAAACAGGATCTATGAATGGAGGACCGGCAGATGACTGATAGGTCTGCCCCCTTCATTCATATATTGCATTTCTTCCATAGAAGCTGCTATACGTTTTCTATGAATGGAGGGAGGGGGCTTAAAGGGTGGGCATAGTCAGGCACCAGATCCTCCTCTTCTTGGGTCCCTGGCTGGAGCTCCTGGCTCCTCCCTCCTGTCGAATGCCCCCACAGCAAGCAGCTTGCGATGGGGGCACCTGAGCCGGCCTGCAGCTCTGTGTGTCCATTCAGACCTGCCCCTCTCTCTCCCGATTGGCTAACTGATTTTGACAGCTGCGGGAGCCAATGGTGCTGCTGCTGTGTCTCAGCCAATCAGGAGGGAGAATCTCGGACGGCTGAAGGACTAGTGGACAGCGCTGGACAGAAGTGGGGCTCAGGTAAGTGTTAGGGGCGCTGGGGTGGCTGCTGCACACAGAAGGCTTTTTATTTTAATGGATAGAATGCATTAAAGTGGTTGTACACCCTGTACATCCACTTTTACCTACAGGTAAGCTTATATTAGAGCTTAAGGGTCCTTTCACACGGGGCAGATCAGTTCTGATCCGCCCCGTGGATATCCGTTTAGCTTTTTCCTCTGTTACACTTTTTCGGATCGGAGCGGGTCGGATGTCAGCGGACATGTCACCGCTGACATCCGACGCTCCATGGAGCTCTATGGAGCACCCGTTCAGGTCCGCCTGAAAAACTGACAGGCGGGTCTGAACGGAACGTCAGTGTGAAAGGGGCCTAACTGTAGGTACTAGAAATATCTCCTAAACCTGTACGGTTTAGGAAATATTTATCATATGCGCTTACGCCGATGTGATTGGCGCATGCACACGGAAGAAAGGGCACGAGCATGCCGTTTCTAAAGGGCTTGTGCTGTGACTGGCGGCTCCCGCACACATGCCAGTCAGAGAGTCGGAGTCCACAGCCCCCCCCCCTGGAAGGAAGAGGGGTGAAGATGGATGCTTCCACACAGCAGGGACAGCGGTGACATTTCATCGGCAGTGGTGGAGGTGATCGGATGTTACCCCTTGCTGGGTAGAGAGACGAGTGAGGGGAAGATAGCCCCCATATTTTTAAATGACCTTTTTTTTATTGTATATTAGTGTATATATGAGATGTGAGGTCTTTTTGACCCCAGATCTCATATTTAAGAGGTCCTGTCATGCTTTTTTCTATTACAAGGGATGTTTACATTCCTTGTAATAGGAATAAAAGTGACACCATTTTTTTTTTTAAAAACAGTGTAAAAATAAAACAATGGTAAAATAAATAATTAACATATTTTTTTCTTAAATGTGCCCTATCCCATCGAGCTCACGCACAGAAGCGAAAGCATATATGAGTATCGCCCGCATATAAAAACGGTGTTCAAACCACACGTGTGAGAGATTTTTTAAGGGTAAAAGTTTGTTGCCATTCAAGAGCGAGCGCAATTTTGAAGCGTGACATGTTGGGTATCAATTTACTCGGCATTATCTTTCAGAATGTTAAAAGAAAATTGGCCTAACTTTACTGGTGTGTTATTTTTTAATTCAAAAAAGTTTATTTTTTCCAAAAAAGTGCGCTTGTAAGACCGCTGCGCAAATACGGTGTGACAGAAAGTATTGCAATGACCGCCATTTTATTCTCTAGGGTGTTAGAATAAAAATGTATAATGTTTGGGGGTTCTAAGTAATTTTCTAGCATAAAACCTGTTTTTAACATGTAAACAACAAATCTCAAAAAGAGGCTTGGCCCTTAAGTGGTTAACCGCTTTAGCTATTCCAACTTTTGCCATGCCTCTGGTATGCTAGCGTCTGAATAATCTCAAGTAACTCAATCAACTGGTACTAATTCTTATGCCATGTACACACTGTCGGACTTTCCGACGGAAAATGTGTGATCGGATCTTGTTGTCGGAAAATCCGATCGTGTGTGGGCTCCATCTGACTTTTTTTCGGTCTGAATTTCCGACACACAAAATTTGATAGCAAGATCTAAAATCTTCTGACAACAAAATCCGATCGTTTAAATTATGATCTTGTGTAGACAATTGCGATGGACTAAGTGCCATGCATGCTCAGAATAAATTACGAGACGAAAGCTATTGGCTACTGCCCTCTTTATAGTCCCGTTGTACGTGTTCTACGTCACTGCGTTCAGAACGATCAGATTTTCAGACAACTCTGTGCGACCGTGTGTATGCAAGACAAGTTTGGGCCAAAATCCGTCAGAAAAAAATCAGACGGATTTTGTAGTCGGAATGTCCGATCGTGTGTACAGGGCATTTTGGTCAAAAGCAAAGAATATCGTAATAATATGTGCTACATAAAGATGAAAAGGTAACACATGTCTATATACAGATCACTGTGGGGTCTGGGCCATTATACAATTATCAGGGCAAATAAACGTCTGCACCTAAACTAAGAAAATTGTTAATCTGTTTGGTATTTGGTTGGATTTATTTTTGTTTGGAAAAATGTGATGCTGAATTAGGATAAAATAGATCTTTTCCTTTTTTTTCCCTTTTGCACAGCTGTGTTTATATCATTATATCCATTAAAATAATTGCGGTCGGAAAGGTCGTATTCACCAACGGGGACGCTGCACTATCACTTTAACCGTGTGGCATAATCAAGTTTCGAGTAAAGAATATATTTATTATTTATACATAAAATCGTTCGATCATTCAAACATGAAATGATCATTAAAAAGACATATAAAAAAAAAACGCATATTTTCAAAAAGAAGACGGAGAACATGACAGATTACATAGTTTGCATGTCCTGGGTACCGGAGTCATTTTTTATGACATGCAAACTATGTAATCTGCCATGTTCTCTGTCTTTTCTTTTTTGGTTTTTGAAATATGTGTTTTTTGATATGTCTTTTTAATGATCATTTCATGTTTGAATGATCAAATGATTTTATGTATAAATAATAAATATATTCTTTAAAGCGGAGGTTCACACAAAAATCCGCTTTTCGGGAACCCCCCCCCCTCCGGTGTCACAGTTGGCACCTTTCAGGGGGGAGAGGGGGTGCAGATGCCCCCTCCCCTGTGTGTTTCCCAGGAGATAGCGGGGACCAGTTAGAACATGCAGCGCAACTTGCGCATGCGCAGTAGGGAACCGGGAAGTGAAGCCACAACATTTCACTTCCTGAAAGAGGATGGCATCGGCAGCTGCCGAGAGCCGAGCAATTGATCGGCTTCGACTGCCAACACTGCTGGACCTTGGGACAGGTAAGTGTCCATTTACTAAAAGTCAGCAGCTGCAGTATTTGTAGCTGCTGGCTTTTAATATATATATATATATATATATATATATAGATTTTTTTTTTTTTTAGGTGGACCTCCCCTTTAATCTACAGTAAACCCCCCTCCATCGCGAGGGTTACGTTCCGGACCCATCTGCGAAAAGTGAAAAAAATGCGAAATAGAAAGACCCTATTTAAATACACCCTAGGCATGTTGCCCCTCCCCCCCCTCTAACATCACCACGCTCGGTGCGGTCCACGAGCGTATGTTACCGCCCCCTCTAACGTCACCACGCTCGGCGTGGTCCACGAGCGAGGCATGCGTTCCACCGCAGCCTCACTCTGATTCACTGCTACATAACCGTGAAATGGCGAAATATTACCGCAATATCAGAATAAAAGGTCCTAATTAAAATAGCGCAATATACCGGGACTGCAAAAACTGAACCGCGAAAGAGCGGGGGTTTACTGTAGTCATGTGTGGTTGTTGCTACAAAGTCCCAATGAAGGGGGATCCTCTTTTTTTGCTATATACCGTATATACTCGAGTATAAGCCGAGATTTTCAGCCTCTTTTTTGAGGCTGAAAGTGCCCCCCTCGGCTTATACTCGAGTCATCGCTGTCTGCCCGCTCGATCAGCGTGTCGAGCAGACAGACAGCGGCCATTCTATAATTCAAAAGCCGCGCCTCCGGCTCCGCCTTCGCCTGTGATAGGCGGAACACTGAATTTCCCAGCAGCCTGTGTTCCGCCTATCACGGACATCGTATCATCCTCGTACTACGGACGAGGATGATACGATGTCCGTGATAGGCGGAACACAGGCTGCTGGGAAATTCAGTGTTCCGCCTATCACAGGCGAAGGCGGCGGCGCAGCTTTTGAATTTTACAATGGCCGCCGAGGCGCCGACGAAGAGGGCACGGGACGGAGGCAAGGCAAGGCACGGCACGGGACGGGACGGGACGGAGGCAAGGCACGGCGGCAAGGCACGGCACGGGACGGAGACAAGGAGGCAAGGCACGGGACGGAGGCTCGGGACAAAGGCTCGGGACACAGGTAGGCTGGACACACACACACACACACACACACACACACACACACACACACACACACACACACGGATGGATGGATACACACACACACAGGGATGGATGGATGGATGGAGACACACACACACAGGGATGGATGGATGGAGACACACACACACAGGGATGGATGGATGGAGACACACACACACAGGGATGGATGGATGGACACACACACACACAGGGATGGATGGACGGACACACAGGGATGGACGGACACACAGGGATGGACGGACACACACACAGGGATGGACAGGCATGTCTCACCCTCGGCTTATACACGAGTCAATAAGTTTGCCAGTTTTTTTGGGGGTAAATTGGGGGCCTCGGCTTATATTCGGGTCGGCCTATACTCGAGTATATACGGTAATAGGGATGTGGCGACAACACACTTTTCTGGCATGGTGAAATCCCCTTTTTTGCCAAAATAAAGTTTTAGATTCAATCTTGAAATATTTTATTCTGCATTTAATCACTTTTGTTGAAACTGTCAATAGACAAGTATATCTACCCTGTGATTATGGAATCTCCCCACAGATATTTTGTATGTTCTGCCTGTGTTTATATGGGTTGTCTCAATGTGCTCCGCAACCCATAAGAATATTGATGGTTTACCTGGCTTCTGACCAGATTGCCCCTTTATTGTACAAGCCTGTGTTTTTTGCATTTGTATGTACGTTCCTTGGAGGAGTTTGTGTATATTGGATTATTTTTTTTTCTTTTTACATAAAACCAAAAATGTGATCTATTGCAGCGTACTCATTGGCCATTAACACACCTCCTGTATGATGCCGCGTACACACAATCGAATTGTCCAGCGTACTTAGTCCGCCGGACCGCATTTCACCGGACAATCCGATCGTGTGTGGGCTTCAGCGGACTTTTTCAGCATAAAGTCTGGCGGACTTAGAAAGTAGTTTTGCAGCCCAATCTTTCCACCGGACTTGGGTTTCAGCGGGCAGTACGTTCGTGAGTATGCTAGTCCGGACTAAGAATGACACATGCTCAGAAGCAAGTACGAGAAGGAAGCTATTGGCTACTGGCTATTGAACTTCCTTTTTCTAGTCCCGTCGTACGTGCTGTACGTCATCGCGCTAGCAATCGCTGGACTTTCCGTGTGTGGCCAAGTCCGTTCGGCAGAAAGTCTGCTGGACTATCCGCCGGATTAAGTACGCCGGACAATTCGATAGTGTGTACAAGGCTTTAGAGTTCCTCAACTCTGGGTGAAGGAGCACAGATGCACATCTGGACAGCAGCAGTGTCCATCTAGGGCAGTGATGGTGAACCTTGGCACCCCAGATGTTTTGGAACTACTTTTCCCATGATGCTCAAATACACTGCAGAGTGCATAAGCATTATGGGAATTGTAGTTCCAAAACATCTGGGGTGCCAAGGTTTGCCATCACTGGTCTAGGGGGAGGTGATTGTTAGATGCACTAGCAGATTTGCATACAGTAACACTTTGAAGCCAGCTAATACTTTATAAGCAGCCCCAGCAAACGTTTTTTTTTCCTTTTGGGATAAAGGTTTTACATAAATAAAAGTTATCATTGTAAGCACCCTTGTCAGTGGTAAATGGTCTATTTCATCCCTATAATGGATACATCTGCAAGAGAGCTTGTTCTTTTGAAAAACAACAGACATGCTAGCTGGATCACCAAATGAAAATAAAAGAAATGCAGCCATCACACCTAAGAATTGGTAAGCTGCAATATAATAAACACTTTTGGGGAGGAAAAACTATATACAATTCTACTTTAATGTTGTGCTAAGCTTGGCTAATAAGCATATGGAAGGCATCCAAAGGTGCCAGGCCTTACTTTTCAGGAATTGGCTATCTCTTTCATTGCAATGCAGCAGACTTCCAATGCTCTGAAAGTCAGTATTTGTATAGGCTTATTCACACCTCCATCCCTGAGTGTTTGGACCTGGGCACTGTCCAAAGGATTATTGTAATGAGGACCCTGTGATGCCTACTAGCTTAGTTGGGACATCACTTTATTTTTTCCAGATGTACTTTAAAATGTATTCCCACTTTAGCAGTCAAATTTGAGAAAACAACATATTTATGTGTTCCCATTCACACAGCATATCTAAAAATATTTAAAAAAAATCTTTCTTGCCTATGAGATGTTTCTTAGAAGCAGGCCTTTGGGCAGTTTGTAGGCTATTCGGAACAATTTCAAAGTGAATCTGTCCTTAACCACTTCAATACAGGGCACTTTCACCCCCTTCCTTCCCAGCCCAATTTTCAGCTTTCATCGCTCTAGCGCTTTCAGTGACAATTGCGCGGTCATGCTACACTGTGCCCAAATGAAATTGTTATCATTTTGTTCGCACAAATAGAGCTTTATTTTGGTGTTATTTATTCACGACTCCGTTTTTTTTTTTTTTGCGATATAAGCGCAAAAAAAGCGGAAATTTGGAAAAAAAACAATATTTTCTTTTTTCTATTTGAAAAGAAATCCAATAAAATCAAATTTTGTCATAAATTTAAGCCAAAATGTATTCTGCTACATGTTTTTGGTAAAAAAAATTCTGTTAAGTGTATAATAATTGGTTTGTGTGATCACGGACATATGTACGCAAATGATCATGTACATATGTGTGCAGGTGATCACGTACATATGTGTGCAGATAATCATTGGGACATGTGATTTTAGTGGGACATATGTGGGGAACATGTTTTTATTATTAGGGACATGTGTTTTTATTATTTGGGGACATGTATGTTTTGGGGACATGTGTGTTTTGGGGACATATGTGGGGACTGTGTTTGTACTGTGTGGTGTGTTGTGTGTTTACACTACACTGATGATCAGTGAGTAAAAAGCTGTAAAAAGCAGCCCATACTCACTGATCATCAGCCGGCTGCAGCGTTCTGCTCTCCTCTCCTCAGCGGTGACTTCCATGTGAGGAGAGGAGAGCCGATTGCCTAGCAACCGGCTGTTTGTTTACATCACATGACGGCCGTGATTGGACACGGCCGTCATGTGATCAGGAGGGCCAATCACAGAGCCCTCCTGCCGATCTGAGATGTGCCGTGTCCGGGTGACACGAGCACATCGGGATCGCGCCGCTGCGCGGGCACGCGCCGCTGCGCGGGCACGCGCGCGCGCGATCCCGCTACTCCTGAAGGACGTTCCTGAACTTCCTATCAGGAGTAGACGGCTCCCACCCGGCCGTATATATGCATTGGCCGGGTGGGAAGTGGTTAAAGTAGGAACAGACTGACTTTCCTTCATTAACGTACAATTCATAATTCAAGTGTCTATATATTTAACCCTTTGTTAGGTACAGTGTATAAAGCTAAAATCTAGTTTACAACTGGTAATGAGATCTTCCAGCACTGTATAAAAAGTTATAGTTTAAAGCTGAAGTTTAGTGATTTTTTTTTTTATATTAAAGGTGTTGTAAAGGTTTGTGTTTTTTCACCTTAATGCATTCTATGCATTAAGGTGAAAAAACCTGGCAGTGACCAGCCCCCTAGCGCCCCCCCCCCCCGCTTTACTTACCTGGACCCCTTCATTCAGTCGACAGGGACTCTCTCTCCATGGGCTCCCGGCTCTTGATTGGATAGGTTGATAGCAGCGCAGCCATTGGCTCCCGCTGCTGTCAATCAAATCCAATGGCATGGGCATCGGGGGGGGGGGGCGGGCCTAGTCCGGCACTCTGTGTCTATAGACACAAATGTTGGACTCAAAAGCGCGCCCGTAAGGTAACACCCTCGGGGAAGCGCTTCTCCGAAGGGGGTTATCAGATGTGGTGAAGAGCCGCCAGGGGACCCCAGAAGAGCAGGTTCGGGGCCACTCTGTGCAAAACGAGCTGCACAGTGGAGGTAAGTATATGTTTGTTATTTCGAAAAAAAAAAAAATTTACCCGGACATTCCGACGGAAAAAGTCTGATGGAGCCCACACGTGGTCGGATTATCCGGCAACGCGGTCCGATCGGACATTTTCCGTCGGAATTTCCTACCGTGTGTACAAGGGCTTAGTCCTTTGCCCCTGGATACCCCCACAGTGGTGATTTTCTGGTACTACAGGGCTTAAAATCGTCCTGTTGAATACTGCCTCCCATCAGATAATGCCTCCGACAGGAGGCAGTATTCAACAGAACACAGGCTCTGGTGCTGTTTAAATCACTAAAATTCAGCTTTAATTTTGGTAGACATTAAAGAGGAAGTAAACCCTGATGAGTTTACTTCCTCTTTCATTCCCTGCAAAGGCAAAGCATAATGGACTACTACGCATCGCATAGTAGCCCATTATGTGTCACTTACCTGACACAGGAGCCAGCGAAGTCGCCGCTGTCCCTTGTAGTCCGCCGCATCCATCTTGCTGGTGGCGTCTCGCAGCTCCGCCGCTGTCATTCGGCGAAGCCGCGATGACGTCACTCCCACGCATGCGCACGGGAGTCGACACGCACGGCAGCTCCATTTTTGGAAATGCCGCGCTCAGTGCGCCTGACCATGCGCCGTAGACAGCGGTGCCCGTTTTCGGGCAAATATCTCCTAAACCATATAGGTTTAGGAGATATTGCTTGGACCTACAGGTAAGTCTTAATCTAGGCTTACCTGTAGGTCAAAGTGGTTTGTAAGGGTTTACAACCACTTTAAATCCCCAGCCTCCTCCTTAACACTGTATAACAGGAAAACCTCCGTTTTGGAGTTTTCAGGAAAAAAGCAAAAAATGTAAGCAGCATTTTATCCTTTTTTATTTTATTTTTTATTTTTTTCACATATGCTCAGTAAATAGGAACATGCAAAAAATATAAACTAGGTAATTTGGCTGACAAAGTGGAAATACACTTCTTCGCTTCAGTTCTCTTTTACCATACATGCAACATTATTTTCTCTTTTTTCTTCTTTCCTTTGTGCCTCATTGGTAGAAAAGGTCTTCTGATGATTATTATATTTTTAGCTCTGTCTTCTAACAAGATTGTGTTTTGATCTATGTGAAAATCCCAGAGTAACTACAGATTTAGGTCATCCAGTCTTATTTGATGGTATATTTATGCTACTTTTTTTTTTTTTTTTTTTACATTTCTTGGCAAACGGAATTTTATCGCATTAGTATTTTATAGCCAGGTTTTGTTCAAAGTAATTTGTGCTTTTATAATCATTTACCATTATGTGTTAGAATTAAATTTTACTCCTCGCAGACTATACAGTAAATAGTAAATACATGTTTCTACATACTTATGCCTTATGCACACGATCGGACATTGATCGGACATTCTGACAACAAAATCCATGGATCTTTTCCGACGGATGTTGGCTCAAACTTGTCTTGCATACACACGGTCACACAAAGTTGGCACGAGGAGCCGAGAAAAATTAAGTTCAATAGCCAGTGCGGCTCTTCTGCTTGATTCCGAGCATGTGTGCGTCGGAATTGTGTACACACGATCGGAATTTCCGACACCGGATTTTGTTGTCGGAAATTTGAGATCCAAATCTTACATTTTGTGTGCTGGAAATTCCAATGGAAAATGTCCGATGGAGACTACACACTGTCGGAATTTCCAACAAAAAGCTTCCATCAAACATTTTCCGTCGGAAAATCCGGCCGTGTGTACGGGGCATTAGAGTGCATTCACACTGGTGTCCAGCATCGTGGGTGCAGTGCAGTTACCTGCGGTTTTCGTGCGGGTTAGCTACATTTTGCCCTAAACATTTATTATATCCCACGCTGTTGGTGCAGAATTTTATTTTGGCAAAACGTGTCTAAAAGGAAACCTGGCGCACTCTATTAGGCAAACTGGTGAACCCCTTTAGGCACCCTACTGTTGGTCAATTGGGCTGCCCATTGCAGTGATGCAAGGTAGCAGGGCAGCATTTTATTTTACAAGAAAAACTTGTTTTATAGGGTACCCTTTAAAATGAACAAAAACACAAAGGGTGATGGCACCCTTGTATACAGTATACTGCCTGTTATCTTCTATATCGTCGTCTGATATTACTTACATTTTTAATGGAGAATCCAAGCACATGGCGTACCTTAGATAGACGTATTAACTGCTGTTCTTACCAGTTGTTGGCAGGAATGCAAGTTCATACTCTAGCCCTGGATGTCTGTTGTGGCAGAACAGCCTTTCTATTGTCCGTGACACCACGGTTAACAAAGTACGAGGCTTAGGGGTATGACAACATCCGTATTCATGAAAATTTTGTTTGACATTTCATATGTTCTTAGGACTTTAGGCCAAGGTTGTAGTGGGGCTGAGCAGATGAACTGCCATAAAAAGAGTTTTGTATGATAATTCAAGTCTGTGAGTTGGCAGAGGCCCTGAGTAGTAAGATTAGATCGGAAGATCCAGGACATCTTACATTATAGCCATAACGGATGTTCTTTATAAAATGAATAATCAAATCTAATGAATCATTTGACCTCCAGACAAATGTAAAAAAAAAAACAATTTAAAGAGTAACTCAATATTTGTTGAGAAAAAACATCCCTCTCTGGGTGATAAATGTATTGCAGGGATTTCGGCAAAGTTTTTTTTACCTTTTTGTTTTATTGAAGAAATAGCTGTTTTCCAATCCTTTTGGTGGAAAAGACAGTTCACATATGTGTTTTTTGCATGTATATTTAAAGAGGAACTTCACTTCCACCACCCCTTATGTTTTTGAGGTGTAATCCACAAATGCCATACTCACATGCCCAGCAATCCAGTGGTGTTCTGTAGGAAGCCACCCTGTTGCTGTACACCAGGTCCCACTCTGCCATCCTCTTCTGTGAGGTCATAAGGAAGCTGGCTGATTGCCGCCAGCCTCATGATGATGGGAATGTGTCATGGTGCACCATCAGAAGGCTTCCTACAAGTACCAGGCAGAGGAAGAGTGCCTTCCTGATGATGTGGCATGATACATGTGCAAGGAAATAACCATCAGCCTCTTGGGATCCTTGACATGGGTATCCCAGGAGGCTGTAGGCAAATGAAACCTCAAAAAGTAAAGAGTAAAATACATTTTAGCGATTTTGAGAGAAGAGGCGGCATGGGATTAAATGAGATGGCAGCAGGTGGCAGGGAAAGATAGAGGTCCACTTTAGCTGTTGCTTGGTGCTCAGCTTAGGCTGCTTTCCCACCTACGCAGAGCGGCTTTTCAGCCATTTTAATTTGAGAGTTTTTAAGTGGTTTACAGGCGTATTATGTATTGCAAGCATTTTAGAAGCATATTAACCACTTCAGCCCCGGAAGGATTTACCCCCTTCCTGACCAGAGCACTTTTTACAATTTGGCACTGCACTGCTTTAACTGGTAATTGCGTGGTCATGCAATGCTGTACCCAAACGAAATTTACATCCTTTTTTTTCGCCACAAATAGAGCTTTCTTTTGGTGGTATTTGATCACCTCTGCCGATTTAATTTTTTGCAATATAAACGAAAAAAAACAAAATTTTTTAACAAAATAAATTATATTTTCTATTTTTGCTATAAAAAATGCAATAAACTCAATTTTAGTCATATCTTTAGGCCAAAAAGCATTCTGCCACATGTCTCTGGTAATTTTTTTTTAAATAAACGTATATTTATTGGTTTGCGCAAAAGATATAGCGCCTACAAACTAGGGTACATTTTCTGGAATTTACGCAGCTTTTAGTTTATGACTACCTATTTAATTTCTTGAGGTACTAAAATGACAGGGCAGTACAATATTCCCCAAATTAAACCCATTTTGGAAAGTAGACACCCCAAGGAATTTGCTGAGAGGCTTGTTGAGCAGATTGAATATTATTATTTTTATTATTATTCAGGATTTATATAGCACCAACAGTTTGCGCAGCGCTTTACACTTACAATACAAATCAATACAGGAGGCACTAGAGGGCCCTGCTCATTAGAGCTTACATATTTTATTTTTGATTCAAAAATTTCTAAGGGTGTAAATTCTTGATTTCACTCCTCACTACCTTTCAGTTTTGGAGTCCATGAAATGCCCGGATAGCACAACCCCCCCCCCCCCCCCCCATGACCCCATAGCTCGGGTGTCTACTTTCCAAAATGGGGTCATTGGGGGGGGGGGAGCGGTTTGACCTGACCTGGTATTTTATGCACAACATTAGAAGCTTATGCCACACATCGCCCAGCTTCAGGTGTTTTTGTTTCACCAACAGAAAGCACTAGGAGGAGGAGAGGTGGAGGAGATTAGGGGTAGAGAGCTGCTGTTTGAGCAGAAAATGCATTTTCAGGCATTCCCATTAAAGTTAATGGGGCCCAGTCTGCCTCAGATCTGCCCAAAAAAAAAGCTCATGTACTTTGAGCGTCATTTTACTTCAGGCGACAGAATGCTCAGATGTGAACAGGGGCCATTGAAATGAATGGGATTTGACTTGTTGAGCGTTTTGGAGCTACAAGCTTCAAGCAGAAAATTGGTCAGGTGTGAATGGGGCCTTAGCGTTTTTATACAAATCTTGAACTGTGCGGTTTCAAACTACGTGCTTCTGGCTTTTGCATTATCAACAACCTTTAGTTAAAATAAAGAAAACTGTTCCCCGTGCTACATAGAGCTGCCTCCTTACATTTTTAAATGAATAAACATATGCTAGGCCGTGATTTATTGTAATGTTTCTTCGCCCAAGGCTTATGGAAGACTGTGAAAATAAAATCTGTTTCTATAAAAAAAAAAAACACACTAATTGAATTGTACTGAAGTCATTCGGTAGACGGGGTTTGATTCCCAAGCTACTGCTAATGAGTAGAAGCCCTAATGACCCATAGATTTGTTGCATCCTCAATTTTTGTTTTGTGTTCTCCATGATTCACTGCACATGCAAAGAGAGTTCACGGATTTCACAGCGTACAGTGTTGCAGCTGTGCTGGCTAAAACTGTCCATGGCCCTGGACAACAAAGCCTGAGTATGTGGTACATCTCAGCCAGTGTGAAGCATCATTTTTGCTTCTGCTTCACCGACCTGTCTACCCGAGGCAGCAGTGAGCCCTTGACAAGAGTAGAGGCAGGGAGAGCAGCGTAGGGCGACTCGACAAAGCCATTCCTCTCGCTCGGACTGGAAAATGGAGCAGGAATTGCAGCATCAGTAATTCCAAGTTACGCTTGTGAGACAGCTTTTCACAGCAAGTTAGACTTCTTAAGTGTTCACATTAGACTGGAGATGACTGAAGACGATCCAGGTGTAACTCGGACAGATAGCAATTCTTTTTATAGGGGTATTTTCCTGCATAACATAGCTGATATTTTTCCATCCACCATTGCTTTTCTTGTGTCTGACAAACGAGATATGTCAGTTCTGTCTTTAGTTTGCGTTACTAGACAAATCTATGTGGAAGAATACATACAACATCCCTTTTTAACCTGATGGTGTCTAAAATCAGCCCTAGTAGTCTAAAATCAGCTTTCCGGATCTGTACAAAGTTTGCATGTGACAATAAATGATTTGGTTATACCCCTCCCACTTTTTTCAAGTATTTTTTTTTAATATGCCCTAACTCCTTAATTAAAAGTAACAGTGCTTTTACAACAACTTGGGGCCATTGTTTATTCCCAATTAGTTTGAGGAAAATGTGTGTGTGAACAATAAGAAAGTTAATTGCCAGCGGAGGGAGTATCTACATCGGGTATCTTGCAGACCTAATCAAAACAAATGTCATTGTATCGCTAATATTCAAGTTGACAACCCCCCATGGTTGATCCCTCCCGCCTAATCAAACTTTGCGTTTTTTGCTTCTAGATAGCTGATCAGCTTCCCTGGATTTCGCTGACGACACAGGAAAGCTTTGCCTGAAGATGGAAACACTGGAGTCTGAACTGACCTGCCCTATCTGTCTGGAGCTGTTTGAGGACCCACTGCTGCTGCCTTGCGCTCACAGCCTCTGTTTCAACTGTGCGCATCGCATCCTGGTCTCCCACTGTGCCAACAACGAATCCGTAGAATCTATTAACGCCTTCCAGTGCCCCACCTGCCGTTATGTCATCACACTCAGCAAGCGTGGCTTAGAAGGACTCAAGCGGAACGTGACTCTGCAGAACATCATCGACAGATTTCAGAAAGCATCTGTGAGCGGGCCTAATTCCCCTAGCGAGACACGCCGTGAGCGGGCATACGATACCAACAACAGTATGACATCTTGCGAGAAAGTACTCTGCCAGTTCTGTGACCAGGACCAGGCACGAGAGGCCATAAAAACATGTGTGACCTGTGAAGTGTCCTACTGTGATGACTGCTTGAAGGCAACTCACCCTAATAAGAAACCTTTTACAGGTCATCGTTTGATCGAACCTATCCCTGACTCACACATCAGAGGATTAATGTGTCTGGAGCATGAGGATGAAAAAGTGAACATGTACTGTGTGACAGATGACCAACTAATATGTGCCTTGTGTAAACTGGTTGGCCGGCATCGGGATCATCAAGTGGCTGCTCTTGCTGACCGATACGACAAGTTGAAGGTAAGCACATCATCTACTGATGTCTGTTGGTCACTTTATAATCGTACAATGGACATTATACACATACGGGTTTGAAAGGTAAAAATCAACAGCAGTAGTTGTAAGTACCTTCAGAAGCCAAAACCAATCAGAACTCGGCTTTTCTTAATCTGCCCACTCTAAACTGACGAAAACTGATTTCTCATTGGTTGCCTTGTGGTTTTATAGAATTTATTTGACTGTTTTGTTTAATAATCCCATTCAAGTGTCAATACCATCCAATGTAATGTAGAAATTTCGTACAGTACTGTACTGGCATGTTTTATAACATAAGATCTAACCAAATTCATTTTCATTTGGCTTGTGCATTTCATAAAGATTAACATTTTAAGCTGGCTTTCAACAAAATAAATGAATGCAAAGTAGAAAATAATGATAAGGTCACATCAGTCCAGCGTTCTCTTGAACTGTAGAGGTAATTAGCATGGACTTTGTCAGTATTTATTATAGGAATTAAAATAACAGATTACCATTATGTCCCCGTATAATTTTCAAGTTCAAAAAACAGTTTACAAAGAACATAGCATTTTTTTTATGTCTTTTTGATGGACATACATGACTTCTACATTTCCACAAGTACATTTTTCTTTGTTGTATTAGCAGAACACACGTATTGCTTTTTTTTTTTTTTTTTTTTTTTTTTACTGTACTCAATCATTTCATCATTCCTGCACATACAGTTGGAACCATATAATCACACCATCAAAAATGTTAACGTCTACCATTTCTTTATATTTAAAATAAAGCCATATTTTTTTCAGAGCTATAACCAGAAATTACAGAAACACGTCTTTTGTTCCATAAATAATCCCCGGGATATTGTTGGTTTTTTGGCGCCAAGCTCTGTTAATTACTTACTTTCTAGTGTTGCTAATTATTTTAATAGTAGATCATCCTTCACTAGGCGGGAAACAAAGAGAGCCTGTGTAATCTCCTTATTTTAGCAGAGATGGAAAGTAAACTCTTTGGTTTCTTTATTTTTAGTTTAAATACCATGGCACTCAGCTGATTGGAATATGCAGCACGGGCGGAATGTATGCGCTATTTGCTGGCAAGTCCTCATTCTAACAAGTTCTAATCCATTCTGTACATGGACGCAACTGTTGTCATAAATTATACATTCACACCCATCAAGAGTAGAATTAGTTGAAGTGTACATAGTCTCATTTACATCGGTTCATATAGGAAAAAACATATGTAAAACATATGTTGCTCATTTTTTAGAATGCCAATGTCCTCCCACGCCTTGGCATAAATAAATGTAGTAATTATGTAGATTTATTTTTTTAACTTTTAACTGTTGGTGAGAGTACTGCAGTTTATTTTTTCGCATTGAAACATTGTCAAATCTCCTTGACCCGGTAGGAGGCCACTATGTGACACCTATGTAGGGGGGTAGAGGAATGGATAGTAAAAAAATGTTGCAGCTTTCCAACTATCTCAAACTCCTGATAGCCATTTAGTATCCCAAACCATTACAGTCTTGCCCTAAGCTAGTGATTCTCAACCAGGGTTCCGTGGAACCCTAGGGTTCCTCCAGAGGTTTCTAGGGGTTCCTTCAGCATTGGGCCATTTCTGCCTCTCGGATAAGTTCCCACTGACACCATTGATCTTTTTAGCTATCTGTAAGGAGGTAATTCTTCCCAATGGCCACAGATATAAGGATCATTCTTCCCACTGACCATCACACTAATGTATCATGAGTTGTAGATTTATACATTTTTCGCAGGGGTTCCCCGAGACTGGAGAAATATATCAAGGGTTCCTCTGGGTTGAAAAGGTTGAGAAAGGCTGCCCTAAGCAGAAATATGCCAGGTTTGGGCCATCATAATGCCGGTTCCATTGGGAGGGCAACAAATGCTAATCATCTGCTATTTCTGCACCGAAAAAAAACAAACTAATTGGGGCTTAAAACTACATAACAAATGGTTTATCTCTACGAGTGAAATAAAAAAGGAGTTTTAAGTTTAATAAGTTCCAGTGTCACACATATTCAGTTCATATTGATTACAGGACAGAAAACCTTCCAATTACATATATCGGTACTCATAAAGCACTGCTATCTAAATGGCCCGCTGCAGCGGATTCCACCAGCAGGATGTTGCTAAAATCCAAAAATGCATTTCCCAATTATTGTACAAACGAGTATTGGTGGAGAGAACTTTAAGTAAATAATAGGCTCAGACACAGATGGAGGATGTCAATTTAAGCTTTAAACTTTTTTATTTTTTTTTAATTCACATTATTTAAGTTTCTTTATCCAGACTAAATTTGGGAAACATTGAAGTTGACATACTAAAGGCAAGTAGGCTGTTCACTTTGCAAGGGAAGTAGCATTTTACATCGGGATTTGCACCAGAGCTTAGTGAATGAAAGCAAAGCTCTGCTGACTGTCACCATGCAATCATGTGCAAGCAAAAATGCTGTTTTTAAAAAAAATTTTTGCTTGCACATGATTTGGGTATTCTTTGCAAAGTGAAATGTCACCACATTTACTAAGCTGTGTTGCACATTTTATTGCAAAGTGAACAGGCTATTGTGTTTCGAAAACCATCCCTATGATGTCACCTTGGAAGTGCTTTTGTTGTGCAAAGTTCCTGCAGTTTTTACCTTTAATTATTCTTATAATAAATTCTTATAGGCATGGGTGCAAATGAATAAAGTAAATTCTTTAGACACAAGGTATTTTTAAAAATCAATGATAACACTGAGTTAAAAAATACATACACTCAGAACTTAAAACCCTTTTCTTAAAAATGAAATCTAAGGCATAATTAGAAATGATTAGTAGCGACAATCTACAAACAGATACTTAGAGATAATTACAGGCCTTTTATTCTTTGCATACCTTATTTTTCTTTTTCTCCACATTCTTCTCATGGTTGCTATTTTTACTATAAGCAGATGAATCCATCTTCATTTACTTTCTGAAACTTTGGGTCTGCCTCCTGGAACATGGGATAGTACAAATCATCTGAGGGTGAAGGCACTGATGATATAGCCTTCCCAGGATGCATCTCTGATGCCCTGGTTACATCACCAGTGCCTCACTCTACCAGAAAATGGTATAACAGTATTTCTAAGTGAAAGCAAAATATGTTTGTTTAACCAGTGAATTTAAAGCGGAGGTCCACCCTCAAATGGACCTTCCGCTCATCGGAATCCTCCCCCGCTCCGGCGCCACAATTGGCACCTTTCAGGGGGGAGGGGGGTGCAGTTACCTGGATAATCCAGGTAAATGCACCCACTTCCGGGATAGCTCTCTGCGGAAAGGGGCGTAGATTACGCCCCTTTCCGCAAGTGCCCCGCTGCCTGCTGGGAAAACACACAGATCCCAGAGGCAGCGGGGACCGTCCTTATTGCGCAGCGTGGCTCGCGCATGCGCAGTAGGGAACCGGGAAATGAAGCCGAAAGGCTCCATTTCCTGATTCCCATACCCAAGATGGCGGCGGCAGCACCCGAGAAACGATCTACAGATCGGCTTCGGGTGCCGACATCGCGGGCGCGCTGGACAGGTAAGTGTCACTATTTTAAAAGTCAGCAGCTGCAGTATTTGTAGCTGCTGGCTTTTAAAAAAAAAAAAACGTGGAGTCCCGGCGGAGTCCCGGCGGACTCTCGCTTTAAGAGCTATAGCTGATGTGATGTTTTGTGAAAGGGGAGAATGTCTGCTTTACCTATTTGGTCCGTTATTAAAGTAAATAAAAAGTCAACAGTTATTTTTTTCATTTTGAATAGGACAGGAAATGGATAAGGCCCCTGTCTTGTTTTCTTTTTGCCATCTGTGTCCCATTAAGGAGATTCCATTTCTTTCTTGACCAGTACTTCTTCTCCCTCGAATGTCCTCTTAGACCAGCCTTTAGCAACCTTTTCAACTCAGAGGAACCCTTGAAATAGTTCTGCAATCTCGGGGAACCCCTGCTAAAAATTTGAGATCTACAACTCATGATACATTAGTGTGATGGTCAGTGGGAAGAATGGTCCTTACACTTGTGGTCATTGGGATGAATTATCTCCTTACAAATAGCTAAAAAGATCAATGGTGTCAGTGGGAACTTATCTGAGAGGCAGAAATGGCCCAATGCTGAAGGAACGGAACCCCTAGCAACCTCTGGAGGAACCCTGGTTGAGAATCACTGTCTTAGACCATTGCAACTGTAACAGGTGTCCCTCTTTGAAGATGTTCGTGCTATTGCTGCTCAGGTGGCAACTTAATGTAGGTGGCAACTTAATGTTTTATATTTGATCTCGCTTTCTGTCCTGGTAAAACAAATTGTCACCAGGACAGGTGAATCACCCCAGTAAGAGGACAGACAATAATAAAAAGACACTTAACAGTCTAGGGATCCAAGGCTGTCCTCACCTGGGACGGTTCTTCTCCAGTCTTCGGGTCCCTGGCATCGGCATCCTTAGCGTGGGAAGCCAGCTGTGACTCCTTGCAACTCATAGCCGGGTACCCACTGTGCATGCGTGAGCTGCACTGCCCTTTGTGAATTGTCTCGCAGCCTTTTGTGACCTGCAGACTTCTTCGTGTCCCAAGAGCCTGTGGACAGGGAGGGAGGGGGGCGAACTTCCGCTCGGATCACCTAGGCGATCACCTGTGACTGGGTACCAGACAAAACCCGGTACCCTACCCCCAAAAAAATAATGTGGCAACTGCTGAAAGAGGAAAGAGGAAAATTGAAGGTATTGCTGCAAATCTAGAAGTCATTAGTAAAATGTCATAAAAAGCATAATAATTATGGGTAGAAGTCTATTTTAATAGAACTTGCAAACAGATTTTACATTCCCAGTGTTTATATCCACGAGAAACATGGCTTTTAGACCTGACGTGCCAAGCTGAAATCAGACAGATTGTCAATCCTAAACAAGTTTGTAGATGTATAAATCAATAGATCCTGTCTGTCATTCGTTTTTCTGTTAGAGCTGATCAATTGGATATGGGAATGCATCTACTTTAGCTGTGATACCAAAGGGGAAGGATGCCCCATACTATATACAGAGTTAACGTGATATTAACCCCAAAAGCAAACATTTTATATTGTTAGCTTACCAGTTCTTAGATGTGATGGCTACATTCATTTTCTTCTATTTTCATCTGGTGATCCAGCCAGAAAATCTCAAAAGAACAAGCTCTCATGCAGATGTTACAGGGATGAGACAAACCATTTAACACTGGCAGTGGTGCTTATAATGATTGGCTTTTATTTATTGATCTGAAACCTTTATCCCATAAAGGGAAACATTTTGTGTGCTGTAACTGCTTATAAAGTATTATCTGGGGCTTGGCTTCAAATTGTTAATGTGATCTAAATCTGCTAGTACATCTAACACTCCCTTCCACCCAAACTGACAATGCTGCTGTCCAAAGGTGCCTCCTGTGCTCGTTCATCTGGAGGGGGGCACTCTTGGTGTGTCACAGGCAAGATCACCAAGTGAAAACAGAGGGGAAAAAGCCTAAGAAAAAAAACAAATGCAGCCACCACATCTAATGATTGGTAAGCTGCAATATGTTTTATTTTTGGTATTAGGTTTAATACAGCTTTAATACAACTCCTCTCAGACAGTGAAGATTGCTATGTTATAGCTTCTTACCCATTCCTGCCTCTATAAGACTCCTAGGACAGACAACTGTCTGGGTGCCTCCTGCCTAGGGGAATAAGGATATCGTTAAGTAACAGAATTGACGGTACATGTACGGCTTCAGCAAAAGCTAGTTAAATTTTCTGGCATGCCTGTCGAGTGGATATTCTTGTAACCTCTCACTGGGTATCTGTCAGCTGGATGGCACAGATGTCTAGAGAGGTGGAAACATACAGCTTCCACCGAGTGCAAACCACAAAATGAGTGTTCCTAGATGAAACCGCTTATCGGGAACACATTCTATTTTTACCTTATGCAAACATTCAATTACATGAATACTTAAAGGGAAACTCCAACCAAACCGCTCACACCAGTTAAAATTGCATATATGAATATGTGTGTGTGTGTATGTATGTATGTATGTGTGTGTATATGTATATGTATATGTATATATATATATATATATATATATATATATATATATATATATATATATATATATATATATATATATATATATACATATTCACATATGCAATTTTAACTGGTGTGAGCGGTTTGGTTGGAGTTCCCCTTTAATTATATATATATATATATATATATATATATATATATATATATATATATATATATATATATATATATATATATATATATATAATTAAAGGGGAACTCCAACCAAACCGCTCACACCAGTTAAAATTGCATATGTGAATATATATATATATATATATATATATATATATATATATATATATATATATATATATATATGTATGTATGTGTGTGTGTGTGTGTGTGTGTGTAGAACAGGGCAGAACTGATTACAATATTTGGAATTTTTATTAATATAGGCGACCCCCTAGTTACAAACACCCGACTTACAAACAGAGGTAGGAAACAGGAAGTGAGAGGAAATCTACCCCTAGGAAGGAAAATCACTCCTGGAAGAGTTAATATGTCAAAAAGGTGTCTCCACTGATGCTTAATTACCAAGGCTTATTTCCACAACAACTCAAAATTTTCAAAATCCAATTGTCATTGGGACAGAAAGTGAGGTGAAATCTTCTGAACAGGGACACAGACAGCAAAACAAATGCTACAGGGGTGTTAACCCTTCCATATGCTACCAAAAAGCTTAAAAATAGTTGTTTTGGCTGGAGTTACACTTAAAAAAATGTACCTGTTCCGACTTACAAACAGATTCAACGTAAGAACAAACCTACAGACCCTATCTTGTTTCTAACCCGGGGACCGCCTGTAATCATTCCAACACATGCAATCAACAGTTAGATGGTTGTCAATGGTGGTCAAGAACAGAACAGAAATTTTTTTTTTTTTACATGTAGTAAGGATCCAAAAACTACTGGAGGGAGGGATTGGCAGAGAGGGGTGGTGGACGCTGAATGGTTGGTAAGGTGGATGAGTCTGGCAGCAGCATTCATGATAGACTGAGGAGGGGATAGCCTGTGTAGAGGTGGGCCTACGAGGAAGGAGTTACAATAGTCAAGATGAGAGATAACAAGGGAATGAATGAGTAGCTTAGTCATTGTTAAGCTGATGTTGTTAAAGTGACCTTAGTTTAAAAAAAAAAAAAAACATTTCATACTTACCTCCACTGTGCAGTTCGTTTTGCACAATGTGGCTCCGAACCTCGTCTTCTGGGATTCGCTGGCGCGCTCGTGGCTCCCCCTCGCATCGGTAAACCCCCTGGGAGAAGCGATCACCCGGGGGTGTTACCTTACGGGCGTCCTCCCGAGTCCAGCATTTGCATCTTTAGACACAGAATGCTGGACTCGGCCCTGCACCCCCAGCGCTCGCATCATTAGATTTGATTGACAGCAGCAGGGGCCAATGGCTCCACTGATATCAATCTATCAAATCAAGAGCTGAGAACCCTGGGCAGAGAGGAAGAGCGTGTCTCTGCCGAGGGATCGAAGGGCTCAGGTGAGTAAAACGAGGAGGCTGGGGGGCCAGTCAGTGTCAGAAGTTTTTTCACCTCAATGCATCCTATGAAAACATAAGGGTTTACAGTGGGGATCGAAAGTTTGGGCACCCCAGGTAAAAATGTGTATTAATGTGCATAATGAAGCCAAGGAAAGATGGAAAAATCTCCAAATGGCATCAAATTACAGATTAGACATTCTTATAATATGTCAAAAAAAGTTAGATTTTATTTCCATTATTTACACTTTCAAAATGACAGAAAACAAAAAATGCCGTCTATAGCATGCACTGCCCCCTTTACAAAGCTGAGACTTGCCAGTGTCATGGCTTGTTCTCAATCATCGTCTGGGAAGACCAGGTGATGTCAATCTCAAAGGTTTTAAATGGCCAGACTCATCTGACCTTGCCCCAACAATCAGCACCATGACGTTAAAATAGAACTTTTTGGCCAGAATGAGCAAAGGTACGTTTGGGGAAGAAAGGGCACAGAATTTAATGAAAAGAACCTCTGTCCAACTGTTAAGCATGGGGGTGGATCAATCATGCTTTGGGGTTGTATTGCAGCCAGTGGCACAGGGAATATTTCATGAGTAGAAGGAAAAATGGATTCAATAAAATTTCAGCAAATTTTGGATGGTAACTTGATGCCATCTGTGAAAAAGCTGAAGTTAAAGAGAAGATGGCTTCTACAAATGGATAATGATCCTAAACACACCTCAAAATCCACGGGGGATTACATCAAGAGGCGTAAACTGAAGGTTTTGCCATGGCCTTCACAATCTCGTGACCTCAATATTATTGAAAATCTATGGATAGACCTTAAAAGAGCAGTGCGTGACAGACAGCCCAGGAATCTCAAAGAACTGGAACACTTTTGTAAGGAAGAATGGGCAAAGATACCTCAAACAAGAATTGAAAGACTCTTGGCTGGCTACAAAAAGCGTTTACAAGCTGTGATACTTGCCAAAGGGGGCAGTACAAGATATTAACTCTGCAGGGTGCCCAAACTTTTGCAGACGCCATTTTTTTGTTTTCTGTAATTTTGGAAGTGTAAATGATGGAAATAAAATCTAACTTTTTTTGACATATAAGAATGTCTAATCTGTAATTTGATGACATTTGGAGATTTTTCCATCTTTCCTTGGCTTCATTATGCACATTAACCACTTGCCGACCGCCGCACGACGATATACGTCGGCAGAATGGCACGGGCAGGCATATTGGCGTATATATAAGTCCATGCCTGCCCGCGGGTGGGGGGCCCGATCGGGCCCCCCCCCGGTGCCTGCGGCGGTCGGCATTCGTTCGGGAGAGATCAGGGATGAGGGGACGGCCATTCATTCATGGCCACCCCCTCGCGATCGCTCTCGACGAATGGAAATCCCCCGTGACATCACTTCCTCTCCTGTAATGTAAACACAGGAGAGGAAGTGATGTATTCTCTCCTCCGTGTCGGTATTTTCCGTTCCGACACGGAGGAGAGCGGATCGGTGAGTTGCACCAACACTCTACACACACAGTAGAACATGCCAGGCACACTCACACCCCCCCTTTACCCCCCGATCACCCCCCCAATTACCCCTGCCCCCCAGTCACAGTGACACCAATGTCATTTTTTTTTTTTTTTTTTTTTTTTTTGCATTGGTGTCATTTGTGACTGTAATAACTGTTAGGGCAGTTAGAGTTAGCCCCCTTTAGTTCTAATGTACCCCCCTAACCCCCCCAATAAAGGTTTAACCCCGTGATCACCCCCCGTCGCCAGTGTCACTAAGGCTGGGTTCACATTGCAGCGGTTTATGAGAACGAATGTGATTCGCACTGCAGTGCAAATCACATCCGATCTCTGTGCGATTCGAGTTCAGCCATTCGCCGCACCCGCCACACCCGCCGCACCCGCCGCAAATTCGCACGGGACCCTTTTTTTGGCCCGCAGCAGAATCGGATCGCATGGGTGTTCACACCATGCGATCCGAGTTTGCAGATCGCACTGCGATATGCGAACTGATCTGGGGGTGTCAGTAACATTTCACTGACACTCCCAGCAGTTCGCATAGGGCAGTGTGAACTGCCGCCGGGAGGCATGCGATGCGGGAACCCGCCGCGGATTCGCGGCGTTTCCGCATCGCTCCAGTGTGAACCCAGCCTAATAAGCGATCATTTTTCTGATCGCCGTATTAGTGTCACAGGTGACGCTAGTTAGGCAGGTAGGTATTTAGGTTCGCCGCAGCTTTTTATAGCGCCAGGGACCCCCATATACTACCGCATAAAGCCCCCTGATTGCCCCCTAGTTAACCCTTTCACCAGTGATCACCATATAACTGTTACAGGTGACGCTGGTTGGTTAGTTATTTTTTTATAGTTTCAGGGCACCCGCCATTTATTACCTAATAAAGGTTTAACCCCCTGATCACCCGGCGGGTGTCATTTGTGACTAATAACTGTTAGGGCAGTTAGGGTTAGCCCCCTTTAGTTCTAAGGTACCCCCCTAACCCCCCCAATAAAGGTTTAACCCCGTGATCACCCCCCGTCGCCAGTGTCACTAAGGCTGGGTTCAGATTGCAGCGGTTTGAGAACGGATGTGATTCGCACCGCACTGCAGTGCAAATCACATCCGATCTCTGTGCGATTCGAGTTCAGCCATTCGCCGCACCCGCCGCACCCGCCGCAAATTCGCACGGGACCCTTTTTTTGGCCCGCAGCAGAATCGGATCGCATGGGTGTTCACACCATGCGATCCGAGTTTTCAGATCGCACTGCGATATGCGAACTGATCTGGGGGTGTCAGTAACATTTCACTGACACTCCCAGCAGTTCGCATAGGGCAGTGTGAACTGCCGCCGGGAGGCATGCGATGCGGGAACCCGCCGCGCATTCGTGGCGTTCCCGCATCGCTCCAGTGTGAACCCAGCCTAATAAGCGATCGTTTTTCTGATCGCTGTATTAGTGTCACAGGTGACGCTAGTTAGGCAAGTAGGTATTTAGGTTCGCCGCAGCTTTTTATAGCGCCAGGGACCCCCATATACTACCGCATAAAGCCCCCTGATTGCCCCCTAGTTAACCCTTTCACCAGTGATCACCATATAACTGTTACAGGTGACGCTGGTTGGTTAGTTATTTTTTTATAGTTTCAGGGCACCCGCCATTTATTACCTAGTCTCACTAGTGTACCCCTAAATTTAGGGGTGTCTACTTTCCAAAATGGGGTCCTTTGGGGGGGGTTTGTGCCATCTTGGCATTTTATGGCCTTCAAAACTGTAACGCCCTTAGAAAGCCTGAAGGCGGTGCTTGGTTTTCGGGGCCCCGTACGCGGCTAGGCTCCCAAAAAGTCCCACATATGTGGTATCCCCGTACTCAGGAGAAGCAGCAGAATTTATTTTGGGGTGTCATTTCACATATGCCCATGGCATGCGTGAGCAATATATCATTTAGTGACAACTTTGTGAAAAAAAAAAAAAAAAAAAAAAAGTTTGTAATTTTCCCGCAACTTGTGGCAAAATATAAAATATTCCATGGACTCAACATGCCTCTCAGCAAATAGCTTGGGGTGTCTACTTTCTAAAATGGGGTCATTTGTGGGGGTTTTGTGCCATCTTGGCATTTTATGGCCTTCAAAACTGTAATAGGTAGTGAGGAGTGAAGTCAAATATTTACGCCCTTAGAAAGCCTGAAGGCGGTGCTTGGTTTTCGGGGCCCCGTACGCGGCTAGGCTCCCAAAAAGTCCCACATATGTGGTATCCCCGTACTCAGGAGAAGCAGCAGAATTTATTTTGGGGTGTCATTTCACATATGCCCATGGCATGTGTGAGCAATATATCATTTAGTGACAACTTTGTGAAAAAAAAAAAAAAAAAAAAAAGTTTGTAATTTTCCCGCAACTTGTGGCAAAATATAAAATATTCCATGAACTCAACATGCCTCTCAGCAAATAGCTTGGGGTGTCTACTTTCTAAAATGGGGTCATTTGTGGGGGTTTTGTGCCATCTTGGCATTTTATGGCCTTCAAAACTGTAATAGGTAGTGAGAAGTGAACTCAAAAATTTACGCCCTTAGAAAGCCTGAAGGCGGTGCTTGGTTTTCGGGGCCCCGTACGCGGCTAGGCTCCCAAAAAGTCCCACATATGTGGTATCCCCGTACTCAGGAGAAGCAGCAGAATTTATTTTGGGGTGTCATTTCACATACGCCCATAGCATGTGTGAGCAATATATCATTTAGTGACAACTTTGTGTAAAAAAAAAAAAAAATTTTTTTTTTGTCATTATTCAATCGCTTGAGGCAAAAAAATAAAATATTCAATGGGCTCAACATGCCTCTTATCAATTTCCTTAGGGGGTCTACTTTCCAAAATGGGGTCATTTGGGGGGGTTTTGTACTGCCCTGCCATTTTAGCACCTCAAGAAATGAGATAGGCAGTCGTAAACTAAAAGCTGCGTAAATTCCAGAAAACGTACCTTAGTTTGTAGATGTGACAACTTTTGCGCAAACCAATAAATATACAATTATTGACTTTTTTTTTACCAAAGACATGTGGCTGAATACATTTTGGCCTAAATGTATGACTAAAATTGAGTTTATTGGATTTTTCTAATAACAAAAAGTAGAAAATATAATTTTTTTTCAAAATTTGCGGTCTTTTTACGTTTATATCGCAAAAAATAAAAATCGCAGAGGCAATCAAATACCATCAAAAGAAAGCTCTATTTGTGGGAAGAAAAGGACGCAAATTTTGTTTGGGTACAACATTGCATGACCGCGCAATTACCAGTTAAAGCAGCGCAGTGCCAAAGTGTAAAAAGACCTCTGGTCATTTACCAGCAAAATGGTCCGGTCTTAAAGTGGTTAATACACATTTTTACCTGGGGTGCCCAAACTTTCGATCCCCACTGTATAGCCCCTTTAAGAAATGACATTGACTAACCTAAATAAAACAGTTAAGTAAATACTATGCCTGCGTAACACCAATCCTAATTATTTAAGGAAAGCTATCACTAAAGGAATGTAGAGGTCGACCGATATATCGGCCGATATTTGCCGTTTTTTAATTCATCGGCATCGGCCGATTGTACTGATAAAAAGGCCGATTTAGAACTACAACGCGACTTGCAAATGACTTTTGTAATAGAAGTCAATGCAAGTTGCCTGAGTCTTCATAGAAGTGACTTTCCGCCTCTCTGGGCAGGCTGCCAAGAAAAGAGCAAAAAGATAAAATGTTTACACTTGAATGAATGAACTCAACTCAGTGTGCAGAGTTCTCAGTTTAACCATTTAAAGACCAAATCTTTTCTGACACTTGTTGCTTACAAGTAAAAATCCTGTATTTTCTGCCAGAAAATAACTTAGACCCCCCAAAAATTATATATATTTTTTAGCAGAGATCCTAGGGGTTGTAATATTTTATGTCACACGGCATTTGCGCAGCGGTCTTTCAGATGCAATTTTTTGGGGAAAAAAATACACTAATGTTTAAAAAGAACAAAAAAACGAAAACAGCAAAGTTAGCCCATTTTTTATTTCGTCCAAAAGTTTTGACTACCTGCTTTTATTTGATATATAGTTTTTTTTTTTTTTTTTTTATCTAAATCATACATACAAGTAAACTGATTGGAGGTTTGTTTTGTTAAATAAATGTTTAAATGTAAGAAATTTTCTGCATCACTTATGAAGGCTGCTTTCACACTGGAGCGGGCAGGCGTTGATGGTAAAACGCTGCTAGTTTTAGGGGGCGCTTTACCATCATTTTAGCGGTGCTATTCGGCTGCTAGTGGAGCACATATAACCCAGCTAGCGGCCGAGGAAGAGGTTAAATGCGCCCGTGAAGCACCGCTGCCAAATCACATTGCATGCGCTTCGGCAGTGTTGCCCATTCATATCAATGGGCAGGAGTGGTGGAGGAGCGGTATACATCACTCCAAACGTGCTGCTTGCAGGACTTTTTTTTTTTTAACATCCTGCCAGCGCATTGCCTCTGTGTGAAAGCACTCTGTCTTTCACACAGACTGCAGGGGAGCCATTTTGCAGGCAATTTACAGGCGCTATTTTTAGCCCAAAAGTGCCTTAAAAACGCCCCAGTGGGAAAGGTGTGTTAGATTTTATTAGATGAAGGGGGATTAAAAAAAAAGGAAAAAACAAAATAAATCGGCCCAAAAAAATCGGCATCCTATATCGCCCATCGGCCACCATGATTTCTAAATATCTGCATCGGCCAGAGAAAAACCCATATCGGTCGACCTCTAAAGGAATGTTAAGGCATTAACGATTGACCACCTTGTAAAAATGCTAATTGTCTGGCCTTCACATTGACCTCTCACTTTAAGAGGATCTTCTCAATCTCACTACTTAGCAGATGGCATTCTGCACTCTACCATTATCTATGCTCCTATTTTCCTGGCATGTTGTGAGTTCTATGTTCTTGAGACCAAACATTTTTGCCTATAATCTGAGTTTTGCTGTTGATATCCCCCTTGGTATATTTTTGTGCTCACATCTAGTGGTTTTGTACCTGTGAACCTAAGCCTCTAGTGCTTTTGTCTCCTGTAGTCTTCACTGGATGTTGCGCTTGTATCCTATGTTTAGTATTTATGCTGCATGACCATGGGCATTTTTTATTACAATATAGTTCAAATTATTGGTACAGTCATCAACGAAAATGAAAATAACTATCATGTTATTATGCAGACTTTCTGCTTGGCTAGAATTTTTTTATTGTTGGCCTTAGTCATTTACCATCTTCTATCTGTTCTTACATATTTCCCTGATAGCAGCGGGTTTCCTTCCTTCCTCAATAGGTCAGGCAAATGGCAGAATTTAATGGAGACATCATTCTGATTACCCTGTGCTGTGGGAGTGACAAACGGGCCATAGGAACACCTTGTTTGTGTATTTATTGGCTGACTCATTTTTCCTAATCAGCTCAGTCTGACGGTCACTTGCACATTAATTAATGAATCTGTGCTTGTACTTCCTTTCCATTCGACTTATTTATGTTCTTGTGTAGGAGGTGTTTTACATCTGGTTATCTGATGTGGCCTCATTTCTCCACGGCCCTTTACATTTTACCCTTTCGTGTCAGATACACGCTATAATAATCTCTTGACACGCTTACACACATTACTGATTATATATTTTTGCTATAAGCTTGTACTAAGCCATTAGATAACAGTTTGGTGATCTTTTCATTTTTTTGGTATGATTGGGCGATGATCTACTATCCATGGAGCACTTGCAGACATTGATGGCCATGGCTCAACGAGGAAATAGTGGTTGGACATTGTGTAAAAGTAATCTCCCCCTCCTCCTAAACTGATATGTGCCGATTTCCCCCTCCATCTTTCTTTAGAAATAAATGTAAGCGGTAGCCCAATGTGACCATTTGTGTTTAGGGAAACACTGGCCAAGAATGATTCTTGGCGGCGTTTAGGTCCTACACATCCAGCTTCTTCTTGGTGGCCAGTTTTATTCTGACACATAAAATATAACTAACAAAGTTTTGGACAGGGTGGAGATGGATTAGAATAACTATTATGTTTTAATTGCTGTCGTTGTGCCTGTTAGGGAGATTCACCTACTAGTCCTGTTTACCATTATTATTAAAGTGGTTGTAAACCCTTGACCTACAAGTTCAAGAAATATCTCTTAAACCTACGCGGTTTAGGAGATATTTGCCGAAAGACAGGCACCGCTGTCTACGACAGCGGCGTGCAGGCGCACTAAGCGCGCCACAGTTAACGACGATATGCCGCGAGTGACAGCTCCCGCGCGCACGTGTGGGAGTGACGCCATCGCAGCTCCGACAAATGACAGCGCCGGAGCAGCGAGACCCACCATGAAGATGGAGACTCCAGACTACAGGGGACAGCAATGACTTCGCTGGCTCCTGTGTCAGGTAAGTGACCCTAGAAAAGTTATAAAGGGGAAATTTTACAATCGGAACACTAGTCTTAGTTACCTGGGGGTCCCCAAGGGATTCCCTTAATTTGCAGGGATTTCCTCTCACGTCCTGTTTTGACTATGGGACAGGCAGTGAAGTTAGATCTCCCCAGTGGGACACAGACACTAGAAAAAGATCAGTCGTGCAAACACTTAGTAGCCATGACACGGGTACATTTTTTGCTGCCAGTTGTCATCTTCGGGGAGAGATTGATTTGGTAGGCACCTGAGGGTTCCACTTTCAGTGCACTCTCAGAGCAATGGTAGCATGTTGTATTGCAGTGCCATCCGGATATCCATTACTCAAATTGGGAATGGGATATAGTGTTTGGCATATCAAAAATGCTGGGTGCAGAGCTTTATTGTAAATGTTGAGTCATATTAAAGCAACCCTGTCGAGTAAATAAAATTGGCCACAAGCTATCAATCTCCTGTGTTTAATTCTAGGCTTAATTCTAGGCTCGGTGGTTCCTCCAGCTGACCTCTATGTCAGTACTGTGCTCAGTAGTGAGAAGCACACATAGCTGAAAGAGCTTGATGTGTGACACATTACTCCACTGTTGTTGCTGCATTCAGACCATCGGTTATTCCTCTTGCACACTGCTGCCTAAAAAAAAAATCTGCGTTTTTTTATTTTTTTGTCATACAGTTTTTTTTAGTTTTTTTTTCTCAATATGCCTGTACACATAGGCCAGCCTTTTTCAGCCAGGGTATCTTGGCAAAATACCTAAAAAATGGCAAAAAAAATCTGTATAAAGGCAAGTGGTTGGATCAAGTCTGTTTTTAGTTACACAAAGTCGCATGTTTTTATTGTGCATCATTACGAACTTCTAGCTTCCGGCATCCTAACAACCAATAATGTCATTGGTTAATAAGGAGGACATCGGGCACCCCCCTGAGGGAGAAAAGAAACCTTGAAATACTAGTCAGTACCAGTGAGCCAAGGTGTATTTGCTTTGGAAGAACAAATCACCTCTGGGTGTCCTACATGTGTGGATGTAAAACTATTAGTTTTGTTTTTTAAATTTAGAATGGGGTGCCTTGAGTTTGTGCCTTACTTTAAAGCAGGGATATGCAATTAACAGACCTCCAGCTGTTGCAGAACTACAAGTCCCATGAGGCATAGCAAGAATCTGACAGCCACAAGCATGACACCCAGAGGTAGAGGCATGATGGGACTTGTAGTTTTGCAACAGCTGGAGGTCCGCTAATTGCATATCCCTGCTTTAAAGAGTGCCTTGACTGAGAAAAGGTTGAGAAACCCTTCCTTAGGCACATAAACATGCACTGCATAACGAATATACAAAAATCTGTTGTAGATCAGTATTTTACACGTGTACACGAAAATCATTCCGAGGGCTAGAATTAATTTCACTTGCGTAAATACACACAAATAGGTGCATAATAAACACAAGAAATTTTGGACAGGAATACTGATGTTCAAACATGTACCATGTGCAAGCACTCTTATGCCCTGTAAACACGATAGGATTTTCCAACAACAAATGTTGGATGTGAGTTTGTTGTCGAAAAGTCTGACTGTGTGTATGCTCCATAGAACATTTGTTGTTGGAATTTCCGCCAACAAATGTTTGAGAGCAGGTTCTCAAATTTTCCGACAACAAGACTTGTTGGAAATTCTGAGCGTGTGTACACAATTCTGACGCACAAAAGTCCATGCATGCTCGGAATCAAGCAGAAGAGCCATACTGGCTATTGAACTTAAAGCGGGAGTCCGCCGGGACTCCGCGTTTTTTTTTTTTTTAAAGCCAGCAGCTACAAATACTGCAGCTGCTGACTTTTAAAATAGTGACACTTACCTGTCCAGCGCGCCCACAATGTCGGCACCCGAAGCCGATCATAGCCGATGTAGATCGTTTCTCGGGTGCTGCCGCCGCCATTTTGGGTATGGGAATCAGGAAATGGAGCCTTTCGGCTTCATTTCCCGGTTTACTACTGCGCATGCGCGAGCCGCGCTGCGCAATAAGGACGGTCCCCGCTGCCTCTGGGATCTGTGTGTTTTCCCAGCAGGCAGCGGGGCACTTGCGGAAAGGGGCGGGACTTGCGGAAAGGGGCGTAATATACGCCCCTTTCCGCAGAGAGCTATCCCGGAAGTGGGTGCAGATACCTGTACTGTACAGGTATCTGTACCCCCCTCCCCCCTGAAAGGTGCCAATTGTGGCGCCGGAGGGGGGGAGGGTTCCGATGAGCGGAAGGTCCACTTTAGGGTGGACCTCCGCTTTAATTTTTCTCAGCTCGTCGTACATGTTGTACGTGACCGCGTTCTTGATGTTCGGAATTTCCGACAACATTTGTGTGACCGTGTGTACGCAAGACAAGTTTGAGCCAACATCCTTCGGGAAAAAATCCACGGTTTTGTTGTCGGAAAATCCTATTGTGTGTACATAGCGTAAAACCCCATACACACTCTTCGATTTTCTGCAGATTTTTGTCTTCAGATTTACCAAAACCATGTAGTGCAAGGGCCTGCCTGATTGCATACAAATTGAAACTCCTAAGGTTTGACCTCATATTATATGATTTTGGTAAATCTGAAGGAAAACAATCAGCAGAAAATCTGATAGTGTGTATGGGGCTTTAGAGAGAAAGTCTAAAAGGAAAAAAAAACTACTACTGTACACGGTATTTAGAATGTCCATAATGCTTCACAAAACCAGTATCACAGGTGTACCCTGTAACATGTAAATGTTCATTTATAAAAATTAGATTTTATATTATTAATAAAAACTATATTAACCGCTTGCCAACCACTGCACGACGACATACGTCGGCACAATGACACAGCTGCGCAAATGGGCGTACAGGTACGTCCCTTTTAAGATGTGGCATTGTGGGCACACGCGCACCCGCCGCATGCTCCGCGACTGTGCCGCGGGACCCACGGACTCAATGTCCATCTGTGTCCTGCAATTGTGTCAAGGAGCGACAGAACGGGGAGATGCCTATGTAAATAAGGCATTTCCCCATTCTGCCTAGTGACATGACAGAGATCTTACTGCTCCCTGTCATCGGAGCAGTGATCTCTATCATGTCGGTAGCCCACCCCCCCACCCACAGTTAGACTCACTCCCTAGGACACACTTAACCCCTTGATTGCCCCCTAGTGTTTAACCCCTTCCCTGCCAGTGTCTCAGTGCATTTATAGCACTGATTGCTATATAAATGACAATGGTCCCGAAATAGTGTCAAAAGTGTCCTATGTGTTCGCCATAATGTCATAGTCACGATAAAAAAACACAGATCGCTGCCATTACTAACAAAAAAAAATATTAATAAAATGCCATAAATCTATCCCCTATTTTGTAGACACTATAACTTTTGCGCAAACCGATAAATATACGCTTATTGCATTTTTTTTTTTTTTTTTTTACCAAAAATATGTAGAAGAATACATATCGGCCTAAACTGAGGAAAAAAAAATTTTTTTTGTTTTTTTTTATATATTTTTTGGAGATATTTATTATAGCAAAAAGTAAAAAATATTGCTTTTCTTTCAAAATTGTCGCTCTTTTTTGTTTATAGCGCAAAAAATAAAAATCGCTGAGGTGATCAAATACCACCAAAAGAAAGCTCTCTTTGTTGGAAAAAAGGACGTTAATTTCGTTTGGGTGCAACTTCGCACGACCGCACAATTATCAGTTAAAGCGACGCAGTACCATATCACAAACAGTGCTCTGGTCAGGAAGGGGGTAAATCCTTCCAGGGCTGAAGTGGTTAAAATAGAATCAAAACATATTAAAAAAAAAAAACTTAAATGACCCAAAACCATTACAGTTTCCCTTTTGCCTATCATTAAAATATGCTGACACAAAATGCTTAATCTAAGTATACTGCTTGTGGTATAACATCTAATTATGGTAAGTAAGTTAATGGCTGACCTGCGGTTAAAATGTTAACCTTCTCTTAAATATGTTAGTTGAGTTAAGCTATGAGCAACAATATTGTTGCCATTTTAAGTAGTTAGTAACTGGCTGTAATTACGGTACATAACATATAAGCCTAGAGGAAACCTTTCCCCTTCTTGCTGTGCAAATTAGTACTTTTTAGCGGAAATGCATGCTTAACTCGTTCTAAATATGCACAATGCTGAACCTCCATTTACCATTAAGCTCATATTAGGCATTAGAAAATGTTGAGTGCTATGTGCTAAATCTTACGTTGTGACTATATACAAAAGTATATCTAAACAGTTGGTCAAAACTCATTGTTTTTTTTTTTTGCCATTTGTGTTCCATTGAGTCATTCCTTAATTTCTTGTCCTTTAGCTACAACAGAAGTATCAGAGGGAAAATATTTTATACCCTTTAAAGAGTTGTCATCGAAACAAATTCTCACATTGGAAGAATTTTTCAAAAAATAAAGTTGTATTAAATATTTTATACAAAAAATGAATAGACATAAATAAGATGTCATATAGAGGGCAAGAAGAAATAAATGATAATATATGCCATTGTAAATGATAGAAATACAGATACAATGTTCATTCAATAATAGGCAAAATGGTTAAAAACTCTCGATGTATAGAACGTAAAGCAGGAAAGAAGTAGTAGAAATAAAGGGGTAAAGAGAAAAGGAAAAGAGCAGGAAGTATCCAGTTTGGAGGTCAACCACCACAATATGTCTCTTACAAAGATTTCTTGAGACAACTAAGCTCAAAGAAAGGACTGAAGGTCATCCAAGTCTTGGAAAATTATCCAAGTAGACCAAAGTTCCACAAATTTAGAGTGATGTTCTTGTAAGCTCACTGTTGGTTCTTCCATCCTCTTTATATGGTTAAGTTCAGCAACCCATTCCTAGATACTGGAAGCGATGCCTCCAGTCTGAGGTCCAGAGTGCTCTGCACCAGGTTTTCATCAAGGTCTCTGTACATTGCTGTATTCATCTTCCCCTTGATCCTGATTAGTCTCCCAGTTCCTGCTGCTGAAAAACATCCCCACAGCATGATGCTGCCACCACCATACTTCACTGCAGGGATGGTATTGGCCAGGTGATGAGTGTTGCCTGGTTTCCTCCAAACATGACGCTTGCCATTCAGGCAAAAGAGTTCAATCTTTGTTTCATCAGACCAGAGATTTTTGTTTCTCATGGTCTGAGAGGCCTTCAGGTGCCTTTTGGAAAACTCTAGGTGAGCTGTCATGTGTCTTATACTGAGGAGTGGCCTCTGTCTGGGCACTCTACCATACAGGGTTGATTAGTGGAGGGCTGCAGAGATGGTTGTACTTCTGGAAAGTTCTTCTCTCTCCACAGAGAAATGTTGGAGCTCTGTCAGAGTGACCATCGGGTTCTTGGTCACCTCCCTGACTAAGGCCCTTCTCCCCCGATTGCTCAGTTTAGTTGGGCGGCCCGCTCTAGGAATAGTCCTGGTGGTTCCAAATTTCTTCCATTTACGGATGATAAGGGCCACTGTGCTCATTGGGACCTTCAATGCTTCAGAAATTTTTCTGTGCCCTTCCCCAGATCTGTGCACTCGATACAATCCTGTCTCGAAGGTGTACAGACAAGTCCTTGGACTTCATGGCTTGGTTTGTGCTCTGACATACACTGTTAACTGTGGGACCTTTATATAGACAGGTGTGTGCCTTCCCAAATCTTGTCCAATCAACTGAATTTAGCACAGGTGGACTCCAATCAAGTTGAAGAAACATCTCAAGGATGGTCAGTGAAAACAGGATGCACCTGAGCTCAATTTTGAGTATCATGGCAAAGGCTGTGAATACTTATGTACATGGGATTTTTTTTTTTTTTAATACATTTGCAAAGATTTCAAACAAACTTCTTTCATACTGTCATTATGGGGTATTGTTTGTAGAATTTTGAGGAAAATAATGAATTTAATCCATTTTGGAATAAGGCTGTAACAAAATGTGGAAAAAGTGAAGCGCTATGTATATATAAAGTGAAGCAGACCCTTTTTAGCAGTCACAACTGAGTCAGGAAAAACAGAAATAGGTTGTCCGGGCAGACAATTCCCAAGACCTGATGGCATAGTTTAAAGATGGTAGGGGGGCAGGACCCCATTAAAAGAGTTATATTGTTTTTAATGGCCGCTAAAAATTTTGGATTCTCCCCTTGTATTTCTGTCCCATTGACAGTGGTCAAGAAGCCCAATAGATTAATCTCCCTAACGGGAACACAGACAACAATAAAAATTTGACCCAAAACTAAAAAAAAATATATATATATTTGGCTTTAAATACATCTTATTGTAAAGCTATGTTAAAGCCACGAATGTTTTTCCTCTTGTTATCCCATCTAACAGTGCTCGTGCATAGAGATTGTTGTAAGCTCCTTATTGCTCCATCTGTGATGTCCAAACTCTCTAGCAATTTCTAGACAGCAGCTGTGAACCTGTGTAAAAATCGACTTTAAAAGTCAGATGTGAATATCCTCTGTAGAGTCGGGGAGATCAGTTAAGAATTTTATTCCTAAAAGTCAAATGATAATATAGGAATCATTTTTGTTAATGGGTGCCAGTTGTGCATTTCATGGTATTTTAGTGGAGGTATTTTTGGTTATGTTTGGTCTTTTAAATTACGATTTTAATCAGTTTGAATCAAACATTCTATTTAAACAGAGATTGAATCATTGACGCATCCTCTTTAAAGGCATCTTTTATGTTCGAAATTTTATGAGGACTGAATTTGCTGGAGTTATTGGCATACAAGTATCTGGATGTCTTTTTGATCTGCACCTGTTAGTTCTTAAAGCTTCAGTTGGTCATGACAAATACAAATGAGTTCTAGGCTAAGCTCTTCAATGACGATCACTAAACATGAATTATACAAGAGATTGCCTGGCCTGAAGCTGGGATATGTAACCATGTAAACATATTTCAACAGCAAAATGAAGTCTTGGGATTGTCTGCCAGAGAGCAATGACAAACAGTTCCGCATCTTTTTTAGGTCACTGGTAAATTATGTTTTGACAGACCTCCCAGTTATGTCTCATAAGTCCAATCCCTTGCTCTTTCATTTAATAAATATCCTTATTCATTTTTCTATACTGTATGTTCTTTCTGTTGGTGTAGATATTGATTTACTTGAAACTGTTGATTTAATATACCCCACTTAGTGTCATTTTCCACATTTCTAGGCCTAATTACTTTGCCGTCACTGCAGCTATTATGAAATATGATTTTTTTCAAGGATATCATGTTGGATGTATACTCCAGGCAAATATTTTACATTAAAAAGACACAGGCAGTCTACTTGTTGCATATTTCTTATTTTCATCATGGTCTGAGTCTTCTGAAAGTAGCTGAATTTCTAGCTATATCTATACCCTATAGTTGCCAGGATCATTTCTTTACAAAAAGGCCTGAATTTGAGCCTGAAAAAAGGCTGTGTTTTTATGGTTCCAGACCTGACTGTGTTTGTGTGTTTTGAAAAAAAGCTACTTGACATTGTTAAAGTGCCAAAAACATACATTTTAGAAATTCAAAGCATTAAAAAACACAAATTACATACAGTATATGCTCTACGTTTCAATTCTCAATTATTTCCTTCAATTATTTTAATCCACCATAAATCATTAATATTGTCATGACTCCCTTCTAGATTGTAAGCTATAACGAGCAGGGCCCTCTAGTCCCTCATGTATTGATTTGTATTGTAAGTGTACTGTCTGCCCTCATGTCGTAAAGCGCTGCTCAAACTGTTGGCGCTATATAAATCCTGAATAATAATAATAATTATTTTTATTTTATTATTATACAGGATTTATATAGCACAGTGGTCATCAACCCTGTCCTCGGGACCCACTAACAGGCCAGGTTTTATGCATTACCTTGGAGAGATGCAGACTAGAATACTGCAATCCCTGAGCAGCAAATGATATCACCTGTGATGTATTTCAGTTATCTTGCAAACCTGGCCTGTTAGTGGGCCCTGAGGACAGGGTTGATGACCACTGATATAGCGTCCACACTTTACAAAGTGAGGGCAGACAGTACAGTTTCAATACAATTCAAGAGGAATCAGATGACCCTGCTTGTTAGAGCTAAAGCTGGTTATACCAGGGCTCGACAAAACCCGGGCGCCAGGTCGCATTTGCGACTATAATTAGCGACCTGGCGCCTGGGGCAGCACAGCTGGGGGTATCCTGTCTCTGTGGACCCCCCCGGCTCGATGGCGTCGGGCCGCGCCGCTGGCGGCCAGCAATTGAGCCCCCGGCTTTGAGGCCTTCTGTGATCCTATGGTTCCTTCTGGAATCTGGCACCCTCTTGTGGTGGCCGTTGGAATTACAACCAGCAATGCTAATGGAGCTATCTCCTTCCCTTTACTTAGAACCCCTAAACATTATATTTTATATATATATATATATATATATATATATACATATATATATATTTTTTTATTATTATTATTATTTTTTTTTTATTATTCTAACACCCTAGAGAGTAAAATGGTGGTCGTTGCAATACTGTCTGTCACACCATATTTGCACAGCAGACTTACAAGCGCACTTTTTTTTGGGGAATAATAATTTATTTAATAAAAAAAAATAAGACAACAGTAAAGTTAGCCCAATTTTTTTTTATATTGTGAAAGATAATGTTACGCCGAGTAAATCGATACCCAACATGTCATGCTTCAAAATTGCGCCCGCTCATGGAATGGCGACAAACTTTTACCCTTTAAAATCTCCATAGGCGACGTTTAAAAAATTCTACAGGTTGCACGTTTTGAGTTACAGAGAAGGTCTAGGGCTAGAATTATTGCTCTTACTCTACCGATCGCAGCGATACCTCACATGTATGGTTTGAACATCGCTTTCATATATGCGTTCGCTTCTGCATGCAAGCTTGGCGGGACAGGGCGCATTTAAAAAAAATTTTTTCTTATTTTAACTTTTTATTTTTATTTTTTTCACTGTTCTTTTAAAAAAAAAATGTGTGTCACTTTTATTCCTATTACAAGGAATGTAAAAATCCCTTGTAATAGAAAAAAGCATGACAGGTCCTCTTATATATGAGACCTGGGGTCAGAGAGACCTCACATCTCATATTTACACTAAAATGCAATTTAAAAAAAAATCGTCATTTGAAAGAAATAAAACAAATAAAATGTCCCTCTAAGAGCTATGGGCAATGACTTGGAGACGGGGGGGGGGGGGGGGGGGGCACTATCTTCCCCTCACTCGTCTCCATGTCAGGCCAGGGACAGGTCCAGATCGCTGTCACGGACCTGGCTCCTAACATTTTTAGCTGGCTCCTAGATTCCAAGCAAATTTGTCAACCCCTGGGTTATACACATATAGAATTTCAGGCTTTTGTAGTGCGAATGACTACTCGATGGGGACTTGTCCACTAACTGATGATAGAAAGTGATTGGTCAAAAACAATAACAACATATATAATTCTGGTTTAATTCTATTGCAAGGACATGTGCAATTGAAGACAGCGTTTTTTTTTTTTTTTTGTTTGTTTTTTCATTCCAGATCTAACATACACATATACACTTTGGTTGAAATGGTAAAAGTTTTCTCCTCCAATCCATTGAAATTAGCCGGGCCTACTGTCGAAATCGACGGTAAAGTTGAGTCCACTAACTGTACGAATGTCGAACGATCTTTCTGAAAACGACCAGTTAGTTTTTAGAATCCTATAGCAATATCCTGGGGGTAATTGGAAGAACATACTATATCCACTCATGTTACTAGACACTTTACTTCAAAAGGAAAGTTTTCAATCTCTTATTACACTGAAATATTTGTACAATATTTATATAAAGAGGTAATGAAAAAAATCCATGAATCAGAGGTTTTGATAAAAATTCTACATCCCAGTCAAGTATGAATATAGATGAGTTCAGATTAAACTAAGTGCCCTTACAAGGTAAAGCAACAGGGCCGTATTCTGTTTGCTCAAGTCCAAAAACGATTTAGGCTGGCCATACACAGTCGAATTTAGAAAGAATTTTCTTTTGAAAATCAGAAAATGTGTGCGTTTTGTGATCCGATAGTGCCACCACTGGTTTTGAAATTCGGCCAACCAAGCCTTCAATTTCACCTCATGTTGCTACAGATAATTTTCGTGGCTGGGGATCGTCTTTTCTTTCCGGGAACTTTCTTTTCTTGCACCCTTGCATTTCTTTTTCGATTACATTTCTTGCTCGATTCTCCCATGATTGATTAGAAAATCGATTACTCACATTCGATGGCCACACGAAAATCTGCTGTTGCTGCAGGCCACTAATGGTGCAAAATACAAACGAAAATTCTTATGCCGCGTACACGCGACTGGACTTTTTCGAGGGACTAGGTCCGACGGTCTTTCTGATGGACTTTCGGCGGAGTTCCGACGGACTTTCCAAATGAACGGACTTGGCCACACACAATCACACCAAAGTCTGATGGATTCGAACGTGATGATGTACGACCGAACTAGAATAAGTCAGTCGGACCAGCATACACACGAACGGATTTCTCGGTCCGGTGGGAAAATGTACAACATGCTCTATTTCTAAAGTCCGCTGGATTTTTGGCAAGCAAAAGTCCGATGGAGCCCACACACGATCGAATTGTCTGAAGGACTCGTTCCGTCAGACCTTTGCTGTCAAAAAGTCCGGTCGTGTGCACGCGGCATTAGATAAGATTTTTGAAAGAAAATTCTTTCGAAATTCGACCCATGTAATTGGATCCTTAATTTTTCAAATGGATATAAACAGACTTTAGATAGTGCTGTACAACTGTCTGGCCCCAGTTTTATCTATAGTGCAGATTTAACACCTAAAACAAATATCCCTCCAGCCTCTAGTACTGTTAAATGCCATTAAAGCTCTTATGTTTTGGTTGTCTATTTAGTGTACAAAGTTCCCTTTTCAGTCATAAGAAACCTGAGACGGACCCTCAGGGAAGACACTTGTCTACTGAGTTTTAACTATTTTTATGTTTAAGTGTAAAATGTAACCTAGTAGGTGCGCATTTATTGAAGAGCGTTGTGCATCTTGAGTGTTGTAAATATTGGTTTATCTTGTCGTGTCATGGTTTTTAAAAGTCTACGGGGCCAAAAAACACACAATTCTGCTTCTGTACTAGAAGTCGTGGAAGGAAAATAAAAACCTACGAATTGCATGGCTACACTCACACTAAAGGGAAATGTAAAAGCAACTCAGGCAGTATCCGTGATTACATGAATGTGAATCTGATCTGGCCTTAAAGCCCAACTCCAGGCAAAAAAAACTGTTTTCCCATGCAGTAGGGCTGTGTTTGCACTGCACGGGTTAACTGCTCATTTTTGTCTAGGGGATTGGAGAACACAGCTACCTCAATTCTCTGACCATATTGAGCAACAGTTAAAAGGTAAATATTTGCTCTGATAATTTATTTTAACAATTCAATTAATTATAAAAATACAGAAAAGACTGTTACAGTACCAGTAGAACAACTTTAATTCATAAACAATAATTAACACAACGTGCCAATGTTTCCATGGTTTATTTGCGTGATGGTAGGTTCTGTCTCACACAAGGTGGACAAGTCATGGTCCTGAAGCTGAAAAATGTCAGTTTTTTGAAGAAGGGAACATTTGGGCATGGGGCTTTCCCCAGCATGCTGATATAGCTATTGCTGGGGGGGGGGGAGACTGAAATGCTGAGGCTGTCATTAGATATACTGTAGCTGACACATGCTGGAAGGACTTACCTCAGTCTGTCAATACAGCAACATTAGCTGCTACGATTTCATGCACAGCTTGCATTACCTAACAATAGTCCTAACATTTCAGCACTGGTAATAGCTCTCAATGACCTTTTTTCAGTCCTCATGATGACTAGCAATGGTCTAGTCCTGCCTTACCCCCAGATTTGAGAATACTGAAATACTGACTGACCTTCCCCCCCAGATGTGAGAATACCGATCTTCCCCCCAGATGTGAGAATACTGATCTCCCCCCCCCCCCCCGATGTGAGAATACCGATCTCCCCCCCCCCCCCCCCCAGATGTGAGTATACCAATCTCTCCCCCCCCAGATGTGAGAATACCGATCTTCCCCACCCCAGATGTAAGAATACTGATCTTCCCACCCAGATGTGAGAATACCAACCTTCCCCTTCCCCCCCAATATCTGAGAATACCGGCCTTTCTGCCCAGATGTGAGAATACTGACTTTCCCCCCCAGATGTGAGGATAACGGCTCCCCCCCCCCCCCAGATGTGAGAATATAGATCTAGCCCCCCCCCATATGAGAATATAGACCTAGCCCCCCGATATGAGAATATACTGTAGACTTAGCCTCCAGATGTGAAAATATCTACCATTTTCCCAGATGTGGGAATATACACCTCCCCCCAGATGTGAAAATTATAGACCCTCTTCCCCAGATGTGAGAGTGTAGACCCCCCCCCCCCCCCCCAACATGAGAATACAGACCTTCCTTCCAGATGTGAGAATATATGCCTTCCTTCCAGATGTGAGAATATAAACCTTCCTCCCAGATGTGAGAATACAGTCCCTCCTCCCAGATGTGAGACTATAGACCCCCCCCCCCCCCCAATGTCAGAATATAGATCTTCCTCCCTGATGGGAGAATACAGACCTTCCACCAATGTGAAAATACAGACCTTACGCCCAGATGTGAGATTACAGACTTCCCCCCAGATGTGAGATTACAGACCCCCCCCCCCCCATGTGTGTGAATATAGGCCTTCCCCCCAGATGTGGAAATACAGACCTTACACCTAGATGTGAGATTACAGACCACACTCCCATCTGTGGGAATTTAATTTGCACTCCCCAATTTTTGAGACTGCAATCTTTCCCCAGTTCCTCCTTAGGTCTCTTTCCTGTACGCTGTCTCCAGTTGTCATCCTTCTCCCAAAGGTGTTCCCCCTGTGCTCTATCCCCAGATGTACCCCTCTGTACATTCTCCCCAAGTGTACCCCTCTGTGCACTGTCCCCAGTTCTTACCTTCCTCTCCAGGTGTCCCCTCTCTGTACACTGTAGGCAGTTGTCATCCTCCTCCCCACAGAGGTCACCTGCTTCTTGACTGCCAGTCTAAATGTTCCTCCATGCTGGGAGTGTGGGGTGGGTGGTGGCGGGTCACCAGGGAAAGTGCGAGGCGGTGGAGCACTTCAGGCCACACTCTATCATAAAATCCCCCCTGAGCCCACTTTTACAAAGAGACATTGCATGACTGTTGGCTTGGGAGAGGAGGAATCTTTGAGGCAGCCATCTTATTACCTAACACTAACCCTGACATTTCTGTGCCCACCTTACCACCAACAATAGCTATCAATGACCCAGTCACCAGAGCAGTGATTCTCAACCAGGGTTCCTCCAGAGGTTGCTAGGGGTTCCTTCAGCATTGGGCCATTTCTGCCTCTCGCATAAGTTCCCACCCTCACCATTGATCTTTTTAGCTATCTGTAAAGGAGGTAATTCTTCCCAATGACCACAAGTGTAAGGACCATTCTTCCCATTGACCATCACACTAATGTATCATGAGTTGTAGATTTCTAATTTTTTGCAGGGGTTCCTCGAGAATGAAGAACTTTTTCAAGGGTTCCTCTGTGTTGAAAAGGTTGAGAAAGGCTGCACCAGAGAGTTTTTGGCGTCATGGCTTCTTTGTGACTAGGAATTGTCTATCCTTGGGTTGGAGTATTATATTGTAACCTTCATTGGGACGGGCACTGTAAATTATCTATGTACTGTAATGCAGACATTTTTTAACAGGATATTAAAAATAAAAACCTAATACATTTTTGCTTCAAGTTGACTTGTTAGTACCGCGTGAGTTAAATATTATATGAACAGAGAAGTACAAGCAGCTCTTATTCCTTTGGCCATCATTGTAATTGAGCTGCATTGTGCCAAGATAGATGAAAGATTTTAGGGGTCTTTGTGAAGAGCAAGCCATTCCACAGGTAGCTAACAGGACATCATTATCTTCACACATGGCTTCCAACAAGGACTCCAGTGTGCCTGAAACTAAAGCTGTTGAGTAGAGTTACTGAGGCAAGTTAGTGTAACGGAAAGGTTTTTCTCCTTTCAATCCTCTTTCAGCCTTTCAGACTTGTGTCCAGAGGATGGCTACATTTCCCCAAGCCCCCATTCAATGCTATACCTTTGAAACAGTAAGCTATTTTGTGTAACCATAGCACTATTCATAGCGCTGTTCAGAGTGACTGGTTCTGCTCTGTGCTACAATTTGTTCTCTGCTTCTTTTATCCAAATTAGACTTTAAAAAATCTGAATCTTTGAATCAAAACTCTCGTAGATGGTCTAATATTGGTTCCCTGCCTTTGCCTCTCTACACCCAAGGCAGGCCCCATTCACATTATATCAGGCGTTGTGCATATGCACATTTTTTATTGCGCATTGTTGCACTACACACATAGGGAAGCCCATTAGTTTCAATGGGCTGCCTTAGGCTGGCCGTGCATTATACAATTTTCTTGTCCAATTTTCCTTTAGATTCACCAAAACTAGTGGTGAACCAAAATTAAAATTCTGGTGCTGAAACCCAAAATGCAGGATGCTTTTGGCCGAAACCGAAATTGGCATGTAAAAAAATGTGTGTGTGTGTGTGTGTGTATATATATATATATATATATATATATATAAAATAAAATTTTATTATATTTTTGACTTTTTAATTAATATTAATTTGTTGGCGATTATCAGTGCATCAATAACCACATAATCGAAAGGTCAAACCTAAACACTTTCAATTTGTATACAATTGGGCAGGCTCTTTCACTACTTAGTTGTAGGTACCGTAAATCTAAAGGAAATTTAACAAGAAACTGTATAAAATAAACATGCAACATACACTTCTAAATGACACACGCCTGTAAACAGGAGCATGTTTTATGCCTGATTTTTCTGCCAGCTCCTGCAAAAAGGACCAATGCAGATAGGAGTATTTTAATATGCCCATGTACATGACACTTAAGTAACAAAGTGTACAATTTCAGAAATAAAAAGGCATTAGTGTAAGGAGAAATAACAAACCCTTTCAAATCAAACCACCCCACCCTCCAGTATAAACTGCATTAATTCTCGTTACCATACAACAGAATTTCTCAACCTTTTCAACACAGAGGGACCCTTGAAATAGTTTGTCGGTCTCGGGGAACCCCAGCTAAAAATTAGAAATCGATAACTCATGATACATTAGTGTGATGGTCAGTGGGAAGAATGGTCCTTACACTTGTGGTCATTGGGAAGAATTACCTCTTTACAGATAGCTAAAAAGATCAATGGTGTCGGTGGGAACTTATCTGAGAGGCAGAAATTGCCCAATGCTGAAGGAACCCCTAGCAACCTTTGGAGGAACCCTAGGGTTCCAGGGAACCCTGGTTGAGAATCACTGCAATACAAGGCCCCATATGGTAAGAAGAATCAACAGAGTTTACTCTGGAGCACTTTTAAGGCCTCTTGCACACTGGTTGTTTTTGGACATTTTTACAGCTGCTGTTTTTGGCTATAGACGTTTTTGTTCTACAGTCAAACTCTCCAGCATGTTACCCTATGTGTCCATGCACACAAGCTGTTATCAGCTGTTTTTGGCTGTAAAAAAACACCAAAACTACTAGGTTCTGATGGGAGCTTTTGAGCTGTAAAAACTCTCTAACGTCAAAAAACACTGATAAACGCTCAAAAATGCGGCTTATCAGCATTTTTTTTTTATGTTTTTGATCTCATTGATAAATAAAAAATAAAAAGTTTAAAAATGCTGAAAATTTTTGAAAAAGTCATTGCAAAGCTACTGACATTTTTTAACGTTATTATAACATCCAGTGTGCATGAGGCCTTATAAGAGAAGTGCAGTGTTGTTTTTGTGTTGTATAGTTTTATTTAGCTGCATGTAGGTAATAGGTCCTTTTTTGGGAGTTATGAATTTATTATTCTCCAAAAATGCAAACTATTTAGTAGTACAGGGCTTCTGATCATTTTATTTGCCTGGTGTCTGATTATTTTTATCATTTATTCTATTTTATCTTCAGTATCCTCCTATGCACTTTTATAGCAAAAGATCACTTGTAAAATTTTACGAGCAGGGCCCTCTGATTCCTCTTGTATTAACCACTTACCGACCAGCCAACATCATTATTCTGCGGCAGGTCAGCATGATCCCACGAACCATCATAGCTGTACATCGGCTCCTTTAAGTGGGCAGATAGCAAACGCATGCACACTGCACTGTGGGGGGTGCCAATGCTCGTGGTCAACAATCGCGATAACCGCCAGCCACGCACAATCGCATGCACGAGAGGAAGAACAGGGCGTGTGTGTGTAAACACACAAATCCCTGCTCTTACAGGAGAGGAGATGCAGATTGTGAGGAACCACAATCTGTCATCTCCTAAAGTCAGTCCCCTCCCCCTACAGTTAGAACACACACATAGGGAAAACAGTTAACCCCTTGATCGCCCCCTAGTGTTAACCCCTTCCCTGCAGGTGACATTTATACAGTAATCAGTGCATTTTTATAGCTGTATAATTGTCAATCATCCCAAAAATGTGTCAGAAGTGTCCGATGTGTCCACCATAATGTTGCAGTCTCGATTAAAAATCACATTACTAGTAAAAAAAAATTAAAAAATGCCATAAATATATCCCCTGTTTTGTAGACACTATAACTTTTGCGCAAAGCAAACAATAAACGCTTATTGCGATTTTTATTACCAAAAATATGTAGAAGAAAATTGGGGATATTTATTATAGCAAAACGTTTTTTCCAAAATTGACGCTGTTTTTTTATATATAGCGCAAAGGGGCTGAAGTAGTTAAATTGTATTTATTGTATGTATTGTAACTGTACTGTTTGCCCTCATGTTGTAAAATGCTGCACAAACTGTTGGCGCTATATAAATCCTGTATAATAATAGTAGTGATTTCCTTTTGTAATAACAAAAGATCACCCTTAGTGTATTTTTAAAAAGTATTGAATATCTGTTGGCACATTCATTCTGTGCGAATGGGGCAAAATCAAAGGTTCTCCTATTTTCTCTACAAGTCTAATGTTATTCACTAAAAAAAAAAAAAATTGTAGTGCAGGAAAATACTGCATTATGGCCACTAGATGGAACTGAGAATCATAAGAAAAAGATAGTGAGCCTCAATTCCATCTAGTGGCCATAATACAGATATATTCTATCTATCTATCTATCTATCTATCTATCTATCTATCTATCTATCTATCTATCTATCTATCTATCTATCTATCTATAGATTATATAGATAGATAGATAGAGAGATATGTAGATAGATATAGATAGATATAGATAGAAAGTTTTATATATATATATATATATATATATATATATATATATATATATATATATATAAATAGAGAGAGAGAGAGCTATATCAAGGAGAAAGCTGAAGAGCAGAACACTTCTGCCCTGTACACACGGTCGGACTTTCCGACGGAAAATGTGCAATTGGATTGTGTGTGTGGAATTTCCGACACATAAAGTTTGAGATCTTCTTCTAAAATTTTCCCACAACAAATCCGATCGTTTAAATTCCGATTGCGTGTAGACAATTTCTACGCACAAAGTGCCACGCATGCTTAGAATAAATTACGAGACGAAAGCTATAGGCTACTGGCCTCTTTATAGTCCCGTCGTACATGTTGTACGTCACCTCGTTCTGAACGATCAGATTTTCCGACAACTTTGTGTATGCAAGACAAGTTTGAGCCAAAATCCGTCGGAAAAAATCAGATGGATTTTGTCGTCGAAATGTCCGACCGTGTGTACAGGGCATTCAGGAAACAGCATATTCCTTAATGGCAGTATAATCCTGGAGACAGGTGCCCTTGGTTTTACAAAGCATCAGGAAGTGAAAATTACAGCCAGAAGCACAATTTTCTGTACACCGCCAGATGATAGAACATTTCTGGTATTTATGACATTCCTCCCTCAGGCTGAATGTTATGACAGCATTAGTCTGCACCAGCTCCAGGAACGTTTTCCTTACATTTACTGTCGCTGTGAGCAAGTGAATTGATTCTCCCTCAAATAAGACTATTTACTGTTATTGGTTGCTGAGCTCTAATATATATATTGTGTAATGCAATCTGTTTAGGTGTGCAGAGGTTGTGATATCCTGGAGAGCGATTTCTGTAGTAGTAAGATAAATGTTGGCTTGCTGATGTGGACCTGTCACCATACTGTAGTTTCTATATCCTGAAAATGTTACGAGACTTCTCATGGCGTTACTAGAGTTTAATAATTTACACCCTTTTCATCAAACTGCCTGGCTAAATAAGTGTATAATTTCGAAGCTGGCCAAACATAGGCCCATTGGAAGAAAAACCTGAAGTTCCTATTTGCTAGTTAAAGGCCTTGTGTTAAAAATGTAAAAGTATGCCAGCTAGCACTATGGCTCGGGGCAAGTGGTTCTTTAGTGCCTGTCTTTCTAGATTTTACTGATCTCCACCCATTAATCAATGGGTTCAAATCCTGTTATCCTTGCCTGAGTTGGTGATATATAACATAACCACAGGAAGAAAAGAATGATTATGCAAGATATTACCGTATTTATCAGCATATAACACACACCTTTTTCCCTTTAAAATGAGGGGGAAATTGCGGGTGCGTGTTATACGCCAATCCCCGCTGTCTGTGGGGACAACAGGAGCGCCGCTGACAATGGCTGAGCCGAGTGTACTGTGTACTCAGCTAGACTCGGCTCCACTCGCAGTGATGCCCAGTCCCGCCTCCTAGCCTTTAAGTCCCGCGATTGGCCCAGTGTTGTATCCATCATAGGAGGCGGGCCAGGGGGTGGGGCGGGGCGTGACTGTGAGCAGAGCTGAGTAGCTGAGTACACAGTACACTTGGCTTGGTCTATGTCATTGCAAGAGGAGCCGAATATCTCAGCGGTGGTGGCGGCAAATTCAAAACCCAAACATGCTGCAATTTTGGGCAAGGCTGCAGACGGGCACTAGGAAAGGCTACAGATGGACACTGCAAGGCTGCAGACGGACACTGGGGAAGGCTACAGATGGTCACTGCAAGGCTGCAGATGGACACTGGGGAAGGCTGCAGATGGTCACTGCAAAGCTGCAGATGGACACTGGGGAAGGCTGCAGATGGATGCTGATAAGGCTGCATTGATGGGCATTTAAAATGTACATTTTTTTTCTTTAAACTTCCCTCCTAAACTTGGGGTGCGTGTTATAAACCGATGCGTGTTACACGCCGATTAAATACGGTAGTCATAAATGGCACCTTTCAGTTTCTTTAGTGAAGAAGTATCATCATAAATTTGAAATCCTTATAGAATTCCCCAGGAGACCAAAGGTAAGTAAGTTATGTTCTGTTTTTGCTGGCTGTCAGCTCCACCCCAGGCTGAAGCCCAAATTATGGGTGTTCCAAGGGAGAGCTACAGCACAGTACTGTAGCCTCAGACCCCTCTCTCTGTAGAGCAATACGTTGGCTTCAATTTAGATTACGTTATTTTACACACAAATATAAGTATGGGGTTCGTTTCTATGCACAGGGCTGGGTGGGAGTGGATTGTGACTGAATTTACAATATACACAGTGTGGTGGGATGGGTTTGATCAGACTCTCCTCTCATTCATGCTGCTTGTTGCTGGCATAAACATATTGGTAATACTTATCTACAGTAAAAGTCCAATAATTTTTTTTTTAGCATACCCAAATAAGTTTTCTATAATGATAACTATCCCTATGCCTGTATTGCTGCTGTTTCTGTAATTAGAGATGCATCGAAATTTCAACCCCCAAAATATTTCAGCCGAAAATGGTGTTATTACATTCAGCAGATAAGAGAAAAAAAGTTGACGATAATCTGTGGCGATTTTGCAGTGAATTTATGGCGGTGTTGCAGCAATTTTACCGTGATTTTGGGCCGATTTTTACCATGATTTACTGTGCTTATAGTGTATTTTTCATAGGTCATGTGACTCAAAAAACACATAAAAAGGTAACACACGTACTGAATAAACAAAATTATTAATGTATCATAAATAGAAAACTATCTTTAGATAGATTTTCACTCCAAAAGCATTTTATTAAAATAAATTTGCCCCTATTTGTAGTAAAATGTGTTTTCTGTCCACTGCACTATCCAGTCTGAAAGCGGAACTTTACCCTACCCTCTTTTTATTCTCCCCTGACCCTCTGTCTGGCCAGTGCTGATTGGCCTTGTGCTGATCACGTGCACTCTTCCAAAAAAAAAAAAACTCTCTAAGCCCTTGTACACACATTCAGACATTAAGACGGAAGGTGTCCAATCAGACCGTGTTGTCGGATAATCCGACTGTGTGTGGTCTCCATCGGACTGCTTTTCCAACTTTTCCAACTTGTCTATAAAATTTTCCGACAACATGATCCGATCGGACTTTGTCCGATCATGTGTAGAGAATTCCGATTGGACAAAGTGCCACGCATGCTCAGATCAAATTCCTAAACCAGAGCTATTGGCTACTAGCCTGAACGTAGTCCCGTCCTAACGAAATAACGTCATCACGTTAAGTACGATCGGATTTTCTGACAACTTTGTCCGACTGTGTGTATGCAACAGTTTCGGACAAAATCCATCAGACAAAATCCGATGAATTTGGTTGTCGGAATGTCCGACCGTGTGTACAAGGGCTAAGAATACACAGTAAACTGAACATGTGCAACCTGACTCCTAATGCTCTGTTCTATCACGAGATGGATTGGAGTCAGTTAAAGAAGGGGAGGATCAGAGAGATAGGATCACACAGCCTTTATACACAATGCAGAGGATTAACCTCTTAGGTTCCACAGTGAGTTTAAAGCCCCATACACACTATCAGATTTTATGCTGATTTTTGTCTTCAGATTTACCAAAACCATATAATATGAGGTCAAACCTTAGGAGTTTCAATGTGTATGCAATCAGGCAGGCCCTTGCACTGCATGGTTTTGGTAAATCTGAAGACAAAAATCTGCAGAAAATCTGTTAGTGTGTATGGGGCTTTACAAGCATGTTTTACTGCATATACAGACTCGTTTTACTGTGTTAACAGGTAAAAATTACAAATTTTGACATCTAAATCACACAATCCATTTGACAAACATCTTATTTTATGATATACTGCATCAACTAGCAAGGTTACGTTGGGGTCAACATAAAGTAATGGTCTTTATTCTTGGTATCAAGACCTTTGTATGTCCGCCTAAATTCATATAACCTTTTAAATCTTATATGTATATTCCCATAATGCTTAGCTGTTTAGTGCCTATATATTTATTTTACTTGCACTTTTATTCTTGGGAATGTTGTGCGGTTGTTCGACTTCAATAAACAGCATAGACCACAACACCATGTTCCCATGGGACGTTCTTTCTGGTTTATAAAACGCATGATGGTTTATTCACATTGACTTTAATATATCACAGGAGAGTTAACCTTTAAATACTGGGTAAATCATAGGCACACTCTGGAATGCTTTTTAGTTCCAATAATGTACATGTAAATCCTGGAACAAAATATATAATGAAAGAAGAATAGACCAGCATTGCAATCATCTACAGATTTCTGCGTTTAGTAAAATTATTTAGATTTCTATACCTCTTAAAACCAGCTACATATTGAATGTGTTATTATTTCATGTGTATTTTAATCTTTTTCTTTATGTAGTAGTAATGTATTTCTCAAATCTTAAGATTGTTAACATTGAACCGTTCACATCAGTCTTTGATCTATTAAAAACTTAGTTTAGAATGTTTAAGCATGCTAATGCATGCTTGAGGACTCGCCCTAACGATTCAAAGCCAAAGTGCTAACTGCTTAGTCACTAAGTGTATTTTAATGCGGACTTAGGTAGAATGTTCAGCTATATCACATGCTGAATACAGGCATAGCAAACTGCATTGGCATTTAAAGTGCCCCTGTGATCTAGGTTATGGTCATGTAAGTACTTAAATATAAAAAAAAAAACATTAATTAAAGCGATATTAAACCGCTGGCAATTTTTTAATTTATGTTTGAACCTGCAAGGCTAAGTTATAATGTGCTAGTATGTACGCATACTAGCACATTATGTGCAATTTACCTTAGAAGGAAGCCCTTCCAGTGACAAACTGTTTCCGCTGACACGGTTTCCACCCGGTTTTCCTTCTGGGTTTGCAGACCTAGGCTGTGTGAGGGGCCGGAGCTGCAATGATGTCACCAATGGCTCCTGCTGCTGTCTCTGAACCAATGAGGAGGCAGAGAGTCGGGACAGCAGCTGCTCTCATGCACATCACTGTATCAGGTAGGTATTAGAGGGACGGGTGCATGCTGAAGGTTTTTTTTACCTTTATGAATTGAATGCATGCAATTATAAAAAACAAAAAAAACCTTCAGCCTTTGCAGCTAGTTTTAGACTTGAATTCTTCTGTTTACAAAATTTGAGTATTAATTGTTCCAGCTATAGCGCTCGCTGTTAAAGCGGAACTTCACCTTAAAGGGGATATTTTGCTTTATGTAATTTCCCTCAGCCCTGCCCCCTCCAGCATTCCACATTTGGCACAAAATATTTTTTTAAGGGGAGTGAGTACCTGGTTTTTACAGGCTCCCACTTCCACCCAGATCGGCCGATCCAAGCAGAATTCCCCCTTGCCCACAGCCTTCTGGGACACATCACAGGTCCCAGAAAGCTGCGGGACCAGAAAGCTGGCTGGGAAACCACAAGAAATGACAACCAGCTTCCCTTAGTTAACCAGTTCCCGACCAGCGCACGACGATGTACGCCGGTAGAATGGCACCAGCAGGCATATTGGCGTACAGGTACGTCCATTTTTATATGCCGCCTTGCCATCGCGCTGGCGGCGCGCTCGCGTGATGGTGGGGACCCCCGTGAGTCTGGTCGCGGGCCCTGCGGCCTCGATCGCCGTGGAGATGCCCGTGATTGTCTCACGGGTTGGCTGAACGGGGAGATGCTGTTGTAAACAGCATCTCCCCATTCTGCCTAGCAACAAGTGATGCTTATCTCTGCTCCATGTGATTTGGAACAGAGATCAGTGTTCACTAAAACAAAGCCCAGCCCCCCACAGTTAGTAACATGCCCCTAGGAACAGGGGCGTGTTACTAAAATTCAGCAGCTGCAGTATTTGTAACTGCTGACTTTAATTTTTATTTTTATTTTTCTACGGGGAAGAACCTCTTTAAGCTAATGTCCAAAGCCTGGCCACGGGTTGATCTTATAGTTGTGGCAGCAGAATCTGATTTTGACTCTTTTGGGTTTTGTGTGTGTCTTCCAACTAGGAACCCCTTGCTATGTGCTGATGGTAACTTTCCCTATAGTACACTCCCAAAATCCACACATAGATAAGTGACTCTTTTTAACTCTGGCTTTGAGTATGCAGGGGTTATCCGATCCAAACGTAACCCCTGCAGGTGAGCACAACAGAAAAACAGTTCCCATGATTGAGGACTGAAGCTAATGTCCATTCAATGGCCATATTGAAACTCTTTCTTTAAACAGGCACTGCAATGAGTTTAGTAGCAGGTACTGCCCTACCTCTGAGAAATGTGGACAAACATATTCATATTTCTTTGTTGGACGTTGTCTTATCCCTCATAAAAAGGTCAAGATGAAAGCAGGAGGCAGTTGCTTGTTTGCATTGTTGGTTGATACCCCTGTCCTGGTCATAAAAGCGACATGGTATTTTATGTATTCCTGTGATGAGATCAATAAGCCTTGTGTAAACTCATAGCATGTATTACTGGGAGTCTCATTTTATTTTATGACCTGTCTGGGAGATATTAAAAAGAAATACGTCAAAATGTCCTGCATACTGAACATTCCAAAAGTAATTTGCTGCTTGGCTTATGTGGGGGTTCTTCTTTTGTCTTTTGAGATGTGAAGACTTCAAAAAGAAATGAGTTATTTTGTATTGGTATTGGGTTAAGAACGCAGTATAGATGAGTTTAAAGAGGATCTAAATTTAAATGACACTCTATCAACTCCCTAAAAAAGCTCCAGAAAATCTTATTTTTCTTGGGGAAAAACACAAGGTTCCCATGTGAGGTGGTCAAGTAACCAAGTGTATCTAAAGTAAAGATGTAATACATTTTATTATAACACTCTCTAGATTACCCGTTCACAGATATGATGGCTCCATTTCCCCCCCTTCTTTATATTTTACAGAACACAGGACACCTCCCTAATTCCTCATTCCCCTATCATAGGACAGGGGGCAGGGCCGATAGCATAGTTTGAGATAATAATTCAGAGTGCGCAGAACAAAAGACAGCACTAGATTTCCGGCAGGATCAACAGGTATTTTTTGCACTTATCGAACATATATACAGTAACAAAAAGCTTTTAGTGGTATGTTTAACATACCAAAGGGGAGCAACCAAGTTAAAGGAAAAGTATAGCCAAAGCTTGTTTGCTGTACTTCTCCTATGGATCACAGGGGTGCTTCTGTCGGCTGATGTCACAGAGCCAGTCCAGGCTAGGCCAATATTGCGACAATGAAGTCAGGCTCTGCCCACATGCCTGGACCAGCACCTGGCTCAGCCTCTCAGTGAGCCACTGAGAGCCTGAGCCGGAAGCTCCCACCCCCTCCACAACCCAGCACAGTGAGCGAGGAGAGGACAGAGCAGACAGTGGTGATTGACAGTTAACAGCTTTCAGCTCGGGGAACCCTGAGAACCGAGCGACCTGAGTGTGTGGGCTCCATCGACTTTTTCCGTCGGAATTTCCGACACACAAAGTTTGAGAGCTGGATCTAAAATTTTCCGACAACAAAATCAGTTTGTTTAAATTACGATTGTGTGTAGACCATTCTGACAGACAAAGTGCCACGCATGCTCAGAATAAATTATGAGACGAAAGCTATTGGCTACTGGCCGGTTTATTGTCCCGTCATACGTGTTCTATAGGACCGCGTTCAGAATGATTTTCTGACAACTTTGTTTGCTAGACAAGTTTGGGCCGAAATCCGTTGGAAAAAATCTGACGGATTTTGTCGTCGGAAAGTCCGACCTTTGAATTTCTAGCAATTATAGATTTTTTTCTTGTCAAAGATTTTATTGGTTTTAACATAAGACAGAGATATACATAGAAATGAGGGAAACCATCTCAAAATGCATATATATACTGAAGCATAGGGGCAACCAATCAAAACAATACCGAGATTACAGGTAAACAAAGGAAAACAAAGATGGATGCTGGGTAGGATCGTCAGCTAATATATCACATTAAGTATGCACTGAGGGAGCTGACATAGGTGGTTGCAGTCAAACATGGTAACAAGTTGAGACCGGGCCCCGTATGAAGTGGGAAGGAAGGATAGGAAAGAGGGGGAGGGAGGAAGAGGGCGAGAGGGTGAGTATGAAGGAAAGTAGAAATGGGTAGTAAGAGAAAGACCTTCACCAATTAAGCACGCCCAGGGGGACAGAGAGAGGAAGGAAAAGTGCAGGTGCAGGAGGGCTCTGGGAACGGTAGCGCAGTTCTAGTACAGGAGATAGTGAAGCGGGACAGGAAACAGATGCGTTTTCCAAGGCATTAATAAAGAGTTGTCAAAGTCTGGGGGTAAGCAATGCTTAATCCATGGTTTCCATATTTTCTCAAAGTTGCGGATCTTATAGTTTTCTGTGGCTTCCATTTTAGCATGGATAAGGGCCTTAATCATTCTGGTTTTAACTTTGGCCACAACCAAGGTGGGGGATTTCCACACTTTGGCAATAGTTTGGCAGCTGTGACAAGCTGTAGAAGTAGTTGGAACTGAATGCAGGTCAGCTCAGCTGGTTTTAGATTTAAGAGAGCTGTTGTAGGATCTGGCTGGATGTTGGTTTCTAGGGCTTAAATGCCATTGTGAAAATGCTCTTCCAAAACTCTTGGGCTACAGGACAGTCCCACCACACATGAAAATGTGCGCCTTGGTGTAAGCAGCCACGAAAACACATCACTGAATATAAGGGGACATATTTTGCAATCCTAGCTAGGTACCAGCGTGCTAGGACCTTATAGTTTGTTTCGATTGCTAAGACATTAGGTGAAAAAGATTTAGTAGTGGTCCAGATACTAGACCAATCTGCAATTTCAAGTGTGCACCCCAAATCCTGTGCCGATTTATTGACATATGACAGTGATGTATTATTTGGTTTGACACTTAACTGTTTGTAGAGAATCGATATGAGTCCTCTTATGTGGGAGTCACTTTTACACATTCCTTCAAATTGTGACATCTGGGTTAGTTAGGAACCTGTTTTGAGGTATGGCATGTAGAAGTTTATGATTTGCAGGTAGCAGAACAGCTCCGATCTAGGGAGTCCATAGGATTTGCAAAGTGTAGGGAATGGGTGGATAGAATTTGGTGAAACAAGTTTGTGCAGTCTGAGAAGTTTGGCATTGGACCATGCTTTAAATGAACCAGGGGCTTCCCAGGCTGGTTAAAATGAGGGGTTTCTGAGGAAAGAGAGAAGGGGGTTATGGGGTGATTGAAGGCTATGGGGACTTTGAATCTGTCCCAGATGATAAATAAGGAATGCTTTGTAATAGGATTGAGAATTGAAGCTCGGTCCACCGAACAAAGCCATAACATGTTAGCCACAGAGATAGGATCACACTCAGCGGATTCAACAGGAACCCAAAGTGGTGTTTCTTTAACAGCATCATACTTGGGGAGATGTGCAAGTTGCGCTGCATAGTAGTGAGTTGAAAGTTTTGGTAGCCCTAAAACCGCCATTGAGTTTTGGGAGATAGAGGGTGGGCTAGGGAATACGAGGTTTGATATTGCCCCAACCGTAGGCCATTACTCTACGCTGCAAGAGGCGCAGGAAGTAAGATGGGATGGGTAGTACTTTAAAAAGATATAGGAATGTAGGTAATATCGACATTTTAATTACATTGATTCTACCCATCCATGAGAGGGGGAGAGATGACCATTGGGTCATGAGTTTGGTAACTTGTTTCAGTAAGGGTGGACAATTAGCTGCAAAGAGATTGGCTATGGAAGCAGTGGGTTATACCCCTAAGTAGGGGAGGAGATGTGATACCCAGGTAAAGGGTAATTATGACATGGCTTGTCGGAGTTCTGAGTGTGCTCGTGCGATGTTTAGGGTGGCTGATTTTTGGAGGTTGACACCAATTGCAATTATAGATACTTTAAAGCGGATCTTCGCTGCTTCTGAGCACCACAAACCAAAAACGCTATTTAATTCATTTTTAATATTTAAAGCTCCCTCACCCATCCATGTCTCCATGCTTTATTTTGCTGACAAATCACTTTGAAAAACAACCCCGTGATAGAATGTATGATAGAATCTGCTAAATTTCTTTCATTGAGTTTTTAGGCTGAACTAGACAACAAGAGGCTGACTCAGCCCAATGAACTCTACCTATATCTAGAAAATAATGGTCCTTAAAAAGAAGAGTGTTCAGGGGGATGTGAATTCTTGTTTTGCCTTAGGTCTGCTTAGAACACACTCATTAATCTAAAGATGATTAGGCATAGTCAATTCTCGCATATATATTTTATTACATTTTAGAACTTAATTTTTTTTTTACCCTTTTGTGTAGGATGTGTCAGGGGGTTCACTCCAAGTGGAGCGCTTTAAGGACACCACCACTCGCTTTTATCCATTTCAAGGCTGGTTTTGTGAAGTGAAGATTCCCTCTCAGGGGTATTCAGTATTTCAATCCTGCTACCAAAGTAAACTATTTGCCGCCCTCCTGGCTTGTAAATGCAGCTCTCCAGCTCCGGCCTTACATTTTAGGGCCTTGGTCTGTCTCCCACAGACCGGACACTCAGCACCTCTGTGCGTACAACAAGTAGCCTCGTGCTACACTGGCTCCCACCTCTCTCTCCTAGGTGAAGCCCTACTAACTCCCATGCCCAGACCTCCTGTCTGCAGGGTGGAGTTGTCTCCAATTTGGAGCCTAGAGCCTTGGTCTGGTGATTACTTAAAGCCCAGAACACAGCTGACTCGTTAGTGAACTGGCTGTTTATTAGACCTGGATCCTGGCAAGATGCTATTGACATAAGGGCTATGATTGAGTGTAGGATGTTACTAAACTGTCAAACATCTTGTGAGTTCTCCTTGTATGTAAAGAATCTCTAATGCAATGATAATGTTCCATGTAATATTAAATAATGATGCAGAAAAAGTATTACTGCCTTGGTATAAATGGAGCCTTTAACAACTTCACTAATAATACAGAATTTATTGGTTTTACAATGTTTTTTTCTCTCCAGACGTGAACTGTGCAATTATTGTCCGGGCTCATTTCCTATCCCCGTATTCTAGAGATATATTTTCTTGGTGTATGCTCACTTGATGTATTATGTCTTTATTCCAACATGTCAACGGTCTCTCTGTTCTGCTTCTGTCTTCTGCAGCAAAGCTTGGAATGCAACCTCACCAGCCTCATCAAAAGAAACACAGAAATGGAAATGCTGCTAGCCAAGCTTATTCAGACCTGCCAACATGTCGAGGTGAGTACGAATCTCTAATCACTTGTATTGCACTGTCGTGTCATCTGTAGTAAGACGATCTACACCCTGGATTACCCAAGTCTTGCTTTTTGAAGAATTGTTTAGATCTTTGGAAACAAAAGGGGATTTTACTTGTTGACTCATGAAAGTGAACCCTTGTGAAAGGGTAATACCATAACAGTAATTGTTTGGGAAGGAGGTTTGTGTTTAGGAAGGGGCTGAGTGTAATGTTTATCTTGGTTGGTGAGCTCTCATGTTTTTTGCAGTCTGTTTTCAAAGGAAGTATTCATTCCAAAATACTTTAGCTTTGTGCTGGACTCTAAGCAGATTTAAAAGACCACTGTTTACCGCAGATATGCATTATTTAAAAAAGTTTTTTTTTTTTTTTTTTTTTTTTTTTTACATACAGCTATTATTAAGTACTGTTGTCTACTACATAGTAATGTTCAGACTAGGAAAGCTAGAAGAGATAAACCAATCAAACGTTGTTGTGCTGCTCAGTGAGCTTTCAAGTGGCTGTACAGTAAACTTGCAGACAGGAGGAAAGAACACAGTAAACATAGTGATTATATCATCAGTATTGTAAGGCCAATCAGTCCCAGGCCACATAGCAGACTGTGGGTGGTCCATGACCAACCTGATTTGCTTAAAGTGACTCCCCTTCCCAAAAGCATATACTTACCTTTGTATTAGCCCCCAACCCCCTGAAAATATCAAATACCAAATACCAATTGCCCAAAAATGTATATTTTCTAACCCTCCCACGATTGTGGAGTAAAAAAAAAAAAAAAAAAAAAGTTAATATTTATTTTCCCAGAAAAACGTAAATATCAGCACAGGAATTGCACCCGTAAATTTGATAGATTATGGACCCTGTGGTTGGCAGTACCTGGTCTAGCCCTATTTCACCTTATCTCAGACAGGCTATTGTCCCTCTTAAGCCCCATACACTCTATCAGTTTTTCTGCTGAGTTTTTCCTTAAGGTTTACCAAAACCATGTAGTGCAAGGGCCTAGCTGCATACAAATTGAAAGGTTTGACCTCATATTATATGGTTTTGGTAAATCTGAAGGAAAAACTCTGCATAAAAACTGATATGCCACGTACACACAATTGGAATTCTCGTTGGAAAAAGCTCTGATGGTTTTTCAGACGGAATTCTGACGGAATTCGGCTCAAGCTGTTTTGCCTACACACGGTCTCACCAAATTTTGATTGTTTATAACGCAGTGACGTACAACACGTACAAGGCGACTAGAATAAGGAAGTTCAATAGCCAGTAGCCAATAGCTTTTGTCTCGTAGTTGAATCTGAGCATGCGTGACCGATAGAAAGTTTTTCCGTCGGGAAAATTTTGAACATGCTATCAATTTTTGGCTGGTGAGAATTCGGACAGCTAAATTCCGATGGAGCATACACACGTTTGCATTTTCCGATGAAAAGCTCTCATCTGTCTTTTTCTGGCCGGAATTCCAATTGTGTGTACATGGCATCAGTGTGTATGGGGCTATCACACTGACAGCGTGACCACGTCGGTGGTAAAGCGGCGCTATTTTTTTAGCTGCTTTTCAGGCCAATAGCGGGGCTCTTTTAACCCCCGAATAAAGGGTTAAAAGCCCCCGCAAAGCACCACTGCTGAAGTGCTTTCCAGGCGCTTCACCTGCGCTGCCCATTGATTTCAATAGGTAGGGGCACTTTAGGAACGGACACTAAAGCGCCCCAAAGATGCTGCTTGCAGGACTTTTTTTAAACGTTCTGCCAGCACAGCGCCCCAATGAAAAAGCACTCAGGCTTTGACACTGGGACTACAGGGGAGGCATTTTTCAGGCGCTTTACAGACGATATTTTTAGCGCTAAAGCGCCTGAAAAATGCCTCCAGTGTGAAAGGGGACTTACTCTAAGCGAGAAACGCTGCGGGGGACAGGGCACACAAGGGGACCTGGACAGCATAGGGGTGGGGATGAACAGAGTTCGGGTGGGGGGACAGAAACTGCCAGATGGAGGGAGAAGAGGAGAAGCCAGCAGTGCTTTACATGCAATTATTGCCAGCAGCAATAACTGCTAACAATACCCACTGTGTTCTCCCTGCAGTGACGGCTTCCTGCTGCTTGGTGCCAAGGCGCACCTGTCGAGAGGCCCCATATTTGCATGCGGCTGGTGCCAAGGGGTTAAACGAGAAATATGGCCAAACCTTACTTTTGCCCTCCTGTAAACCAGAGTCAGATAATAGCAGGCTATTGCCCGCTACCGGCTGATGCGGCAGAGCAGCTCCAGGCTCTGCAAAAGTCCCAATAATATTGTTGGGATCCACCCGGTTGCCTGATTGGCAGCTGGCTCTGCTTCTCAGCATGCGACTGAGAGCCAGAGGCAGCTGCCCTCACCCTCCTCCCTGCCTGGTGCTCCATTGAGCGCTGCAGGGGCAGAGTGGAGAGCAGTAAATGAAAGTCACTGCTCTCGTCTCTGAACAGACCAAGAACTGAGTGATCAGCGATCATGTGATCGCTCAGTTTTCTTTTTTCAAATACTTTATTGAGAACAATGCAAATAAAAGAATCATACAATAAGTTTGTAGTTAAGCAAGATGAACAAAAGTATGAAATTAGGCTTCTCAGTATATTAATCGCTCAGTTTTTTCAGACATAGAGGCTACGTGGGCAGCTGCAGCATTACTGTTCTCGTCTCTGAACAGACCAAGAACTGAGTAATCAGCGATCATGTGATCGCTCAGTTTTCAGTTTTCAAATATTTTATTGAGAACAATACAAATAAAAGAATCATACAATAAGTTTGTAGTTAAGCAAGATGAACAAAAGTATGAAATTAGGCTTCTCAGTATATTAATCACTCCGTTTTCAGACATAGAGGCTACGTGGGCAGCTGCAGCATTACTGCTCTCGTCTCTGAACAGACCAAGAACTGAGTAATCAGCGATCATGTGATCGCTCAGTTTTCTCTTTTCAAATATTTTATTGAGAACAATACAAATAAAATAATCATACAATAAATTTGTAGTTAAGCAAGATGAACAAAAGTATGAAATTAGGCTTCTCAGTATATTAATCGCTCAGTTTTCAGACATAGAGGCTACGTGGGCAGCTGCAGCATTACTGCTCTCGTCTCTGAACAGACCAAGAACTGAGTAATCAGCGATCATGTGATCGCTCAGTTTTCAGACATAGAGGCTACGCGGGCAGCTGCAGCATTACTGCTCTCGTCTCTGAACAGACCAAGAACTGAGTAATCAGCGATCATGTGATCGCTCAGTTTTCAGACATAGAGGCTACGTGGGCAGCTGCAGCATTACTCTAAAGTCCACACTTTTCATGTATTCAATCTAGAAAGGGTACAAAGCACAATAAATCTTGACAGAGGTTCTGATATTTCATTACACAAACAGTATCAATCTATTGCATCTATCAGCCAGGTATAGGATGTGGAAGAGGTAACTATTGTTTTTACAGAAGTAATATACGTATAAAAACTTAATATGAGAATATCCAATCCAATAAAGTCCGGTGTTCATATTTGCTTGTGTCACAGTACATTCCATCTCAGTACACAGATTGAGAGTTGAGTTTGTTGAACGGAATGTTTTGTAGCATGTCAAAGCTTTCCGGTTCATTGTAATTGCAGAGATTTTTAAAACTTTTCAACATAATCAAGTTCCCCAAGCATGTTTCTTAAATTTAATATACAAAGTATACATGTTGCTAGTTGCGGAAATTGGTTCCTTCTTGGGATTACTTTCATCAGCTTGGCTCTTTAATGATTTTTATTCTGGACGCTTAGACTTTTTACGCGTACGAGGCACTTGGCTTCTTATACATCTGCTTTTACTTTCCCGATAAACTGTCACAGGAATATGAACCGAACATGAAAATCTGAGAAAATCACTTTTCCCCCGCTGCAAAGTGTTTAGAGGCACAGCTTTGAAGTAGCCGCTTTTCTTTTCTTTTTTTTTTTTCTTTAGCATCCTTAGAAAATTTGACAGATACTGTCTAATTAGAAGTTTGACAGAACCTGATCAAAGTGTAGGCTCAGAGCGCTTGTGTTACCTGACATATGTGGAAGTGCTGACAATTTAATAGAAAGCCATGATGTGATTAGAAACAAAAGCTTATTTTTATTTCACAACTAAACTTCCTTTGTGTGGATGGAGAGAGGTTTGCATGGCAGAGCTGTTTGGAAATAGACTTCATATTTGAATCATCTCTGCAAAAATCGTATCCAGTCACCTGTCAAAACAGGTATGTATAAATGGAAGTGTATTTGCATTTTGAAGTAAACATATTACAAACCTGGATGATATAAACTAGGGATGCACCGATACCATTTTTATTACGAGTACCAGTACCGATACTTTTTTTTTTAGTACTCCCCGATACCAATTACCAATACCTACCGCAACTGTTTTGTTTACACTCCAGCTATCAGCAATGGTACAAAGTAGAGCTGCACGATTCTGGCTAAAATGAGAATCACAATTTTTTTGCTTAGAAGATAGATCACGATTCTCTCACGATTCTCGCGGCCTATCATCTTTCACATTAAAACAAAAAAAATTGTGCTAACTGTTTCGTTTTTTTTTTTATATATATTGAAGTGTATTTTTTCCCAAAATTTGCATTTGAAAGACTGCTGGGCAAATACAATGTGACATAAAATATTGCAGCAATTGCCATTTTATTCCCTAGGGTCTCTGATTTATATATATATATATATATAAAATGTTTAGGGGTTCCAAGTAATTTTCTAGCAAAAAATATTGATTTTTAACTCAAAGTGGCGTTGTCACCAAAAAATAAAGTGTTTAAAAATCTTTAAAAAAAATAAAAATAAAATAATTGGAAAAAAAAATTTTTTTACTCACCTCTAAATACCTGTTGCTAGGGGGTCCTTCGTAGTCTGCCTTCTTCATTGCCCGGGCTGGTGACATCACTTCTCCTCGCGCCGCACAGTCATCTAGGACCTGTCACGTGTCCCAGATGACTGTGCAGTGTATCACGGCGCCCTGCGCCGCTCGCGCATGCGCAGTGGGTGCCCGGCTGTGAAGCCACAGCCGGGTGCCCAGAGTAGGAATGACGGCGCCGCGAGCGGAGTGGGGAACAAGAGGGGGGCTTCGTTCCCCCACATCGCTGGACCCTGGGACAGGTAAGTGTCCCATTATTAAAAGTCAGCAGCTGCAGTATTTGTAGCTGCTGATTTTTTTTTTTTTTTTAGGGGCACCCCACTTTAAGAAAGAAGTGTCAGAAAAAGATTTAGACTTTGAGTGGTTACACTTCCTGCATTTATGTGGTTGAAAGCTTGGCAGACTGCCCAGATTATTTGTTTACACAAGAAGTTCTATTCCTTTAATCTAAGAAGCATTAGTTCCAATGTTTCAAGTTCTACACTTGGTAGATTGCCGGGGATGCTTTCTTTATTTATTGAAGTGTATTTTTTCCCAAAAAATTGAATTTGAAAGACTTCTGGGCAAATACAGTGTGACATAAAATATTGCAGCAATTGCCATTTTATTCCCTAGGGCCTCTGAATAGATATATATATATATATATATAAAATCTTTGGGGGTTCCAAGTAATTTTCTAGCAAAAAATATTGATTTTAACTTAAGAAAGAAGTATCAGAAAAAGATTTAGACTTTAAGTGGTTAAACTTCCTGCATTTACGCACAGACTGCACAGATTATTTGTTTACACAAGAAGTTCTATTCCTTTGATCTAAGAAGTAAGCCTTAGTTGCAATGTTTCAAGTTCTAAACTTGGCAGATTGCCCGGGATGTTTTCTTTTGACAGCTGAGTGAGCAGGTAATCTCTCCACTTGTTTATGTGAAAGAATCGCCTACTCTCAGCGGAAGAGATCGTCAAGGGGGCTGAATCGAGATCGTGGATTAATCGAACGATTAATTGTGCAGCTCTAGTACAAACCATTGAAAAGTTATTTACAAATGAAATAAAAAATTTTTTTTTTAATTTTTCGCTTTTTTAATGTGAAATGTGTAAATGTATGTTAATATATATGTGTGAAAATATTGCAATGCAAATCAAAAAAAGTTTTGTTTATCGTTTATAAAATAGACGTGGAAAAAAAAAAAACAACAGGAAAATAATAATTACATGGAGTAGAATAGGGAGTTAATTAAGGCTGATTAGAGTAAATTGAGGGTTAATAAGGGGTTAAAAAGAGGAACATTGGTTCATCCCCACTGACAGCTCAAAGAACCGAGTCTGAAGGTGTATCTGTTTCAGGTATCGGTGCATTTGCAGGAGTACCGATACTTCTGCAAATACTTGGTATTGGCACCTATACTAGTACCGGTGCAACCCTAATATAAACTGAGCATAAAATCAATAAATACACATGAAGAGGTTTATTATAGCAAAGTAAAGTTCATACCATTTCTATCAAACCTCTCTGTTGGTAATCATATTAAGGTACCAATGTTAAGGCTGGCATTGAAAGCAGGCGTTTGAGAGGCTTTTTTAACGCTCATCGAAAACCTATGCAAATTTTACTATGGAAAGCACACACTGCTGTTCACATTGTGAAAACATGGTGCATTCGCATCAATTCACTTCAATATTGAAGCCGCGTGTCAAGTTTGGAGGAGTTTGAAGCCTTTCAATGCATTCACTCAAGTCTGTGGTAATGCTCCACAAATGCACTGGCGGGCATTTGCCAAGGCGAGTTAAAATTAGTTTTAAAAAAAAATCATGCCTATACTAAAGAGCATTAATGCTATAAGGGTGTAGAAATTAGGCTTGGGAGGTGGAATGGATAGGGTTAACGCTTATGCATTATATTTTTTATATTTTTAGTTTAAATTGCCAGGTTTGTGACATAACATTGATAGTCATTCAACACGGATACATTCAATGTCATATTATGTACAGTATATGTAGTCTACAGCAGAGGTCCCCAACCCTTCTTGGCTCATGAGACACATTCAGTAGATACAGCTAGTAAACAATTTTACTTAAACTGGCAATACACTGAGCACATTTTGGCTGGTTTGGCTGATGAACAGGCTTAAATTCACAGCAGCTGTAACCAGTCAGATGCAGCTGCTGGTCGGGCATTCTGACAGCCTTTAGAATACAAAAGGTGGCACTGCAGATTCATCCATCTACGCTGTGTGATATTTTTTTTTTCTCCGTAGGCTGAACCTCCGTAGGCTCCATAGGCTGAACCATATGTCAGTCAAAAGCCCCTGTCACTAAATAAAATGGTTAGCTTACAGTCGTGTTTACATCTTGCTTTTGCTTTGCTTTGCTTCGGTTCAAAAATTATACTCCATGTAGCATTAGTGGTGCTTCAAAGCGTCTTCAAAGCCTCCATAGAAGTCTATTGTGCATAAAAAAAGTGCACACACATAAAGAGTGAAACACTAAAAAGTACAGACGGGTGTCTGACGTCCTCCGTAAAGAAGGACTGATCCCCCGGGGCTCCATAGAAGTCTATTACAAAGCTTGCTTGAAACCTCACCGAAGCCTCATTGAAGCACCAAGCAAAAGTAAGGTGTAAACAGGACTGTAAGCTAACCTCTTTATTTAGTGACAGGAGCTTTGACTGGCGTTCAGAGCTTTGACAAAGCGTGTCTGAAGCCATGTTTTGAAGCAAGTGTAAACTAGCCCTTACAGACATTCCTATATTTAAGGAGGCTTCAAGTTGTAGCTGCATCTACCCTCTAGGGTGAAACATCACTACACCCTGTGTAGTCTTCGTAGTATTTTAGCTGGATTTGCATATGAATAATCTAATTTCAATATTTAATTTTAATATAAAGCCTATGTATAGCAAAACATTTTTTTTAAAAGCAGCACAAAGGATGGATAAATGAATGAAAGGTCCACCACCTTCATTCATAGATAGCTTTTCATTCATGGAAGCTATAGAACAGCTTTTGTGAATGGAGATGGGGCGTGGAGAAAGTGGGCATAGTCAGCACGCTAGATGAGTGCCTGTCACGGGTTCCTCAGCTCTGTTACCTCTGCAGCACTGGAATATTTTCTCTGTGGTTGTAGGGGGGTTTCAAAGGACTTTGGATTTCTTTTTCAATATAAATCAACTGCATAAACCTGAAAGTGCTATAAAAGTACCTGTAATAAATAAATAAATAAACATTTATTTATTTATAGCTTTATAAGGCAGCTCCAGACAAACTACTGTACATGCAGTTGTAATATATATATATATATATATATATATATATATATATATATATATATATATATATGTGTGTGTGTATGTATGTATATATATATATATATATATATATATATATATATATATATATATATATATATATATACAGTAGGGACCAGCCTAAAGATTTGTAAAGTGATAAAATATTTTGTTCCCTTTTTACAGTACTGTGTTATATGGCTGCATATCACAAGCTATATTACAATTATTCTGCTTCCATAGCACTGTTTGCTTTGTGTCTACTCTTTGGACTACTGTACTGTCTCTTCCTGCAGTCCCACCTAAGAACCTCAACTTCGTATCTGCTTGCAGAGGAAGCTTCCCCTTCAAACGCAAAACATATGTTGGCATAGATTCCATGTAGTTAAACCTACAGTTAGGAAATAATTGTATAAATAATGAGAGTGTTTCCCATATTATGTAAATATATTCACGTAGTTACATATTCTTACCATATTCTACATGTTCTTACCAAAAACTAGATGTACTAGCTCTTACCTCTGCAGCTTCAGGTACATCGGAGCAATTCATCTTCAGAGATAACAGCAAGAAGATAAGCCTCTTAGCTTCCTTAGGTTGTCTTCCTGTCAGGGACTTAGCAGCCTTCGGAAGTCTAGGGTGAGGAAACAGGAGTTGCAGAGAGAAAAACGTAAATTACCTCACTGCTGCTGCTGTGAAATTTGAGTATAAATTGCTCCACTGTGCCTGCAGCTTCAGAGGTGAGTGGGGACTTTTTTTAAAAGCTAATTTACTGCTAGTTATGAATGTGTAAACACTTTAATGTCCACAGCCTAGCCACCAGTTCACTTTAAGGATCGTTAAAGAGCAGCAACAAAAACAATCAGGGATCTGCTAATGATAGTTAGTAGACAGTATATTGCAGCTACAGCTGCAAGTCTCAAGCTTAATTTTTTTTACCTTAAACTGATTTTTATGTAATCCAATGGTACTAGATTCCAGAAAAATCCCACACATGCTTCTTTGAGGTTTGTAGCCTCTGTTCACTTGATTCTTTGTTGCAATATTATTTATATCACCATCTAGGAAGCAGAAAGTGATACGCAGTGAGTGGTATGCAAAAAAGTATAGTATGGTTTGTAACTGTTGGTCTTACAATACCAGGCTATGGCACTATGGTAATTTTAAGTAGCAGGGTAGCCTGGAGCTATACCTAGATGAAAAACAGAGACCCTTGCAGGTGTGGAATTTAGAGTATATCATTAATCATGAAAAATAACTAGTACCATTCATACCAAATCACAAGGGCCTACTGCACATTTATTAGCACCATTTGCTTTAAAATACTACTAAGATCAGTCATTTAAAATATGGTTAACAGTAATGTTGGCAGCATGGGGAGCATTGGGGTTTGGCTCCCTATTTTCTGGCACTGGTATTTCGTTATAGATGAATTTCTATTTAATGATTCAGTTCTTTAATTCCATGAGTTTACAAAGGTTTTTTTAAGTTGTGTAACAAAAAACATTATGACTATGTTATGTGTGGCCAGGGTTGGACTTTTTGTGCCATAGGGTTTGTTTTTTTTTGGGAGAAAGTTTTTCGTTCTCACATGGTATATTGGGCAGCAGCCAAAAATACATGAGAAATATGCGTTAAATATTTTAATGGCCCATTATAGAATTCTCAAATTATGGCTTTGTTTGGCTTCTTGGCATTTTTCCCAGAAATAGGGATCCAGAGCCACCGGCACTCTGGACCTACCGGAACTCCCAAGTCTGCCACCCAAGTCTCTTATTAAGTAGTTTGTCAATGATATGGTTCCAGGTCACCAGCAATGGTCGTCTTTATTAGCTCATTGGATTTAGACCTAACAGTCTATGAAAAAATAAATATACCACAAATTGGAACGACCTTTGGAATAAAATATGTAATTTCAGTCTGTGTCAGCTTTTAAGAGTATATTTGATTCAACACTGTAAGATTTCTGCCTGTTTTCATATGGTGCGCTTAAGTGTTTAGTCCCTAATAAGGTAACCTCCACTGTAAAAGTATATAAACACCTCTTGACCTCCCCAATAATTGTCCTCTTATGGTAATATTCACTTGCCAAAATGGATTAAATTTGCTCAAACATGCCTTGGAGTCATCACAAGCACACGGATACTGTATGATGATTGAGTTACACCAGAGAAATGAATTAAATTATATTTCAGCCAAACCAGCAGAACAAAGGGGAATTTGTTTTAGGTGAAATATCATTATTAAATGCATAGAGATTGTAATTTTTCTTTCAGTTCTTAAAATTCTAAATTTTAAGCTGTTTCCTTGTTCAATCTTTCTTATTAAAAGTTTTCAGAAAGTACAGAGGTTTCACAATACAATAATGTGAGCATTAGACATCACAAAGAAGATGAAGATTGATGGTAATGACGTATAGTGCAAGAAGTTTAGAAGAAATAGAAAAGGAGAACGTAAAGGGGTCCAGATGTAACGGGATAACATGGAGATGGGGAGGGGAGATGTTGGGGATGTTGTTTGCCTGGGAAGAATTTTCCGTGATTGTGTGTAATAAAAGAGATTAATGATTTATATCATATTTCAAGATGGTGGCAGTCATAGTTGACTGGCAGGAAATGTATGACCCATGATTTCTAGACTTTATAGAATTCGCACATTGTGCCTTGAAATTTTCCTCTTAGCATCTCATTGAGTAAAGTTCAATTTAGCCTAGATAACCTTAGGCTTTTTAAACATATTAATATCAAACATTATAAAAAAAATGCCATTTTGCATAGTACATATTTTGTTTTTGCATATTTGCTTGTTCTCAAATTTGGATCCTATGCGCAGACTGTATAAAAGGTCTCAACTTTTCTTTATGTCTAGTAAGCCTTACCCCTTCCAAAGTTTTGCCTCTCATAATTTAGATGAGTTGGGTAGAAGGTGGCCCTGGATCTGAATTTGTTTCAATCTTTTGATGAAGTAGGTGATAGATAAGTCAATACCTTGTGTACAGCATGGTTATAGTATCAAGACTTCTTCCCCAAGGTGAAGTTGACTGCACTTTACTAGTATGCCAGTTTATACTCCTTAGTTGGTATGCATAGTTTAATATGACTTAATAGTGCATTATGGGTGCACCAGTGCCAGCCTGATTATTTTTACTTTGCCATTTTATCCCTGAGAGTGTTTTCACATTATATTTCAGTCAATAGTTAGCAATAAAACTGGACTGTAAAGGGGCATGCATGGCCTAAATTCAGACATTCATTACACAACTCGCTTTTTGTGAGCCGAAACTGTCACTGAAGTTGGGCGAGAGTTGGGTTTAAACAGCCCAAAGCAAAGCAATGTTTGTATTCGCTATAGAACAGGAACAGGTAGACATTTGTAGTACCTTGGTTTAAATGTAGCTTAATGGTATACAAAATGTTATACAACCACTTGCCAATCGCAATACACGCACACACACACGCACACACACACACACACACACACACACACACACACATATATATATATATATATATATATATATATATATATATATATATATATATACATTGCAGTTTGCAAGTGGTTTACCAGGGTTATGGCTAACGCTATTAGCCAAAACCCTGGTTTTTTTTTTCTTTTTTCAGCTTACTCATGAAAGTGTTCTGGATTGCTTTCAGAAACGGCTGGAGGGGATATCTCCCTCTGCTCGCTGGTGTTTTTTCGAGCTTGCGGTTTTTACTGGCGCACCCGAGAAACGATCCGACATCTCCATGCCACCATTCTCACGTGCAGAAGCAAATGCATACGTAAGTCATGCACGCATATGTAAACAGTGTTTGCACCTCACATGTGAGATATCGCTGCGAACAGTAGAGCAAGAGAAATATTTCAAGAGAAATATTTCTACTGCTAGACCTCCTCTGTAACTCTAAACAGATAACCTGTAAAAAGATTTGAAAGCGTCGCTTATGGAGATTTTTAAATACCGTAGTTTATCACCATTCCACGATCATGTGCAATTTTAAAGCGTGACATGTTGAGTATCTATTTACTTGGCATAACATCATCTTTCATATTGTACAAAAATAATATATATATATATTATATATATATATATATATATAAAATAAAAATAATATTTTATTCAAGTGTATTTTTTCCCAAAAAAATTGCATTTGAAAAACTGCTGCATGAATACCATGTGACATAAAAAAACGGTCACCATTTTATTACGTAGGGTCTCTGCTATATGATGTTTGGGAGTTATAGGTAAAATATAATAAATACTGAGCTTAACTTGTACACAATAGTGCCAAAAAGGCTTGGTCTTCAAGTGGGTAAGCTAAAGCCTTCAAAAATGTACATAATTTTTTTAGAGATTTTCCATTCCGTAGACCTTAAAATTATGCCTTCACCATATACTGTATGTCCTGGCCAAACGTAGGCTTATAAAAACATAGTTGTGGACCTGGAAGTGAAAAAACTTAGTTGTGGACCTGGAAGTGCAAAAACATAGTTGTGGACCTGAAAGTACAAACAAAACAAGAAGAAACAAATATGACCTCCAGTGTAGTCAGCGAGAGATCAGTACATAGGTAGATGATCTCAGTCGCTCCTCTGTTGAGCTTTGATGCCTTTTATGTGGTTTGTTCCATGGACGCAAAGTCCACACCTTATTCTAGAAAATGATACAATTTGTTCTCCCTTTTCTTTTCATCCTAGACAAAACATAGACAGTAAGGAGCTTATCCTGAGTGAAACGCTCTTGGCAAAGTGAAGTCTGCTGCAAGAAACACTGCCATGTTGAGGCTTTGGCTGACAAATATGGAAGTCATAAGTCAGTGTAACTCATAGTTAAGGTTCAGAGACCCACTAATTTATTTTTACAAGTATATGTTTCTGATTCAAGGTCTGTGTGGAACTAACACTCTTTGTTGTGTGAGTAAAATCTGCTCTGAATATATTGTTATTATCAAGTCGCAATAGTTCAAGATTCCTCTTTGATGTCTTATAGTAGAGCAGAGCAATTCCTGCTCAGTTTTATGTTACAGAAATAAACACGCCAGTTTGTTCTGACATGTGGCTACCCCAAGGACATAGTCCATTTTGTAACAATTTCCTGAAATTCTGCTTTACATTCGGGCTTCTTTGATAAGGAATAAAAGGAAAATCAGAAACATGATTGCATCAATCGCTGCTGTTGTCCTGGTTCGAGTTAGTTTGTGCATCCTGCTATACTAGCCATTGCTTGTGTTTGTTAGGGACAGATATCTACGATTAATTGTCAGTAAGAGGATGCAGTTTTTATACTTGGGGCACATTTCACTGTGTGCTGTCTTGCACCAAGTGTAGTACACACAATGAGATTATTGGATGAACGATCGTCTTTTTTTTTTTAATAATATTTTTTTGCATGCTAGTCTCCATATCGAAAACGAACAGGTTACTAAAGTACAAAAATTCTCGTACGACAGAATACAAATTCAGAAGTGATGTAATGTATTTGTATTGCGTTTTCGGCCAAAAACTGTACTGACTAAACGAAAATTTTATGTACGAGAAAATTTTTTGTGTTTGTCCCTTCAGATCATTTTGGACAAAAGCTGTGTAAAAACGATCATAGCTTTTGTAGCTATCGCTTCAAAAGTGGTATTTTTTATACAATATTATGATCGTGTGTACAGGCCTTGAGACCTATTTATTAAAGTGACTGACAAAATAACTGTCTGCATTGCCAAAACAGTTTTATTTTCTTCCCTTTCTAAGGGAAAAAATCTCAGGGGACTGTCAGAAACCATAAAACAGACTGAGACAGAAGTACAATCAAATCACACTTGTTTATTAATAAAAATAAAAAGGTAAATAGAAAAAAGCGTAGTCAAGCATAGCCAGAGTCCAGTAGCCAGATCGGGTAGTCAGCCAGTCCAAAGTTCATTCACCAGATCATCACCCAGGCCGGAAGTCAGGGATCCAAGGAGAGCAACTGCAAGCAGGATAAGAAGCCAGGTGGGATATCAGCAAGCCAGTCTTGAAAACAAACAGCAGAAGATGGTTCCTTGTGATGTGACCAACGCGAAGGCAAATGAAAAAGTGAGCTGGAAGGCTTTAAATAGGCAGGTCAGACGAGCATCATCAGGAACAGCTGGTAACTGTGGAAAGAGAAGAGAGCTGGCAATTAGCCGACAGCTGAGCGGCCATCCCAGAGGAGGAAGGGCTAAGCCAGCCCTGACAGGGGCTCATATCTGCTATATTTACCTATTATTATTATTGTACAGGATTTACTGTATTTATTGGCGTATAACACTCACTTTTTCACCATGAAAATTGGGTGCAAATAGTGTGTGCGTGTTCTACACCAATGCAAACATTTTAGATGCCTCGGAGGGGACAGGGAGGGGGGCAGGTCGAGCGCCGTCAGATTACATACAGTGAGAATCTCCTGTTTACTTGGCGGCCTCTCAAATAGGAAGTCCCGTCTCCTGGGCCACCATTGGACCACTGTTCTGCCTATCAAAGGAGATTCTCACTGTATGCAATCTGTCGGCGCTCGTCCCCGCCCCCCTCCCTGTCCGCTCTAGGCTGCAGATGGGCATTGATTAGACTGCACTGATGGCAATGGTGAGGCTGTTGCATTGATGGCGATGGTGAGGCTGCATTGATGGCAATGATGAGGCTACATTGATGGCGCTTGTGAGGCTGCAGGTGGCCATTGATCAGGCCGCATTGATGGCAATTGTGAGGCTGCCGATGAGCACTGACTTTTATTTTGCTTTAAAGTCCCTTATTTAAAATGTAAGTTTTTTTCCTGAAACTTTCCTCTTAAAATGAATGTGCATGTTATACTCCTGTGCGTGTTATAAGCCGATAAATACGGTATATAGCGCTAACAGTTTCTGCAGCACTTTACAACATGAGGGCAGATAGTACAGATACAATTCAATACAGGAGGAATCAGAGGGCTCTGCTTGTTAGAGCTTACTATCCAAAAGGGAGGGTCAAGTGATACAAAAGGTAATAACTGTGGGGAAATGGGCTGATGGAGAAAATAAAAGTACAGTTGTTAGGTGAAGGCAGGATAGGCTTCTCTAAGGAGAAGGGTTTTCAGGGATCACCTAAAAGTGGAGAGTAGGAAATCTTGGCTAGAATTTTGCTTTTGCTCTAACGCATGCGGCGATACCTCACGTGTGATTTGAATTCCATTTACATATGTGGGCGTAACTGATGTGTGCGTTCACTTCTGAGCACACTGGGATGGGGCTGATTTAATTTAATTTTTTTTTAACTTTTATTTATTTTTTACACTTTAAAAAAAAAATATTGATCACTATTACAAGGACACATCCCCTAGGAATAGTGTGTGACAGTTCCTCTTTATGTAGAGATGTCAATAAGACCCCGCATCTCTCCTCCAGGCTGGAAAAAAAATTCTCGGCCTTTCCAGCCACATCCTCAGCTTTGTTTACTTGCACTGGCCCGGACATGATGTAATAACATCACACCTGGGCTTACGAGAGTCATAGAGATGACTGGCAACTATCTGGTCACCAGAAATCTCTTTGGTAAACTTCCGGAGGCGACCGATTAGTTCTCCGGCTCACTAATCGCGCGGGTGAGCCAGGAGAAGCAGCAGAGGGCAACTGTGGGGGGAGGGGGGACGTCCCCTCCCACTGCCTGTAACAATCAACCGACTGAACTGTCGCTATGATTGTTCTTTCAGTGCATGGGAAAAAAAATGATGTCTGCAGGCATCATTCAGATATCACCACTCAAAGTCCATGATGTCATATGATGTACCTTGGGCGGGAAGCAGTTAACGCCAGAAAATATCCACAGTTGCTTTAATGAATTCCCCCCATAGTTTTTAGTGCAATACATTTTTGTTGAGTTTTTAACAATTTTTTTTACAAACATCTTGAAGTGGCTGTAAAGGTAATTTTTTTTTACCTTAAAGTGGTTATAAAGCTTACATTTTTTTACATTTATTGCATTTCTTGCATTAAGGTAGAAAATGTTTAGTTGTCAGCATTCCTCCTCGTTCTCCCTTTTACTTTCCTGAGTCCCCATTCTATCCAGCACTGTGTCCCTCTGCAGCTCCCCCCCCCCCCACTCCTGGGTCTCCCTGGCTTTGCTGCGGCATCGGGAGCCGTTGGCTCCCAGTGCTGTCAATCAAAGCCAGTGGTGAGGGGGCAGTGCGGAGTCCTGCAGTCTGTCAATTGACACGGCAGCGGGGCTCGGGAGCAAGCAAACGCCAGTGCCTCCATGGGAAGAGGCTTCCCATGGGGGTACTGGACAGAGGGAAGGGGCCAGGAACATTGGCGGGGGGACCCGAAAAGACAAGGTTCGCAGCCGCTCTGTGCAATGGAATTGCACAGAGCAGGTAAGTATAGATATGTTTGTTATTATTTTTTTTTATTTACATTTACAATCACTTCAATGAATTTTACACGTTAAGGTAAAAAACAAAACAAAAAAACCCTTCCAGTTACTGTTCCCCTACCCCCTTCCCCACATCCTTTTAACTGAGTGTCCAGCTTCAGTTCTTCTTTCTCCTCTCCCTGCATTCAAAATCTAAGTTAAGAGCAGCAGGAGCCATTTGCAATCAAATTCTGTAAATAAGAGCAAGCCCAGATGTCTGCCTCCCTAGCAAGCGGCTTGCTATTGGAGCATTCTCAAAAAAAGAGGACCCAGAAGAGGAGGTTCAGGGCTGTCTCTGTGCAATAGCCATGCACATAGAAGGTTAGTATAACGTTTATTTTAAGAAAAAAAAAGAGCTCTTAGAACCCTTTTAAAGTTCAAGATCATAACTGTTATTGTGCATAGGGATACCGTTTTGACCAATTGGATATAGAGTCCGAAGTAGACAATAATCTAGGGTGATACTAGAACAAAATATAACTCATTGACAGAGTGGTCCAGATCCTCTCTATTAGCCCTTGTACACACGGTCAGACATTCCGACAACAAAATCCGTCAGATTTTTTCTGACGGATTTTGTCCGAAACTGGTGTTGCATACACACGGTCGGACAAAGTTGCCGGAAAATCCGATCGTTCGGAACGTGATGACGTTCGTTCGTTACGACGGGACTACGTCCAGGCGAGTAGCCAATAGCTTTGGTCTCGCAATTTGATCTGAGCGTGAGTGCCACTTTGTCGGAACGGAATTCTCTACAAACGATCGGACATAGTCCGGTCAGATCATGTTGTCTGCAAATTTTTATATCCAGCTCTCAAACTTTGTTGGTCAGACAAGTCAGATGACGCCCACACACGGTCGGATTATCCGACAACACGGTCCGATCGGACATTTTCCGTCTGGATGTCCGACCGTGTGTACAAGGGCTAAGACTCTGTTGATGGATTTCATAGAAACTGAGGAAAAGAGAAGAGAAGGAGGGAAGGGTGGATATATGGGGGGAAAAGGGTCATCAAACCGGACCTAAGGACCCAGAAAGCCCACATAAATTCCAAAAAGAAGGACATTTGTGAACCAGGGGACCAGATAGTGGAGTTGGACATTCTGTATACTTAGCAAATTTTGCAATTCTTTGACTGAAAGGTTCTATACTTGTGGGCGAATGGAGGGGTGTTCCTTTTATGGGACTTTAAATGGGAAAAAAGCTACTTTGGAGTAATAATGTGTGTGTGTTTTATTTTGAAAAAAGTGTAAATAAAACAAAAATGTAAAATACATAGGCACAGTTATAAAAAGGAGAAATTATACAGGATGCAACATATACCAAAAAATGCAATACAATATGAAAAGGTCACAATCATTGGCTCCGTTAGACATGTAAACTACATAGACGGAGACTATCCAATGCTTTTCGAGTAAGGTAACAAGTAAGTAGCTCTTCTTCAGGGCTACTGATTGTAAACAGCACGATAGAGATGTGTCTGCAATTGAGGGAATAGTTTGTGAACAAATAAAAGAAGCAGTAAAAAAAACTACAAAATATTCACATAATAGAGGCAATGTCATTCATTATGAAACGTTTATTGTGTAAGAATCAGTACTGACCATAGAGTATTGCTTGAGAGCATCATAGGTTCCTGCATCCATGTAAGAAACATATTAAAAAAACACAAGGAAAAGGAGAAGCCGTAGTGACCGCTGGCCACTAATCCAAGTGCCTGCTCCTGGACCGGGTTGAGGAGGGCCGTATGCGTCAGGCCAGGAGAGGCCCGGAGGGGAGAGAGGGAGAATTCTCCACAAAGGGCGCCATGACACCCGATAGAAGTGGCGCTTCTTGGAGGTTTGACCTCACCGCCCTAAAAAGGGGAGAGGGATATGAGAAACAATAAAAAATAGCTGGATCTTGAGAGGCCATGGGTGTCCTGAACCCAAAAGTACATAGATCCTCTAAGTAATAAGTTGTATTCGTACCTGGGAACATCCTAGAGAGGGGTATCAGATCCTGTTGGACAACGATCCAAATTATGGGCAACACTCGCTCCACTCAACACCAGTATGGTGACTTCCGGTGCGGGGGAAGAAGGGAGAGAGAGAAGGGGGACACAGGGAAATATAAGGAATAGTCCCTGTGTGTGGAGGCTAGTTAAGTGTGCCTCACTCCCTATGTACCCCAACTGCCGAGATGAGGATAAAAGGTGGACCGGGCACAAGGTCCGGTGAGGGACTATACTTGTGGGAGCTGTGCCTATCTACCTCAATGGAAAGTGGGCAATTGATATCACAGCATTAACTGCTTCATCACTTTGTGAAAATGTGTTTCTAACATTTATTCTGGACCCTTCAAGTATCTGTTTATGGAGGTTGTGGGGCAGCCATGGTGACAGTTACCGTAGATACTATAATTTCCCTCAGTATATTTTACGTGTTATTTCATGTGATTCAAACTCTTTTAGCTCTTCATTAAGCTTGGATGTGACGTTTATGTGTAGAGCTCTGTCAAAAGAAGTACTTTGTTTCCCTATTGTTTTTCTTGCCAAATCTCCCCGTCATTACTGTCAAACTACGCACCAGCTGATCCCGAACTTGCAGGAAAGTGCAGGTGTTGAGATCTGGTTTGAACACTATGCTGGGAACCAGGAAGCTTGTTATTGTCCATAAGGACAATGAGGGGAATTCATCAAAGCTTTTCCCTCATCCCATTTTTATTCACATTCCTACTATAGCTTTATGTAAAATATGCCTTTTACAACTGAACAATCTGTGGCAACTTTTAGGTTGACATTTGTATTTTGTGGGAAACCACCACAGCATTAAAGTAGAACTCCAAGAATGCATTTTTATTTTTAGATTCTCTTTCCTCCTTCTGTATAAGGAAACTAAGATTGCACAGATACCGTTTTTTTTTCCAGCAAGTATGAGTACCAATACTTTCGGTCAAGTGCTCACTGATACCGATACTTTGCAAAGAATCGCGTGCGATTAGAACAGGAATGCGGTGCGATTCCTGTCCAAATTGAATGCGATTTCCCCCACTGCTCCTGTGTGTGGGTGCGGGTGTATAGGAAGGGGCAGTTTATTAAAAATGTTAGAACTCGCAGTACATATCTGGCCAAATTCAAAATCTTCATAGGTGTCCTGGTCCTGCCGATGGTAGCAAATCACACAGGTATTCACAGAGCTGGAGGAAAGTTCTGGCACCCCGTGGGTATAGGGCAGAATTTATGTCAGCTTGCCTTCACATCTCCTCCCGGCCTGTGAGCACCTCCAGCGGTTGTGATTTGTTATCATTGGCGGGACCGAGACACCTATGAAGATTTTGCATTTGGCCAGGTATGTACTTTGAGTTATAAAATTTTTATAAATTTTTATAAAATTTTTAATAAACTGCCCACTAGATGGCACTTTTCCCTTTCTATACATATATAGCCATCACATTTGATTCTTTGCAGTGCAGTTTGCACCCATTAATTTTGTATTGACGCAAATGGCACCGCAAAGTATCAGTTTTGGTATCGAGTACTGATACCAGCGCAAATGCTTGGTATTAGCACCGACACCAATACCGGTATCAGTGCATCCCTAAAGAGAACAATTGCCTTTTCTACTTACCCTCTCCACAGTCCAGTACTGTCCCCAACATACTCATTCATCCACAACCTGCAAGTCCTCTATGGGCAAAATGACACTCACATCACATAACTGACAGTTCACTCACTTGCAGAATGGCGAGCTGTTAGAGCAGACTATGCAGACGTTGATCGAAAACAAAGCCAATTCTCATTTCAGACTTTCTGGGTCTGTGCGTCCAACATTCAGTTTGTCCTGCCATCTGCAGGGTGGAGGGGCAGTGAAATTAACAAATTAAAAAGTAAGCTGTCTTTCCTAAACGGTGCACTGCCTGTTAATGTATTGAGGATGCTATAATGCGTGGGGATGTTTTTGGCAAAAGTAAATAGGAGTGAACTGACCCGTTATTTAACTTCTATTTCACATTTTCTGGTTCTTACCTCAGTGTAATTCTAATTATATGTTTAAATAAAACTATTGTATTTAACATTACATACTTATTTTTAGATCCAGCAAGGTTATCTCCATGTCTCTGTGCATCGCTATGCAATGCAGGCAGATCATATCCGGTAGGAGGGGCTAGCAAGGTGGTGTACTTCCTGATAACATCACAGCTCCCTGCCTAAGTACCCTTCCCAAAATCCCTTAGCCCTATTGTAATGAGTGGGATGGCTCTTGGGATGAGTTAGGTCTCTTTTTACATAGGGTGGATCCTGCTCTGATTACAGGTGATCAGCTCACTCAACCCCTGTTGATCACAGCAGAGTGAGAGGATGACATATTTTCTGCAGAGTGGATGCAGACAGAGCCCACTCCGCTCTATAGGCACTCGGGAGTAAATTGACTCTTTTTACACCTATTTACACCTGACTACCTCTGATCCACTCCAGCTCAATAGATGATGAGGGGGTCACCTTCCCTTTTTTTTTTTTTTGCACGCTCGATCGGACCCAAAGGTAGGTGGGTGTAAAGAAACACAAGTCTGTTTACACCTGCTTGTCCAAAGAGATGAATGGACCTTCCGATAAAGTCCACCTGAAAAACTGACTGGCAAACCTGATCGGAATGGCCGTGTGAAACAAAAACAAGAATAAGTAAAATTTAACAATATTTATTATACACCGTTAAAATCTAGAGAACATTCTTTTTTGGCTAAAAGCATGTAGTAAATGCTACCAAGCTTATTATACAAACAGAAAAGCACTTGAAGGTAAACAGAGGGTGGTGGAATCTACACATTTCATCCAGAATGGGCTTCTTCAGGATCCACTTTGTATTTACAGCTGTTGCTGTCTATATTTTTTTTTAGTAAATCTTTTTTTATTGAGTCTTCATAGGAATACAAATTGCCCACGCAGGGGCCATCCTCCAAATGCAGCATCCGGCCACATAAGGACACATTCTCATAACATACAATCTGTTCCCGATGCAGCAACAGGCCGCAGCAGGGCAACTTAAAACAACCACAACCTTAACTAGCTATACCCCAATGTGGGGAGAGGGTATTACAGGAGGTATTCATGCTACATGTTATATATACAGGACAGAATATCATAGTAACATTTGGGTCAACCTATCGTCCCACTATGGTTGCTGTCTATATTTACTCAGATTCTCACATACTACCGGATATTTCTTCCCACAAGCATTCTCCTTTGTATAAATATTGGGGTGAGTATCCCACAAGGTTTTTGTGCTCTGTTGCTTTTTGCCCTTGCCTCCCCCAGTCTGTGTGTCCCAATGTGACTCGTTTTATAGCCGGGTGGTTCCCCCCTTTTTTTTTCTCCCCTTCCTGCGGGTGGTATATTGATGTATTGCAGTACTTTTTTTTTTCTCTCTATTCTGTATTGGTGTTAGTATAATGCACTGTTTGTATTACTCTCCAGTGTTAAAGCTGTAAATACAAAGTGGATCCGGAAGAAGCCCATTGTGGGTGAAACGCGTACCCTCTGTTTACATTTAACCTACCTTTGCTGGTTGTATAACAAGCTTGGTAGTGTTTGCTACGTGCTTTTAGACCAAAAAAATGTCTCTAGATATTAACGTTGTATAATATTGTTAATTTTAGTTATCCTTGTTTTTGTACATGATTGTAATTTTTTTGGCATGCTAAAATCCCCTATATCCCATATCTCTCTTTCTGGTAGATCGAGGATGACCACATAGCCATACTTTAACAGTTAGCCAGACTTCTAGACTGATTGGAGAGATGTGAATTCTGGCTAGACATGGGTTTCTGTACTTTGCACAGTGTTTCTAACCATATTCAATAGGCCCAATGAGCTTGCACATTGAATTGAGAATTGCATTGCAAGACTTTTCAGTCCCACAATGTTTCAACGTAGTTCCTTTTGTAGTGGACCGCCCTCCCCCTCCTTCCCATAGATGATGTTTCCTAATCCTTGGGATAAATCTGGCATTTCCCTAAATCCTTCCGTGACCTGTTGCTATTTTAAGAATGTTGGAATGTTTTTTGGAGGAAGAGATCAGTTAAATATACACAAAGCAAAATAAGCTATATATGTTGCGCATGTCCTGTTTAAAAAAAAAAAAACACAATAGAATGTAAAAGGTAAAAAGAAGACACCAGAGTATTTAATTTTCAAGTCTCGAGCCTCAATTAAAGGGAGGTGATCTATAAAGGCTTGGTTTACCTTTATAATAAAATTTGCAGTGCAGTCATGGGGCCCAGTAGGTTAGAAGTCATGGTGCATTTTAGTGAAATGCCATACCAACTGAAGCTTCTGCAAAGCCTGACCTAAAAAAGTGTTGTTCTTATTGATTGGCTCCATTCTGCATATAAGCTAGGATGGATGGTATTCTGAGTGTGCCTTCATCATCACAGGATAGAGTGCAGCTACTGTATTTCTCATCCATAAATCTGCACATGCGCAGTGTGCTCTCCCTACCGTTGTCACAGCTTTGCTACATGTAAGCTAGGAAATACCATAGACCAACCGTCCTAGTTTATATGCCGTATGGCTCCAGTCAATGAGAATGTCTTTTTTTTTGGTCAAGCCACTAGTGAAAGGCTACATGCGCACAGACATAAATATGGACATTTGGCTACACAGTATAATAATAAGCCTATATTTGCAAAACCAAGGAGTCCCAACTACAGCATATTTCTGTCCATTTTACTAGATTACAAAATACGCTGTGCGCCTGTAATCTTGTGTAAGCGCTGTTGCTTGTGAGCGCATGTGCATATAGGTATTTTCTCTAATGATTTGAATTCCAGGATGTAAGGGAAGATCTTCATCATCCTTTGCTCTTAGTGCAAATAACTTCTGGGATATGAACAGTGCATATAAAAACTTTAACGTATACACAGAAACTAAGCATGCCACTCACAGTAAATATCTCATTTTAATTTGCCATTTCACAACAGTTTTATTGGTTCCCCTATTTTAAAATTTGTTGATTTTGGTGAAGTTTCTCTTTAAATGCTGATGAACCCAATAATGGAATTTACCATATTAGTGAGCTGGTAAACATTTGCGCAAAGCATGCCACTCACAGTAAATATCTCATTTTAATTTGCCATTTCACAACAGTTTTATTGGTTCCACTATTTTTGTTTTTGGTGACTTTGGTGACGTTGCCCTTTAAATGCTGATTAACCCAATAATGGAATTTACCATATTAGTGAGATGGTAAACATTGGCGCAAAGTACACTTATGATTTTAGTGAGCAGAGGGGGCGTGGGCTCCCCCCAACAGGAAGCTCATGCAGTAATGGTGATCCCAATTATAGGACCACTGCTTATAGCTAGAAAATAATAGCTATAATTGTATTATAATGTGTGATCATTTGACTGAGGAATGGTTTGCTCAATTAATATAGTAACGTGTTGACTGCTGATGAAATGAAGTGCCTTTTCCCACCATACCCCAAATTATAGCAAACCGGTCTGTTTGAGTTCTGTCCCACACAATTACTGTATCTGTTCAGCTCTACCCAAGAATATATGCTCCATTTGCTTTGTATCATTTACTTGCAAGCCTCACGAAGGCTTTCATTGTTATATTTTTTGGCTTTTGTTGGATTTTTCTCCAGTATGTCTGGTATCTGATTTTACAAGTGTTTGTATTCTTTAGAACTTTTCTGCTTCAGGTCACCCAAGGCTTCAAAAGCTTCGGCACATTTGAAATATGGATGTAGATGTAAACATGTCACATTCGATGCCATGTCATCATGACCAGGGACTCAGAGTGGCACTTACAAGTGAGAATTTTGCAGCTGAATTTGTTTACTGGCAAAGAAAATATTCGGAAAGCCATGACAATATACAGAATTATCTGGTTCATTTCATGTGGACACACCTACATTCTACATTTTCTTTTTGGGTGGTATAAAGGTCCTGAAGTATTAAGGTAATAAATGAGAAAGGAATCGTACGCAGACGCTTATATGACATAACCTGTTAAAGGCACACTCCATTGGATATGAATGCTTGACGTGCATATGGGGGTACAGGCCTACCTGATCAATATTTCTTTCCGTCCATGCAATACTGCTCTGCACTAGTCACTAAATCTACTGTTTCAAGAGAGGAATCATCAAGAGCAATGAATGCTGTTTGCTTTCCTTCTCATACAGAACGCTTTAGGGTGAAAAAATTGGCAGTGGAAGTGAAGGAGAGTCAGTCATGCAGCATGCGCAAGATTGAAAGAGGTTAAATAAGAGCACTTGTATAAATAGTGTGATATTGCAGGGTTTCGCTCAACGTGTAGTGTTTTTCGTGAGTTCAAACCAGCCAGTTCAAAAGTAACTTTGGCGTTAACCTCACAGGGGTTCCCAACACCATATCAAATCATAAAAGCAAATTGTTATTATGAGCAGCGGTCCTGCAAGAAGAAACCTCCTGGCTTCTTCTTGCAGTACCACTGCTCATGCCTCAAGCTTAGGTATTTTGTCTGGACCATCTTACAACTTCGCCGTGCTCATGTACAACACTGTACCCATGTTTGCTCTCTCTTTCTTGCAGCTCCCTGCTGATCTTCTGACCTGCCCCTCACTCTGACCTCTGGGCAGAGGACTCGCCTTGTCTCCTGTGTGGACGCGCTAATAACTGCTAGGTTCTTGACTATAACAGCTGTGCACACTCAGCTTCCTTGTCTCCAGAAAGACCTAGACACAGGGTTAGAAGCTTCTTCCCTCCCAAAGCTCTTCAAAGCCTTTGAACTCCAAACCCAATTCGGGAGTGTGACAGACCTAGCCAGGGCAGAGGCTTTTGGAAGGGACTGAATGTTAGCCTCTTGCCCACTGATCATGGGCCCTGGCATTTGGGGGAATGGTGCTTTTTGTTGTTGTTTGTGTTAATTAACTCTGCTACTGTGAGGTTTTCTTGGATTTGCCCAAAGACTATTCTTGGTTGTTAATTCTGAACAATACATGATCATTGCAAGACCTGATCACATTGACCTCTGGAGACAGACTGTCTGGTCACCTAGGCTGCCTTAAGGGCTGTGTTAATTAACATGTTAATTATGTAATTCTGTCATTCCACTATAAAAAGGCCACGTACCACTCCAGGGGATACTCAGCCAAATTTGACAAAATATGGAATTTTTGGTTTGAATCGCACACAATTCCACGTAATAATTACTATGATGCCAGTTAGCTTCTTGCTCGTTTCTACTAGTATGTGCCTAAAAGCCTTCTAGCCATTTTTCTTCATTATTATTCTTTAGTGTTATAGACCCAGTACACATACCACCCATTTACCATGCCATATCTTCCATTTATTGTCCTAAGAATGGTGTTTGTTGAATTTGATATGCTATACTACTTATTCTACTTATCTGGTGGATACGAGCAGTGTAAAGTGTAATGCCGCGTACACACGACAAGACTTTTCAACATCAAAAGTCCGACGGAATGATTCCGGCAGACCATTCGATCGTGTGTGGGCTGCAGCGGACTTTTGATTTTGATTTGATTTCCGCCAGAACTCCGCCGGACCCAGTTCCTACCGAGAAATCCGCTCGTGTGTATGCTAGTCCGACAGACAAAAACTGACGCTAGGGCAGCTATTGGCTACTGGCTATGAACTTCCTTATTCTAGTCCAGTCGTACGTCATCACGTTCCAATCCGTCGGACTTTGGTGTGATTGTGTGTGGCCAAGTCCGTTCATTCGGGAAGTCCGTCAGAACTCCGTCGAAAGTCTGTCGGACCTAAGTCCGGTCGTGTGTACGCGGCATAAACTTTGTTTATAGTGTTTCTGATCTGAGGTCATGACTATGTTAGTGTTATTTTTCGAGCCGGTATATGCTCAGAGGCTCTGTTTTGTGCACCAATCTTTACCTCTGAAAAAAACAATAAAAATAATTTACAAAAAAAAAAAATATTCTGGAGCTCCTCCATCTGTATCTGCGGGACCTCCTATGAGCCGTTTACCTTTTCTAACACCATTGCAGGGGCTAGCACTGTCACAACAATAGATAAGAGAAAATTCAGAGTGTTTCTGATATAAAGTGTATCTATGAGCAAAATGTAAAATCATGTATTCATTTCTATATTGTATTTCACGTATTTCTAACATGCTACTATTATCTGAACTATCTTGACATATGTAAACTTACTTTGTGAAGATCCCCATACATGCATGTCCAGGAATTCTGTGACACATATTTACTATGCCCTAGGACAGGATTCTCCAAACTGTGGCCCAGTGACCGGATGTGGTCCTTTGATTACCATTATCTGGCCATTAGGGCACTGCTCCCCTCAATGACAATAAGGGTACTTTCACCCTGAAGGCGTTTTAGCGCTAAAAATAGCATCTGTAAAGCGCCTGAAAACTGCCTCCCTGCCACCCTAGTGTGAAAGCCTGAGTGCTTTTACACTTGGGGCGGTGCACTTGCGGGAAGGGAAAAAAAGTCCTGCAAGCAGCATCTTTAGGGCAGTTTTGAGGCGCTGTATACAGCACTCCTAAACTGCCCCTGCCCATTGGAATGTATGGGCAGCGCTTCTGAAGCACTTCAAAAGCACCGCAACACAGGCGGTTTTAACCCTTTTCTTTTCTTTCTTTCCCCCCCCCCCCCCCCCATACCAAGGATAGGGCATGGATTACCCCCACTGATCTTAGAACATTTTCTACTACCAGTGTCCACACTCTGGCCCCCTGAAGTCTGAAGAACAGTAAACTAATCCTTTGCTTAGAACGTTTGGAGACCTCCGTCCTAGGAGTATGGGGGCTACTTTTGTTCCACATAGTCCCACTATATATAGCCGTCCTCTCTTATACATACTAGACCTCTGAATATCTAATATAAGTTGCAGTTTTACATTCTGAGCAGTGTTACAGATACATAAATAAATTTAATATTTTAGCAAAATATCCAATACTAAATATGTTATACATGTAGTAATGTGTCCTTGAATCAAACCTGATGTAACTATGGAATAATAAATCGGAGAGGTTATTTACTTATTTCTTTTACAGTCTATATGTTATTGCATAAACATTTTTGACATTTACCGTGCATGCCTGTTTTGAGTAATTATGACATATTTATACTGGGTCCTCGATTTGCGGTCATAAACAGTTTTGTAACCTTTTTCCCTGCTTGTGATAACTGTGCAGGGAAATGCTTGAGGATGGGCGCAGCTCAGGATGTAGACAGAAGCTGGAATCTGGACCTTTGCACTGTAAATATACTAAGTAAATCAACTGACCTTCCCAATCATAACTTCGTCTAGACGAGGCATTGGTATTCTCTCTAAGAGAGTTTCATAAAGGTAGAAATCCTTTGGTCGAGACAATGAGATGTTTTCAGTAGTAGTATAAACAAATGAAATGTGCTTTAGAAACACACACTTAAATATATATCATGTCAACACATTATACATGAAAAATGATTAATCTATTGCCCTCTTAGGCATATATTACCATAGCAGCCTTAAAGCAAACTCATCCCAAAAATTAAAACTCACGTCCCCTACAAATGCCTATATTTACACAGCTCTCTGATCCCCTAGGCCACTCAGCCAAATTCCCCATAATTCTGGGTTTGCTAGAGGGACCATGTGATAGACCCCTTGCCTACCCACAAATCAGTAATCAGGTCTTGAAAGGCCAATTGCCAGGTCCCAGTGCTGTCACTTGGCTATCAGGGGGCATACCATTGAGTGTATCACATGGTTTGTTGTCATTGAATCAAAAAGGTCAGACGTCATATGACATCCTACACTTTGAATGGAGATATCTGAATGATGCCTGCAGCTACAGACTTCATCCAGATATATATCTATATTTTTTTAGCTGGCGATTCCCTTACATATAAAATCCATCTTAGTGGCTGTTTAGCACTTGATTGCTTTTTTCAGGTGGTGAAAGGGGACGCCCCCCCCCCCCTCCCCCTTGCCGCACTCTGGTTCTTTTCTGGGCTCGCTCATATGATCAGGTAGCCAGAGAATGAATCCGCCGGTGGTGGCGGTTTACCATAGAGCTGACCGTGGAGCAGATGGTTCCTGGCCATCTCTTTGACCCTCGGAAGCCAGAAGTGATGCCATGACGTCACTTCTGGCACTGGCAGATGTAAACATCTCTCCAGCCTAGAGGAGAGATGTGGGGACTTATAGACCCCAGATCTCTCTGTAAAGATTACCTGTCATGCCCTTTTCCTATTACAAGGGATGTTTACATTCCTTGTAATAGGAATAAAAGTGATCAAAAAATAAAATATTAAATGCAAAGTGTAAAAATAAAATGAAAATATACTGCGGCACAATGGCTCTCCTGTGAAATCAAATACGGTACGTCCTACCCTTTTTCGGCCACCAAAGGGCACAGGCGCACCCGCGGCACAGTGGGGGAGCCGATGCGCATGGCCAGCAGGTACAACCAATGTCGGCAACGCACGCACACGCGCGCCAGCACGGGGATTTGTGTGTGTAAACACACAAATCCCTGTGCTGTCAGAGGAGAGGAGCCATATCGATTGTACCTACAAAATAGGAAAAACTATATGTCTCCTCTCCTAGTCAGTCCTATCCCCATACAATTAGAACACACTGCGGGAACACACAATTAACCCCTTGATCGCCCCCTAGTGTTAACCCCTTCCCTGCCAGTGACATTTCCACAGTAATGAGTGCATTTTTATAGCACTGATCGCTGTATAAATGCCAATGGTCCCAAAAAAGTGTCAAACGTCTACGATCTGTTGCAATACTGCAGTGCCGCTAAAAATCACAGATCACCGGCATTACTAGTAAAAAAATAAATAAAAATGCCATAAATCTTTCCCATAGAGTACAGACAATATAACTTTTGTGCAAACCAATCAATATACGCTTATTGCGATTTTTTTTTTTAACCAAAAATATGTAGAATATATATTGGCCTAAACTGATGAAGAATTGTTGTTGTTTTTTTAATTTTTGGCAATATTTATTATAGCAAAAAGTAAAAAATATTTATATTTTTTCAAAATTGACGCTTTTTTTTGTTTATAGAGCAAAAAATAAAAACTGCAGCTGATCAAATTCCACCAAAAGAAAGCTCTATTTGTGGAAAAAAAGGACACAAATTTAGTTAGAGTACAGCGTCGAACGACTATGCAATTGTCAGTTAAAGTGCCAAATTGTAAAAAGTGCTCTGGTCAGGAAGGTGGCTGAAGTGGTTAAAGTGCCCCCATCCCCTTGTGCTTGCAAACCCATATGTAGGTTGTGCCCACATATGTAAATGGCGTTCAAACCACACATGTGAGGTATCACCGCAAATGTTGGAGCGAGAGCAATAATTCCAGCGCAAGACCTCTTCTGTAACTCTAAACTGGTAACCAGTAAAAAAATTTAAATCATGGCCTTTGGAGATTTTAAGGTGCCAAAGTTTGGCACCATTCTAAGAGGGTGTGCAATTTTAAAGAGTGACACGTTAGGTATCTATTTACCAGGTGTAACATCATCTTTTACATTATACAAAAACATTGGTGGTAAATATTGTGTTTTGTTTTGTTTTTGTTTTGTTTTTTTAATCCATGAAACTGTTTTTTTCCGCCAAAAAAGTGCATTTGAAAAATTGCTGTGCAAATACCATGTGTCATAAAAAAAATGACAACAACCGCCATTTTATCCCGTAGGGTCTCTGCTAAAAATATATATAATGTTTGGGAGTAATTTTCTAGCAAAAAAAATGATGATTTCTACATGCAGAAAAGGAATGCCAAAATTGGCCCGGTATGGAAGTGGATAATTACAAAATATAAATAGAAGTAACATTTTATTAAATTAAATAACTCACATTGAAAAGATTGCTCGCATTAAGATGATCTTCATTAAAGTAAAGGTAAAAACCTTTAAGAGATTGCAATGCACAGAGATAATGCCCTAAATGCAGGTAGGAAGCGTTTGAAGCATGTCTGTGCGCGTGTGCTACTTTGCAATAACAGCGGTGCATGGCCGTGTACAGCTGCCTTCGCCTATTCATGTCTATCGCCAGCTGTGCACAGCTTCAGGACATCCTGGGTAACAGAAATAACACTGCTCGGGCAAATGCACCCATTAAGCAATATACTGAATAACTGCTACATTTTTGCTGAGTATTATTATTAGTCATCCTTGTACTTCTTTTTACTATATACTAATTGTTTTTTATTATCAATATATGTTTTTTTAGATGTGTTACTGCTCATTCACTTGGGCGCTGCAGCTAAAGCTCTCATGTGAATAAGGCCTTAGCCCTTGTACACACGGTCGGACATTCCGACGGAAAATGTCCGATCGGACCGTGTTGTCGGATAATCCGACCGTGTGTGGGCTCCATCGGACTGTTTCCGTCTGAATATCCGACCGACAAAGTTTTAGAGCTGGGCTATAAAATTTTCCGACAACATAATCCGATCAGACTTTGTCTGATCGTTAGTAGAGAATTCTGATCAAGACCAAAGCTATTGGCTACTAGCCTGAACGTAGCCCCGTCGTAACGAAATAACTTCATCACGCTCTGAACGATCGGATTTTCCGACAACTTTGTCCGACCGTTTGTATGCAGCACCAGTTTCGGACAAAATCCGACGGACTTTGTTGTCAGAATGTCCGACCATGTGTACAAGGGCTAAGTGTGTGTTTTGTCTAGATTTTGTTGTTGTTGTTACTAGTGGGACTTGAGTATCTTATATTAGGTTCATGTACAACTTGTTCCGGAATTATAAGTTCTGCTGTCAACACTTGCGGTGTATATGCGGATTCAACACTTTTCGGCTTGTTTAAAAAAGGCCCAATAAGTAATTTAATCTCTGATGGCTTTTGTTGATCTCTAATGGCCCATACACACGATTCGAAAAGGTCGTCTGACTTTTTTCGCTTAATAATCGCAAGTAGGATTTGAATAGGTTACTAAAGTCACGAAAATGCTCATACAACAGAAAAAAAAAACAGAAGTGATGTCATGTGTTGTAATGTAATTGTATTTTCGAACGACAACTGTACTGACTAAACTAAAATTGTACAGTCTGATATTATACAAGGAAAATTTTCGCACTTGTCCGATTGAATAATATCTGATGAATTGTCCTAATCGGCTCTCGGTAACTCTGTACTAACGATCGCGTCGAAGGCAGTATTTTTCATACGATTTTCAGATTGTGTGTACGGGCCATAAGTGTGGCTGTCCTAAGGCCGCGTACACACGGGCGGACTGTCTGACAGACTTGGTCCGCTAAAACGTGTTTCAGTGGACAATCCGCTCGTGTGTGGGCTTCAGCGGACTTTTTCAGTGGACAGTCTGGTGGACTAAGTCTTTCGGAATTTCCGTAATATTGTCCGTCCAAACTTGGTTTCAGCGGACAGTCCGCTCGTGAGTAGGCTAGTTCGACGGACTAAGTATGGGGCATGCTCAGAAAGGATTTACACGGCCGAAGGTTGCATTGCAGTGTATTGGACGTCGTATTTCTAGTCCCGTCGTACGTGCTGTACACGTCATCGTGCAAGCTTTCGGCGGACTGTCTGTTCATCGTGTGTGGTCAAGTCCGTTCATTCGAAAGTAGGACGGACTGTCTGTCGGATTGTCTGAGTCTAGTTGGACGGATAGTCCGCCCGTGTGTACGCGGCCTAAGTATCCATCTGTGCACTGATAGGTGTTACTGAAGCCATGACTATCCCAGGTGGAAATAAGGAAATAATAATGTACCAGCTCTTTGATCAAATTAGTTGCACAGCTAATGTTCTGATATTGTGGCAGTGTGACATTTTCCCTTTATTTTCTTATTCAGGTGAATGCATCACGTCAAGAAGGCAAACTCATGGAGGAGAGTGATCAATTAATTGAAATTATCCAACAGAGAAGACAACTTATTGGAACAAAAATTAAGGAAGGAAAGGTAAATGTAAACTCTTAAGCAATGAAATGTATGTCCTATGCAAGTGCAGTAACAAATGTGATTTATGTAATACACTGTAATTGCATATATATGGATATATAATGTATACAATGTGTATGTATGTATATGTATGTATGTATATGTATATATATATATATATATATATATATATATATATATATATATATATATATATATATATATATATATACATATATATATATATATACAATGCTGTGAAAAAGTATTTGCTCCCTTTCTGATTTGAAATTTTTATTGCATATTTGTCACACTTAAATGACTCAGATCCTCAAACAAATTGTATTATTACACAAAGATAACCCGAGTAAATACAAAATGCAGTTTTTATTATTATTTATATAGCGCCAACAGTTTGCGCAGCGATTTGCAATATGAGGCAGACAGTACACTTACAATACAAATCAATACAGGAGGGATCAGAGGGCCCTGCTCCTTAGAGCTTACAATCTAGAAGGGAGGGTCAAGTTGAAACAAAAGGTAATAACTATGGGGGATGAACTGATGGAGAAAAATATAATACAGTTGTTAGGTGTGGGTAGGGTAGGCTCCTCTGAAGAGAAGGGTTTTCAGGGATCGTCTAAAAGCTAATAAAGTAGGAGATAGGCGGAGAGATTGGGGTAGGGCATTCCATAGGATTGGAGAGGCTTTGGAAAAGTAAAAAAAAGTTTTTAAATGATGGTTTCATTTATTAAGGCAAAAAAGCTGTCCACCCTGTATGGTTTTATGTGAAAAAGTAACTGCCCCCTGAGCCTAATAACTGGTTGTGTCAACCTTGGCGGCAACAACCGCAATCAAGCGTTTCCGATAACTGGCAATGAGTCTTTCACTTTGCTGTGGAGCAATTTTGGCCCACTCTTCTTTGTAGAATTGTTTTAATTCAGCGCCACATTGGAGAGTTTTCCAGCATGAACAGCCTGTGTAAGGTCATGATACAGCATCTCAATTGGATTTAAGTCTGGGCTTTGACTAGGCCACTAGCAAACCTAAATTTTGCTTTGTTTGAACCATTTGGTGGTGGACTTGCTGTTGTGTTTTAGATCATTGTCCTGTTGCATAACCCAAGTGCACATGAGCTTGAGGTCACAAACTGATGGCCAGACACTCTCCTTTAGGATTTTCTGGTAGAGCTCAGAATTCATGGTTCCATCAAATTAGGTAAGTCGTCCAGGTCCTGAAGCTGCAAAGCAGCCCCAGACCATCACGCTACCACCACCATGTTTGACAGTTCGTATGATGTCCTTGTTATGAAATGCTGTATTCTTTTTATGCCAGATGTAATGGGAGGCACACCTTAAAAAAAGTTAAATTCACTGGAGTTTCAAACCTTTAGAAATGGCTTTGAAACCCTTCCTAGACCGATACATGTACATTACTTTGTTTCTAATCCGTTCTTGAATTTTTATAGATTGTGGTATGATGTGTGGCTTTTTGTGATCTGTTAGCATGCTTCACTTTGTCAGACAGCTTCTGTTTATGTGATTTCTTGATTCAACAGGTCTGGCAGTAATCAGGCCTGGGTGAAGCAAGTGAAATTTAACTCCGCTTTTAAAAAAATTGTTGTAACCACAGTTCATTCATGATTCAGTATAGGAGGGGGCAATTACTTTTTCACATAGGGCCAGGCAGGTTTGAACAGCTTTTTTCCCTTAATACATGAAATAATAATTTAAAAACTGCATCTTGAATTTACTGGAGTTATCTTTGTGTAATATTAACATTTGTTTGATCTGAATCATTTAAGTGTGAGAAATGCACAAAAAAAATCAGAAAGGGGGAAAATACTTTTTCACAGCACTGTATATTATAAAGGGAAAACTGGTAATGGCAATGGTAACCTATCCATGAGACCGGGACAATGTGGAACCATCCAAGTAGGTTTGTCCTGCACTTATATTCAGAGAATGTTTTGCAATGCAGGAGGTTTTTTTTACAGTAAGTCCAAAAACAAACAGAATATCTGCATGTCTGAGCCACTAACTAAACTACACTAAAATATCTTACTAACAGGCAGCACTTGTACCTTTTTAGCATTATGTGAGAAGTCAACTTTTTTACCCAGCTGCAGGGTCTCACAGCAGAGAGACCGCCTTGAGCATCAATCAGCTCACATATATACTGTATAAAGGCCTATGGACAGCTGAGACTAATTATGGAGGTCTGACTAATGGGTAAAATGTGAACCCAGGGATGAAGGTCTCATTCCACCCAAAACTCTGCAAAGCCTCTGGGCTCCAGAACCTAGCTCAGAAATATTTAGGATCTGAGAAAATAAAAAAAGTTTGCTTTCTAATTAATGAACACAATCAATGTTATCATATGTGTATTTTAAATGATAGAGACAGAATATCAACCAAAATCCAGAAAAAAAACAGTATGTGCTCATGTGGTACACATACTAATCCTGTAAATTTAACAAGGTGCTCCTAACAATAACTTGTTATGTGTATAAAAGACACCTGTCCACAGAATCTCTTTCTTCTATTCAAACCTCACCATCATGGGCAAGACCAGAGAGCTGCCAAAGGATGTCAGGGACAGAATTGTAGACCTGCACAAGGCTGAAATAGGCTACAAGACCATCAGCAAGAAGCTTGGTGAGAAGGAGACAACTGTTGGAGCATTATTACAAAGAAATACAAAATAACCATCAATCGCCACTTGGTCTGGAGCTCCATGCAAGAAATCACCTCATGGGATAAGGATGATCATGAGAAAAGTAAGGGATCTGCCCAGAACTACATGGGAGGAGCTTGTGAGTGATCTCAAGGCAATTGGGACCACAGTCACCAAACAAACCATTGATAACACAATATGTCGCCATGGATTGAAATTCTGCAGTGCCCGTAAGGTCCCACTCCTCCAGAAGGCATATGTACAGGCCCGTATGAAGTTTGCCAATGAACATCTAAGTGATTCATAGAAGCATTGAGAGAAAGTGCTGTGGTCAGATGAGACTAAAATTGAGCTCTTTGGCATTAACTCGACTTTCCGTGTTTAGAGGAAGAAATATGCTGAGTTTGACCCTAAGATCACCATCCCTGCAGTCAAGCACGGAAGTGGAAACAACATACTTTGGGGCTATTTCTCTTCTAAAGGTGCAGGCCAACTTTGCCGCATTGAGGGGCCAATGGACGGGGCCACATATTGTAAAATCTTGGATGAGAACCTTCTTCCCTCAGCCAGAACACTGAAGATGGGTCGTGGATGGGTCTTCCAGCATGACAATGACCCAAAACACCGCCAAGGTAACAAAAGAGTGGCCATGTGTTTTTTCTCAATTTCTGGTTGATATTCTGCCCCTATCATTTAAAATACACCAATGATAAAAACAATAGACCCTTCACTTCTTTGCAAGTGGGCAAATTTGCAAAATCTGCAGGGGGTCAAATAATTATTTTCCTGTGTCTGCGTGTATGTATGTATGTGTGTGTGTGTGTGTGTATATATTAGGGATGCACCGAATGGGTTTTTTGGTGCCGAAACCGATACCGAAAATGAAAAATACACTAGGCCGAAAACCGATACCGAAACAGCACCGATACTGAAAATGACTGTTTTTAAAAAATATTTTTATACAGGAGATGGTCAGAGACTGGGGACATGGTACAGGAGATGGTCAGAGACTAGGGAAATTGGTACAGGAGATGGTCAGAGACTGGGGACATGGTACAGGAGATGGTCAGAGACTGGGGACATGGTACAGGAGATGGTCAGAGACTGGGGACATGGCACAGGAGATGGTCAGAGACTGGGGACATGGTACAGGAGATGGTCAGAGACTGGGGACATGGTACAGGAGATGGTCAGAGACTGGGGACATGGTACAGGAGATGGTCAGAGACTGGGGACATGGTACAGGAGATGGTCAGAGACTGGGGACATGGTACAGGAGATGGTCAGAGACTGGGGACATGGCACAGGAGATGGTCAGAGACTGGGGACATGGCACAGGGGATGGTCAGAGACTGGGGACATGGTACAGGGGATGGTCAGAGACTGGGGACATGGTACAGGAGATGGTCAGAGACTGGGGACATGGTACAGGAGATGGTCAGAGACTGGGGACATGGTACAGGAGATGGTCAGAGACTGGGGACATGGTACAGGAGATGGTCAGAGACTGGGGACATGGTACAGGAGATGGTCAGAGACTGGGGACATGGTACAGGAGATGGTCAGAGACTGGGGACATGGTACAGGAGATGGTCAGAGACTGGGGACATGGTACAGGAGATGGTCAGAGACTGGGGACATGGTACAGGAGATGGTCAGAGACTGGGGACATGGTACAGGAGATGGTCAGAGACTGGGGACATGGTACAGGAGATGGTCAGAGACTGGGGACGTGGTACAGGAGATGGTCAGAGACTGGGGACGTGGTACAGGAGATGGTCAGAGACAGGGGACGTGGTACAGGAGATGGTCAGAGACAGGGGACGTGGTACAGGAGATGGTCAGAGACAGGGGACGTGGTACAGGAGATGGTCAGAGACTGCGGACGTGGTACAAGAGATGGTCAGAAATTGCACACATGATACATGACACATGATACAATTGATACAATGCAGCCAGCCAGTGTCCCCTCACAGCAGCCAGCCAGTGTGTCCCCTCACAGCAGCCAGCCAGTGTGTCCCCTCACAGCAGCCAGCCAGTGTGTCCCCTCACAGCAGCCAGCCAGTGTGTCCCCTCTAATAGCAGCCAGCCAGTGTGTCCCCTCTAATAGCAGCCACCCAGTGTGTCCCCTCTAATAGCAGCCAGCCAGTGTGTCCCCTCTAATAGCAGCCAGCCAGTGTGTCCCCTCTAATAGCAGCCAGCCAGTGTGTCCCCTCTAATAGCAACCAGCCAGTGTGTCCCCTCTAATAGCAGCCAGCCAGTGTGTCCCCTCTAATAGCAGCCAGCCAGTGTGTCCCCTCTAATAGCAGCCAGCCAGTGTGTCCCCTCTAATAGCAGCTAACCTGTGAAGAGAAGAGGAGGAGAGTCGCCTCCGTCGCCTGTTTGATCACAGCAGGGGAACATCACAGCTTGCAGTTCAATAGCTGTGTGTTCCCCGCCGCGCGCCGTCACGTACAGCCCCTCCCCCTTGTCAGGGCACTTTGATAGACAGATCATCCGTCCAATCCTACGGGTGATCTGTCTATCAAAGTGCCCTGACAAGGGGGAGGGGCTGTACGTGATGGCGCGCGGCCGGGAACACACAGCTATTGAACTGAAAGCTGTGATGTTCCCGCGCTGTGATCAAACAGGTGGCAGAGACGGCTCTCCCGCACTATATAGATATAGCTTTTCATGATGGGTGCACCAGGAGCGGGGGGCGGAGCCCCGCCCCCTACCCTGGCCCCGCCCCATTTTCGGCTCCATTATCGGCCGTTTTTCTCTTTCGGCAAATTGCCGAAAAGGGCATTTTCGGCCGATATGTTTCGGCGGCCGAAATTTCGGTGCATCCCTAGTATATATGTGTGTGTGTGTGTGTGTGTGTGTGTGTGTGTGTGTGTGTGTGTGTGTGTGTATATATATATATATATATATATATATATATTTGTAGTATGAGATTATAAAACACTTTACAGTATTCAAAGGTCTGGGAAATGTAACCTGTGTCACAGTATGTAGTGTTTATGAAAGTGTACATATTCCATTGATCCAGAGCATGTATCATACATCGTAGCATGCAGAATTCCAAACCAGGTATCATAAAGCAAAACATGCAGTGCTCACCTGTTCACTGCTTGCAACAAAGCATGTCATGTAGAGCGTGATACAGTCATCCAGATTATGTAACTTGCAGCACAGGGCACAGAACACTGGTTTGGAATGCAATGTGCAGGACAGTGTACAGTGGTTCGTAGTGTGTAATGTACAGCAACCAGAAGTCAGTATTTGCATACAGTATTTGATTCAAGTCAGTATCTCAATGATTTGAAGCCAGAGGAAAGGAATTGTATTGGTAGCTAAAAATCCAAGCATTGACATTTTGATATATTAGGGTTTTTGAATGTGGGGGACACCAAAGAGACTACAATTAATTACAAGGTATGTGTAAGAGATTGACACAGATTACCCAATTTCCAACAATAGGGTTTGACTGGTGTAATACGGCTACCCTAGATTATAAAAAATGAAGCATGAGGTGGAAGGTTGTTTTCCATCTATGCATTTCAAAATTTAAATTTCGGTTTTGATTGTACTGGGCCTTTTGTACAAGACGTTTTAGAGAACGGTAACATTGTTGGAACCTTGCTTAAATAAACCTGTGCATTTCCCAAGAGAAGGCAGCCAACAGGACCAAGAAATCCATGTACTTTCGGTGATGTATCAAATAGTGTCCCCCATCACATAGCGTCCGCCCTGTACTGAACATCTCCGAAGATAAACGGCACCTGCGCAGTGAGTCCAGGTTTAAGCCTCACCATCCAAGTGGACATAGAGATAGAATAAAAAATAGCCGAGCGAAGCGAGGCCGTGCCCGAAGCGTTGCGAGCGAAGCAAGCCCGCGAGGTGTCCTGTTACTATGAGCAGCCTTATGTCCACTTGGATGGTGGGGCTTCAACCTGGACTCAGTGCGCAGGCGCCGTTCTTCCGCCGACTTTCAGAGTCTACTTGTCCTCTGTAGTGCGCAAGCACTGTGCCTGCGCAGTACAGGGCGGACACTATTCGATAGGTGGATACTTTTTGTCAGAACACCGGGTTTAATGATCATGTGACTTACTCCCCCTCGTCTCATGAAAAAGCATGGGTGGGGGGTGTTTTTGGTCACTCAGGTACCCAGCACTGTTATAGGGGACAAAGAAGAAGAGTCCTTAGCCTTGTGTAAGCTTTTAATCATAACTTAGAGCTTACACAGTTCATCTTTTTTTTGTTCCCAATAGCCAAATGGAGCCACAGAGCAACAAATGATAGATAAGTATGTGCAGCTGAGGGGGCCAGTAGTAAACTGAGCCTGTTGCTCTGCACTGCTTTGCTTTGCCTGAGGTTCAGCTTTCAGAAACAAGACATACAACATTTTTTGCAGGTTTCTGGTCCAAAACCATTAAAGTGTTGTTAACCCCACAGCCGTAAAATCAGTCTGTATATGGAGTAAAGCATGGTTGCTATACTCACTGTGGAGCCTAAGAGGCTAATCCTCTGCATTGTGGAGGGTAGAGGACAAGCTACACGTGCTCAATCAGTACTGTCCAGACAGAGGATCAGGGGTCCTGCATCCTCATATGGACATCTAGAGCAGTATGAAAACTCCTCCTACAAGTTTTAACCAGACACTGATAGAAGTCACAAGACTGCTATATACTGCTGATGAGAAAAGGGATTTAGCAGTTTATATTTACTAAAACCATTGCATTGCCATGTTCTGTGTACTGTGGGAGACCAGATATAGTGAATGCAGGGTCCTGGGTTTAGTAACCTCATACATTTTTTGGAGGGAGGTTACTAAACCCAGGACCCTGCATTCACTATATCTGGTCTCCCAGGAAGGTGCTGCCATGCTAATGATGCTAGTTGCCTGGCACAGATGTGCAGTACCTGCAGTAGTGTCTATTAGCACAGTGGTTCTCAACTCAGCCCTCGCGTACCCCCAACAGGCCATGTTTTGGGAACTTCCCTTAGATAAAATGGCCCTTATCAATACCACGTCATGGATATTGATTTAAAGCAGCTGTGTAAATTAAAGGAAAACCTGAAAACATGGCCTGTTGGGGGTACTTGAGGACTGAATTTGAGAACTACTGTATTAGCATACATCGCCACACTAGAAGTAAATTGGCCCTCATAAATCTAGTGACCAGACTAAAAGTGACAATGTATGGTCCATCCAACCCTTCTTTTTACAATACTGTTCTTTGGTCTTAATTGCTTTTGTAGGAAATTTTAACCCCTGGTAAGTGAGCAATTTTTTACCCTTAGAAGAGAGACTTTATTGTGTAACAATTTGCTTGCCTAGCTGAGCCCTCCTGGTATGTGGTATTCTGTAACTTCCAAAATGAACTTTAAATGTCAAGCATGGTGGAGCTTTTGTGAGAAAGCTGCCTTCTAAGAATAAAAGTCCTTTGCAGGTTTTAATGGTTCACTAGGCTGTCATGCATCTTTAATTAACTTCAAATAAAAGGCTTGTCGGCCAATAACCGAGGTAAAGCTGTTTGAAGAGCAGTCTTCCGAGAGGTGAAACTGTGAGGGCTTTAATGGAAAAGAAAGAAAAAATTATTTTGCTGTTTTAGGAAGGTTTCTTGGTCACTGACTTAAGCTCTTAAATCCTTTTAACAAGCAGTATTGATAAACGATGTGAAACGGGAAGTTTAGTTTTAAAATTGACCTATTGAAAGTCAGATTTACTATTAAAGAACAGCGTCAGACACCAAGCCAACGTCTGCTAAATAGGAAATATTGAAGGCGAAATGTCAGCAGGCATTTCAAAGTGCTTCTAAATGGAAGTGCAAGCTTTTGTCACATGGTTCTATATTGAGCAACCTCCTTCTGTGTGATCTACAGGAGACCAGGGAACACTAGGGGGTCTGTTTATAAAAGAAATTTGCTGGGCGAATGTCTCAAGCATTTACACAGCAGTCACTAATAATCCCTGTAAATTGCCGGATACCTTTCCAGTGAATGTCAGCTCCATCTAGTGGCCATAATGCAGTATTTTGCTGATTGAGGGGTTTCAGGAATATACCTCATTATGGCCGCTAGATGGAGTTCATGATCATAGGAAATACATGTATTAGGCATATAACAGGGATTATTTGTGACAGTTGTTAGACCTGCACAATTAATCGTTAAAAGATCGTGATCTCGATTCAACCCTCCTGACAATCTCTATTGCAGTTTGCCAATTCTTTCATATAACAAGTGGAGAGAGTTTTCTGCTCACTCAGCTGTCAAAAGGAAACATCCAGGCAGTCTGCCAAGTTTTTAAAATGAAACATTGTAATTAACTCTTCCTTCTTAGATCAAAGGGAAACTTCTGTGTGTAAAGAAAAAAAATCCAGGCAGTCTGCCAAGTTTTTAAACAAAGTGTAAATGCAGGAAGTTTAACCACTTAAAGTCTAAATCTTTTTCTGACACTTGTTTCTTAAGTTAAAATCAATATTTTTTGCTATAAAATTACTTGGAACCCCCAAACATTATATATATTTTAGCAGAGAGTCTAGAGAATACAATGTTATTTACTGCAATATTTTATGTCACACTGTATTTGCCCATCGGTCTTTCAAACGCAATTTTTGGGGGAAAAATACACTTCAATTAATTAAAAAAAAAAAAAACAGTAACATTAGCCACATTTTTTTTATATATTAATGTGAAAGATGATATTACGCCACGAGAATTGTGATCTAGCTTCTAAGCAAAAAAATTGTGATTCTCATTTTAGCCAGAATCGTGCAGCTCAAAGCTCTTGCACACACGGTCCGACATTCTGACAACCAAATCCGTTGGATTTTGTCCGACGGATTTTGTCCGAAACTGTTGCATACACACGATCGGACAAAGTTGTTGGAAAATCCGATTGTACATAACGTGATAACGTTATTTCGTTACGATGGGTTTACGTTCAGGCTAGTAGACAATAGCTTTGGTCTAGTCCGATGGAGACCACACACAGTCGGAATATCCGACAAAATGGTCCGATAGGACACATTCCGTCGGAATCTCCGACTGTGTGTACAAGGGCTAACAGCTGTGCAAATGTTTTATAAATAAACCCCTTAACATGCTTGTAAACCCATACATATACCCACTGAAGTGACTAGCCTGAAGTGATACACAGAGATGAAACAAATCCTCTTAAATAAATTGTACCTGTTTAACCACGGCCCTCTCTCCTCTACAGCCTACTAAAACATTCAGCTCAAAGGCTTTTTCTCAGCTCTCAGCAGACAGGAGTGGGATCTGACATCACACACTGCACAGCATAGAGAGGAGAGCTGAGTGTAATCTGAGACCTGAATGGGCGGAAAGGACACCCCTCCACCTCCTACACATTTTCATAGGGAAACATGCATAGGAGAGACTGTCAATCACCTTCAGTGTGCTAGAGAGGTGACAGGGCCATCTCCCGAGGTTCTGTTGTGTCTGCATGGGCTGTTAGAAGTGAATCAGGCAGATAGCAGTAGCAGATCAATTAGAGAGCATACCTTTCATCAGAATTGTCAGCTACAGTATATCACTCTGCCCTTGTTTTCATGTGTATGAAATGCCATGACAAATTACCATTACATTTCATGGCAAGAGAAGTGAGATTTCCAGGAAGATCTCAATAGCACAGTGAGCATGTTTTGTAACATAAATGGACTGTTCAAACTCACATGAATATTTATATCTGTCAAAATGATTCATTCATTTGTGAAATATTCAGGTAAATATTCTTAGAACATACAGATGCAATTCAATTCAATATATTGATATTAATTAAACCATTTTGATTTTGTAGCAGTTTTTTTTTTTAAGTTAAAATCTGCCTTTTTGGATAAAAAATTAAAAACCTACAATATTATATATTTTGTCAACATGGAGGCCCTGTATAAAAAAAAATATGGTAGTTGCAGTTTTTTATATTCACGTGACCAAGATTTACCCCCCTTCATGACCAGACCACTTTGTTTTTTTATGGCACTGCATTACTTTAACAATTGTACGGTCATGCAACGCTGTACCCCAATAAAATGTATCATATTTTTCCACAAATAGATTTTTCTTTTTGTGATATTTCATCACCACTGCGTTTTTTTATTTTTTGCCCTATAAGCAAAAAAAAAAACACCGTACATTTTGAAAAAAAAAAAACTAAACAATATTTTTTACTTTCTGCTATAAAACATATCCAATAATAGAATAAAAAAATCTAATTTCTTCATAAATTTAGGCCAATGAGTATTCTGCTACATATTCTTGGTAAAAAAAAAATCCCAATAAGTGTATATCGATTGGTTTACGCAAGTTATAGCGACTTATAGCAGGACTGCGATATTGCAGCAGGCAATCGGACACTGGCGCTTTTGGCACTTTTTGGGAGCCAGTAACACTAATACAGTGTTTAGTGCTAAAAATATGCACTGTCACTGGCTGGGAAGGGGTTAAACATCTAGGGCAATCAAAGGGTTAAATGTGTACCTAGCCAGTGTTTATGTGTACTGTGTGTGGTGCTTTTACTAAGGTAAGTGATGGATTTTATTCCTTGTTTTGCAGGAAAAGAAAATTCATTACTTCCCCCTGTCAGGACGGAGCTCTGCCTTGTCTTGTTTACATAGGCAGAGCTCTGTCCAGCCTCTGTTCCCAATGATCTGTAGGTGCCAGCGGACATCTGTTGGCTGGCACCCGCTGATTGGCTTCTGCTGTTACAAATCAAGCTGTTTAATACTTTTTTTTTAATGGAAAATAAATATTTATTAAAGTGGTTGTAAACCCTTACAAACCACTTTGACCTACAGGTAAGCCTAGATTAAGGCTTACCTGTAGGTCCAAGAAATATCTCCCAAACCTATACGGTTTAGGAGATATTTGCCCGAAGACGGGCACGGCTATCTAGGGCAACAGCGACAGCGGCGCGCAGGCGCACTGAGCGGGGCATCGTCGATGACGGCAATGCCGCGAGTCTCGGCTCCCGTGCGCATGAGCGGGAGTGACGTCTTCGCTGCTCCGGCGAATCACAGCGCCGGAGCAGCGAGACCCACCAAGAAGATGGACGCTCGGAACTACAGGGGACAGCGGTGACTTCGCTGGCTCCTGTGTCAGGTAAGTGACCCATAATGGACTACTATGCGATGCATAGTAGTCCATTATGCTTTGCCTTTACAGGGAATGAAAGAGGAAGTAAACTCATCAGGGTTTACTTCCTCTTTAAAATAAATGTTAGTGCAACAAGCACTATTTGTTCTGCAGAAGTAAATAGATTTTTCGTCAACAGAGCATGGCTTTATATATATATAATCAATACATGAAACTTTGAATGCCTACAGGTCATTCGTTTTGAGTTAAAGGATAATTAAACCCAAAACAAAATGCATTTCAGCTTACAGGCCTTAAATGTGGTGGATGTGGCTGTCGTAAAGTAGTTTTTTTTTTTTTTCAAGCCAAGAACATTTTCAGCAAACACAGACAATACATGTTGATACTGCCAGAAATGCAGTGTGCTTGTCGCTTCCTGCTACTTGTACCATTAAATATCTTCCTTTTATAACAGGGGTCTCAAACTGGTGGCCCTCCAGCTGTTGTGAAACTACAAGTCCCATGAGGCATTGCAAGGCTGGCAGTTACAAGCATGACTCCCACAGGCAGAGGCATGATGGGACTTGTAGTTTCACAACAGCTAAAAGGCCACCAGTTTGACACCCCTGCTTTGTAGCAATTGTCTATAAACTATGCACACACACTGCAAACACACTGCAAAATATATTCCCATGGGCAAGAAGTTTAAAAGTATAAAAATAAAACCTACGTGGCTCACGTCCAAAGATAAAAACGCTATAAATAACAAGAAAAGAGCTTTTAAAAAATATAAAATAAAGGAACACTATCATCATTTAAATGTTACAGGGAATATAAAGGAATTTGTAAAAAGGACATCAAGGATGCATACAATTCTAAACGAACTACAGATTGCAAAAGATAGTAGGACAAACCCTAAATTGTTTTTAAAATATATTAATAGTAAAAAGGTCAGGACTTAGCATGTAGGCCCTTTACAAAATAATCTGGAGCGGGTGACTGGGGACAAAGAGAAGGCAAATGTATTAGGTTTATTAAATACCTTCAGCTCTGTGTATACAAAGGAGCTTGGCTAAGTTTATGTCCATAATGGCAATTATTTTGCCATAGCCCCAAATGGTTGCTTGAGCTGGATGGACTGGATGTCTTTTTTCAACCAGATTAACTATGTATGTTGCAGGCAATTTCCCTGCCCCCAATGTATTGGAGATTCTTGTATTTAATACCAGGAGATCAGGCTAGGGTGACAGCCATGGGTCTCTTCATAGATACAGTGGAGGAGTGACATAGCCACACAGGAATGATGGACCTATTTGAGAACAAATGTGTCTCAATGGATGTACTCTAGTAAATCAAGAGAATTTGACTACTATGGTAGTTGGGGACCTCACTGTATTGCTATGTATGGGTATCCCAATCGTTTAATGTGTATCAAAAGTATAAAATTTTTATCTTAATGCATTCTCTTTATTAAGGTAAAAAGCACCCTACTATCTGTCCTAGCCCCCCCATGCCCTTAATCGCCTACCTGTCTCCTGTCACCAGTCCGGGGCTGTCTCCAGCTCCAACACGACTCCCCCACTTCCTGTTTTCACAGGAGAAGCTGAGGACAGTAGAGCCATGGGCTCTTGCTGCTGTCAGTCAAACTCCTGTGAGGAGACAGCAGGAGCGTGGCTTGCTGACGCTGTATAAGTCGATTGATGCACACAGCCCAGCCCAAAAGTGTGCACATACAGGTGCCTGCTTAGCACCTGGAGTGCTAAAGAGGAACTGGGAGCAGGGAGGAGCTGATAGCACTGTCAGGAGACTACCAGAATTGTAGAAGAGAGTGCTTTCTGTACAATATTGTTGCACAAAGCAGGAAAGTATAATATATATGTATGTGTGTGTGTGCGTTTTTTATTTTTTTTATTGGACTTTAGCATTCCATTTTTCTAAAAATTGGATTTCCATTTTTCTTGAAATATCGTACAGATATGTAGGTGGATCCACTATGCAGCAGGGTTAAAATAAGGAAAAATGGAGCAAAGTGGAGGCTGTGTGACCTTTCCATGAGGCTCGTTCTGCATAGAAGAAATAAATATTCCATTTTTAGCTGGGTCCAGGAAGTGTGACACACATATCCAGCTGTGCTGCCCATTTATAAAGAATGTTTAGTTGGATCCTTAATTCAGACACAGCACATTATGAGCCATTCACTCGTTCATCCGCAGCTGACCCAGGATACTGGTTGTGGTTTTGCAGAATAAGGTCTTTCGGGGTTGAACTTGCAAGCCTATGAAATATTTGACTTATGAGGCACTGTAAGATTTGCCTGAGTCTGCCAGATGGATCATTTGTTCTAAAAGAAACTCTGTCAGGCTTTGGCAGGAATGGAGTCTGTAGGCCCAAGAACCAGGGTGGGAATGAATAAATGCAGCATATTTATACGAGTGACAGGTTTAATCGGTTAAGTCCTGGTGATTGATTTCTCTTTTCTTCCCCCTCCATAAAGTAAGCAATGAGTAAGTGGTTTAAATTTTGAAGAAAAGTGTTTCTACCTCTCCACGCTCAGTCACATTGCGATAATATTTGTTTTCTGCCTGTGTCACAGCAACGGCATGAAGTCAGCTAGAGGGCAAGGCTGGTCTTACTGTGAAGCTCGAGGAATTAGGCACAGCTTCGCGAGCCACCCAGAAATGCTACACAACCGTCATACATATATCAGTTATATTGGGCATGACATTTTACTTCAACTGTTCTATTCTTTCTGTTTTTCCATCCTACAGTTCGCTAACGCTTACAGTTCTCCTCCCCACCTCCAACCTAGGACTGCACAGTCAAAAGAGCAGCAAGAGACTGATGAGCTTTCTCTGCCACTCTGATTTCTCCTCCTATGAGCACACTACAGCACAACTGATTGGCTCCTTGTGCTGCTTTACACACCAGCAAAATTCTGGCTTAGTTCATTCCCTAGCACAGGGGTGGCCAACCAGACAAAGACCAAGAGCCACATTTTTTACCGAGTTACCGCAAAGAGCCACATCATACGCATGGGCACACATGAACACATGAACATCACCCCATCCCTTCCTCATACACACATACTTTTGCTCAGCTGGATTTATTGTAAATGTCACACACTGTTTTAACCACAGGTCAGTAATCTTCCTTTGAAAGTACATCCATGTGACAGAAGACAGCAGCTCATCTAATTTCCAAAATACAAATTGTCTTACAAACAGTGAACTGGTCAGGATAAAAATAAACAGTTAATGGGTCTTCTAGCCTGAACTAGCAGTAAATTCTTCCAAAAAACATCACAGAAAGCATGCAGCACACACAGAGCTCTGGATAAATAAGTGAAAAGAAGCTGAAATGGTTAACAGCCAGCAGTGTGTCACACTATCAACAGACAGAGAATGTGCTGAGCAGATCTTATCAGTATTCAGGTGAAACGTTATTAAAAAAAAAAAAAAGTACAAAGCAAGACAGAGGGAGAAGGGAGGACAGATCAGTAACCTGCACACTTGTGGCCATACCTTTTTGTATCTCATCGGCTTCAGATACAGCATGTTTCTCCTTCCTCTGCCCCCCTTCAGCCTCACTCCAGCGCCTATGTATTCAAATGTGGCAGGCTGGGGACACTACACGCTGATTGGCTGTTGATGTGTGGGAGGAGCGGAGGAGTGCAGAGACTCGGGCTGCCTGTCACCGCAATGAAACAGCCCGAACCAGCCCGAAAAGCCGCAAGGAAACCGATCAAAGAGCCGCATGCGGCTCGAGAGCCGCGGGTTGGCCACCCCTGCCCTAGCATATTTTTTGTTTTGCATATGGTAGCGAGATTCCCCCTCCCAATTAATTCTATTAAAATCCAACATTTTTAGTTCTAAACAAAGAAGAAATGGAAATGGCTACAACCAGGGTGGATAAAAATCTATGTTTAAAAAAAAAAAAAAATAATAATTTTTATTTAAATAATATTTTTTAGGTTTTTATCAAATTTATTTTAATAAAATGCTTTTGGAGTAAAAATCGATCTAAAGATAGTTTTCTATTAAAACACACACATGCAAAAAGATAGTGTGAGACTCAGCGCTAAAAAACCTAATGGTTGCAAGAGTGGTGAAAAACCAACTCACTCTTGAGTATAATTAGTAATAAAAAAAAGGATATTAAAAGGAATAGAAGATGTTGAATAAAAAAATTGAAAATATAGATGCAAATAAAAAAATGCAAGAAAGCCAATCTTGATAAGAAAGTCAATCTTGATGCAAAATTCTAGGGGGGTGAACCCCTTTAAATATGTCTTCGGTGTGAATGCTGCAGATTGTTACGAGGCTGCTTCAGGCTTGGGTTGGGAACCCTAAACTGAGAAATAGGAAGAATGAGAAAGAAAAAGAAGCGCCAGGGCAGTGCTATTGCCGCATTGAATAGTTTTATTAAGAAGCAAAGTTTGTAACAAAGTAATATGCACTCACATAGTGCTCAGTAGGTTGGGGGCTTACCCCGTCCAGTATAGGAACAGAAGTGTATGTTATGCCATGAGCGCCTTGTGTCAGTGGGGAGCTGAAGCCTCAAGGGATCTCGGGAGGACGCCGGCTGAATTGCTCAGCGTGGAGGTGATCCAGAGATGTCACACTGAGGAGCCGCGCATCGCTGTGTTGGGCAATCAGAGCGTATTTCGGTAGCTAAGCCACACCTCCTTCATTGGCTGATGAAGGAGGCATGGCTTAGCTTCCGAAAGCCCCCCTCCAACAGGGCTGATAAAAAAAGAAAAATAATAGTAAAAAAAGAAAGAATTGTAATAAATATGTAAAAGTTAAAATTGTAAAAAAAAACACTTGACACACCCCCCCCCCCCCCAAAGAAAGCATTGTAAAAAATAATAAAAATAACAAATTATAAGAAATAAAATTGTAATAAAAAATAAAATGCTACTGACACAGTGCCACTGACATTTAAAAAAAGTATCGATGATCAGTATTGGCGAGTACTTGAAAAAATATATCGGTACTAGTACTCGGTCTTAAAAGAGTGGTATCGGTGCAACCCTAGTTTTACCCCCTTTATGACCAGGTAATTTTTTGCGATACAGCACTGCATTGCTTTAACAATCATGATATGCTGTACCCAGATAAAATCAATGTCCTTTTTTTTCCCACTAAAATAGAGCTTTCTTTTGCTGGTATTTGATCACCTCTGCGTTTTTTTGATTTCTTGCACTATAAACAAAAATAAACGCTAATATTGAAAAAAAAACAATATTTTTTACTTTCTTCTAAAAAACATAGCCAATAAAAAAAAATGTTGAAAATCTAATTTCTTCATCAGTTTAGGCCAATATGTATTCTTCTACATATTTTTGGGAAAAAAAATCACAATAAGCGCATATTGGTTTGCGCAAAAGTTAGTGTCTACAAACTTTAGGATATATTTATGGAATTTCTATTTATTTATAGCCATAGGACTACTTTGTTAATGCTTGTGACAAACTGCAATAATTATGCAATTTTTAATTTTGTATGTTAGAACTACTTTAAAGTGATACTAAAGTCCTGTTTTGTTTTTTTCTATAAAAATAACGAACATGTCTATACTTATCTGCTCTGTGCAGTGGATTTGTAAAGAGCAGCCCAGATCCTCCTCTTCTCCGGCCCCTCTTCTGTGCTCCTGGCCCCTCCCTCCTGTCGAGGGAGCAGCTTGCTATGGGTGCACCCGAGCTGAGTCACAGCTGCCTGTGTCCATTCAGGCAGGGATCTGTTGCCCCGCACCATCCTCTCTCTCTCCTGATTGTCTGACTGACTTTGATTGACAGCAGTGGAAGCCAATGGCACTGCTGCTGTGTCTTAGCCAATCAGGAGGGAGAGTCTCGGACAGCCGAGGCACTTGTGGACATCACTGGACTGAGATGGAGATCAGGTAAGTATTAGGGGAGCTGAAGAGGGCTGCTGCACACAGAAAGCTTTTTATCTTAATGCATAGAATGCATTAAAATAAAAACAAACTTCTGACTTTACAACCCTTTTAAGGTTGGATTGTTTACTACATGTACTGAAAATATACTTTATACCATTTATATATTCTTATTGTTAATGGTATTCCCATGTAAGCTTAATACATACAAAAAGTCAAATAGTAAAGTAAAAATATTTTTTTATATCTACTTAGACCAGAATAACTGATGGACTAACAAATAAAACACTTTCACATGTGCTCCCAGCAGTACTAGTTATCAAACTTTTTGTTATCTCATCAGTCAGGAAATGATGTGAATTGCAGAGGGTAATGGGCCAGCTGTGCTTGTTTTGGCTCTTATGTTTTTGGCAAGATTGGCAGATTATAGACAAATCTTTCCGCTTAACAGTGAAATTATAATTGCTGTTATGTATTTGAGAAATGTTTCTCTGCTTCGAAAGAGGCCTGCGAGACTGTCAGCCTCTTATTTTTGCTGTCATAGAAATCTAAGAAATATTAATAATGTGAATGTTAATGTCTGAAAAGGCATTACTGCCAAAACGACACTTAAACACAAACTCGCACACAGCCCAGAGTACCATGCTGTGGGGCCGTTTTGTGCATGACTTCCTACGTAACAAGCTAGCTTCAAATTATATAAACAGATTATGTAATACCCAGTGGTGTATTAGAATTTTAATGTGAGTGACTTGTAAATCACACATTTAACCGAGCTTAGAAGTGCTATCCAGACATATATTGTCTTACATTTCATTAATGGCCTGTTCCTTCCACATATACAATGGACATTGAAAAGAATCACACCCCTTTTAAAATAATCACGTTTTGTTGCTTTTCAACCTGAAATGAAGACAGACACACATTTTTTGTTTTATCCAGCTGTATTTATTATAACATCCAAGTGAAAAATATAACACCAACATGTCCCCAAAAAAATATCAAAAACAGAATCACTGAGTTGGAAAAAGCATCACCCCCCTCCTAACATGTACTTGTATACTCAATCAGGTGTAGCTAATCACCTTTTCAATGGCACACACAGCCATTTGACTTTCAACTGGGATTAGCTGTGGTCATTTTGATTAGCTCAGCATGGAAAGAAGTTTCCTGGATCATTTCAGTCCCTGGTAGTGCAACTGAAGCAAACAATCAACTTTGGGTGGCAAGGTACTGTCAAAAGATCTCCGGGATAAAGTTATGGAGAGCCACAGGTTAGGAGATGGATAGAAAAAATATTAAAAGGCTTTATCAATGCCTAGAAGCACAGTGAAGTCTATTATTAGGCAGTGGAAGGCATTTGGTACAACACCGACCCTGCTTGGATCAGGACATCGCTGCAGACTGGATGAAAGAGCCAAGAGGAAACTGGCCAGAGAGGCTATCAAGAGGCCTACAGCAACTCTGAAGCAGTTGCAGAAATTTATGACAATGAGTGGTGCAATTGTGTGCATGTGACAACAATTTCACAAATTCTCCACAAATGTGGCTTGTATGGAAGGGTTGCAAAAAAAAAAGAAAAAAGGCACTCAAGAAAGGCCACATCCAGTCACGACTGAGCTTTGCCAAAACGCACCTTGAAGATTCTGAGACCACATGGAAAAAGGTGTTATGGTCAGATGAGACTAAAATGTAATTATTTGGCATCAACACCAAACAATATGTATGGTGGAAATCCAATACAGCTCACCACCCAAATAGAACCGTCCCCATAGTAAAGTTTGGAGGGGGTAATATTCTGGTATGGAGGTGTTTCTCTGTAGCAGGGACTGGGGCACTTGTCAGGATAGAAAAAAAGATGGATGGGGCAAAATACTGTCAGATTCTTGAGGAGAATCTGCTGCCCTCTGCTGAAAGTTGTCAATGGGAAGAAGGTTTACCTTCCAACATGACAATGACCCAAAGCACACAGCAAAAATGACTACATAGTGGTTGAAAGAGGAAAGGGTGAATGTCCTTGCATGGCCTAGTCAGAGCCCAAAATCTATGGAATGACTTGAAGACTGCAGTCCACAAATGGTCGCCATCAAATTCAACTGAATTTGAGCAGTTCTGCAAAGAAGAGTGGGAAAATATTGTAAAGTCTAGATGTGCAAAGTTAGTTATCCCAACAGACTAAAGGCTGTTATTAAAACAAAAAGTGGTTCAACAAAATACTGACACAAGGTGGTGATCCTTTTTCCAACTCAGTGATTCTGCTTTTGAATTATTTTTCCTTATTTCTGACATGTTGGTTTTATATCTTTCACTTGGATGTTATAAGTTGTACTGAGTAAATACAGCTAGAGAAAACAAAAACTGTGACTGTTTTCATTTCAGGCTGTAAAGCAACAAAATTTGATTATTTTAAAGAGTGAATTATTTTCTATATAAATCAGTTTTGCTGTTGTCCATCTTTTCACTTTACCAACTGCATTCAGACAAGGGCTTTTTTTAACAAAATGGCCAGTGGCTTACGTGTTTCTAAATCCAAAGCTTTTTATTTTGTTTATTTTGAATAGAGTAGGAAGTAGCTGAAAGCCCTGCTGAGTTTTTATTTAATCGATATCCCTTTTGAAATATTTCCCTTCACTTCCCGTCCTGAAGACACAACAGGAAATTTGTAAGTATCTCCACAGTGAGGGAATTCCTTAGGCCCCTTTCACACGGGACGGATCAGTAATGATCCGCCCCGTGATGATCCGCTTGCTCATCGGGGATCGCTCCATTGTCCCCGCTGAGCCGGCAGATAACAGGGCGGTCCCTGCACACTGTGCAGGGACTGCCCTGTCAGCTCTCCGCTCTCCTCTATGGGGATCGGATGAGCACGGACCATCTGTCCGTGTTCTTCCGATCCGCTCTGCAGACGGATAGAAAAATTGGATTTTCCTCCGTCTGCAGAATCAAACAATTGCGGAGGGGGGCGATATCGGGTGTCTGCGGATGTTCATCCGCAGACACCCGCTATCCCATAGGAATGCATGTATCCGCAAACAGATGGATGAAATACGGACATAATGTCCGCATGTGTGAAAGGGGCCTTAAACACTTGTCACCATGACAAGTGCCCATATTGGTAAATTTCCACTCTATTCTTGTTATGGTAAAGACTCAAAACATTGCATTTTCCCTTATTTTCAGCCCCATTAACAATGATCTCCACAGGAAGAGAGTGTATCTTTCTAGTCTGGACTCCGATGGTGATATAAACTGGATAGAGGTTTTCAATTGCTATGCACTCTATCCAAATCAAAAAAAAAAATTTTGGTCTTAAATACTTTTAAGTTGAACTCCAGGAAATGTTTTTTTTTGGTTTGTAAGACCCCCACCCTGTATAAAAAGAAAAATAATACCAATCTGTTCTCAGCCTCACCATGCTCCAGCTCTTTCCCCAATTTCATCCTCCGTTCAGCACCAGCAGTCCTCTTTGGGCAGAACAGTCCTGTCATCCCATTTTCTGTGAGCCCAACCTGTTTACAACCTCCCTCTCCTCGGAAAGCATGTCATCACTCAGACGGGGCTCACAGTGCTTCAGCATTGAGCGGTTTTCACGTCTTTATGTGAGCGGCGCTCATTCGCAGAAGAATGCCTTTTGGGGGTCATGTGTCAAGTAGTGTTGAAATCCTGGAGTTTGCTTTAAGTTCACTTTCACTGAGATTTTAATAATTTTTTGGGGGGGGTTGAGGTTTTCTTGCTTTTTTTTAGCAATGGTTAAAAAGTACTCCTGGTAAAGTACTTTCAGATTTTAGTAAGAATAAGATGATCTACAGGAAATATTCATGCAGAAAATTTAGATTATAGCTTCTGTAAATTAAAACCTTTAAAATTCAATTGAATTGTTGTGGTTTAATCAATTAAACTGGTAGCAGCTACTGTTTGTCACACTGGTAGCTGACTGCTCTAATGCCCACCCCCTGGTAATTTTTTAGTCCAGGCATAGAGTGATGGTGCCAAGGTTTGGAAGTGGGTGTTCCCTATTAGGCCCGTTGCTGTTCCCAAACCCTCCAACTTCTGCCTGAGTGTTATAAATGACAGTACAAGCTGTCTGAGTGTAATTTAGCTCCACATGAGATCCCTTCTTCTGGCAGGATTAATTACTTGAAAGGTGCTTTTGGCACATTGCAGCAAGGCAAAAAGCTGTGTACGTAGAATCGGGTACTTTTAGTGTGTGAATTCCAGTTATGTTGTTCCTGCATTGTTGGTGGCACGTTATAAGCAAAATGGATTACTGTAACACATTCTAACCAGTATTGTTTAAGTAAATAAAGAAAACTGATCAAAAACATGGTTGTGTTTCATAGATGTGGTTTGAACGCATTGAAGTGCAAGTCAAGGCAAACAGCTACATGTCTGCAACAAATCAGTTTACCCATCCAGGCTTTATACAAAGTCCCCCTGACTATTTACCTTATGCCACTGCAGTCAAAGTAATACACCTTGTTCAGAACTGTGATTAGATTATAGTGCTTCCCCTTCCTATGCTAATGGGTAGGGCAGTGTTCTCCAAATTTTGAATTGCACAATTCCTCCCAATGCCACCAATGATGAGGCACAAGTCCTACAAATGACATCAACGATAGGACACAGTTCCTTCCAATGACACTAACAATGGGGCCCAATGACATCAATAATGGGGGATTGTTTACTTATTTCGATGCTGGGATATTTTTTACATCTGATGATCACAGTCTGGTCCTCCTAAAGTCTATAGCAGTGGTCATCAACCCTGTCCTCAGAGCCCACTAACAGGCCAGGTTTGCAATATAATTGAAATACATCACGAGTGATATAATTTGCTGCTCAGTGATTGCAGTATTCTAGTCTGCATCTCCCCAAGGTAATACATAAAACCTGGCCTGTTAGTTGGCCCTGAGGACAGTGTTGATGACCACTGGTCTATATTAAATTGGCCCTTTGTTTTGAGACCCCTAGTGTGGGGGATTACACAAGGCTAGCAGACTTATGTACTTTTAAATACATAAAAATATTTTTTTTTTAATAGGCAAATCACTGATTTTAATAGGGATCATTTTTATGTAACCTAAACTTGCATTTTTATCTTTTTTTTATTTTTTTCATTGTAGGTGGTCAGGCTGCGAAAGTTAGCACAGCAGATTGCAAACTGCAAGCAGTGCATAGAACGATCCACGTCCCTGATATCTCAGGCGGAGCAGTCTTTGAAAGAGGCGGACCATGCTCGTTTCCTCCAGTCAGCCAAGAGCATTACAGAAAGGTACCTTACTTCTGAAAATGTTTTTAGGAATGTAACGTCATGTTTTTGGTCCCCTTAAAGAGAACCTGTTACTTAACTTTTTACAAGGTGACAGTTTCTCCTAATAGCACCCTTCCCTCTTATGGTGCTAATATATGAATGCTGCTGTGCTGCTCCATTTATCTGGCATGGCCCTCAGAAATACCCAGTATTTCTGTGTATGGGAGAGCATTTGACCTTCCCGCTTAGGGAATTAGACTCAGGGCTCCCAACGGAGGTAAGTGTCAGTAGGTTGATGTGCTTGCCTATTAAGAGAACCTGTTGCTTGCATGGAAAAGAAGAAAGGTAGCGGCGCTCTCTGCAGGGACATCTCAATCCATACACGAGGTCCACTCACAGGCGCCAAGGCTCAATGTGTCCCAACACACGCCAATGCAACAGTAGTAAGAAGAGCCAGCAACACTGTAATCCTTGAAGTGTCGTTTATTGGTACATCAGAGTGACAGTAAAACAATAACTGACGCATTTTGGCAATAGCCTTAGTTGTAGCTGTTGCTTACCCTGAATGGGTAAAACAATGCATTTGCTTAGACCCCTTTCACACTGAGGAGCTCAACAGGCGCTAAAAATAACACCTTCAAAGCGCCTGTAAAAGAAAAACATTTTTCCTTAAGGCAAGCCCGTTAGTGAGACTTGCATAGCAGTAGACAGATCAGGTGGGCTTATTATTGATCTACATTATATAAACTATAGATCATCAATAACTAAAGTTCAGCAGTTGTCCTGTGCTTGATGCATATGACCTACTGACCTTCATTTTGTTTTAGCTCCAAAGCAAAATACCATAGTCTATTGCAATACATTATAGTGCTTATCATGTTATTAGATACCATTGTAAAGTTTGATTTAAAAAAAATAAAAAAACTCCATTCTCAATACGTAGTGATTTAGAAGACAATAGCTTCAGTATAATATGTTGTTATATAATATCGTGTCTTGTTTATTAGATGTTGAAAGGTACTTACTTAGATTTTATATAGTCTGTTCTTTCAGTATAATTATTTTGTGTACCATTTTACCCTATACCTCTCCCCTTCTATTTTCTAGTCTGCAATAAAAACAAAATCTGATTTGTATAAGGCAGTAACTTTTATGTAGCCAAGATATTTTGGAGAGAAAAACTGCATATGTGTATAATTTATCAAGAAGGTTTCCCAGAAATACTAAAGTTGGCTTTCATAATCACCAGACTTGGCTCTTCATCCTTTAATTTTTTAGCATGTGAAAGAGATATTAACAGGGAGGAGATCTCAAACACATTGTTTAGTTATAGGAAACATGGAAAATACTTGCTAATTTAACCTGATTTAACCACAGTTGCGGGAGGTGGGTACATTTAAAGGGGGGCCTTCAGAGAGGAAGCTATCCAACCGGTGCCTCTTCCTGACCACAATCCCACCCTTTGACAGGGTGGACATGTCACTCCATGCTGTGCTTGGGTTTCAAGATTATCAGTTGGAGGGATCGCAGAGCTTCTGACAGGTATTGGAGGTATAAGCAGTAGCAATGTTAGACATACTATTTGTGCACAATGGCTCTCCCACGTAGCGTAGACTCAGTGATCCATTTATACAAGGGTTGGTTAGATGAGCACTGTAAAACTCTCCATCTTATTTTATGGACCTGGGACACTGCATATTTCCAGGGCAGTTGAGAAGCAGTGAACTTACTGCTCTCCTAGCTCTCCTAGTTTGTAAATGTAGTTTAGCAGTGAGCACCTTCTTCCCTACTTGACCAGCAAGGCACAGAACCAGGCAGAGAGTTGAAGAGAACCATTGCTCTCTGACCTTCATTTGCATTTTATGAACTATGAGATTGTTCAGAGTGCTGCATAGGCTGTCTATACAAAGTAAATAAGTGTACTTTGGTGGCTCTGTGGACCACTGAGCACACATTTAAGTTTTACAATAGTTAGGGCTTAAGAATATCTTCGTAAAAGGGTCTGGTTCTGCTTTGGGACCATGATACCTCCATGAGGTTGAGCTCTGGGATACCTGTCATTAAAAATCCCAGGATTAGCAGGAAGAATCCCTTTTAAATTACCAGTATTTCACATTCTGGATACTGACCAGGCAGGCGATATCTATTTCCTAATTGGTTCTGTAAGGGTTCAGGGTGCTTTATTAATAAATAGTAATATTGTGCATTGAAAAATTAGCTTTATCCATGGAAATTTTATAAAAGTTGCTAGCACTCCAAATATTCAAGTGCAGCTTAGGTTTTAATAGCATGTCCATCAGCTGTTTTCAAGTTACACAGGATATGTCACTGTCCTGCACCATGATAAGGAGATTGTGAAGGACCTTGAAAGAGTAACTCACAAATGGGCTGATAAAGCTTCCACTTCACTGGAACTTTTGGAGTGCTGGGATTTTTTTCTGTTTCAGTAATTTTTATTTCAGTTTAACAAGTAGCTAACATGCTATTCTTCCGCCCACGCAGGGGCTAGCATTGACAGTGCTAACAAAGGTCAGCTTACAAAAGTAGACAAAATGCAGCAGTATGAAACAAGAACTGATATAATAACAGGAGATAGGCCTTTTCATAACACCATGAGGGCAAACGTGTCCTGGGAAGGTTCCCTACAACAACAGGGTATCCACTAGGCCCACCATTATCCATACAATGGTGCAATTTATAGTCTATACAGATCTAAGAAGAATAAATCAGAAACCAGTAGGAAGGTAGGCAGAAAGGTGACACAAAAGAGAGAATGTGCATCTGATGAGTAGGGAGCCAGGGAAAGAATGGAGTGCTGAGATTTTTTTAACAGCAAAGAAACCAAAGAGAAGCCAAGATATCTTGATTTCACCTTTTAGGCTATATGCCCAAGGGCATTTTAAAAAATGAGCTGCAAAGCTAGTACCAACGCCAGGAAAAAAGCAGCGTTAAAAACTTGATCTGGTTCCCATTTTGCATTGGCATCAATGGCCGTTTAGCCACGCTAGCTTTCAGCCGCATTTCTTTGTCTATTCAAAATCAATGGTTCCCTATGGGAGCCCATTGATTTGAATAGAAGTCTCACCAGAAGTCAGATCAAGATGATCCAACTTACGATGCTCTTTTGCTGAGTCTTCTCCCTCTGTTCTTCTTCCAATGTTGACTCAACGTAATCTCCAGGTGTAATGCTGGGACCGCCGTGTGCAATTACTTATATTGGCATGGGGCCACCCGATGACATAGTTAGAAGACATGCCCCTTGTGATGTCATCACCCCATAATGCACACGGCGGACCCAGCATTACAACGGGAGATTGCGTTGAGTCAACATCAGAAGAAGAACAGAGGGAGAAGACCCAGCAAAAGAGCAGAAGACCCAGCAAAAGAGCAGAAGATAGCAGAGAAGGACCGGAGAGGGGAGAAGACCCAGCAATAGAGCAGAAGATAGCGGAGAAGACCCAGCAAAAAAGCTTGCTCGCTCCCCCCTTCCTGACCTGCCAGTCTGCGTGCTCGGATAAGGATCTGGTATGGATTTTAGGGGGAACCTCACGCACAATTTTGTCAGGGTTCCCCTTCAAGATTCTCAGCACACAAGTCATACCGCAAGTAGGATCATCTTGATCCGACTTCTGGTGAGACTTCTATTCAAATCAATGGCCTCCCATAGGGAACCATTGATTTTGAATAGAGACAGAAAAACGTGAGGCGGTGCATAACGCTCTGTATACAGCAATAAGCCCCGTTAAATTTAACACCTTTTACCGGCTCCTGGCGTTTTTACAGCTCTAGCGCTGGAGCCTCAGAACGCACTGGTCCTGAGTTGTTTTTGGAGCTTAAAAACGCCTATGCCCCTTACAGCTCAAAAACGCCATGGTGTGCATGAGGCCATAGGCTAACATGGAGAGGCTTTTTTAAGCTGCAAAAAACACTCAAAAAAGTGGCTGTAAAAATGTCCGTGGGCATGAGGCCTTATGTATGTAGGACGTGTGAGTTGTGATCTTCTCTTGGGCTGGTCATTCCTGCCAAAACAATCAGATTTTATTTGTGGGCAGTCATCAGCCAGCTTTAGCATGCAGAACGCAGCAGCACTCACTATATAAATGAGTTAATTTTGCTAAACTAATTTGAGCAGTCATATTTATGAATTGATGTTCAAGTGCTGAAATGTTAATGTTGCGATGGTTATAGTGTTTTGAAAGCCAAAATTTGCTGTCGCCACAACAGAAGTAGAGGTAAATCCTTTCAATGTGTTTCAGTGACAACCGTCAGAGCAAATTTATTTCACTTTACAAAGATTTCCTTTTCCCTCTTTTTATGTCTGTAGGACAGGAAGTGATGGGAAATCTATTGAATGGGACACAGAAACTAATGCGGGTTTTATCCAAAATGAAAGAAACCATTGGCTTTAGATAACACTATGAAGCAAGACAGCTCTTTAGCCCAAAGATGTTAGTAATCGCAAGCAGCCCTTCTGGCATATCCCAGGGCTGCCAGAATAGCAGTTATTCTCTCCACTCTACCTCTATTGAAAATACCAAATAAGATCTTTACAAAAAAAATAAAAAAAATGAACGTGTCTTGTTAATAGTCTAGCAAAGGTCATAGTGAAAGCTAATACAGTTCTACATGTTTAAAGTGTAATAGGCGTATACTTACCATCTGGTGCGTTACTTTGTATATACGTTATAAGTGCAGATGTTTCATGCTGTGATTTGCGATAGCAGATTAATAGCGAGTTTACGTTTACATGTGGTTTGCTAAGAAAAAGTTCTACAATATAAATTACCTTACGGTAGTGTTCTGTGTTTTCAGCTAATATAAGTTTCCTGACCCAGAGTATATAAGCCAGATATAAAGAAAATGTTTCCTTAAACAATGGAACATTACATCACCATTATTCTGTGTATAGGTAACATTATTTTTACGTATTAATCATTTTGTTTTGTCGTTTTAGAGTTTCAATGGCAACAGCATCGTCTCAAGTGCTAATCCCAGAGATCAACCTGAATGACACGTTTGACACATTTGCTTTAGATTTTTCCAGGGAGAAGAAGATGCTAGAATGTCTTGATTATCTCACAGGTAAACTGGCGGTCAGCTGTTATTAATTTAATCATTCAAATGATGTAAGCTAATCATGATTCACTTCACTGGGCTGCACTTTGTCACGAGGACAGGATAAGAGATGTTGCCTAATCCAAGGGTACATTCAAATGAGAAGATCTGTGTATCTCATTACTAACTGATTACAGTTACACCTACATTACCTTACAAGAAAGATATTAAAATAGAACCAAAGCCAAAACTTTTTTTTTTTCATTTTGGATAGAAGAGAAGATAATAACTCCTATTTTTTTTCCATCTGTGTCCCATTGGGGAGATTTCCATTCACTTCCTGTTCCATAGCCACAACAGGAAGTTGTCTCCCAAGTGAGGGCAATTCCCTCTTAGTTATCACCAGCACCAGTGTCCCCATTGGGAGATTTTCACTCTATTCCTGTTCTGGTCACCAGGACAAATACAGAGAGGATGACTCTCACTATTGGAAGCACAGACAGTAATAAAACCCTGACATGTGTTCTAATCCTTCTCCATTCAAAAAAATAAAAAATTCTGGATGCAGTTGCACTTTAACCGTTTCCAGACCGCCAACCACATATACTGTGGCAGGGCAGCCCAGCTGCACAAAATCGAGTACCTGTACATGATTTTGTGCAGGCCATCTGGGGGGACCCACCAATCATTCGGAGGAAAGGCAGAATGGGGCCTGCCTTTGTTAACAAGGCAGACTGCTGTTCTGTCAGGAAGGAGAAAAGAGAGATCTTGTGTTTCTAAGCAGAAACACGGATCTCTATTTTCATCCAGTGCATCCACTCTCCCCACAGATAGAAAGCACTCCCTAGGAGCACACTTTACCCCTTGATCGCCCCTGGTGTTAACTCCTTCCCTACCAGTGTCATTTATACAGTGACCATGCATTTTTTTTAGCACTGTTAACTGTATTGGTGTCACTGGTCCCCACTTTTAGCACTAGTCCTGCTAAAAATAGCTAATTGTCGCCGATACTAGTAAAAACAAAAAAAATAAAAGTCCTTAAATATATCCCATACTTTGTAGACACTATAACTTTTCAATAACCAGTCAATATACGCTTGATGGGATTTTTTTTTTACCATAAATATGTAGCAGACTACATATTGGTCTAAATTGATGAAGAAATTCGATTTTTAAATTTTTTTTTATTGGGTATGTTTTAAGGCAGAAAGTAAAAAATATAGTTTTTTTTTCTTTTCAACATTTTTTTACATCAATTTTATTTGGGTACAGCGTCTCGCGGCCACACAATTGTCAGTTAAAGCAACACTGTACCATATCGCAAAAAATGCCCTGATCAGGAAGGGAGTAAAACGCCATTAAAAGTGACCACAGGTCCAATACAATGTAACAAGTGGATAAAAAGGTTCTCACATAAATATCTGCAGATGAGTGGTATCGCTGGACATAAACTCTGCCTTACTAGTTTCATAATACATGATCATGATGTAATCAGGGGCATCTGACTTTACTTGATGCATACTTGTTCCAGGTCAGTTAATAAAGGCATTAAAGCCAGAGGTGGCCAGGTAGTTATTATTTTCAGATGGAGGTCAGTAATGTAATCTGTAGTTCTCCCAGTACATGTGTACAAGTTTCCATTACTGTTCTTATTATTATGTTAATAGAGCTATGTAAATGGTAATGTTTGTTATTGTTATGTCTTCTGACAGCTCCCAGTCCTCCAATCATCAGGGAAGAACTCTGCACAGCATCCTACGACACAATTACTGTTCACTGGACATCTGATGATGAATTCAGTGTTGTTTCCTATGAACTTCAATATACCATATTTACAGGACAAGCCAATGTTGTCAGTAAGTATGTCTATGTTCATGTATTGCTTCACTGTTAGGACTAATGCCGCGTACACACGAGAAAAAAATGAAGTTCAATAGCCAGTGCGTCGGAATTGTGTACACACGATCAGAATTTGCACAAATGGATTTTGTTGTCGGAAATTTTGAAAACCAGATCTCAAATTTTGTGTGATGTAAATTCTGATGGAAAATGGTCAAATTTGTGTCATGGCACAAGTTTAAACTAAATCTGAACTATGGGCTCCTTTAAGATCTCAGTTTACTCCTACTTCAATTTCAAAGCTTGTTCCAGTTTAAAGTGATTGTAAAGCTTCAAATATAAAAAAAAAAAATAACAAACATGTCATACTTACCTCCATTGTACAGTTCGTTTTGCACAGAGTGGCCCCGAACACCAACGTCTGGGGTCCCTCGGCAACTCTCTCGGCTCCTTCCAGCATCAGATAACCCCCTAGGAGAGGCGATCTCCCGGGGGGGTTTACCGTGCGGGCACGATCCCGAGTCCAGCATTCAGCGTCCATAGCTGCTGAATGTATGACTCTGCGCCGCCTCCGGCGCCCGCATCATTGGATTTGATTGACAGCAGCGGGAGCCAATGGCTGCGCTGCTATCAATCTATCCAATGAAGTGCCGAGAACCCCGGGAAAAGTGACAGCGCGTCCTTCCTGTTGGATAGGATGCATTAAGGTGAAAAAAACAGAGGGTTTACAACCCCTTTAAGCTTTTCCAGATTGTTGAAATCTTCCTCCCATTCACCTCCACAATATGCTTTGAATGATACCACTGAATGGGAGGTCTATGAATGGGAGCTATATTAGATCACAGGGCTACACATCCCAGATTTTAGGGGCATTACATGTATGCTTGCTCCATGGGTGCTGATAAAACTACTGACAAGCATCTAGAGAAATTCCCTTTCACCATGCTAAATTTCTTTACCTGAGAGATAACAGCTCTTTTCTTCAGGAGATTAGAGCCAGGGGTGGGCAGAGATTCAGTGTTTGACATTAAAGTTAGCCATGGCTCAATACTGTGCAGTTGCATTCTGATAGCATGGGACTCTTCCACTGTCAGAATATACAGATCAGCCCTGCAGCCACTGATCAAGCGACTTCTATCCAACAGGGCGGTTGAAGAGAAATCAATCTGTAGATGCCAAACATGGATCAAAATTCATCTGGTCCCTGCTAACCTGGCTGAATTTCATTCCATCTTTGCCACCTCTGTCATGAGCTATGGGCTTTAGGTAGTTTTGTCGTTACTGCTTTGCATGGAATTGAAGTTTAGGCATCTAAGGGTTATTTCTTAGAATAACAGCAGTTAATAATAGCAATCAGTCAAGTGCCAATTTCTATCCTTAGTTTAGGCTACCCTTAGACGGGCTGATGTTCCCATGGCAGTGCCAGGATCCACTCCTATTTTCTAAAAGCCTGACTGCCATAGTGTAATGTTCTCCTGACAAGATAAATTTTGGGAAGGTTGGGCAGATGTTCCAAAAAGTTGTAAACCATACAAAGTACTTATTATAACATCCCAAGGTGACATTTTCCAGTATGATTGATATTGAGCACCCCCTATTCACTTAATGCAGTGCTGTCTATGAAGAGACCCCAATTGAACTTTTTGGTTTGTGTACCCTGAGACTCTTCAATGCTGAGGTGCTTTATTTTTGATTTATATAATATATAGCTATTATCTTCAAAACTACTTTTTTTGCATGTAAGAGGGTTAATTCTGTCATGATTTTGCATTTTACTTTTAATTTTCAGATGCAAGCTAAAGACTAATTGCTTAATTATTGAATGATAAATGAAACGCGTGTAGACAAGTACTCCTGATATTCAAAGTATGTGTTAATAAGATTTTCTTGTTGGGATGTGCTAATTGCTATACTTTGAGGATTGCACAGTAGGAGGCTGTCACCCACCACTCTCCACTTTAATTACTGCACTGTGTATCATCTTTTGAAATAGAAGATAATTAAGGAGATGGAAGGATAATTAAATGGAAGTTGACATTTCTCATACAGGCGTTAAACAAATAGATGGCAAAATCAAATAAAGATCAAGCAGAAATTATATTTCTAGAAAAAGCCGTATGTTTTTGCTGCAGTTTTTATTAGCAGGAGTGAATTATAGCAAATGTACAATTTACATGACAACTTAAGCTTTCTTGGTTCTTCACTTACACCCTTAAATTAAAATGTAGTTTTGTTCAAATTGAATGTCTGAGCATAAAATTCGCAGTATTATTTAATTCTAACCTGCTTGTCCTGTGATGCTACTCCTCATAGTCCATAAATGCCATCTTCTTTTCTCCTTAAAAAGCGGTGGGGTTGTTTGTCAATGACCCTCTCATATTAAATCACTATCCCTATTAAATGCACTCTATGCACTTTATGGTACAGATAATAAAAATAATACATGGTATTTTTTAAGAAAACCAGTGGAAATCTACTTTAATATCGCTTATTGTTATTACCAAATGCCTCATTTATAGCTATAGTTTTTTTTTAATTTATACAACCAGTGTAATTGTGCCAATAGTGTATAGGTGGTTCAGCTTAGTGTTAGAACTTCGGTAAGATTCTTATTGCTATCTGTGTGTGTTATTTGTCTTTGGGGACCATTAAAGTTAGGAGGAATCCAAAAATTTACAGACGCCACCAGAAAATCTTGCAAAAAGGGACAGTTCTTCCAGTTCTAACAGTCATAGGTGGAATTTCTGCTCAGTTTTGAATTATTATTATTATTATTATACAGGATTTATATAGCGCGGACAGTTTATGCAGCGCTTTACAACGTTGGGGTAGACATTACAATACAATACAATACAATTTAAGACAGAGGGAATCAGAGGGCCCACTTCCTATGGTGTCCACTAGACAGGAAGCTCTTCTGGCGATCTTTTTTTCCCAGTGAGGCCAAATCCATTCTGGCTGACAGGAATAGGACTAAGAGGAAAAGATCACTGCAAAAAAAAGTTTGGTTAAAGCGTTCTTCACTCTAGAAACAAATTAAAAGTCAGCAGCTACACATACTGTAGGCGATGACTTTTAATAGGACAGCTACCTGTCCAGGGATCCAGCACAGTCCACACCCAAACTGTCTTTGTGTCCAGGCATCGGCATGTTCACTTTGGAAAGCTGGCTCTGATTGCTTGCAGTTTCAAAGTCTTTCCCTAAAAAAAAAAAAAAAATAAGTGTTTAAACTTAAAGAGGAGGAGGAAGAGGGAGGGTGGGGGTGGGGGTATTCAGACAAGTAGAACTTGCCCTTTTGGGTGAAGTTCCGCTTTAAGTAGTGAAATTTACATTTTTATGTTTTTCCACACAAATTTTAGGAAACATTTTTAGGAAATATATTTTTTGTTTAACCTGTATTAACACAATAGGAGGATTCCACAACCATAATTAGTAAAACTGTAACGTTTTTTACATCCTCCACGCAGTCCAATGAAAACATGCAGTTATTTAGATGATTGCAACATTCATTCTATGGCATTCTCAGCAGCATTCTCAGCTTTTTATTCCATGCATGATCAAAGATAAAAGTAGTGTTGTATCGTGTCCAGTTTAAATATTAGGACAGGGGTGTTCACTACTTTCTGTGCTGTGTGCACAAGTATCTGTATATTAAATATTAAATGTAAAAGAAATATTAAAAATATATACCATATTTGCCAGTGTATAAGGCTGCTGGGCAGATAAGACGACCCCCTAATCTTCCATTTTAAATGTTGGATTGTGGTATACTTGCCGTATAAGACGACCCCCTTCCGATCAGTCTGTCAGCCTGCTGGATGTGCGGTAATGCTGTATGTTCAGTAGCGCTAAGCCAATCACAGCGAGCAATGTATTCTATTAAAGAATACAAAGCCTGCTCGGATTGGCAGGGGCTGTAACATCATCAGCCCGCGCCTCTGACTCTCAAAGCCAATCAGAGCAGGCTACCGTATGTAGCCTGCTCGGATTGGCAGAGGTGGTTACTCCAATCCGAGCAGGCTTTGTATTCTCGAATAGAATACATCACTTGCCAGGATTGGCTCAGCGGTGTATACAGTATTACCACACATTCAGTAAGCATCCAGAGGGATGCTATGCAGCGGGCGGCTTGCATACAAGACGGCTTTGCTTTATACCCGGCGTATAAGACGACCCCCACTTTTTGGCTGTTTGCTTTTAGTGTAAAAAGTCGTCTTATACGCCGGAAAATACGGTATATATTTTTTTCCAATAATATAGTTCTTACTTTATAGCTTTTATTATATTATGATTTCTCGTCTCTCCAATTGGGACCCCTGTTCCGATGACAACTACCCTGTTTCTCTGAAAATAAGGCCTACCCCGAAAAAAAAGGCCTAGCCTCATCATCCAGAAGGGCTGCAATATAAGCCCTACCCCAAAAATAAGTTCCCGGAAAAAAAGTTCATACATTTTTTTGTAAAACTGGTATAAGGTCTCTTTGCAACTGTATTTAAAAGTCCCATATTTACAGCAGCCGCTGACCTTCCCAGAGGTCTTCTTCTCTCCTACCGGCTGACATCTGTGGCCCCTTCCTCGTCAGAGCTCGGAGCAGGCTGACATCAGCGGGGATCTCGGCTTTTCTCTCCTTCCGGCTGATGTCTGCGGTCCCTCCCTCTTCAGAGCTTGGAGCGGGCTGAGGTCAGCAGGGATCTCAGAGTAGAGAAGAAGAGAAGATCATGTGAGGGCCCAGTAGACCTGTTATAAAAATATTTTACCACTTTAAGATCGTCTTTGTACATACCGTAAATAATTAGGACATCCCATGAAAATAAACCCTAGTGTGTTTTTTGTAGACAAAATTAATATAAGACCTAGTCTTATTTTCGGGGAAAACGTATAAGATGACATTTCTTCTTACTCTGGAGAGATTTGTTCTCTCAACCTTTTCTGTCTGTAGGACAGGATGGGAAATCGCCTCACAATTACCCAGTATCAAAAAATATCTGACAGGTGTTTTAATCACTCCTGGCTCGAACAATAAAACAAATATTTGAGGCTTTAAATATACTTGAATAAACATGCTGGATCCCTGGTTTTACTACTTTCTAAGGCAGACACTACATGATAAATTTTTTTTCCTTCAACCAGAAGGTTGAACCAAAAAAAAAATGACAATTCCCCCATCAACACACTCTGTACTGCTGGGGGAATCCTTCCCGCAGCGCTATTGTGTTCTGTTGTTGGGGAACCTTTCATGCCGGCAGAATACAATAATCAATGTTTCCGACTAGACGGCAGCATTAAATGTTTGGAAAAAAACCTGACAAGTTGTTCAGTAAACAACCAGCCATTCTATATATGGATCAAAATTTATCCAGTCCCTGCTGAACTGGCAGAATTTCGATGCACGTATGGCCGACTTAAGTTAGAGATCCTTGTGTACACCATTGCTTCCTGATAGTGATTCAAAGTATTGAAACACAAAGATCAGCAGGACAGTCAGCAACTAGAATTTTCTGAAGAAGATGTCAACAGTGGCATCTTTTTATATTTCCTGATGATAGGTTTCTTATAATTATTTATTATTAATCATACATTATTATATTTAAATGATTTTAAACCTGGAGATTTTTTCCTTTTTAAAAATACATAATATTGTTGCTTTACTGGTTGTGTATAATGAGCACAGCCTTCTCTGGCCCGCAGAGCAAATACTAGCTATTTATACAATTTTCTTTGCTACTTAAACTCCTTCACACCAGCTGTTAATGACTCTTTAGAAAAATAACACTAATTATTTAATAAGACAAACAGCAGCAGTAATATGTATTTAGAAAATTGCCTTGTGTTTACAGGATTATTTCCGCTATACCATTTCCAATATACTAAAGTAAAATTGTAGTACCTTTTCCACACCTTCGTTTCCCTATTAATGCATTGGAGAGATGGAATGTGACTGCCTGTACCTTTTAGGCCGCGTACACACGGGCGGACTGTTCGCCCAACCTTGTCCGCTGAACAGTGTTTGGGCGGACAGTCCGCCCGTGTGTGGGCTTTCAGCGGACAGTTTCAGCGGACAGTTGGACGGACAAAGTCTTTCGGAAATTCCGAAAAACTGTCCGCTGAAACTGTGTTTGAGCGAACAGTCCGCCCGTGTGTGGGCCTGTCCGCTGTACTTTCGAAATGAGCGGACTGTTCCCGCTCGGAAAGTCCGCCCATTTCGAGCGCGTGTACAGGTAGGCGGGGCCCGCGAAGGAGACGTCGCGGGCTCCGCCGCCTGGAATGGGCTTAAAGGGGAACCCCAACGCCGAAAAAAATCGGCGTGGGGGTTCCCCCCAAGTCCACACCAGACCCTTGTCCGAGCACGCTACCCGGCCGGCCAGGAAAGGGGGGCGAGCGAGCGCGCCCCCCCTCCTGAGCCGTACCAGGCCGCGTGCCCTCAACATGGGGGGGTGCCTTGGGGAAGGGGGGGGCCGCGCGGCCCCCCCACCCCAAAGCACCTTGTCCCCATGTTGATGAGGACAAGGGCCTCTTCCCGACAACCCTGGCCGTTGGTTGTCGGGGTCTGCGGGCGGGGGGCTTATCGGAATCCGGGAGCCCCCTTTAAGAAGGGGGCCCCCGGATACCGGCCCCCCACCCTATGTGAATGAGTATGGGGTACAATGTACCCCTACCCATTCACCTGTGAAATAAAGTACAAATAAAAACACAACACAGGGGGAAAAAATATTTTATTGCACAGCCGGGGGTCTTCCGTCTTCGGGGGTCTTCTCGCCGGACTCCTCCGCTATGTGTGTGTAGCTCTTTTGCCAGCGGAGGAGTCCGGCTTTCTTCCTCCCCGCCGCCGGCCTCTTCTCCCGACTTCGGGGGTCTTGTCCCCCTCTTCGGTTCTTCTGCCGGGCCACCGCGCCTGGTCCGGTGGCCCGGTCTTCTGTCGCCGTCTTCCGTTCTTCTGTCGCCGCCTTCGGTTCTTCTGCCGGGCCACCGCGCCTTCTTGTAGCTCTTTTACAGGCGGTGGCCCGGTCTTCTGTCGCCGTCGCCGCCTTCCGTTCGTGTTCTTCTTCTTGTTCTTCTTGTTCTTCTCCAGGCGATGTTGACACGTCGCTCCCTCCGGCCGGAATGCCAGAGCCGCCCTGCGCTGTGACTTATATAGTGACAATGGGGCGGGGTCACATGGTATATGTCACATGGGTTGGTCACATGGGTTGATGTCACATGGGGACTATGACATCGTAAGGGGGCGGGGTCACCATGTGACATCAACCCATGTGACATATACCATGTGACCCCGCCCCATTGTCACTATATAAGTCACAGCGCAGGGCGGCTCTGGCATTCCGGCCGGAGGGAGCGACGTGTCAACATCGCCTGGAGAAGAACAAGAAGAACAAGAAGAAGAACACGAACGGAAGGCGGCGACGGCGACAGAAGACCGGGCCACCGCCTGTAAAAGAGCTACAAGAAGGCGCGGTGGCCCGGCAGAAGAACCGAAGGCGGCGACAGAAGAACGGAAGACGGCGACAGAAGACCGGGCCACCGGACCAGGCGCGGTGGCCCGGCAGAAGAACCGAAGAGGGGGACAAGACCCCCGAAGTCGGGAGAAGAGGCCGGCGGCGGGGAGGAAGAAAGCCGGACTCCTCCGCTGGCAAAAGAGCTACACACACATAGCGGAGGAGTCCGGCGAGAAGACCCCCGAAGACGGAAGACCCCCGGCTGTGCAATAAAATATTTTTTCCCCCTGTGTTGTGTTTTTATTTGTACTTTATTTCACAGGTGAATGGGTAGGGGTACATTGTACCCCATACTCATTCACATAGGGTGGGGGGCCGGTATCCGGGGGCCCCCTTCTTAAAGGGGGCTCCCGGATTCCGATAAGCCCCCCGCCCGCAGACCCCGACAACCAACGGCCAGGGTTGTCGGGAAGAGGCCCTTGTCCTCATCAACATGGGGACAAGGTGCTTTGGGGTGGGGGGGCCGCGCGGCCCCCCCCTTCCCCAAGGCACCCCCCCATGTTGAGGGCACGCGGCCTGGTACGGCTCAGGAGGGGGGGCGCGCTCGCTCGCCCCCCTTTCCTGGCCGGCCGGGTAGCGTGCTCGGACAAGGGTCTGGTGTGGACTTGGGGGGAACCCCCACGCCGATTTTTTTCGGCGTTGGGGTTCCCCTTTAAGCCCATTCCAGGCGGCGGAGCCCGCGACGTCTCCTTCGCGGGCCCCGCCTACCTGTACACGCGCTCGAAATGGGCGGATTTGCCTCCTCCTCACGTGGGCGAGTCCGTTCATTTCAAAAGTTGAGCGAACTGTTTGCCCAACCTTGTTCGTCAAACAGTCCGCTCGTGTGTGGGCAAGTCCGCTCATGCAAATTTTGAGCGGACTGTTTGACAAACTGTTTGCCGAACAAGGTTGGGCGAACAGTCCGCGCGTGTGTACGCGGCCTTACAGTTCATAGCAAAATAGTATGCTACAAGGTGGGGATTTTTTTTTTTTTTATGTTGGTGGAAGGTGTAATAAATAATAAATATAAATACCATTTACATGTATAGTTCTTATATATTAGTAGATTATTCATACGTATTTTGTACACTTACCTTTAACCACTTGCTTACTGGGCACTTAAACCCCTTTCCTGCCCAGGCCAATTTTCAGCTTTGAATGAAATTAAATCTTTATCTTTTTTTTTTTAACACAAATAGAGATTTCTTTTGGTGGTATTTAATCACCGCTGGATTTTTTATTTTTTGCCAAAAAAAAATTTAAAAGACGAAAACGTTTTAAGAAGAAAAAAACCCCCCAAAAAAACAGTTTAATAGTTTGTTATAACATTTTGAAAACAGGTTCATTTTCTTCTTCATTGATGTGCGCTGATGAGGTAGCACTGATGGGCACTGATGGGCATTGATAGTCTGCACTGATGGGCACTGTTTGGCAGCACTGATGAGCAAAGATAGGTGGCACTGGTAGGCATTGATAGGTGGCACTGATGGGCACTTGTAGGCGATATTGATAGGCGGCATTGATAGGTGGTACTGATGATGAGGCACTAATGGGCACTGATAGGTGGCACTGGTGGGCATTGATAGGTGGCACTGGTATACACCTGTAGGTGGCACTACATAGCAGCAGTGCCTCCCTGTTCGAGACTGATGTCCCTCTGTCAGAATCCGGTGATCAGATCACCGATCTTCTGTTTACATCACGTGATCAGCTATCATTGGCTGATAGCTGATCATGTGCTAAGGGGCCGGGATCGGCCCCTTACTCCGATCTGTGATCAGCGAAGTCTCTTTGAATCTGTGATCATAGAGCATGCCCTGCGGGGGCGCGTAGGCAGTTCATGCACAGGAGGACATCTGTTGACGCCCTCCCAGCAGTTAAGGCTCGCGCTGTAGCCGTAATTTGGTTATAGCGTGGGCAGTGGATAAAGCAAAACTCTGAGCAGATACGATAAATGCATATTAATGCAGTTATGTATATACAAATGCAGTTATCAAATGTATTTTTATTGTGAACACTGCAGGTGCATGTTTTTTCAAAATATTAACCATCTGTAATCTCATGCACATCATCACTTGCAATGGAAGTGGAAAGGGAAACAGTAGGAACTGGTCAAAAAGGGCCGAGATATATACCTGGAAGCTACAAGCCAGTCAGCCTAACATCAATATTATGTAAACTATTGGAGCAGATGATAAGGGACTTAAATCCAAAATTTTGCTGATGAATACAGTAACATTATTAGTAATCTGCATGGCTTTACGAAAGGTAGTTTTTGCCAAATCAACTTATTAACAGGAGGAAGTGAGTTGCCATCTAGATAAAGGAAGACCTGTGGATGGGGGTGTACCTGGATTTTGCAAGAAACATTTGATACAGTCCCCCACAAATGCTTAATTTACAAGCTGAGGTCTGTAGGCATAGACCATAGGGTTAGTACATGGATAGAAACCTGGTTAGAGGAGCACGTCCAAAGAGTGGTGATAAATAGCATGTACTCAGACTGGTCTGGAGTAATACGTGGGTACCCCAGTGCTTTTCCCTGGGACCGATTCTGTTTGTTGTTCATAAATGATATAAAAGACGGGATAAATAGCTCAATCTCGTTGTTTGCTAACGATACAAAGCTAAGCAGGGCTATCATTTCACAACAGGATATAGAAACTTTACAAGAATATCAATAAATATTGCACTTTTAGATAGGCATCTTAGCGAGCACAGTAAACAGGGATATGGGATATCATCTGAAGTGATGTAATGTATAGTAATGTATTCTTTCATTTTTAAGCATCCACAGTCTTGTTCTTCCAATTTTTTTTCAGACGAAAACTATACTGATTAAAGGAAAATCTTACGATCTGGTACGGGAAATTTTTTTTGTATTTGTTCCTTCAGATAATTTTGGACGTACTGTCGTGATCAGTTCTCAAAAGCTTTGTACTAATGATAAGATTATCGTACGATCGCTTTGAAAGCTGTATTTTTTTGCCCGGTTTTCTGATCGTGCTACTAGGCTTTATTTAGAGAGGGGATCTAGCTTTATTACTTAACCGCGGAAGCGAAAATAACATCATTAACTAGCTGTGATTTGTGGCAGAAGTGTTTAAACCCTAATTCCGACAAAAACCTCACCTATATACTTTATATATTTTAGCTACATTTTTAGCTGTTTACCTGAAGTTCAGTTTAAACTGTAGTAGCTTGATTTTTTTAAGGAAACACTTTTATTTAGAAGGCACTTATTGACATGGTCCCCCCACCTCCAACCCCCTTTGAACCTTCCCCACTCAAAGCAAGTTGGGTAGGACTTCTGTATACATTCCAGTGACTTAAACCAATTTTACTGCTGATCTTTATTTCACTATGTGCTGTAGATACTGATGTAGATCATTACAACATGCTTACTGTTTTTTGCTGAAAGAATGCTTAGTTGGAGAGTTTTACTATAGATACATGATGAATTGCAGCATTGAAATAGGAAAGAATGCACTGGACTCAATGCACAAAGCTAACACTGGGAGAAAAATATTTATTTTAAAAAAAAGTGTGTTATTTTTAGTCCAATAATATCTGAAAGTTAGGCACATGTCTAAATTATGCTTCTGTTAAAGCTCAATAAAGTGAGCCTATTTTGTTTAATCTTTAGTCCTGCAGTAACAAAAAGCTAAGATGACAATTATATCAGTAATTTGACTTTAAAATCTATGAAGATTTCTGATAAGAGTATTGAGCTCATTAAAAGAATAGGGTGATAGGGGTTATGCAAAATCCTGTGTACAGACTGAGGACTGCTGCAAAAAAAGTGGAAATGTGAGTTTTTCTGCAGTTATAGAAAATGATGGAAGGCCTCAGGTTAAAATGAAAAGCACATATTAAATTACAAATGTATCCATTTGTAAAGTTGACACTAACCACTTCAAATGTTGTATTATTAATATTTTTTTGTTTGCTCATCTTTAGTGAGCATTCAGTGTAACTGCAAAGGTTAAACTGTTTTAGTCTTGCTCAGGGCTGTGGATAACAGAGTACCACCAGCCCACCTATACAGGGCCCAGGTCAGCAGGGGGGCCCAGGCATCTGGTTGAATCGGATGTGGGCAGGGGGGGGCTGATTGGCACAACGGGGGGCAATTACTGAAATCGATTGATTTATGGCTCCCTCTGCAGCAGATGAAAGCTGGCTTCTACTCCTCTCCCTCCTGCTGGCTTTCAGCTGCTGCAGAGAGAGCCATATAGAGGATTGGTTCCAGTAATTGCCCTCTGCCCTACCGATAATTTCCTCTACATTTTCTTTTGCTGCCCAGGCCCCCCTGTGTGCCCCCCACCCCTGCAGTGCTGCCGGCTTTCCCCCTCTCCTTCCCAATTGTAGCTGCAAGCACACAATAAGATCCTTCAGGATGGAGAGTGGGGAAGGGTCCAGTAAATAGCCCCTTCCTTTCCTGAATGAACTTTCTTGTCTTCATTCATAACTGAAGCATAGTTAACTGTGTTTATTTGGGGGTTGTCTGTACAGGGCCCAGTTGTTTCTAACAGCAGCCCTGGTCTTGCTAGTACAGATAATGTGTAAATTATACTTTTTATTATATACATTGACTTCTTTTTAACCCCTAGGTTGTTTTTTAACCACACCTCCAGGATGGAAAAGGACCTGGGGGTCCTAGTAGATGATAAGCTCAGCAATGGCATGCAATGCCAAGCTTCTGCTAACAAAGCAAACCGAATATTGGCATGCATTAAAAAGGGGATTAATTCCAGAGATAAAACAATAATTCTCCTGCTCTACAAGACTCTGGTTCAGCCGCACCTAGAGTATGCTGTCCAGTTCTGGGCACCAGTCCTCAGGAAGGATGTGCTGGAGATGGAGTGAGTACAAAGAAAGGCAACAAAGCTAGTAAAGGGTATGGAGGATATTAGTTATGAGGAAAGGTTGTGAGCACTGAACTTATTCTCTCTGGAGAAGAGACGCTTGAGAGGGGATAAGATTTCAATATACAAATACCATACTGGTGACCCCACAATAGGGATAAAACTTTTTCGCAGAAGGGAGTTTAACAAGACTCATCGCCACTCATTAAAATGAGAAGAAAAGAGGTTTAACCTTAAACTATGTAGAGGGTTCTTAACTGTAAGAGTGGAAAGGATGTGGAATTCCCTTCCACAGGTGGTGGTCCCAGTGGGGGGGGGCATTGATAGTTTCAAGAAACTATTAGATAAGCACCTGAACCTACAGGCATACCCCACTTTTAAGTACACAATGAGGTTTATTTACTAAAGCTGGAAAGTGCAAAATCCAGCTCACTTCTGCATAGAAACCAATGAGCATCCAGGTTTTATTACCAAAGCTTAATTGAACAAGCTAGGGATAGAAGCTCATTGTTTTCTATGCAGAAGTGAGCCTGATTTTGCACTTTCCATATTTAGTAAATAAACCCCATTGCGTACTTAAAAGTGGGGTATACCTGTACTATGTAACTAGGGATGCACCGAATGGGTTTTTTGGTGCCGAAACCGATACCGAAAATGAAAAATACACTAGGCCGAAAACCGAAACCGATACCGAAAATGACTGTTTTTAAAAAATATTTTTATACAGGAGGTGGTCAGAGACTGGGGACATGGTACAGGAGGTGGTCAGAGACTGGGGACATGGTACAGGAGGTGGTCAGAGACTGGGGACATGGTACAGGAGGTGGTCAGAGACTGGGGACATGGTACAGAAGGTGGTCAGAGACTGGGGACATGGTACAGAAGGTGGTCAGAGACTGGGGACATGGTACAGAAGGTGGTCAGAGACTGGGGACATGGTACAGAAGGTGGTCAGAGACTGGGGACATGGTACAGGAGGTGGTCAGAGACTGGGGACATGGTACAGGAGGTGGTCAGAGACTGGGGACATGGTACAGGAGGTGGTCAGAGACTGGGGACATGGCACAGGAGGTGGTCAGAGACTGGGGACATGGTACAGGAGGTGGTCAGAGACTGGGGACATGGTACAGGAGGTGGTCAGAGACTGGGGACATGGTACAGGAGGTGGTCAGAGACTGGGGACATGGTACAGGAGGTGGTCAGAGACTGGCGACATGGTACAGGAGGTGGTCAGAGACTGGGGACATGGTACAGGAGGTGGTCAGAGACTGGGGACATGGTACAGGAGGTGGTCAGAGACTGGGGACATGGTACAGGAGATGGTCAGAGACTGGGGACATGGTACAGGAGGTGGTCAGAGACTGCATGCATGGTACAGGAGGTGGTCAGAGACTGGGGACACGGTACAGGAGATGGTCAGAGACTGGGGACACGGTTCAGGAGATGGTCAGAGACTGGGGACACGGTACAGGAGGTGGTCAGAGACTGGGGACACGGTACAGGAGATGGTCAGACTGGGGACACGGTACAGGAGATGGTCAGACTGGGGACATGGTACAGGAGATGGTCAGACTGGGGACACGGTACAGGAGATGGTCAGACTGGGGACACGGTACAGGAGATGGTCAGACTGGGGACACGGTACAGGAGATGGTCAGACTGGGGACACGGTACAGGAGATGGTCAGACTGGGGACACGGTACAGGAGATGGTCAGACTGGGGACACGGTACAGGAGATGGTCAGACTGGGGACACGGTACAGGAGATGGTCAGACTGGGGACACGGTACAGGAGATGGTCAGACTGGGGACACGGTACAGGAGATGGTCAGACTGGGGACACGGTACAGGAGATGGTCAGACTGGGGACACGGTACAGGAGATGGTCAGACTGGGGACACGGTACAGGAGATGGTCAGACTGGGGACACGGTACAGGAGATGGTCAGACTGGGGACACGGTACAGGAGATGGTCAGACTGGGGACACGGTACAGGAGATGGTCAGACTGGGGACACGGTATAGGAGATGGTCAGAGACTGGGGACGTGGTACAGAAGATGGTCAGCCAATTGCAGCCAGTGTGTCCCATTGCAGCCTGTGTGCCATTTTGCAGCCAGCCTGTGCACTGTGTGCAGGGAAGAGAGCCGCCTCCGCCGCCTGTTTGATAACAGCGCCGGGAACATCACAGCTTTCATTTCAATTGCTGTGTGTTCCCGGCCGTGCGCCGTCACACGCAGCCCCTCCCCCTTGTCCGGGCACTTTGATAGACAGATCATCCGTCCAATCCTGCGGATGATCTGTCTATCTAAGTGCCCGGACAAGGGGGAGGGGCTGCGTGTGACGGCGCACGGCCGGGAACACACAGCAATTGAAATGAAAGCTGTGATGTTCCCGGCGCTGTTATCAAAAAGGCGGCGGAGGTGGCTCTCCTGCGCTATGATGGGCGTCACCAGGGCGTCACGTCACCCAGGCCACGCCCCATTTTCGACTCCATTATCGGCCGTTTTTCTCTTTCGGAAAATTGCCGAAAAGGGCATTTTCGGCCGATATGTTTTGACGGCCGAAATTTCGGTGCATCACTATATGTAACTATATGTAACCTTGCTGTGGTTATATATTTATGCTTGATAAAAGGCAAGGATGCCAGAAAGGTTAGTATAGCTTACTTATGAGCAATAAACTAAGCTCCCCTCTGATTTTTGTTTATTTTGGTGGTCTCCGGGAACACACTTGCCTGCCTATTTGTGTATAAGCGTTTTCATTAATGTACGTCTTTGTGCTACATTTTTTGGGTTGTGCTGTGTCAAAAAAAGTATAAAAGGAATAAAGATTTTTTTCCCCCCACATAAAAATAGCTTCACACTGCCAGAAATGTAATTTTAGTTTTGTAAGACCTTATTATTTTTCAAAGATTTTTAGGCTGATTTACTAAAGAAGTTGAGAATCTTTACACAAGAAATTATGTGAATATTCTAGTTATCCAGTCATATGAAATGCAAATCCCTGCTTATTTTATTTGCACATAATTTATTAATTGAAGTGAATAACTACACAATTGTGTGATGATTCTTAACTTCTTTCGTAAAATAAAAATAGGAATAGGGGGCTGTTCTCTTAGTAAATAAGATGAAACTTTGTTAGCTTCAATCATCTAGTCAGGCGCTAGCAAAAATCCAGTTTTTTATATTCCTTTGCACCTGTTTGGGTACCGATACTGAACACAGCTTCACCTTCTCACTATATTAAAGCGGTTGTATACCCTTTTTTTTTATTTTTACCTACAGGTGAGCCTATAATAAGGCTTACCTGTAGGTAAAATGAATATCTCCTAAACCTGTACGGTTTAGGAGATAGTCACTTTGCATGCAGCCACTGACGTCAGCGGCACATGCGCTGTGAAGGCCTGGCTGAAGGTCCGGGAGAACCTTGCCAGAAAGAATATTCCCGCTCACATGCCATGATGTCATCGCAGCTCCGGCCACTCACAGCACTGGAGCCATGAACCCGTAAGAAACACAGAGAGCAAAATGTCGTCAGCTCCCTCAGCGTGGACCTGGATGCGATACGGGGACCTCATTCTAAGGTGAGCATTTCATAAAGAGCTAGTATTCGTTGCATACTAGCTCATTATGCCTTTGCCTTACAGGGTTTTTTTTCCCCATATATACAACTGCTTTAATAATACAGTTTCCAAAATGAACTGTTCATTTTGCTTAGGGAATAGTCTGTAGTTCTTTAGTAAATCAAGCCCAATATCAACAAAAGAGAGTCTTTTTTTTCTCTCTCACTCCCCAAACAAACATATTGCTTCGGTATTATATATAAAAAAAAAAAAAGCGAAGTTCTCCCCAAATCAAATAGGTATGTTATCTTAAATTAAAAAAATAAAAATGTGGTCTTTTAGAAAATTACAATCGCTGGTGCAGAAGTGGTTAACTAAACTTGATGGTCTTATTGCAGTAAAACTCATGGCCATATAAGTCCTACTGGAGCCTTGCAGTTCCTAACTTATTCATGCTCGCTTCCCTCCATGGATTATTCTTTTCCATTATACTTTGTTTTCTGCCTCACTTCACTTACAGTTTAAATCCTAATTTAAGATTGCCTGTTGATATAGTAGATCTGGGTGTTAAGGGAAACCACAATATTGTAGTTTCAGCATTTCCTCACCCTATACGACAAAACCTGCAGCCATATGTGGTTAACCTTGAGCATTTTTTTGTGTGCGTCTGTTACAGTAGAAGTGCACCTGTGCCAGATATCACTACATGAACATTAAAAGACTCATGTAAAAAATGTTACCTCAGTATTTGAAATAGAGTTGAACAATAAAATATGATGGTTTTTGCCTAAAAAATTCTGTATCAGATGAATATCAATTCATGAAACCAAGATATGTGAGATTTTGACACCAAATCCAAAATATAGCAGGGAATAGATTTTTACAAAGTCAATTTAACATGTTTTTCAACAGCAACTCAAAGGCCGACCCACCATATTGAGGGGATTCTGGCTGGTTGAAACACCTTCTTGTCTCCACTTTCCAATTCCTCAAGTCTGAAGAGTCACACTCACCTGATTGACTCTGCGACTTATTTTCAGCAAACATTGATGCAAACAGAGAGCCTGGTCATACTGCTACAAACAGGATCTAGTTTAATAAAGGAAATCCATTATGCTGACATATTTCAGAGGCTGCAAAATGAGTACAAGTGCATAATTTTATTAATACTTTACTCATACTTTAATAAAATCTATCCTTATTTTAAATCAATCAAATTCAAAATAGAATATTTTTATAATGACAAACTGGTGGGATTCTGTAGGGCGTAAGCAGAAATCCTAAGTTCTGGGCAACTATGGTTTATGACTTCTGAGCTGAGCAACAACACGTTATGGCCAAATTTAGATTTGCCACAACAAATGATACATGGTAAAAAGTTAAGTGGGATCACTCTTCCTTGATTATGTCGGAAGCGGAGTTTCCATTAATAGAAAAACACTATGGGGTTGAGTTACTAAAACTGTAGAGTGCAAAATCTGGTGAAGCTTTGCACTGAAACCAGCTCCAGCTTCCAGGTTTTATTGTCAAAGCTTAAAGTGGTTGTTAACCCTTTATAATATAATCATGCCATCCTTTGTTATATAATCTCTGTGCCTGTGCTGTATAAAAAAAATGCCCATTATATCATATATCAGAGTGGCTCCCGGTGCTCACCTGACTCCTCGGCTCTCTCCTGCTGACAGCTGAGCACTCCCGCTGATGTCAACTGGGAGGAGAGAGATATGAGGAGATACGTGAGCACCAGGAGCCGCTCTGATATACATTATAATCTGCATTTTTCTTTTATACAGCACAAGCATAGGGGCACATAGCATGTTTAACAGAGGGGGTGGCATGATCATAGTATAGATTTGATTGCACCAGAAAGGGAGGATTGTGGAGTGGACAGAGCTGACAGGAAGGGAGGGGGATGAGGACAGAGGAGAGCAGGGAGCAGGGCTGCAGCTGACAGAGGCACACAGCCTGATCACGGTGTCAAGGCTCAGCAGCCATGATATACCATGGTCAGTTTACAGACGATAGGGGATAGCTTTGGCTGTACTTCTCCTTTAATTCTCCCCTTATGTGTAGATTTTTTTTTAGATGGGGCTGCTCTATACAGTGAGGTGGTTATGGTGAGAATGGCATGCAAAATGTGTCTTTCATCACCAAATTGACTGGGATGATATTTTCATACTGTATACATTGTGGTGGATAACAATAAATTGCTTATCAATTGATTTGCCATTAGCGGAAGATCTAAGATCAAGAAATTAACCATCCACCCACACCACTGCTCCCTTACCTAAGCTATCACCAAAACTTTTGTAACACTCAGCTTGTCGCGTATTTTGTCTTTCAGATACCAGCAGGAAGGAGTCATAGTGTGGGGTGGGATCTATGTGCAGGGAAGGACACTGATTGGCTGCCCCTGCCTTAGCTGCCAGTGCTTGTGCATCCCACTCCTCTGTCCCAGGAGCACCTTGAATCTGCCACAGTCTTCTTTCTTTAGTTTATTTTAAGGAACTGTGGTGGGGGGATGGTTATATTTTGGCAAAGGTTTGAGTCTTCTTTAAAGCCAAAGCTTCAGACAAACATCTAGATATACAGTTGAAATACATTTATTGGAAAATGTTACCTGCCAATGTTGACCTCACTTTTCTCTGCGTTGTTCAGGCAGTACGGCCAATTTACCTCCCTACCCCCAGCTGTGATTAGAGAATGAGACAGTATCAGAATAACCTCCTTCTGATTCCTCTATAAACTTTGTCAGCACATGTTAATGCAGCAAGATCCCATTGACCTCTAGTGTTGACCCTTGTTCTCTGTGTCAGACTGCTGCTGTATAGAAGCTGTAGGAAATTGATAAGAAGTCAAGTGTTAAATGTTAGTACTCATAAAGGTTTATTTACTAAAACTGGAGAGTGAAGCTGTGCATTTTAGCCATTCAGCTTCTAACATCAGTTTGTTTAATTAGGCTTTAAAAAAGCTTGGAAGCTGATTGGTTTCTATTTAGAGCTACCCCGGATTTTTCACCCTCTGGTTTTAGTTAACCAACCCCATAGTAGATGTATTTTAAATATTTTTATTAGTTAATGCATTCATTTGTGCTTCCTTTATATCTGTCTGGAGCTTTGTTTCAAAAAATGTCTGTCCATGAATATGAACCTGATTTTAATTATTAAGAGCGTTCATGATAAATTAATTCTCCCCTCCCCTTTATACTTACTTGAGCTCGATCTTGATCCAGAGATGCTCTCTCGCTCATTCCTTACTGGACTTAGTGAGAGCAACATACGTCCATTGGCTGTGTGTGTCAATGGATACACAGAGCATGGCTTGAGATCAAGCCTGCATGTGTTCCACCATAGGAAATGGCTTCCTATGGTGGCACACGGAGAAGAGAAGGAGCCAGGAGCACCAGTGAGGGTATGGAGAAGAGGAGGATCAGGGCTGCTTTGTGCAATATTGCACAGAGCAGGTAAGTGTGACATGTTTAAAAAATAAAATCACTTTGCACTTTAATATTCCAAAGAGGAGTATTTACAAGCAATAAAAAACATTAGTACATAGATTGTGGTGGGATTATAGTGCAGCGTTCCACAAACATTGTTGACTGTCTATTGAGCATGGATATGTTTTTTAGATATTATTTAAACTTGTTGCCAAATAAGCAGTAGAGCTGTAGAATGGTAACCTCATAATAATGTTCGTTTTGAAGAAATATGCTCAGAAGTCAATGTGTCAGATTTTGGGAGAGATTATACAAGATAATTATTGTAGCTAAAATAAATCTGTTGCTATTTCAGCTAAAGAAGGGTTGGTTAAGTGTCTATGATTGAGATTTGCCCACAGGCTAATTTATTCCCTGTACTGACTGCTTGCTTTGAACCCTTGCTCGGCTTAATGTAAAGTGTAGTAGTTACACACAGCTCCTCTGAATATACTGTCCAAATGGATAGTTCAGCCAAGTTTTATAACTTTAAATTGAAGTTGTGAATTTTACTCCTAATGATGATTTTTGAAGCCAATTTAAAGTAATATATTGCATAAAAAAACACAGAGAGCTATAAAATGTGGTTACTGACACACAGTAATAAGACATTAAAAATATTGGCACTGTTTGCACTATCTAGATGAATTATTGCTTTGAAAACATTTGTAACATTTATACTGTTTAATTTAATAAACCTTAAAAATAGTACAGCACTGGTTGATAATTTTTCAATTACAGTAGTTTGCAGTTTGAGATCCAATAATCCACATTTTTGCTTTTTTTCCACTTAAATTACAACATTATGTACCAAAAGTATCTCAATAAATTTGGGGAGGCAGCCACTGATACTATTAACATAAGCGCGGCTTTGTGCATTAGTAAAAGTATCTCAATACTTTTCATTTAAGCTTTTCTTCTGTATGCTGCAGTGAAATATGTCACACACACTTGCAAGTCATGGCTTATTAAAACTATCTTGTCAAACACTGGGGACTACTATGCATTGGTAAGAAGGAGTTGGCCATGGATGAGATGTGAATTCAGGGGCTTACAGTTAAGTAACTATTATGCCTTTTAGCATATATCCTCGCCCTTCTGATGGCAAACTAAAAGTCTATTTCTTACATATGTTCCACTTATGTTCCAAGATCTTAGGAGATATGATGATAAAAAAATTGCAAATGGGGCAGCAATCAAACTTAACAATGTGTTTGTTATGCTCAAAATATGGATTTGGTTGCAGCAGATTCCACAATGATGAGTCTTTGAAAAAGACAAAGCGACATGCCAATTTAGGCAGAAATAAACCTACTAGGGTACATTTGGTTTGGGAAAAGTAAGCACCCAAAGGAGCTAAATCATGTCAAGAGAATGTATAAACTCCATGTATCGTGTTTTGGGCATCACAAATCTGATATTTTAAAGTATTAATACTAAACAAATTGTGCTCCTAGAGACTCAACATATTTGTGTAAATGTACATTATATGCTAGAAAACAGAAATGTAACCTTTGCTACTCAATACCATAGTTATGCATAGAGTCTTAAGTATACATGTACATTATTTAGCACCCAATGCATTCAGATTGTTGCAGTCAGAACTGGAGAAGCAGTAGGGCTTACCATACCCCTGTCAGTGAATTAAAGTTCATGCAAACAGTCCCACTTTAAAGTCAATAAAATAAGGGGGTCCTATTGACTTGTGCCTATGTTTGTGTGTTTCTTTAGTGTGGTTGAGTGAACCATACCAGCCATACCAGCTCAACTCATGCTTTACTGATTGCAAAAATGTATGAGCAAACAATATGTAGCCATGTACCCTAACCTTTTACTAATCCGTGCTGTATTACTCCAGTACACCCATTTTCATCTCTGATAGGTTTATAATAAGACAGCACATTAAGCATAAGCATCCTATTTAAGGAAAGTGATAAAAAGAAACATACCGTAGAGACCGGGCAAAAACATATATTTGGTTACCATATAGATAAAACTATGTAGGGATATGCCCAGAAACAATATTATCCTGCCTGCATAACAAATAATATAACAATACTCAAGTCCTCTGTTCACATTGTATTGTATCCACCATCCCTACCATTTTCCAGTCTTTCCATTTCATCATTTAAGCAGGTTTCCTTTCTGCTTCTTACGGCTTACAGACAGGATCCAGGACTAGATCCAGATCTCCGGGGAGGCAGACAGACTTGGCTTCAGGATTGTGATATATTCCTGCAAAATGGGATCAGATGGTGCAGATGGAACCGAGATATTTTTCTTTAGCTGTCATTGATGAATTTGGGATTGGTCCCATCCGGTGTGCAGAGTATGTCAGTATCAAGCCCAGAGGAAATAACTTTCTACATTATTACATCCAGATTGTATAGGCTGCACATTGTCAGTTGGGAAGCCATACATCCTGTACTCATTTGCATTTTACAGCTGCAGTATTCCATATTTTATCAAAAGAAGCAGCCTATAATAAATGCAGCTTGTCTAAACCTAAAGTTAGGCTGTTGGTAGATCCTGTTGTTTATGTCTTAAATTTAGTTATACTTTGTAAAGATACATTATCAACATATTTTTCCAAAGCATACCTTGGATTCAGGTAGTCTTTAGCACAGAGGTCTCAAACGGGTGGCACTCCAGCTGTTGAAAAACTACAACTCCCATGAGGCATTGCAAGGCGGACAGTTACAAGCATGACTCCCTCAGGCAGAGGCATGATGGGACTTATAGTTCTGCAACAGCTGGAGGGCCACCAGTTTGAGACCCTTGCTTTAGCATATTTGATGCTGCGTTGGTTTGTTTCAACACTTCCTTTAGTAACTTGCATAATTAAGTAGCATTTTTGTTTTAATGCTACCCCTTATACTATAGTAGTTCCCTCTTGTTTTAGTTACATGGGTTGAAAAAACACGTTCACAAAAATCAGTTAAAAACGCTGAATCCTTAGAGCCCTAGCCCACAGTTGGTCTAAAGGAAGGTGCAATTTGCTTCAACAGAAAAAAAAAGATTCTTGTTCCCTTAAGGCAATTGGATACTCAACAGATTTATTCTCTGCTTCTCAGTGAGGAATAAATTCAGTTCCTTTGCATTTTTTTCCATAGCTGATGTCTTACTAGCAGTTACTGTTTTACTGGCAGATTAGAATTCCCTCAGTGTGAAAGGGACCTAAAAATCAGAGAAAAGCAGGCAACTGGCATTTTCAGATGATAGTCAGTAGTGACAGCCCTCCATATTGCTCTCTGTACAGGCTTCCTTTACTAACAAGTTCCAATGATTCGCTTTGAAAATTTGATTCTTTACATTTGGGTGCTGTGGTAATTGCTTGTCAGATGTTAACAAACCATGAATCTAAGCAGCTTTCTATCCTTGAGCCTGTGTGCTTTTAAAAAATTATATCTGAGAGCTTAGTCGAAGCCTTCTGCTGCTCATAAACAGCAAAGCACTAAAGTGAAAACTCATAATGCAGGCCATTTGCATCTAAGTAGGTTATAGCAGCAAAAAAGCACCGCAAGTTGATTGCTACATATTTAACATGTGCAAGTACTCAGCTTTTGCTTCAATATTTTCAGGAGGAAATAGCTGTCTTATCCTAAAGGTTTTCTTATTCGTTTTAAAAGATTATTTTTTTTTTTTTTTTTTTGTAATAACAGAATGCCTCTGCAAACAGATGAGCTAAACACACAGTACCTTTCATTTTAGACACTAAAACTTTAAATGCTAGAAAAATAAAAACCTCTGCAGAATGTTTCTACATGCCTCCTGTAAATGTATTGTTGGTTGAAGATTGTGTATTAACCTCCCTGGCGGTACGATTATTTCAGATTTTAGGTGCTCAAAGTGGTACAATTATTTTGCATGAAAATTTGGCGTTTTATATTGTAGGCCTGTAATTCTTAGGAATAACTCACTTAAATCTGTCCAAACCAGAGTCTAGCAGACATTCCGGGTATGATAAAGTTTGAAAAATGAAATCATAAATTATAATATAATAAATAACTATAAATAATTATACCAAATAATAATATAACAATAATAAAAATTATTCAATAATGTAATCAAATCAAAAACACTGAAATTTTGCTCAGTTTCAGAATTGTCACTGTCATTAATTTTCAGTATTTGATGACGGATCTCCCCACAAATCGTCATCGCTCAATTCTGCGAGTGATTCTAATTTATTGTCGCTGTTTTCTAGCTGGTCTAAAACCATTTTTGATGTAAAGGGACAGTTTTGGTTGCTATTTGACAATCTCCAGTTTCCAGGCATAAAGAACAGTTTTTATATTATAAAACTGCATGCAGGACACTGGACAGAACACTAGGGACAAAGGGGATGTGAAATAATTACATACAGCAATGTAATCTGTAAGATTACATTACACTGTGTGTTTCACTTTTTGAATTTGGCGCCGTTCTCCGTCCCCGTGCGTCGTAACGCTCGCAGGGAACAGGGATCGGCTCCATGATAGATCGAGCGGAGCACGGCTTGCTCGTACAGCGGGGGGACATCGCTGGATCCAGGGGAAAGGGTAAGTAACCTCTCCCTGCATTCAGCAATGTGGTCCCGAGTCTGGCTCGGGTTACCGCTTTTGGTATAAAATCTCCACCCCGAGCCAGACTCGGGAATACCGCCAGGGGGGTTAAAAAGGGAACATGAGGTTCAGATGTTTTAAAGTTGTGTTAACATAGAGACTAAAATATTCATTGTAAGCTTATGGGTTCCTTTCATACACATGACATGGAAAAAAGCATAATACGTAATACATAGCAACCAATTGTAATTTACTTTAATTTACACACCAGAACAAAATTGTATTGCATCCTTTGGCAGCACCGAGATGCTTTGGTCATGAATTTGATCATATTTTGATCAATCAATGTTTGCATGGTGGAAAAAGAGATGTGATAGATAATTTTACAATAATCTTCCAATTATCAGTCGACATCTACTTCCCTGGCATGTGTGACATAGCAATCAACTGGGTTGTTAATTATAGATTAATTAAACTTATTAGGAAATATCGATTGGAAGGCCATTAATATTTATCAAAGCATGTATGGCTACCAGAAGTCTTATAAAGAACAGTGATTAGAGTGATGCAATTCCATTTATTTAGCTAGGGCCAGGTAATAAATTGTATTTTAATGTATGCATTAAAATAAAATTAACTTGTTCTTCCCTCTTGGCGAGTGGAGGATTTGGGTTTTACATGTTGGTCCCTCTTTTTTTTTCTGTCATTGGGACAACCGCATGTGCATGACTATAATCTGATAGTAATCTTCTTAATGACTTGCAGAGAACCAAGTGTGGTACTTTAAGGCAATTGAAGGAAAAAGCAGAATGAAGGTATTCTCATGCATTGAAGAATAAATAAGCCACCTTTGGTAGAAAAATTACAACGGTTCTTAGGCTCCACGTTTTTAGTCTTTCCATATCCACTGCACCAGCTATATATCTGTCTTAAGCCCAGTACACATAGGCCGAAAATCATCCGGTTCAGCAGGAACCATCTCATTTTCAGTCCATGTGTACAGTTGAATCTTCCAACGTCCAGCTTCAAATGGCCATGCTGGAGAGCCAGCATTCGATCAATGTGTGCAGCCATTGGTTGCACAAAAAAAAACTAGCAGGTGTGGTCAGAGCCACTGTACAAACCAGCCGGCATTAGTACAGTGATCTCCCCTGCTGAGCTGTTGTGTTCTTACAGGGGGCAGCCCTGGCTGAGAGCTCTGATTGAGAGTCGGTCGGCTGCTGGTTTTATGGACAGACCAACGTGCACAAGGGATATTCGGCCTGTGTGTACCCGCCATTAGTCTTATGAACTAGTTTCTTTGGCTAGAATTAATGGATATGTTGGAGCTGTAGGGTTTTGGTGTCTGATTATAACAACTTTTATCAGCATTTTAAATAGCTTGTTTTCCAGAATTTTTATCTTTGGAGGAGTCATAAACCAATGTCTGGTTCAGTTTTTAGGTAGCAAAGGGCTCCTTAGAGAACCAGAAACATAGGATTTGAATCTTACATTTTTTTGCACTACTTGATGCTTATTGAAACTTTGAATATGTTTCAGTTAGAAAAAGTATATAATTTATCTTCATGCATATGATATGTCTATAAGGACAAACTGTTGGTTTAATTATTATGCAATTCTTTTTTTTGCAGCTACAACACCAGTAACACATTTTATGTTCTGATCGTATCCTGTTTTTTGTTTTTTATATGGACTCTTTCAAAGACTCAATGTCTGTGCACAACGGGAATTTCCAAATAACAGTTCTAGACTTTATCAAATAACTTTGGGGATGTTTAGGCACTGTATGCAAATCTTTGTCTGAAGGACGTTCTTTGGTTTTGGATACTTTTTCTGCTTTATCTACAAGGTCAACAAATTCATAACTGAACCTTTCATTTTGAAAGGTTACTTAGATATGGCCCTGGCTCAAGTGGAATATGTTTAACCTCAGATCCTGTTATGTACTTAGCTATCTCTGTTCCATGAAATATTTACAGTACTTTTGTCAAATAGCATGAAGACAAAAAGTCTGAAAAGTGTGTCTATTTCTAATTTACAGAAGCATACTGTGCAGAGTGTAAAGCAGAAACATAATCAATAAAAACATCAAGTGCAAAATCCTTAATAACTATAATTTGTGAAAATATGATACCATTGTCTTCTAAAATAAGGTCATGTGATCTAGCTGTCCTGCTTCTTTTTTAGAAGATGCTGGTAAAAAGAAAATAAAAATGCCTGTGTTACATTTGGGAGGGTTGATTGATCATGTTTATAAACGTATCATTGGTATAGCTACTAAGGGATTCTAATTTTTCAAATGTTGGACGCAAAGGGGTTAAATACTTACGTATCATGATTATCTATATATAAAGTGATGTGGAATTCAGTCAAGACCATTTATGGTCAGGTTTATTATCACATATGGGCATGGACATTCTCCAGAATGAGAATGTTCAGTGGATGTTTTGTGACGAGTGTGCTTTTGCACTGTAGAAAGCAAATACTTGATTGGTCAGCAGTATTTAAAGACATTAGAACCCTTTGACAGCATAACTAATTTGAACAGGTTGTCAAATATGGGATGTCACAAGAAGCAAGGTACAGACTAACCCTTGTCAAATGCTACCAGATGGTCACGGTCATAAAACATTCACACTTTCCTGTTTTAGCTACCCCAAAAGGTCTTGGAGAGTTAATGACACAAAATTAAACCATTGATTGACTCAGGCCTATTTTATATTTTATTTGATAATCAGGTTAATTTGTTTATCAAATAATATGTGCTATCACAGGACGCGAGGCATATTTATAAAGTAGTGATTTATATTTTTAGCAAACAGTTGAATCGTATAGGTCTTTGTGTTTTAACCACTTTGGGACTGCCTTCCACACATTTACTGTGGCAAGGCAGCCTGGCTGCGTGAAGCGATGTACCTGTACATTGCTTTGTGCAGTAACCTCTGGGGGCACGCTGATTGGACAGAGGGGGAGCCCATCAGCGGGTCTGGTGGACGTGATGTCCGCCGGCCACCTGCGATCGTTCCCCAGAGAGGCTGAATGGTGATCTGTCTATGTAAACAAGGCAGGTCGCCAGTCTGACAGGATAGAACGTAGAGATCTTGTGTTCCTGCTAAGCTGGAACACGGATCTCTGTGTTCTCCCAGTCAGAGCAATCCCCACACAATAAGCACCCCCCTAGGGACACACTTAACCCTTTGATCGCCCCTGGTGTTAACCCTTTCCCTGCCAGTGTCATTAGTACAGTAACAGTGCCAGTACAGTAACATGCATATTTTTGACACTGATCACTGTATTAGTGTCACTGGTTCCCAAAAAAGTGTCAGGTGTCCGATTTGTCGGCCATGATGTCGCAGTCCCTCTAAAAACCGCTGATCGACCGCAAAATTGTCTGTTAAAATAATACAGTGCAATATCGCAAAAAATGGCCTGGTCATTAAGTTGGTAGAACCTTCCGGGGCTTAAGCCGTTAAATGCAGGTAATTGAGTCACCAACAGAGAGGGGGAGATTTACTAAAACTGGAGCGCTCAGAATCTGGTGCGTTTGTGCATGGCAGCCAGTCAGCTTCTTACATCATCTTGTTTAATTAAGCTTCGACAATAAAACCTGGAAGCCGATTTCTAGGCTCGGTTTTATATAGAGCTGCATCAGATTTTGCACTCTCCAGTCTAGTAAATTTCCCCCAGAATGTTTGGTGAAAGTGACATGCTTTATGAATAGACCCCAAAAGGTGTATTTATAAGGTTATTTAAGTTGTGTGATGCAGCTAGTGACTGTATATGTTATAGAACCAATGGTAATTTAACGTTATATTTTATTTATTACTGATATTAGAGTAATAATAAGAATGAAAAATAAATATTTAAAAATATGTAGATATTAAAGTATATGTCTGGGCAAAATAAAAGATATTCAATATACAGTCTGTACAATATAAAAAAAATATCTGTCAAGTGTCCCAGTCTCATCTGTCCAGGACCTCCATGCCAGGTGTCAGGATAGAGAGCAGCAGGAGATCAGTGAAGAACCATTCACGGATCACCCCTGTGAAAAATCAACTGTCAGATCTGTGTATCTCCGGCCTCTCTAGACAGGGAAGAAGCTTCTTTATCAGCCTTAATAGAGTGCAGTGATTATATTAGGGGTCTAATAGACCCCCAAAGTTTCTTTGAAGGGACCTTGTTACCATGCTCTCACATAGGTGCGTATCAGATAAATTTATAAAGAGGTAAAAAAAAAAAAGTTTAATTAAATGATATAAGAAAATTGAAAAACCCTGCCCCTATATACACACATATGAACACAAACACATGCATTGGATGCTCATTTATACAAAATCAATGATTGTGACACATATTAGGTATCACCATGCATGCTGGTGTGGGAAAATAATTTGAGGGTCATCATTTACTGTTACCAATAACATTATTAGCTGTAAAAGCTTTAAAAGCATCCCCTATTGAAATATTTGGTATCTAATTATCCAACACAACCTCATCTTTTTATAGCTTATCAAAAATGTGTGTACTTTATTTTGTTTGTATGCCTTAAAATAACTACCGTATTTTTCGGACTATAAGGCGCACGTAAAAGCCTAAATTTTCTCACAAAATCGACCGTGCGCCTTATAATCCGGTGCGCCTTATATATGACCTGTTGACATCGCTGGAGTTCTTTGGTTAATGCACCCGGAATGATGGCAAGCACCGAATTCGTTTTCTTCACTTGGGCTTTAACAGTATCTGTCAGATGGGCGCGCATGGAGTCACAGATCAATAGGGATGGAGATTCGTGGAAAAAGCCACCCGGTCTCTTACCGTAAACCGACGTACCGTAAACCTCTCTCAGGTTGTTCTACTGCGTGACTGATAGCGATGAGTTTGAAATCCGCTTCGTAAGCATGTCTCTTAACAGGAGCCATTTTTGGGGCAGCGGGTATACCGTAGAAAATGAACGAATGAATGCGCACACCTCCTGACTAAGATGGCCGTAATGCCCAATCCAAGCAGTGCAGCTTCGTGGGCATTACGGCCATCTTAGTCAGGAGGTGTGCGCATTCATTCGTTCATTTTCTATGGTATACCCGCTGCCCCAAAAATGGCTCCTGTTAAGAGACATGCTTATGATGCGGATTTCAAACTGAAGGCTATCAGTCATGCAGTAGAGCATGGAAATAGAGTAGCTGCGAGAGAATTCAACATTAATGAATCAATGGTACGGAAGTGGAGGAAGCAAGAAGATGCCCTGCGCCAGGTAAAGAAGACCAAACTGAGTTTCCGAGGAAACAAAGCAAGATGGCCACAGTTGGAGGACAAAATTGAACAGTGGGTTATTGAACAGAGAACCGCAGGTAGAAGTGTCTCTACTGTCTCTATTCGACTCAAAGCAACAGCGATCGCACGCGACATGGAGATCAACGACTTTCGAGGAGGTCCCTCTTGGTGCTTCCGTTTCATGAAAAGGCGGAATCTCTCTATCCGCACAAGAACCACTATGTCACAGCAACTGCCAAAGGATTACGAAGAAAAGCTGGCCATTTTCCATACCTACTGCAAGAACAAGATCAATGAACAGAAAATCCGACCAGAGCACATCACCAACATGGACGAGGTCCCCCTTACCTTTGATATCCCTGTAAACCGTACTGTCGAGAGAACAGGGACCAGTACGGTATCTATACGCACTACAGGAAACGAGAAGTCATCCTTCACTGTAGTTCTCGGTTGCCAGGCTAATGGCCAGAAACTACCACCCATGGTAATTTTCAAGAGGAAGACTCTGCCAAAAGAAAAGTTTCCGGTTGGCATCATCATCAAGGCTAACCCGAAGGGCTGGATGGACGAGGAGAAGATGAGTGAGTGGCTGAGAGAGGTTTACGTCAAGAGACCGGGTGGCTTTTTCCACGAATCTCCATCCCTATTGGTCTGTGACTCCATGCGCGCCCATCTGACAGATACTGTCAAAGCCCAAGTGAAGAAAACTAATTCGGTGCTTGCCATCATTCCGGGTGGATTAACCAAAGAACTGCAGCCACTAGATATAGGTGTCAACAGGTCATTTAAAGTTAAATTGCGAGCTGCGTGGGAGCATTGGATGACAGAAGGCGAACACACATTCACCAACACAGGGAGGCAACGCCGGGCGAGTTACGCCACTATCTGCCAGTGGATCGTGGATGCCTGGGCGAAGGTATCAGTCACCAGTGTAATCCGAGCTTTCAAGAAGTCCAGAATTATCACTGAACAGCTAAGTACCGGTACCGATGACAGCAACGAGACTGACTCGGAAACTGATGAGAATGATGAGAGGGATACGGGCGTGCTTGATGCCGAAATCGCCCAATTGTTAAACTCAGACACTGAAGATGAAGAATTTGATGGATTTGCGGGAGAAGAATAAAGTGAAAAAGTGAGTGTCTGGTTTTGTACGGTATTCACCGGTAACTGAACAGTGTTAAGAGTTATTGAAGAATAAAGTGAAAAAGTGAGTGTCTGGTTTTGTATTTAATTGAACAGTGTTAAGAGTTATTGTTATAGACCATTTTATGGTTATTGCTAAAGAGTTGAATAAAATTTGACTTACAGTACCGCATCCGAGTTGTGTTTCATTAAATGCGCCTTATAATCCAGTGCGCCTTATAGTCCGATGCGCCTTATATATGGAAATATCCATTATATCAGCCGGTCGTTGCTAGTGCGCCTTATAATCCAGTGCGCCTTATAGTCCGATGCGCCTTATATATGGAAATATCCATTATATCAGCCGGTCATTGCTAGTGCGCCTTATAATCCGGTGCGCCTTATCGTCCGAAAAATACGGTAAGTATATTTATTTCACTGCAAAGACAGATTTGATAAACAGTGGTGCAAGTATTATGTGAAATAAAAATTGAAACTGCCATTTTTTATTCTACAGGGTCTCTGTCTTCAGAAAAACATGTTTTAGCCCAGGTTCACACAGACAGCGGGAATGAAATTGTGCGAGTTTAGCTGAATTCGCACAATTTCATTCCTGCATGTCTATCCTGACTTCGGGGGCGATTTCAGAGACATCCGTGTGGGTTTCTGCACAGAAGTTGCCAAAAGTAGTACAAAAACTACTTTTGGGGATCGGTGTGACGCAGCAAATGTGGCGTCGCACCGATTCGGATGCCATTGCCACCTATTTGACATCTGATTTGACATGCCAAATCGCTCCAATGTGAACCTAAGCTTAAGGGTTTTAAGTAATCTTCAGACTTAAAAAAAAAAAAAAATGGCTCCAGCAGCAAAAAGATTGAAGTTAGTTAGGTGACTTGTAGATTAATGTTGTGTATGATCTAATGTTTACTAATCCATTCAAACACGCTATATAAACACTCAGATTTTGCTTTTTTGGCTCATATGTCTTCAGATTACAGTGCTTAATTTGACTGTGATGTTTTGAAAATTGACCAATGTATATAATTATATCTTCAGGTTTGTGTAACTCTGCCGACAGCTGGATGATTGTTCCAAATATCAAACAGAACCACTATACAGTACATGGCCTGCAAAGCGGCACCAAGTATATCTTCATTGTCAAGGCCATCAATCAGGCTGGCAGTCGGAACAGCGACCCTGGAAAACTAAAGACAAACAGTAAGTGATCAGAAAAGTAGCTACTCTTGTCTCATTTCTCTCTTTTGCTCCTCCTCCGATAATGTCGCCGAAAATGTACGTGATTTTGCCACGATTTTACTGTGCTCCTGGTGTGTTTTTCATAGGTCATGTGACTCAAAAACCAAATCAAAAATGTAACAGGTGTGTTACTGATGTGTTTTTGCTGCGTTTTCAATGCATTTCAAGGGGAAGGTGCATTTTTGGTGCGTTTTTTTAACTGACCAAAAATGCAGCAAGCCAGATTTTTAACACTTGCGTTAAAGGTGCTGATATCGGCCAACAATAAATTCATATTTTTTTCAATTCATGATATTAATTAAAAAGTCAAATTTAATACAATTATATATAACAAAATTTTTTTTTTTTAAACTTTAGGTTTTGACCAAGTGCATCCTGAATTGTTGGATTCTGTACAAAAATTTCCATTTGGTTCACCTCTACATAGAGCTTGTGTCAGGCTTTTACTGCAGTCTGTACCCCCATTGGGGAGATTTTCTCTCACTTCCTGTTGGTGCAGGATTGAAAATCTCTTTGTAGACACAGATCGCAGCATTTGTAATTAAAAAGAGAGAAAGCTTAGAACGTCTGTCAGATTTAATATTACTGCCTCTTCTTTGCGTGTTGTGACTATGTGCTCCTCTTCTTTTCTTGCTGTCACAGGTTGTCAGCGGGACTAGAAGTGAGGTGAAATCTCATTGTTAGGAGCAGGATAAGACAGACTGGGTTGGCAGAACTGTTAATTTTAGGCCTGATGTACACTGACATTTTGCCATCTCTCCTTGATGCCTTTCCTCCTGGCAGTAGCATTTTGGCAGAAAAAAAAATATGCTTGCCGCTTGTAAACGTGCTTAGGCAAGTCAAGCACTTGGGCGTTCATTAATTTCATTGGGCAAATTATAAATTCATTCTGGCCACTGAAATTAATTAATTCTCAAGTGTTAATGTACCTAGCGTTAAGACCTGTTTCCACGCATCAATTGTTTTTTTCTGCCAAAACGCAGCATCTCCTGCCTCTAAACACCCCAGCCTGTAAACTCCTCTAAACACGTACAGTACTATGAAAAGGTGTGAAAAAATGCTGCAAATTAAGAATGCTTTCAGAAGTAGAATTGTTTGTAGTTTATTTTTATGAAATAAAGAACAGGTCCAGCCTGGGTGAAAAAAATTGAAAGTCAGTGGCTACAAATACTGTTGCTGCTGACTTTTAATATTAGGACACTTAGCTGTCCAGGGAGCCCGCGATGTCCGCACCCCAGCTGATCTTCAGATCGCTCCTGGGTGCTGCCTTCACCATTCCTGATAGGGGAACCAGGCAGTGAAGACTTTCTAATTGGCCTGGCAGTGGGGTAAGGAGCAGGGGGCCGAAGTTCAGGGAGATCAGGCCACGGCCCGTCAACGGAAGTGGGGAAGGGAACCTGTCCAAAACAGGTCCCCCGTTCCCCACCCCTAAAAGGTGCCAAAGTTGGGGGAGGAAGCATATAAGCAAGAGCTCCAATTTTGGGTGGAACTCCACTTTAACAACATGGAAAGTAATTAAGCAGAGAAATCCAAATCAAATCATTATATGGTGTGACCACTTTTTGCATTCAAAACACCATCAATTCTTCTAGGTACACTTGCACACAGTTTTTGAAGGAACTCAGCTGGTAGGTTGTTGCAAATATCTTGGATAACTAGCCACAGTTCTTCTGTGGATGTAGGCTGCCTCAAATCCTTCTGTCTCTTCATGTAAACCCAGACCGAAGTGATGATGTTGAGATCAGAGTTCTGTGGGGGCCAGACCATCACTTCCAGGACTTGTTCTTCTTTACACTGAAGATAGTTCCTGATGACATTGGCTGTATGTTTGAGGGTCGTTGCCTTGCTGCAGAACACATTTGGGGCCAGTCACACGTCTTCCTGATGTAATGGCATGATGGATAAGTATCTGCCTGTATTTCCCAGCATTGAGGACACTATTGATCTTGACCAAATGTCCAATTCCATTTGCAGAAATGCAGCAACAAATGTGCAAGGAACCTCCACCATGCTTCATTGTTGCCTGCAGGCACTCATTATTGTACCACTCTCCAGCCCTTCGCAAACAAACTGCCTTTTGCTACAGCCAAATATTTCAAATTTTGACTCATCAGTCCAAAGCACCTGCTGACATTTTTGTGCACCCCCAGTTTCTATGTTTTCATGCATAGTTGAGTTGCTTAGCCTTGTTTTTATGTCCTATCAGCATAATTTTCTCACTTTGCTGTGATGTGCATATTAATAATTTGCATGTACGCCAGAAATAAATGCAACCTGTAAACACAGACATTTGCATCTGTCAGAAGATTTATGCTTATGCAGTAACAGTCATAAAGGTCATATTTTAATATCAGTACAGTTACACTCGAATGCTATCACTTTTTGCACAAGCTCCAACCATTGCATTATGTGACTAGTTTAGTAGAAGCTGCTGCTAGAATAAGCTGTTGGCGGCACCATGGGCTCCAGAGCTACATTTCAACTCTACAGACCACTAAGCATGAGAAAGACGAGAAGGTTTCATGTTTCCTGAGCATTACAGAGCCTTTGGACTCCCTTCATTAGCCCCTGAGCCCCTGCCCCCTGCAGTCCTCTTGCCTAATTTAGCCACAAACATCCAGAGGTGGTGAGAAGGGAAAAATTAAATAAGGAAAAGGTTTCTGCAATTGGTTCATCTTAAGGCTAGAGGCTGTCTCTGCTAACCAGACTGCCCTAGGCAAGTTCCACTTGGTAAAAAGAGTTCAGCCAGGCAAAAACATAAATCTATGCAGATACCATACCGACATCTGTCTATCTTGTTACTGGGAAATAGTTTGTGATCTCATCCTAGAATATAAAAATAATAATCCCAATATAATAGTAAATAATATAAAATTTGTTTGACAGTGCATCGTTAAAATCCTTGATTCGCTGCAAATCAGTTTAACAAATGTGCTTCGGAGTATTTCTGAGGTCTGCATCTTAATGTAAAATTAAAAGTCACAAGTTTCAGGTTTCATGTGCTCTATGCCAAAGAGAACATTGTATAAATCCTGGAAACCGATTAGCAAAACAAAGCAGCCAAAGGGATGGTGTTAAGTTAAAGAAGATAAAACGGGAAGATTTTTCAAAATTTGCTCCAATTTTAAATGGCAACAATTTGTATCTGGCACACATCGTGGCTTATTCAGGAAAACCCACCCACGTAATCTTTAGAAGTTCATATTTTTATATCCTTTTCAGAACGTTGTGCAAGCTGTTACAGCCTAGTTATACGTGTCAAGCATTAAGGTGCACAGGTGTAATCTAATAGCTTGGCTGAAAGTTATATATGGTAGTATATATAATTTTTATAGGTTGGGTGGAAATTGTAGTTGTAATATGATTTCTTCATATGAAAGCTGGTATTTCACATATGGTATTTCACTTGAAGTAGAAATCAGTCTTGGGTATGATTTAAAGCCCAACTCCAACTTTCTTGTTTCACATAATAATGCGGGACTTCAGTTTTTTTACTTATAAAAGTTTGTCCGTCATTTTGATAGGCACCTGCAAAATATGGATTTTATTGTTTCCTAAATGTACTTATTTAATTGTTACCCCTATTTCTGCTTTTACTTGTTTTAAGCAAGTACAACTGTTACCAAGCCTTCTGTATTATAGGGCCTTAGATTAGATGTATACCCTAACTGAATGACATTTAGGTTGCCAAAGTACTGTATCATAAACCATTGGTCTATTTTAGAAATACACATACTTGTTCTCATATTTTTTTCATCCTTTCTTGCATGTCAATGCCTATTTCACCGTTTATTCCTGTCTGTATGGAAGCACTCCAGCATTGGCTCCATAGCAGGTTTTCTGATAGTGCCAACAATGGCCACTTGTGGTCCCCTTAGGAAGCCATGTGACAGGGTGACAACACAGTATCATAGCTGAAATACAGAGTATGTCACCCTATAACCAAAAGTGCGTGAAGAAGGATCCTCTTGGCAGGATAAAAATTTTTTAATAGCTCTGCAAGTTTGAAAAATTTAAAATTACATTACCATGTTAAAGCTGATATGAGATTTTGTGCTTGGTTTCCTTTATACATTAAAGCTAAATGCTGGGCACAAAAACGTTAATTTCAAATATTCCTCAACAGCTAAAAAGGATATAAATCCACTTTGTTTGCACAAACTGCCTCTGCAAACCCAGGTATTACCTGGTACTAAAGTGTATCATCATTGTGTCTTACATAGCTTGTGTAGAGAGCAGAGGTCTGGGAGGGACACGGCTAGTCCAACCTCTACAGGCTGCCTGCAGGCAACTACAGGAGGGGACAGATAAAAGACCACTCGCCCTGCAAAAGGAAAGAGAGCAGCAGTGGTCTGCATTACAGGAAAAACCTGCACAGAGGAAAAGATACATGCTGGGTTACGGCACAGGTCTAGAAGAAATGCACAAAGCACACCAAGATTCAATCATATGCCTCTTGTATTTAGACAATATGGAGGCAATTAACAAAGAAGTGTGCAATATAATGCTTGCAAAACTCTTCTAAACTGTCGGCCATAGACAGTTTGAATTTTGACCGGTTCATCAGAAACCAGCCTAGATTCAAACCATGTGTGGGCAGACTAAATGCACCCAGATTGATCGATCAATCGACTTGGATACAACCAGCCTTTCCGGATTATACATGTAATTATCTCTAACAACTGTTATAGCCGCTAGCAATAATCACTATGTTCCAGCTTTTCCCCAGTGTGGGCTTATCCCAGAGAGCTTTAAGGGCCTGTTCACACCAGCATGTTTTAGGTTTGATGCAACAAATGAAATCCTACTTGCGCCATCTTTGGTGTACAAGATGAGAACTAGGATGCTGCAAGTTTCAGGAGATTCGGAATGTAACATATCGCTACTGATTTTGCAGGCTTCTAAATATACCCCTTGAATTAAAAATACTTATAGTTGAACTCCAAGCAAACTGCTAAACACACCTCCTTGTAAGATAAACACATGAGACTACTAAAGATTTTGTATCTCTTTCTGTGTAGTCCTGAGAACATTTTTCAGCCCTGCTAGACAGTACATACATCCTAATGACCAATAAGGCCATCTCTTTTTTTTTCTCTCCCCTTCCTGTAAGCATTGTTAACAGATGTGAATGAGGAGCACCTAATTGGCCTCAGTGCAGGCCTTCTCAGTGTAAATGTTGCTTTGCTAATATTTCAAGAGGATGAAACCATGTTAAATTCAGGAACTTATACGAGTTGTGTATAAAATGCATTTGATTTGTTTTTTAACACTGCAAATATATAATTGCATGTATTGATTATTATTATTATTTTCTAATCTGTCTGGTGTTCAGCTTGAAAGCGCAGCTCTCGGCACCTTGATTTTTACACTTTTACACCAGTGATATTTTCTACAACTGCCTTTTAACCTTGCTTAAGGCCTGGTTCACACCTATGCATTTTTTAGTGCATTTTCAGTTTTGCAGAAACACACTACAGTCAATTTAACATGGTTTCCTATGGATCACGTTCACATCTGTGCATTTTATGGAAAGGACCAGGGACTATTTTCTGGTTTTTGGTTCCATAGATGTCAATGGATCAAAAATGTGTATTGAAAAACGCAAAATGTAAATGGAGTAATGCCCACTGCAACCTGCATAGGTGTAAACCAGGCCTAATAGTTGTATTTGAGCTGCATTGAGATGTTCTTGAAAACGACACCAGAGGCACTTTTTCGATGTGGCAAAGAGCTGAAGGGCAGCTCCCACTCTAGTTTCTGAGAACATCTCCTTGCGGATTATAAACCACTGTTCAAGTAAGCAAACACTTACTGACTAAGGCCTGATTCACAGCTATGCATTTTTAGTGCTTTTTGCTATTTTGCAGATTTGTTCTGCAGAACGTGTTCCATAGCAAACCATTTTAAATGAAGTGTAGTGCAAATCTGCAAAATGCATAAAGCACTAAAAATGCATAGGTATGAATCAGGCCTTAAGGGCAGTTGTAGAACATATAACAGGGATAAAAAGTATGAAAAAAATCAAGGTGTCGGGAGTTGGGCTTTAAGTTTTACTTGCTGTTTCTGCCTTGGGGATGTTTTAATATGCTATGCAGTGCCTATTCTAACACTCATTATAAATGCTAATTGGTCCTGCCTGTATTTCATGGCTACAAACCAAAGGGAAAGTTTTTATGTAGTAAATTTAGCATATGATACAGCAAACAAGAATTAATTTTTCTTTTTTTTTTGTTCGCCATGGTTTCTAATATGAAAACACATAGGCAGGAATACTAGGTCAAGTGTGTAATTTGCTTGGCTGTATTTAGAATTCTTGCAGAAATAGGCTTCTGTAGTGTCTTATTACTAAATGACTTTCTGTATCTGTAAACTATCTCCTTTTTGCTTTCTGATATTGGCACTAAACAGCTAAGTTTTGAATGTGCATTCAGAAACATTTCTGTAACCTACATAGAAAACAAAGTACTAATTTAAATGTTCCCCAGGCATTTAAGTAAAAAAAAAGGTAAAATGAGGCCATGATTCTTCATTTACAAATTCTTGATGGTTGTGATTTGTTGTTGTTTTTTACCTTTTTTTTTTTTTTACTTTGGAAAGCAACGCTATTTTATTAGAATCTGGATGGCGAGAATACGTCTGGCACATCTACAAGAGTTAGAGGCCTCTGGGCTTTGCTGACCCCAGTTCATCTGTTCTGTAGCCTCAAAAAATTTGTTGAGCATGAACGTGCATAATTGGGACCCAGTTTTATTTTCCTTTGGCGTCATTTGGGCCTAAGCATTTCCTGGACAAGTACAGGTTTCTGGAAAGCGTATAATATGGATACCTTTTATAGCAACAATATAAAGACAGTATATACAGTATAATATAATGACAGTATATACCGTGTGCCCACTTTTTTTTTAGTGAGCTAATTTGTTTATCACTGGTGTTGTATTTAAATGTCCAGAGTAGTTTTGCGGTTGATGGCATGATTTCTGTTTCGTTTTAGAGTGCCAAGGGCACTTTAAGGCCCCGATCACATTAAGCGATTCAGAGTTTTGAATTTAGATTTCAAATTACGACAAAATGTGTGACACATGTTTGGGTGCCATTTTTCTTAATTCATAATTCTTCTTTTTGTGAGCCAGAATCCTGGCATGGCAAAGCACGTTTGAAAAAAACTTGATTTTAAAAAGAGCAGGAGCTTCTCTTGGGTGACAAACACACATAGGGAAGCCCATTGATGGTTATGCTCTATGCGTGACACTCAGAAACACGTGCAAAATAACGTTTTCAGAATTTGCAAACAGAAACGCTCATTCCCACAACACAATATCTAAATGGAGTCTAATGCTTAGCTATCTCATTAATTAATAACATTTATATATGTGATGTTCTCAAAGTTTAACAGTCTCATTGTTAATATTTTATATAATAAGCAGTATTGCTTATATATGGTTTTTGATTGCACACATGCTGAAAGTGCTATAGTGAAAGCATAGTGGTCAGACAATGCATGTGTACTAAATGTATCTGTTTAAGAAATGTGGTAATATGTGTGCAATATATATATATATATATATATATATAGAACATTTTGTAGGAAAAACAAAAGTGGGGATAAGATAAGATAATTATAAAAAATCTTGTGAGTCACTCGGTCAATGTTAGTTGTATCCTACAAGACCTAAGGAAAATGTTAATTCTCTTTTTTATCTTATGATTTATAATTAACCGTTCATCGCTCTTAGATCCATTTTTAACAGAATTGTAAGCTTTAATTTTGGAATTCTCCATTTAGGGTTGATTAACTAAGAACGTAGAGCCTGTTTAAATAAAGTATATCTAAAACAAAACAAAAAAAAAACATTATAATATATTGCAAATCCAATTTGTAGATATGGTATCTGCATTCAGGTATTTTATTTAACATGTTTAACATTTTCTTACTTTAAAGTGGTTCTAAAGGCTCAAGGTTTTTTACCTTCATGTATTTTTTGCATCTAATACTTACCTAAGCCCCATCTCAATCCAGCGATGTGCACGAGAGCCTTGGCTCTCTGGGAACTTTCCCTCCTGTCTCCCGCTGCTGTCAATCACAGCCAGTGAGGCAATGAGAGAGAGGGGACGGTGCCGAGCTGTGGCTCTGTGTGCCGCAGCTCAGGAATGACCCAATGGCCTGGGTACCCCCATTGCAAGCTGTTTGCTGTGGGGGAACTTGGCAGGAGGGAGGGACCATGAGCACCCTGCGAGGGACCTGTGAAGAGAAGGAACAGGGCTGCTCTTTGCAAAACCACTGCAAGAGCAGGTGAGTATGACATGTGTGTAATTTTTATAAAAGAAAGCCTTTAATATCACTTTAATGTTTTCCTGGTAATCCTGGAAAAATACACTTTCTGTCTCTGAGAGGCTAAGTATACCGCAATGTGTTTATGAAAGGAGCCAAGCTTGCCACCCAGACTGGAATTTTTCTATCTTTTTTCATCTCACTTCCATGGTAGAGAATACAATTTGAAGTTTACGTAAGAAAAAAAATTACAAAAAAACTGTAATTGTGTCAAGGGGTGTTTTCCATACTTGCTGAAAATATACTTAGCCTGATTAATGAAAACTATTGCAACCACTTTAATTTAAGGATTGATCAGCTGCAATACATTTTTGTTTTTATGCTTTTTATGAGGGGGAGTACTGAGACTCTGAAACCTGTTGGCTGGCTAAGGCTATTTTTCCTGTAGTCATTTGCGGAATCAATGAAATACCACTTAGAATTCTAGAAACTTTGTCTGGTGCCCTTTTTGGTTCACATGCTTATGAACATCCCAAATTGGGCGACTCTGTCTCTTGAAGGGGACCGCTGTTTTGTGGAGAGCTGCCGAACACAAAGTCATCGGCTTTATAGGGACTTCTCCTATTGTATATTGGGTATCTAGTGCCTCATCTTTGTCTCTCCTTAGAAAATTCTTTAGCTAGGTGTCTGCAAAGGAGACAACCATTCTAGCATTTCCCTTGCTAAGACTGTGTGCGTCTATTCAAGCACACAGCCCTAGCAAGCCATGCCTGTGCTCCCTCCTCACAGACAGCTGCAGGAGCCAGTCTCTCCCCTGCTCGGACTCAGACTCGGTGGCAGCAATGAGGACAGCAGGCTTTGGAACTTGGAGTTGGAACTGAACTGAAGCTTTTGTACCTTTTTTAAATAGAAGCTTCAGTCTCCACTGTAAGAATTAAAAGTCAGCAGCTACAAAAAAAAATGGAGCTGCTGACTTTTAATAGACAGTCACTCACCTGTCCCAAGATCTAGCGATGGGCTCACCCCAGCCTTTCTCCCCTCCTGTAATTCCTGTAATCTGTCCCCAGCACTAGCATGTTAACTGTGGGCACCCGGCTGTGGCAGCTTCCGGCTTCACAGCTGGGTGCCCACTGCAAATGCATGAGCGACGCTGTGACATGTGATTAGTCCTATCATCTTCTGGGACCTGTCACATGTCTCAGAAGACTGCGGAGAGGGAGGGGGGAGGAGAAATTGCGAGTCAGGTATCTCTCAAAATCAGATAATCACTCCCCAACAGTGCCATTTCTTTACTAGGTATGGAAGAGCAGGCCTTAAAGCAGAACTTCCCTATTTGGGTGGTGCTCTGCTTTAATGCTGGGAATGCCATAAGAAAAAAAATGCTATGGATTTAATGCTACTATACTTTAAAGAGGAAGTAAACCCTGATGGGTTTACTTCCTCTTTCATTCCCTGCAAAGGTAAAGCATAATGGACTACTATGCATCGCATAGTAGTCCATTATGTGTCACTTACCTGACACAGGAGCCAGCAAAGTCACCGCTGTCCCCTGTAGTACGGCGCATCCATCTTCTCGGTGGGTCTCGCCGCCCCACCACTGTCATTCGGCGAAGCCGCAATGACGTCACTCCCGCGCTTGCGCACGGGAGCCGCCACTCGCGGCATATCGCCGTTGACCGCGGCGCTCTCAGTGCGCCTGCATGCCGCTGTCTACGGCCCATGCGCCGTAGACAGCGGTGCCTGTCTTTTGGCAAATATCTCCTAAACAGTGTAGGTTTAGGAGATATTTCTTGGACCTACAGGTAAGCCTTAATCTAGGCTTACCTGTAGGTCAAAGTTGGTTGTAAGGGTTTACAACCACTTTAAAAGTAAGACTAATGCAGCCAACTCATCCAAGGACTAATGATCTGCAATAGGTTATATTTTTGTTGGTTTTAAATATACTTTAAGCTTTCTTACCTATTGGCAAGATTTTTTTGTACACCTGTTGGACTCAACATCTGTGAGCCAAAATTTAATTCGCTGGAAAATCTCAAAAGCTCTAATACGTGTTTTCATGTTCCTGTATATTGATCTTAATTTTCCCTCTATCAATAAGCATATCCCCAGATAATAACTACTTAAAGTGAGTTTAGACATTTATACAGCTGTGCAAATCTGTAAAATGGTAAAAGTTGTGAGCAAAGTCTCATAGGAAGTGTGCATTATTAGCAGCAATTGTTAAACTGCTCTTGAATCATGTTTAATTTCCCATACAAAACACGAACATGAGCCTACAAGCGTAGGAAGCCAGATATTATCTGCAGTGAGCTGACCCATGCTGCAGCTAAGATCGGGGGTAAGTGGGCTGCTGCATGATTTTCTGCGCAGAAAGCAGTTTACGTCTGATTTAACAAGCACACAGTCGTAAAATGCACGTCCCTGAAGTAACATTCCATTTAGATTGAAACCAAATTCAGCAGCAGCTGTAAGGGAAACCTTTCAATCACAGAATATCACCTTTCTGTGTGATAAATAGAATCTCATGTGCTGCCTATAGGATATGTCAACTTTTAATAAAGGGTCCATATATCCTCCAAACATTTGTGTGTGGACTAAGTTGGCAAAATAATTTTTTGTTGCTAATCTGATATTTAATTTGACGGTACTTTCTTTTGACCATTTGCCTTGTACAGACAGTTGCACAAATAAAAAAATAAAAATAAAATGAGACTTTCATGGTACTATACCCAATCATATACCTATACAAAGAGAGAATTTTTTATAAAAAGAAATAAACTCAGGATGTCTACACATATACTAAAAGTAGAACATATACCTCCCAGCCTATACCCAACATTCTTCTCTTAGCCCTTGTACACACAGTCGGAAATTTCGACCACAAAATCCGTCTGATTTTTTTCCGACAGATTCTGTCCGAAACTGGTGTTGCATACACACGGTCGGACAAAGTTGTCGGAAAATCCGATGGTTCGGAGCGTGATGACGTTCGTTTGTTACAACGGGAATACGTTCAGGCAAGTAGCCAATAGCTTTGGTCTTGTAATTTGATCTGAGCATGCGTGGCACTTTGATTGGAATTCTCTACAAACGATCGAACAAAGTCCGATCGGATCATGTTGTCGGAAAATTTAATATCCAGCTCTCAAACTTTGGTCGGACATTCCGACTGAAAAAGTCAGATGGAGCCCACACATGGTCGGATTATCCGACAACGTGGTCCGATCGGTCATTTTCCGTCGGCTTAGAGTGAATATCAAAACACAGTGAGGTGGATTTGTTAAAGGCAAATAGACTGTGCATTGTCCAAGTGCAGTTGCCCTCATTTTCCCTAGAGCTTAGAAAATGCGGTACATTTCTGCTGATTTGCATGATCCAATCATGTGCAAGCAAAAATGTGTATTTTTATTTTTATTTTACTTGCACCTGGTTGGGTTTTCTTCACAAAATTAAGCCTTACCACACTTACATTTAAGGAAAACAAGTGCAACTGCACTTGCAAAGTGCACTGGTCCATTTGCCTTTAGTAAACCTACTCCATGTATATATGTTGATGGGACCAAAAGTCAAACGGAGGAGGTAGGGAAGACTGTAATCTCTATGGGGTTCATTGATCAATAGGCACTTCTTCACGAGGTGGGAGTTTAATCGAAGAAATCATATATTCCTCACAGTGTCAGCATTCAGGCTGGCTGACTGCTATCTGGGAAGGTGTTGAGGACAATGTAAGTAGATTACTCCCATCATTTCTGTGGGACTATGTATACATGATGATGCTTGTCTCTCTTCTGGTCCCCTGCTGCCCCCCTGTCATGTCCTTGTGGGTTGTCTCAAGCAGAGGTTACATGTTTTGTTTTTTTAATGTATAAAGGTCTTTGTGCTTTGATGTCCATATTTCTTAGATTCATTTCCCATCTACTGAAGACGTGGACATTGATCCATGAAATGCGTAGAGCTTATTGCCTTCCCTACCTTCTTTGTTGAACTTTTGGACCTATCAACATGTGTATGTGTGTGTGTGTGTGTATATATATATATATATATATATATAATATAGTATATATTGTATATCACAGACAATGGGGTTGGTTTACTAGACCTGGAGAGTGAAAAATCTGGTGCAGATGTGCATGATAGCCAATAAGCTTTTAACCTCAGCTTGTTCAATTAAGCTTTAACAAAAAACCTGGAAGCTGATTGGCTTCTGTGCAGAGCTGCACCAGTTTTATCAAATCAACCCCAGTGTGGGGAGAATTTGAGGTATAGGCTGTGAAGTATGTGTATTCTATTTTTTGTATGTGTGTATGTAGTGTATATCTTGGTTTTATTACTTTATTCGTAATAAAAAACAATTGCTTTATAATAAAATAAATATCTGCGCTCAGTAATCTAGCCACCCTGTGATGCATTACAATGTTTGTAGTGGCAGTTGAAGCTTCTCTTTTACATACCATAGCATCATCATTGGACGTGATACATAAAACTCTGGATGTGGTATTTACAAAAGTAGTGAGCCAAGGTCCAGATGAAAGCCACAAATCTTGCGTTTTACCCAAATCTTCAGTGGCAGTCTCCATGTTTCCCCCAGTATTTGCATTAAAGTGCATTTTTCTTATAGAAAACTCAAGTTTTGTCCATGCAGGGAAATCAATGGGTTCAATTTCATAGCAGCCCCAGCAGCAGCACATAGTCACCTTCCTCTCACTCTCTCTACACTCCCTCGTTCCTATGGGTATGGTAGAGCTTGTGACTCACTCTTCCTTCTTCATCCCATACAGTATCTAACAAAAGTGAGTACACCCCTCACATTTTTTGTAAATATTTTATTATATCATTTCATGTGACAACACTGAAGAAATGACACTTTGCTACAATGTAAAGTAGTGAGTGTACAGCTTGTATAACAGTGTAAACTTGCTGTCCCCTCAAAATAACTCAACACACAGCCATTAATGTCTAAACCGCTGGTAACAAAAGTGAGTACACCCCTAAGTGAAAATGTCCAAATTGGGCACAAAGTTATTTTGTGTGGCCACCATTATTTTCCACCACTGCCTTAACCCTCTTTAGCATGGAGTGCACCAGAGTGTCACAGGTTGCCACTGGAGTCCTCTTCTACTCCTCCATGATGACATCGTGAAGCTGGTGGATGCTAGAGACCTTGTGCTCCTCCACCTTCCATTTGAGGATGCCCCACAGATGCTCAATAGGGTTTAGGTCCGGAGAAATGCTTGGCCAGTCCATCAGCTTTACCCTCAGCTTCTTTAGCAAGGCAGTGGTCGTCTTGGAGGTGTGTTTGGGGTCGTTATGTTGGAATACTGCCCTGCGGCCTAGTTTCCGAAGGGAGGGGATCATGCTCTGCTTCAGTATGTCACAGTACATGTTGGCATTCATGGTTCCCTCAATGAACTGTAGCTCTCCAGTCCCGACAGCACTCATGCAGCCCCAGACCATGACACTCCCACCACAATTCTTGACTGTAGGTAAGACACACTTGTCTTTGTACTCCCCATCTGGTTGCCGCCACACACGCTTGACACCATCTGAACCAAATAAGTTTATCTTGGTCTCATCAGACCACAGGACATGGTTCCAGTAATCCATGTCCTTAGTCTGCTTGTCTTCGGCAAACTTTTGAGGGCTTTGTTGTGCATGATCTTTAGAAGAGGTTTCCTTCTGGGATGACAGCCACGCAGACCAGTTTGATGCAGTGTGTGGCGTATGGTCTGAGCACTGACAGGCTGACCCTCCAACCTCTGCAGCAATGCTGGCAGCACTCATATGTCTATTTCCCAAAGACAACCTCTGGCTATGATGCTGAGCATGTGCGCTCAACTTCTTTGGTCGACCATGACGAGGCTTGTTCTGTGTGGAACCTGTCCTGCTAAACCGCCACATGGTCTTGGCCACTGTGCTGCAGTTCAGTTTCAGGGTCTTGGCAATCTTCTTATAGTTAGGCCATATTCATGTAGAGCAACAATTATTTTTTTGCCATGAGGTGCCATGTTGGGAGAGTGAGAGAGCAATAACACTAAATTTAACACACCTGCTCCCAATTCACACCTGAGACCTTGTAACACTAACGAGTCACGCGACACCAAGGAGGGAAAATGGCTAATTATGCCCAATTTGGAAATTTTCACTTAGGAGTGTACTCAGTTTAAACATTAATGGCTGTGTGTTTAGTTATGTTGAGAGGATGGCAAATTTTCACTGTATACAAGCTGTACACTCACTACTTTACATTGTAACAAAGTGCAATTTCTTCAGTGTTTTCACATGAAAAGATATAATAAAATATTTACAAAAAATGTGAAGGGTGTACTCACTTTTGTGAGATACTGTATATCAGAGGTGGTGCTTAGCAATCAGCTGCTCAGACACCTAGCATTGTTACATGAGGGCAAGAGATAACCCCCAGGTTAATTCTCTTTGCCCCCACCAGCCAAACAGAGCAACAAAAAAGGTAAATAATGTGCAGTTAGCGGAGCTGGCAGTAACGTGAACCTGTTGCTCTGCCCTGCAGGGAACCCCAAGTTCACATTAGGGTAATAGACCACTATTTTATTATATAGTACATTAAAGAGTATTATCCATTAGTGCAAGGCCTAAAGCCAACCCTTAAGGCTGGGTTCACACTGAAGCGATGCGGGAACGCCGCAAATCCGTGGCGGGTTCCTGCATCGCATGCCTCCCGGCGGCAGTTCACACTGCCCTATGCGAACTGCTGGGAGTGTCAGTGAAACGTTAATGACACCCCCAGATCAGTTCGCATATCGCAGTGCGATCTGCAAACTCGGACAGGAATCGGATCGCATGGTGGGAACACCCATGTGATCTGATTCTGCTGCGGACCAAAAAAAGGGTCCTGTGCGAGTTTGGAGCGTGTGCGATGCGAATTCAGCCATACTATCTGTATGGCTGAACTCGCATCGCACAGAGATCGGATGTGATTTGCACTGCAGTGCGGTGCGAATCACATCCGGTCTCCTAGCTGCAGCAGTGTGAACCCAGCCTAAAACAAGTTTAGGAACCACCAGGACACAATTATTGAAATATAATTATGTACTGGATTACTAAGAGACCAGAAAGAATGCACCAGCGTGTGTATTATTGCAAACATATTATTTTAAATTTAAGTGTTTAAAAACACTTTCAACTGATTGCTATTAAATTTGTTAAAAAAAGGGTTAGTTTAGCTGACCTATCACAGCATATTTACAATAAAATTTAGAGTAAATATATATTATAATAATGGTGACCCAAAACTTTTAGTGTTTCCCTGTAAAGTGCAGTGGGTTGTGTATGAGTAAATCAAATTTTCATACAAAAGGATAAAATCACAAAGCTAACACAGCAAGGTGAGGATTCTTATTTTCCATAAATTACCATTCTTTTTAGGTAAGTTCAATGACATTTACAAATTACATGAATTAAATAAAAATCCTTATTAATGTGTTATAGCTTTGTGAATTGAACCTCAGGTATTGAAAAGCACTATACCATAGATGCCTATTTCTCTGCATTTCATGCATGTCCTACAAGTTTCCCTTTTGTACTATAGAAAATATTTTTCTTAGCACGGTATTTGTTGTTGAGGATGATTTTTTTTAATGCAGAAAGTGGTAAAGCATTTTTGGCAGTGACTATATTGCTCTTTCCTTTGTTTATATCTTGGCATGGTATGTGGCAGGCCGTCCCTTGTGCCATCGTTTGTTGACACTGAACTGCAGCCAGGAACATTTTATGTTGAGAATTCTCTAACAAAATATCCATATGTAGTTCATCTTCCTGTGTCACAAACCCTTGTGAACATTCAGAAACTTGGGATCAATAAAGCAAAATGATACAATTGGCGGTTAATATGGAACATTTAGTAAATGGAGATTGATGTCATGTTTTTCTCCTTTGTGCATATTTAGAGCTTTAAATGAGTGGCGTTCCTGTTGAATTGCCAGACTTTTTCTCTGAACGTTTAAATATTGACAAGTTGGGCAGTTTATATTCTTTCAGGCTTTCGAGGTTTGTGGCCAAAGATGTAAAATCCTGATGTCATAGGGAATAAATGATGCCTCATCTTTGGTGTAAGTGGGAGGAATAGTGTCCCACACTGGTGTCAGTGGGAGGAATTGTGTCCTATTGTTGGTGTCAGTGGAAGCCATTTTGCTCCATCATTGGTGTCATTGGAAGGAATTGTGTCCCATCATTGATGTCCCATCATTGATGTCAATGGAAAGGATTGTGCCCTATCGTTAGTGTCAGTGAATGAAACAGTGCCCCAAGGGCAAGATAAAGGAAAGCAAAGGGCCAACCTTTGGAGACGACTGGTGTAAAGTGAAACTTCACTTTACACCAGTCGAGTTTAAACTTCAGTCAGCTAATCATATCTGCTCATCTTAATCGTATTGTACAGGACACATGATCGGTAGTCATAGACCTTGGCTGCTACCTTCATTGGACAATGGCAAAAGAGCCTGGGGACACCCTCCAGTGTTAGAGCCTGGGAACACCCTCCGGTGCACCCTTATGTAACCCCACCTACTTCTTGGGATTCCAGTTACTTGTCGTTTTTTAAAGTGCATGTCACCGCAAATCAAAACAAATTAAAAATGTATTTCTGTATTGTATGCCCATCTCCTTATATTCTGTCTCTATAAAACTAGCGGCAAGTACAGAAAAATACCTGTGGATCTGCTAGAATTCCAGTAAACTCCTAACTGTGTGTGCTGATCTGGCGGCACATGCCTCTACAATGCTAATTTCCAAAGAAGCATTATCAGCCCTGCCCAGTTCTCCTCTGAACTACAAAGTACATTGTCCTTATGTCTTGGAGATTAGAAAAAGGGATTGATTTTAAGCCCAAAAGGGAAGATTTCAGGCAAGGCTGACAACACTTTTTTTGAGATTTTAATGCAGAAAAGGCAGGCTTATCAGCTAAAATAGGATATTAGACATCTACTGGATTTCTGTAAAATCAATGGATTTTGTTCTTTGCACTTGACCAGGCACTTAAAGTGGCACTAAATTATATTTAGGTATGTATTCTTAACTTTAAAAAGCACCTAATGCTCTCAGCCTCATTTAAATCTCCAAATTCTTTTTTTCCCTTTTTGTGCTGTGATCTGACTTCCTGTTAGGAAATCCTGTTAGTTAGCTACCTTCATTCTTCATGGTCCCACTGTATGTAGCACACTTTCTTGCTCGCCCCTGAGATGGACTATGGGATTTGTACTGTGCAAGGTCGTGTGGTAGAAACGCATTGGGCGGAGTCAAGGCTTGTGACTTCATTTTGGTTTCTGCATACTGCGACTTTCCCATTTTCCTCATGTGAGTGGATTACTGCAATATATTTTTTATGAATTTAAAAGTTGCTGCACTATGAGTTTGTCCTATTTTCTGTCTTTACCGCATATGCCATATGAATGGAGCCATAGCATACCTGTGTAGCTGTTGGAGATATCATGGCTGAGTCACTATGAGGCCCATTTGATCTGTATAAGTTTTTCCATCTGTCTGGAGCCATATCAAACCCGAATTGCTGCTGGGAATATTGTGGCTGTATCACAGCAAAGTGCAATTGATCTCTGTTTATTGAGATGTTGAGAAGGACTTTTTATTGATCTTGGATTGTTTTTATTCTTCTTTTTCTTCATATTTTCACCGTAATTTCATTGCTATTGCATTCGTATGAATAGCACCTTAAAGTGACAGCACACCTATTTAGTTAGAAGTATACAATGTTTTAGAGCCAATAAGTAGTGGATGTGTATGAATTATTTTTGGAAAATAAGGTAATTGTTTAGTGAATTTTACACTTCATTCCAATTGTACGGCTTGTACAAAATGGTTAAACAATGCAATCTAATTGTGTAAGTTGTAAAAGGGGCATATTCAACCACCAAACAAACTATAATTAGTGCAAATTGAGAAGTGGAAACCACTTGGGGGAAATGGCAATCTAACCAGTTAGAGCCTTAATAAATAGACCACAGTGTTTTCTAGACCTAACCACACACAGTAATAGTAGCACGCCATAACTATTCAACAACATTACATAAGGCCTCAATTCCCAGGCTGACCACATATAGCAGGTTATTCCAAAACTGTAATCACTTTTTTTTAAGGGTATGTAAATCCTAATAATGAATGTATCTTATTTGTTCCCCTTTGGTCTGTTAAAGAGGAAGTAAACTCTCCCACTCTTTTGCTTCTTTTCATTTAGTCCATTATAATAAGTAATTATCAAAGTATAGCCACTGTAATCCAGCCCAAATTGCATATTACTTACTGTTTAAAGAAACTTTAAAAAACTTGTTTCCAGGGGTTAGGCAGCACCATCTTAAGTATTGTTTTCTGAGTCCACAGTGGAGTGTATTTCCACCCTTACATTGAGCACCTGTACTGTTAACCAAGCCTCCTTCTCAATCCAACGTTTCTATGGCAACCCTGCTTCCCTGTTCATAGCTGACTTGTTTTATTTCATAGTATTTACTTGTGCTGATTACCTAATGTTTGCCGGTATGAGTCCTCTCAGCTTCAGCTGATAAGACTGCAGTACTGCTGTCCCATTCCCTGGTTTACACTGTATGCCATGTCACATGGTCACATGGTGTGTAGGAGGAAGCTCTGAGTGATTAGCAGCCTCCTGGGATATCAGTGGTGTGCTGTAGGAAGTCCTGATAACAGATAGATAAGACATAGAGAGTGTGTCGTAAATCAGGGGAGATCTGGGCATGCTCAGTGACATTTTTCTAAAGAACAAAAAGGATTACAACAATACTAAGCAAGCAAGGAGATATCTACAAGCAGTGTTCATTAGGGTTTTTTATGCTGATTTACATGGGACAAAGTTGTGGGGGAGGGTTTACAACCACTTTAAACATGCTTATGAAAATGTTATGTTAAATTTGACAGGAAAAAAGGCATGTTGATCCTTTCAGAAATCATGTAAACTAGTAGCTAGCTTCCTGTGCTCTCAGCTGCACTGCTATCAGTAACATTGGTCCTAGCTATCTCTAAGGACTACAGAACACCTCACTATGTTATGGAGAAGGGGAGAAGGAGTGGTATTGTAGTCATGTGCTAGGGTAACAACACCACTTCTCCATAGATATTGTGGGTGTTGTCACCCTATGACAGGAAGTGTGTTACTGGTGGGATCCCCAAGTGAAAATAAAGATGAAAATACTAAAAACAAGTCCAGCCACCACATCTTAGGACTGGTGTAATGCAATATATTATATATATATATATATTTTTGGATTTGTTTTGTGGGTTCAGACTGATATTAAAACAAGGTTAAAAAATAAATAACAAACATATCATACTTACCTGTTCTGTGCAGTGGTTAGCTCCAGTCCTCCTCTTCACAGGTTCCTTGACAGCACTTCTGCACCCTCCCTCCTGCCAAGTACCCCCGCAGCAAACAGCTTGCTGTGAGGGCACCCATGCAGGTTCGCTCCCAAGCCACTACTCTGCGTGTCCATTCAGACACAGAGACTCGGCCCCCGCCCCCTCTCTCTCCTCATTTACTGTGATTGACAGCCCGCTGCTCTCAGCCAATGAGGAGGGAGAGTCCATGGAAAGCCAAGGCTCTTGTGTTTGTGCACATTGCTGGATCATGATGGTACTCAGGTAAATATTGGGATTGTGGGGGGCTCGGACACAGAAGAATGCATGAAGGTAACAAACCTTGAGCCTTTAGAACCACTTTAATTACACTGTAATTGCATTATTTTTAAGAACAATTTGTGGGATTGATGTACTGTGCATTTTCCAGGTGCAGTTGCTCCAGAGTTTACACAGAATACCCAATCACATGCAAGGAAATAGAAAAATAACATTTTTGATTGCATCGGATTGGATGCAGGAAGTCAGCAGAGCGTTCCCTCATTTACTAAGCACTAAAGCAAATGCCCTTGCAAAATCACACAGTCTATTTCCCTTTAGTAAATCAACCTGTTTGTCAGATGATATGTACACATACAAAACAATCCAGATTTATAATCTTCATGACCTCAGTGTTTGTACAAATGATAGCTATTCATTTTAGTGTTTTGTCTGCCCCCAAACATCCTGTTTAGTGGGTTGGAGTAAGACCATCGGCACCTTCTAGCTTTTCTCTGTGAGTTGTCTTATGCTGGCAAGCTACTGCCTGTCATTTAGAACCTCTATATATGCAAAGGGGTGGAATTACTAAAGGAGTAGTGAATAATATGCACAGTTTAATGAATAATGTATAGCTGTTTTCACTTAAATCAATTCAGTCATGTATAACAAAAAAAAGTAGCACATGGCCAAATGTTTGCAGTAAACATAACTTCAACACTCTTTCTATTAGATCAACTCCGATTAGCTGATTTAGGGCTTGTACAGACAAGGTTTATATATATATAGATATATATATATATATATATATCTATAGATATCTAGATATATATATCTATATCTATCTATCTATCTATCTATATATATATATATATATATATATATATATATATATATATATATATATATATATATATATATATATATATATATATGCTGTTGTTCATGTTTGTTTGATGCAGGGGTTGGGTTTGACCTGCTTTTGGCTGCAACATGATCTATCTCCATAGGACTGGCTGTGTCCAGAAGCAGATTGAATGCAGCTTCAGAACGGAAATATACAGATGTGCAATTTCAGGGGTCTCAAACTGGCGGCCCTCTAGCTGTTGTAAAACTACAAGTCCCATTGCATTGCAAGGCTGACAGTTAAAAACATGACTCCCACAGGCAGAGGCATTATGGGACTTGTAGTTTTCCAACAGCTGGAGGGCCGCAAGTTTGAGACCCCTGCTTTAGATGCCTAAAGATAAAAAAAACCTTCTGTGTGCAGCAGCCCGCCAACACTTACCTGAGCCCATCTTTATCCAGCGATGTTGCAGGAGTTTTTCAGTTGCCCTGGGCTCCCCTCCTCATTGGCTGAGACAGCAGCATGCCATGATTGGCTCCTGCTGCTGTCAATCAGGAGAGAGAGAGGGGGTGGGCTGGGTCACAGCTCCGTGCCTGAATAGACACAGGGAGCTTTGACTTGACTCGGGTGCTCCCATAGCAAGCTACTTGCTGTGGGGGAACTCAACAGGAGGGAAGGGCCAAGAGCGCAGAAGCCAGGACCCGAGAAGAGGAGGATCCGGGCCACTCTGTGCAAAATCAACTGCACAGAGCAGCAGGTAAGTATGACATGTTTGTTATTTTTATTTTTATTTTTTTAAACAAGACTTTACAATAACTGTAATGAGCATTACAGTGCAGGGGGTTGGGGCATAGCATGTTTTTTTTTCCCATCCTGGAGTTGAGCTTTAAAGGTACTGTGTCACTTGACAGGACGGGGGGAACTGCTGAAGGTTCCCAGCTTCTGTGGCAGCCTCCCAAAACTTCATGTCATGACACTTGGCTCCTTTGACAGGCAAAGCCCCACACATTCCTATTAGTTCATTACTATGCTGGTCAGACTCCCTGGCCAGAAGGAAAGCATAGGAGGCAAGAAGGGCAGGCAAGCTTCGGCTTAATCAAGAAATGTCAAAGCTTTTTTTGTCTTTATATTTATATAAAAACAGATAATACTTGTTGGATACATGAAAACAAAATGGAGAAAAAAAAGTGTGGGGTTCCCCTTAGTATTATGCCTAGACCCTTATCCAGGCCTGCCATCTTGGTGACTAATAAAGAGAGGGTAGAGAAAACACACACTCTTCTGTGCCAGACCAGGTCACTTGCCTTTCATGTGCTTGCATCCTTGTCCTAATGTTAAGGGGCAAGGATCTCCACACCTCCAGTACCCAGAGGTGGGTTGTAATATGGGGAGAACTTATTGTGGAATATGGAAGACCTCTTTACAATAAGTTATCTCCAGATTGCTGCCCCCTTCCAGGTTGATGAGTACAGCGGTACATTAGTCCCCCTTACTAATTCCCACAAAGAGTTTAAAGTAAATAAACACACACCTTTAAATGGTCTGTAAATTGAAAAAAAAATACACATACACAATACAAAATAAATTTTATTAATGTTCCACAAAGTAAATCCATAACAATCACGGCATCCTGTGACGTACTTCTGATGAATCACGATGACCCTTTCCTGTCGATGTTTACTCGCCAGGATCCTAGTGCTAATTCACATATTCCTTTCTGCAGTAAAGAAGATTGACAGGTGGGAATTCTGGGTGACCTCATAGTTTTTTGGGGTTTTTTTAATGCTAAATTGCAACATTTAATTTGCAATAAAACAGATTGGGTCCTGCTGTATGTAAGTCAAGCTAATTGTAATTGATACATCTGCCATAGACTTTATTGGAGTTATTGGATTCTAATGCCACGTACACACGACTGGACTTTTGGACAGCAAAGGTCAGACGGAACGAATCCGCTGAACAATTCGATCATGTGTGGGCTTCATCAGACCTTTGCTGTCTAAAAATCAGACGGACTTTAGATTTAAAACCTGTTTCAAATCTTTCCGACGGACTCGAGTCCGATCGAAAAATTACGTTCATCTGTATGCTAGTCGGAGAAACGAAAACCGACGCTAGGGTAGCTATTGGCTACTTGCTGTTAACTTCCTTATTCAAGTCCGGTCGTACGTCATCACGTTTGACTCCATCGGACTTTGGTGTGCTTGTGTGTGGCCATTAGTTCGGAAAGTCCGTCGGAACGCCACCGAAAGTCCGTCTGGAAGACCGTTGGACCTAGTCTGCCGGAAAGTCCAGTGGTGTGAACGCGGCATAAGTCTGCGTTTTTTTTTGGCTTTATGGGGAATTCAACACCTCCTCCTCAAATCAAACACAGCAGATTTACTCTAATGCTTACAGAATGAATGCTCAGTAACTATTTTCACAGCTTAGATTCCACAGAACTCTTCTAAATATTTTCTAGCTGGGTGAAATGTTTTACTTTCATTCATTCAGCTGTCTTCCATAAGCATGGTTTTCTATGCAAATGAAAAGCAGTTATTTCATTTTACATGCGTTTGCCATTAAACGGGGAGTAAAATATGGATAAGATCTAAAATCTGTGAGGTAGGGCCTTTTAAGTAAAAATATTGTTTTAAACAGAACAGCCTCACTAAAAAAGACAAGTCAGCGGGAAAAAAGGCACTATTTCTGTGTTAGTATCCAATGCTTACGTGAACATTCTGAGCATGGGCAATTGGTCTAATCATTATTGGGCACTTATTTTTAAACCTTTCAACCAACATGATCGGACTAAAATAAAATTTAAGTAGAGACCCTACCTACAGCGGGGAAAGGGTTGTGATGCCTTTTTTTATCAGTTTAACTGTTATCAAAAGCTACAGCTCTTACTTATTCTACTTAAAGTGTTATTCATGTGTCCTTATTTGGGAAATGTCCATTAATGTGCTGCCCTGGTGGCACCAGTCACCAAAATAAGAAATAATGAAAGGTTTGTCAAGTTGGGCATAGACAGACAAAAAAAGCAAGTTTTAACTTTAAAAACAAGTTTAACTTTTTTAAAACAAGTTTTAAGTTTTAAGGGGTTAAAACAGGCAGTGAGGAGGAGATCAACGTTTCCTCACCGCCTGTTAAATACTCTCTGAAAATAAATTTTAACACAATTTGTGCTGCAAAGAGCAACACTAGTGTAAACTAGCCGAGTGCCCCTGGTTAGTGGATAATTATTATCCTTACAATAGGGATGTCAAACTAAATTTCATCAAGGGCCACATCAGCATTATGGTTGCCCTCAAAGGCACAGTTGTATCTGTAAGACTATGTATGCAGGATACAGGCGTGGGTTAGGTACAGAGTGTAGAGTTCAGGAATGCATTAGTACAGAGTATAGAGTTCAGGAGTGCGTTAGGTACAGAGTGCAGGGTTTATAGGGGTGCAGGATTCAGCTCTCTTTCACAGGCTGTCCACATATCATTTCCACCCCTCCTCATCGATTCTGACTTCTGCAGCACTCTTCCCCTTCCCCCCACTTCTGCACACATCTCCCTCTACACCCCTACGTTTCGGCAGTGTAGGTGGCTTTTCCTCTCTCTTCCTCTCTCACTTGCAGGGAGATCATTGGTCAGCATCTGTCTCCGCATTGAGTGAATGCAGGGCAGGCAGGGATATGTGAGAGATGCCGAGAGGAAAGCTGTCCTTCTAAAAACAGAGGGCGAGGGCCAGAAGTGACGAAATCAAGTTCTGCCGCGTTCCAGTTGAAAAAATACCCTGGCTGCATGAGGGCCACATGAAATGACCTGGAGGGCCGAATTCAGGGCATGGGCCTGGTGCTTGCCACACGTGTCTTAAAACATAGAGGTTGTTCACCTTGCAAAGTGTTTGTTCACTTTTAATACCCAATCAAGGGAAATGTAAGCATCTGAATTTTTGCTAGCATGTTTTATTAAACACAGCTAAACCTTTTTCTGTAACATACACTTGGCAGATGACCTTATTTCCTTAACTTCCCACTGTCTCACTGGGAAGGGCAACCATGCAGATTTGGGATTTGCCTCAATCAATTCTGCAACTCAGCAAACAGGTGCTGTTGAATTCCACTTAATAAAAAAAATCTGACAAGGGTAGTAGGACATTGTTGTAATTGCCACTGCTTTTCCTAGTTACCACTCCAGCATCTACAAAAAATGAAATATAAGTTTTAAGTGGGCTCTGATCAGAGTTTATTTTCCAAGGCCTGTTTTATCTGACTGGTAGACCCGCTGATCTTGTTATGACAGGTAGATAGTTACATCAGTTAATCAAGTTGAAAAAAAGACACAAGTCCATCTAGTATACTTTGATACGACTTTGAATTGACTTTGATAAGATGTTTACACGCTCTGGCATCAGTCATGTCAAAAGTTGGATCAAAGTAGTGCAGGAGTATTTTCTGAAGTTGCAGTAGTATCAATTGGAATGGCTCTCATAGAGATACATGGCATTTCACATGTCCTGCGGCTTGAGGTCTATGTCAGATCCCAAGTCGCACAAGTGTTAAAGAAGCCTAAAGGTAAGATTCAAATGCTCATTCAACAATAAATAATTCAATTAAAATTAAATTTTCAAGTTGAAGATATACTTAGCTATGTTCTAGTAAACAATCCAACTGTCTTCTTCTGTTGCAACATTGTTGTGAATAATTGTTGCTTACAATGCTGTGGGTGCACACGTTGCTAGAGATGGACATATCTTTTAAGCTGGGTTGGTGGAGGAAGTTTTTACTTTCCCTTGAGAATACTTTTGTTCTTTTTAAATAGTTGAGCAGGACATTGAAATTAATGAAATCTCCTCAGTAAGCCACTCACCCAACTAGTTGTAGGTCTTGAGTAAAACTCCTTTAAGGTATACAATTATGGGCTAAACGGATGTTTTCTAAAGCCCTCTACCCTTTACATGTAATGACAGTAATTATGCTAATTATTGACGTTCCCTTCTTAATCATTTTACTGTTAGTTGACCATACTTGGCCAATTTTTATTATGGCGTAATCCCAAAATGTAACCCAGAGCTAATAACTAAGTGACTTCCCTTAGATTAAACTGTTATCACTAATACAAAGGCTTGTACCGGTAAGTCAGTACTGAACATACAGTATATGCAAACGTATCTTCTGTAGCTAAAGATTTCCTTTCTCTTAGCGTGTTCTTTTATTATCCCAGGGTGATAGCCAAGTATAATCCTGGATTTAAATTCTAAAGTATTAAATACAAAACCGGAATGTTGTTTTGCTATTTACAAGTCCTCAGAGAGTTCTTTTGATCTGCAAAAGCTTAGAGACGTGTCTCCTTTAAGCTCCTTTAATTTCCTATAGTAGTTTAAGGTCTAGAATGTCTACAGTCATATTTTTACACTCTTTTATGGGCAGCTAGCTCAGTGGAAATTATATATGTGGTGCTGTCGTAGCCTTTTTTCAGTACAAATAAATAGACATGTAGGATGAAAGTTCCGCAATCAGTTAAAATGATCAATCAAAAAGTTATTTTCCTTACCAGTTGGATTTCTATCTTTACTGTTTCTAGATCTTATGACTGCATTCTTGTTAAAAGTAAAATTATAATAAAAAATGTATTGAAAGATATTTAAAAGATAATTTTAATAACCAGCAATGTTCTATAGACCTCCTTACTCTGGGTAATTGCACATACAGTATATGCATTTAATTTATTTGTGGGATTTGGGAATTGGGATTTTTATTATATTTTTACTAGAAATGGCAGCGATCAGAAACTTACAGCGGGACATGCGATATTGCAGCGGACATTCTGACACTTTTTGGGGACCAGTAACACAGTAATCCAGAGATCAGTGCTAAAAAAAATGCACTGTCACTATATGACACTGGCAGGGAAGGTGTTAACACTGGGGTGATCAAAGGGTTAACTGTGTGACTAACCAGTGTTTATGTGAACTGTGTGAGCTGCTTTTACTAGAGGAAGAGGAATTTTCGCAGGAACACAAATTCCATCCCTTCCCTCCTGCCAGAACAGGGATCTGCCTTGTTTACATAGGCAGATCGCTGTTCGGTCTCCCTGCCTAATGATCAGCGGATGCCAGCGGACATCGGTACCGCGCACCCGCCGATTGGCTTCCGCTGTGTGTAATCACAGCAGAAGTGAGCCACCGGCGATGCACATACGCACCCCCTACCCAGAAGAGTCGGATTGCGTATATTCTGTATGATCAGAAAAACAGCTATAGGGCAGACCTTAAATGGTTAAAGTGAACCTTTAAGTTTGCTTAAGCATTAAGTTGACATTAAGACATGTTTGGGTGGCTATATCCTATCACGTAGAAAGGCAAAAAAGTACTATTTTGGTTTAACCTGACCTGGGGCCTATTATTAAACTGAAAAATGTATATGTAAAATAGTGATGGGTAGCAGGTTTACTAAAAAGATGGCTATGATCGTATTGATCCATCACTGTTATAGGATGCCAGTTTGGCCAAAAGGAATCTGTGTGAGGCTAGGGAGGGTAAGGGGGGATTATGTGTTGGGGAGGCGCGGGGATGGGGGAACAGCTATCCGGAAGCGTCAGAACTCTGCGCTATTCAGGTACCATAGCAACAATGAAGAGCTTCTGCAGGCATATACATTCACCTCTAGGTGCTTGCAATCTGTACCTTATATCAGCTTTTTTTTAAGTTACCGTATATACTCGAGTATAGGCCGACCCGAATATAAGCCGAGGCCCCCAATTTACCCCCAAAAAAACTGGCAAACTTATTGACTCGTGTATAAGCCGAGGGTGAGACATGCCTGTCCATCCCTGTGTGTGTGTCCGTCCATCCCTGTGTGTCCGTCCATCCCTGTGTGTCCGTCCATCCCTGTGTGTCCGTCCATCCATCCCTGTGTGTGTGTGTGTCCATCCATCCATCCATCCCTGTGTGTGTGTGTCTCCATCCATCCATCCCTGTGTGTGTGTGTCTCCATCCATCCATCCATCCATCCCTGTGTGTGTGTGTCCAGCCTACCTGTGTCCCGAGCCTCCGTCCCGTGCCTTGCCTCCTTGCCTCCGTGCCGTGCCGTGCCTTGCCTCTGTCCCGTGTCGTGCCTTGCCTTGCCTCCGTCCCGTCCCGTCCCGTGCCGTGCCTTGCCTTGCCTCCGTCCCGTGCCCTCTTCGTCGGCGCCTCGGCGGCCATTGTAAAATTCAAAAGCTGCGCCTCCGCCTTCGCCTGTGATAGGCGGAACACTGAATTTCCCAGCAGCCTGTGTTCCGCCTATCACGGACATCGTATCATCCTCGTCCGTAGTACGAGGATGATACGATGTCCGTGATAGGCGGAACACAGGCTGCTGGGAAATTCAGTGTTCCGCCTATCACAGGCGAAGGCGGAGCCGGAGGCGCGGCTTTTGAATTATAGAATGGCCGCTGTCTGTCTGCTCGACACGCTGATCGAGCGGGCAGACAGCGATGACTCGAGTATAAGCCGAGGGGGGCACTTTCAGCCTCAAAAAAGAGGCTGAAAATCTCGGCTTATACTCGAGTATATACGGTAGTCATTTCAAGTTTGCTGTCTTGTACATATATCAAATGGATAGTCAAAATGGACCTAATATCTAGATTTGTAAAGGTACTTTAGTAACAGTTTGGATCAAGACAATGCACATCTCTTTACCTATACTTAACTGAATCATTTTAAATTGAGATATTGCCAAATCTGTGTGTGATACTTTGTATTTTTAAGTCTGTAGTTGTTATTATTATACAGGATTTATATAGCGCCAGTATTTGATCACTTCCACAATTTATCATAGTTTCTTCCGGTTTAATTATGCATCATTTTGTTCTAATCCTTTTTTCAAGGAGAAGCTCAGTTTGCATGAGCTTGCACAATAGCTATCAACTCTCCCAGAAATTTCCCAAGTTATTTCCTGTTGTTGTAGTTAATGCCGTTTCAAAAACCGAGCATGCCAGCACAAAACAGAGCTTGTAGCCATCCTAACACCTTAATGTTTTGACAGAACGGTAATGTATTTGTCACTTTTGTCCAATAATTTTATTTCTCTGTAGAGTTTACATGCTCAAGTTACTGCATGTAGTGCTAATCCATTATGAAAACACAAAAAAGCTAGCAGATGAATAGGTAAAATATAGGCAAGCGATAGGTACACCATACTAAATGGTCCAGGTTGTGTATTCTAACCCATACTGAGAAAATGCATAGTCATGTGAAGTTTCCCAAGAATACCCAATCACCTGTGAGGAAAAAACTGCATTTTAGATTTCACATGATTGGGTGATGATAGTCAGCAGAGCCTCACTGCATTTACTAAGCTGTGGGAATAATTTGCTTGAAAACAGCCTATTTAATTTTAGTAATTCAACCCCTATAGCTCTAACATTCATATACTATAACTCTTACTACCCTTTTCCAGTATGTCTCCAAATGTTTATCTTATATTGTTATAAGCCTACGTATATTGCTGGTGTACTTCAACATATGACCTGGAAAAAGTATTGAGCCAGTTAGACAAGCAGACTGATTAGAATTCTGGAAAGTGTTGCACTCAGAACAGTTGCATGTTTTTTGCATGGTAGAATTTTCTGCTAGTTTTATAAAGTCATAGGTTTATTTACAAAGCTAACACATAAGGATAAAGATACTTTTATTCAAAAAAGTGACAGTTTATTTCAGTCCAATGAGATTTGAAAATGACAGTCACATGGCTAAAATAAAGGTACTTACACTTGTGCAGAAGCTTTGTGAATGGAGCCTCACAGTGAGTTGCAGAAATGAACAGGTAGTTTCTAATAATAGTAAATAACAAAATGGATGTGAACCTTTTTTGTTTTCACAAAAGTGGGATTTTCATTTAAAGTGGAGTTGCACCCAAAAAAAAATTCATGAATGTTCCTAATAAAACATTTGGAAAACAATTTTTTTTTTAGTCCCCTCTAAATGGCTGTTGCAAGGGGGTCCCTCGTAGTCTGCCTCCTTCAGTGCCTGGGCTCATGACATCACTTCCCCTTGGTGCAGGAAGGGCTCAGCTCTGCCCCCTCCCTCTTGTCAATCATCTGGGACACGTGACAGGTCACAGATGATTGCACTGCCAATCGCAGCGCCACTCGTGCATTCGCAGTGGGTCCCCGGCTGTGAAGCCACAGCCGGGCACCCACAGTCACAGTGCCGGCACCGACGAACGGAGGGGGACATGAGTGGGGCTTTGATCCCCCGCATCGCTGGACCCTGGAACGGGTAAGTGTCCAATTATTAAAAGTCAGCAGCTGCAGTATTTGTAGCTGCTGACTTTTAATTTTTTTTTTTTTTTAATGGCAACCCCACTTTAAGGAAATATTGTCACTAAATGGGTCAGCAGTCTTTATTATTGTGCAATCATTTTAGAAATATTTAAAGGAAATCATGGCTTTGGTTTAGTTACAAGATTCTTTTTTTCTTCCAGTGAAGCATGTACTTTCTTATAATTGCATGTGTGTCTATAAATGTGCTTTCCTCATTGCTGATTGTATGGTTGCATATTTTGTTTGGCTAAACGAAAGTTATATCTATTTTATCATTATTTGTATATATGTATAGATATATCGTCTATGTGTGTGTGTGTGTGTATGTGTATATGTATATATATATATATATATATATATATATATATATATATATATATGTTGTCCTGACCAAGGACTGAGTAGTGGGCAGTATTCTTGCTTATAATTATAGAAACAGTTTGAACTTTATTTAGCCTTTGTAGTGCACAGCTGTGTACTATGACCGTCAGCTCATATCTGCATCAGTGACAAATCTGGTCTCAATATGCCACTAACCATATTTTAGGTCTACTTGCTGCAGGAGCACTGTTTTTGACACATGCTGCAAATTCTATGAGGTTTTATCTGTTGCTGTTTTTTTTTTTTTTTTTTTTTTTTTTTTTTTTTTTTAGCTTTGTTGCCAAAAAACATTTACTATATTAAATTTTTTCCCCAGGTCAGCCATTTAAGCTAGACCCCAAATCTGCACACCGGAAGCTAAAAGTTTCACATGACAACCTAACTGTAGAAAGAGACGAAACTTCTTCGAAAAAGAGCCACACACCAGAGCGTTTCACAAGCCAAGGAAGTTATGGCGTAGCTGGCAACGTGTTTCTTGACAGTGGCCGCCATTACTGGGAAGTGGTTATAAGTGGAAGCACCTGGTACGTATTAAGTATCGGTCCCTGAGCTTGTATGCTTTGGTTTTTTTTCTTTCTTTTATATGAAGCCTATACCATCATGAAGAAGAAATAATATTTGAACAGTAACACAAGCAGGGCTGGGTTTCCCTGAACTATTTTACGTACCTACATATCAATGTTTAGAGGAAATTGAAGACTAACCTTCTCTGTAAAAACTTGCTCCTTTGGGTCTTTTACTTTTATTGTCAACTGTACCAAGTTTCTCCTCTTTAAAAAGGGCTTAGGGCTAGTGGTAGTGATTTGAATCTGTCCGGGACTGAAAGCCAGTGATGTTTTTAAATTGTATAAACTGCCTACACACAGAATGTGAAGCCATTCTGTGCCTGCACGTAAATCCAGCATATAATATTGTGGCTACATAAAAGTGGGTCAGCCATCTCAGCTGTTCTTGAGAATGGAGTCTTGCAATATACATAGATGTAGCTTGTAACTTCACCATGTTTTTTGATGGATATGTTTGTATTACCAGATCTGAGAAATGCTGTTGTATGAACTTTGCTTTCAAGTCATACAAATACCAAACTCAAAGGTTTATTTTTACCACTTAAACCAGAATTCCCATCCTGCTCCGTATTAGAGCTGGGCTGGTCATAGAGAAGTTGATGCTTCTGTTTGACAGTAGATTGCCTGGTCTTTAACAGATATGCATCATCCACTTGCCTATTGTGACTTTTCCTACCAACTGAAATTATTTTCTTTTTTGACCTGCACTCTTCTCTTAATGGTAACACAGCAAGGTGCATAAGTGGTCAGCATTCGTGGCTTGATTTTTTCAGGCCCTGGGTTTTACACCCATCTTGGAAAAAATCGACGGTATGTACAGTGGGTGTTTGTAAGTTCTTCTTGTATCCTTGTATTTTTGTGGACCTCCACGAGTGCAGCAACTAATGCAATGTTTTTTGTAAAGTGTGATATTTCGGTGCCGAGTAAATGATGGAATCCCCTACCAATATTATACCTTCAGAACAAAAAACTCTAAATAGAGCAGGTATTGTAACATTATAAAATATCATACCCAAGCATCATGAAACATTAGTCATATTCAGTTATACCTTCAGGCCGCTGGGCCCATGTAATTTCTGTTTTTAATGACTATCCTTAATAAAAGTATTATGGAAACAAAAGATTAGTCATAATCGAGTACAAAAGTGTCAAATATTCTGATATAATGTTAAATGCATTGAAGTATAAGAAGTATGCGATTCACTAAATATAGGATTTGTAGAAAAATAAAAAATCTGTCCAGTAGAGGGCAAAGGCGTCAAGCCTAAAGAAAGACTGTATATAAAATTGTATAGATAAATAATCACTAATTTATGTAACTGTGAGTTGCTGTAGTGTTCCAGTATATATAGAATATGTTCTAAAATATGTTTTATAATTTTTTCTTTTAGGTACGCTGTTGGCATTGCATACAAGTCGGCACCAAAACATGAGTGGATAGGAAAAAATTCTGCCTCTTGGGTATTCTGTCGCTGCAACAACAACTGGGCAGTAAGACATAACAATAAAGAGATTCCAATTGAGCCCTCACCACACCTCCGCCGCATTGGAATTTTGTTAGACTATGATAATGGCTCTCTGTCATTTTATGATGCATTGAACTCTATGCATCTCTACACTTATGATATTGCTTTTGCACAGCCTGTGTGTCCAACTCTCACTGTATGGAACAAATGTCTGACAATATTAACAGGCCTTCCTATACCAGATCACCTGGACTGCATTGAGCAGCTGCAATGATTCATCTTTGTGCAATCAGAACTTCTATTGAGTGCATTGTTGCTTCGAAGATTTTACTTTTCTTGGTTGAAGTTAAAAACAGGAATGTTTTATTGGTTATTTATGGATTTTTGACTATTAGAATTTTTTTCTGTTTTGCACATTGACTTATTTGTCGATCTGCCCCATCCTGCTTGTGGAGCTCACAATAGAATGTGATTGACTAAGTCTGCAGGTCTTGGATTTTTCCCCTTTGCTTTTCAGTAAAATGCCACTCCAGGTGCCGATACCATGATGGATATTTCTGGAGATTTGTAATATTGTTTTATTTTAGTTACAAATACAAATACAACCAGAAATTGAGTTTTAAAAAAATCTAATTTTTGGAGCATATAATATTGGATCATTATTGGTGCATTAAAAAAGTATGGCTTAAACATACTGTATTTTCATGTGTTATAGGAACCAGCTATGTGGTTTAGACTTGTATAGGAATGTTTTGATTAAATCCGAACTGTTATGGAATAGTTGGGAGAAAATCACTGGTAATGGAGCAGAACAATATTGAAAGACTTAGACTGAATGTACAAGGTATGCCTTTCCCATTTTGTCACTGGAGGAATCAGAAAAGTTGCTCATCTACAATGCTAAGTCCGTAAAAAAGCATCAAGCCCCCACCTCAATAATAGTCGGCTAAAAATCAGCTTGAGGTTTATGATACAAGGTGAGAAGTTTAGGTCATATCATGTGAAAAGTGGCCACAAACACAACATGGTAGTCAGAGCATGCATGGTACAGACACCATTATGGGACTCATCTGTCAGTGTGCTGAACACTCTATTGACTTGTATGCTTGGTTCTGCCACACTGCCAAGACACACTTATAGAGGGCAGCTGATGACAGCTTATCATTGGATAAAGATTGCAATAAGTATAGGTTTTCTAACCTATCTACTGTTCCCATGGCAGTGGTGACGAGCTAGCACAGAGGACACCTGCAGGCATACAATCCTATCCTGCTCCAGTTTACAACATGAGACTTGTGTTGATGGCTACCTTCACAGGGTGAGACCTGAGACTAGTTTACTTTTTCTGCAAAGTAGAAGCCTTTCGGCAATTAAAAATAAATGTGTATACTGATGCCTCTTGACCACTGATATGCAGTCTTTACTTAGCATTCTACTGAATGTCCACCAGAGTGGTTTCATCCATTTCATGTTAATGGTAGAAACTGTTTTATGTACCCCAGACCACAAAGAATCACTGAGATTACTGAAATGTGCTAGTGCTAAACCGTTCAGTTTTTTCAGACACCACCACAAACATCAAAGTGAATTTTATACTAATCTTTATATGGATGGCAGAGCAAATGATCACTTTTTTTTTAGTAATGTAAAACCTGTGTCAGTAAAGAGCTATTTTAAGATGATTGGAAAGGTCTGTCCTGTCTGCCTGTGGGTGAAGAAATCTTATGCAAGGTGTTTAGGTCATGTTGCTTAGGCCAGTGGTTCTCAACATTTTTTAAATGAGGGCTTTGTAAATTCTTCCAAAAACCTTCCCATGCCCCTACAGTTAAGAGTATGGGAATGCAAAACATGTATTGAAATGTTGGAATGATCTGGATGGGGAGTGTTACTATGGTAGAATGTGAGGGGGGGAGGGGGGTTGTGTAGTGGGTTATGGAACTGTGCAGCAGACTTTGTGGCTCTGTAATGTGGATGAGGTTTCTGGAGGGGGCTTGAGGGCACTGTGGGAGCCTGGAAGTTCTGCAGTAGATTGTGAGGCACTGTGGGAAAATGGAGGGGGGGACTGAGGAGGCTGAGTCCCCCCCCCTCAGTTAAGGGGCACCGTGGGCCGCTATAAAGATTTATGGGGCACTACAGTAGCTGCAGAGCACTGTGGGAGATTAAGATATGTGCAGTTGGCTGGAGGCCTGGAAGAAGGGGAGGCCACAACCCAGCAGTGGGTCACTATGGAGGCAGAGGGCTCTCAGGGGGGCTGGGGCACTGTAGGCCACTGTAAACGTGTGGGGGGGCACTCTGGGAGCTTGGAGGCACTATGGACAGTTAATGGATCTACAGCTGGCTGGAGGCTTGGGAGAGGGGGCAGTTGCATTTTGATTGTGGAACACGCCCGATGGTTGAGAACCACTAGCTTAGGCCCTGTGCACACAGCTATTAAATTGGAGTAAGTACATGATACCAGTCCCTGACACCAGTACTATACACAGAAGCAATTAACAAAGTGCTAAACTGCTTAAATGTACAATAGTTGCAACTGTCTGTGATTCTGCATCATTTATTGTCCTTGGTGTCCTGCCAACAAATGGGAGTCGTAATGCATTGGTGACGAAGAGTTCAAAAATGAGAATCAAGTGCCTTTTGCATATTTGGTTTTTGATTCAACAGTGTGAACCACTGTAAAGTCCAGCTAATTTTGTAACATTATTTATTTTACCATTAGTGTACTTTTATTATTTTTATTTTTTATTTTTTTTGTAACTGAAAATGTACTTGGTGTAGGCAACTTTAATACAGAACATTGCAATTACTGGAATTTAATGTGTACACCATCTATAAATGTGGTAACATTTTAAACTTGCCTCCTTCAAAGACAGTGTACATGTTTACATTTACATTTAAGAAACGTCTTTTTAATAGTCTATTTCTGCTCATTACCAAAAATTGCTGCATGAAAAAGTTTTAAGTACTACAGATAAAAGGTTTAGGAGATTAACAGTGTTCTAAACAATAGAAGTGATACATCAGCTCTCAGACAGATATGAAGCAGACATACCACACCTGGCTAGTTATCTCAAAAATAGATTGCAGAGGCTTATTCCTGCATAATAATGATAAAAAAAAAAAAATCAAGTTTCTTTGCCAATGAAGGTTGTGGTTTTATACTTTATTTTTCAAGTTCCTAATATTCATATTCCAAATTAAAAGAGTTTGAACTTATTTTTGGATGGTTTTTCCGATGGAATTCCACTCAAGCATGCCTTGCATTCACACGGTCACACAAAAGTTCTCTGAACTTTTGACCGTCAAGAATGCAGTGACGTACAACACTACAACGAACCGAGAAAATTAAGTTCAATGCTTCCGAGCATGCGTTGAATTGTTTCCTAGCATGCGTGATTTTTTTGAGCGTCCGAATTGCATAAAGACTAATGCATTTTTGGATAGGAACTTTTTCCGACTGAAAAATAGAGAACCTGCTCTCAATCTTTTGCTGGCTGGAATTCTGCCAGCAAAAGTCAGATGGAGCATACACACGGTCGGAATTTCTGCTCACATTTGCTGGCAGAATTTCTGATCGTGTGTATGGGGCATAAAGCTACTTTCATACTGAGGCGCTTTGCAGTCGATACAGCGCTAAAAATAGTGCCTGCATAGCGCCTGTAAAGTGCCTCTCCTGTCACTCCAATGTGAAAGCCCGAGTGCTTTCACATTAGAGCAATGCGCTCGCAAAGCGGTCAAAATAGTCCTGCAAGCAGCATCTTTGCAGCGCTGTAAACACCGCTCCTAAAGTGCCCCTGCCCATTGAAATCAATGGGGCAGCGCCCACCAAACGCTTTTTTTTTTTAAACGCAGCGGTCAGTTTTAACCCTTTTTCGGCCATTAGTGGGGGTTAAAACAGCCCCGCTAGCGGCCGAATAGCGCTACTAAAACAATGGTAAAGCGGCACTAAAAATAGCGACCTCCCGCCCCAGACTGAAAGTAACCTAAGGGAAACTAAAAGTGGCATTGGAGAGCCAGAAATAAACTGTTGTATCCAACTGTGAAAAGCGTATACATATTATATCTCTGTTTTGTTGAGGATATGAATACATTGCCTTTATTACCAATGCATTACGAATCCATGCAAACACCGCTGTACGTAGCATAATTTACCATATAGCAGGGGAAATTAAGATTTATTATTATAACTCTTAGTAACTTTACCAGCTGTTTTCATGGCTCAGTATTCCACATGAATTTGTCAGGTTTTCACTGTTATATATTTGCACTGACTTCATGCTTAAGCTCAGTGCGGTTGATGAAGTCAGTAGTTGTTCAAGTGGAGACTTTTGTGAAAAAAAAATATTTTTATGTATATTCCAAAAATACCTTTAGGTATTTAAGATACTATGATAAACCCTGTTTATTGCATATTCATCATTAAATTTTTTATTTCTATGAAAGTACAAATTCAAACCTGATGTTAATAGGTAAGTTTCAGTGTAATTCACATAAATATGTATACCTACAGATAGATGTAAATTATTTGGGGATTTTTTCAGAAAAATGTAAAAGTGATTCAGACCGATTTTTTATTTTTTTTTCCTTTAGAAGATCTATAAAAAGGGAGCTTGCGTTTGATGCTAGACATTTTTAAAGCCTTTGTTTTATTATTATTTTAAATAAGTTTGGAATGAATATTGGCTTTCTGAACTTGGAGCCTCGGCTGTAGTAAATCAATTTTGAGTGTCTGTGGAAAGAGCAGTTTAATGCACTTTGTTAACAAATCCGTATTAGGTTAAAGGGTAACTACTTCAGAATTCTTAGCAGTTGACTATGAAGGCACCAGTAAGTACTCGCTTTGCCTTATTTATATTGCCGCTATTAAAGGAAGCCCAAAAGCAGGATGTTTCTTATTTTATAGCGTACCGTTTAGTCACTGTACTTTTTTTCCAATGTTCTCATCCTCAACTGCTGTTATCCATTTGGGGGAATGCATCTCTGGTTACATTGTTTTATGTGGGACTTTAATTTCTTGGCAATTCACAGTCAATGCATATTAGTCTGTGTCTATTTTCCAGTCATCAGTCTTGTACTAAATGCATTTCTTTATATCATGCATTATTTCTAATGTATTCCTCAAGTTGTGGAACAAGATCATGGAGTTCCTTTAGGAATACCAACAATTCTGTGCTTGAAACTCGGGAAGACCACAAGATTACAGAAAGAAGTTGTGTATTGGCGGCTAAATGTTATATGTTACCAGTCAACAGCTCCAAATCTCTTTTGTTATGAAGCAAAATGGCACCCCGGCCTACTGTTACTAAGGACTTTGAGTACCATAAAAATACTAATCAAATAAACTTTGTTTAAAGGACGTTTTTTTCCCCCCGATAAGGGAAAAAGCTCTTCTAAGAAATCTACTCTTTACTGGATTATAAAGCAAAACTAAGACTACGACCTAATTGCAGGCCTGTATACTTTATTCACAGCACATTAAATGATCTGGTATAAAACTCCTATAACCTTGGGCTCAGTGTCAACAACCAGCATTGGTGGAATGAACTTTGCTTCTCTCCATGTCTCCGTTTTCTTGCTGTCGTGAGAAATTTGGAATAACACGGGTGTTGACTTGTTTTACATAATTCAATGTTGGGTTTATCTGTAAACAGTTTAGTTTTACAACTGTCTCTTTTACTATTTTGTATTTTAAAGAAAACAAACCTGTATATTAAAATCAAAGTTTTATTTTAAAGTCATTTATCTCTTTGTGGTGTCTCATTTTATTTTTATTTTTTAAGTAAGGTTTACTGGTTACCAAATAAGCGACAGACAGCATTCACTCCCCTTTCTTGTTTTAAAGCTGCTTTCCAGGCAAGTGTAAAAGACAAAAATTATGCAGCTTTGTATTTATTACTACATCATAAATGTATTATTTTTTAAATAACTGTGTAACTACCTATTTTTTGACCCGATATCAGCCTCCTGTAATTCACTTGCACTGTAGTGCTCATGTATTAACAAGGAAAATGCTTATAGGAGGAGAGAAGCAAGGGAGATGAGTTCATCAGTGTGGTGCTTCTCCTTTTACTGTCTAGTCACAGGCTTAAGTAGGGACGCTGTACCCAAATAAGATTTTTATAATTTTGTTCCCACAAATAGGGATTTTTTTTGGTGGCATTTGATCAGCACTGGGGTTTTTATTTTTTGCTAAACAAATTTGTTTGCTAAACAAATAAAAAAAAAAAGTTTGAATATTTAGAAAAAAACATGTTTTTTTGTTGCTGTACATTTCTGAAATTTTGTAAATAAGTTTTCTCCTTCACTGATGGGCACCGATAAGGCTGCACCAATGGGCACTGATAAGGTGGCACTGATGGGCACTGATATTGAGGCATTAATATGCAGAAGTGATGCAGCACTGATATGCAGCACTGATGGACATTGAAAGGTGGTACTGATGGGCGACACTGATGAGGAGGCACTGGCAGGCATTACTGGTGGGCACTGATTGGCACCTATAATGGGCACGGATTGGCATTCCTGGTGGTCATAGATGGACATCCCTGGAAGTCATGGGTTGGCATCCCTGGTGGCATGGATGGGCATCCTCGGTGGGTCTGCACTAGAGCTGCACGATTATTCACTAAATAATCAAGATCGGGGCTCTACCCCCCCCTTAATTCAATGCAGAGGGTTTACTGCTAAAGCTGACAGATGTAAAAAAAAAAGGCAGTCTGCCAAGTTTCTCACATCACTAAAGAGAAACATTGTAACATATAGTTCTTTTAGATCAAAGGGTTGAACGTTGGTCTGTAAGTGAGGTTAGTTTAACCACTTAAAGACTAAACCTTTTTTGACACTTGTTGCTTACAAGTTAAAATCAGTATTTTGTGCAAGAAAATTACGTAGAACCCCAAACGTTATTTTTTTTAGCAGACCCTACAGCATAAAATGGTGGTTGTTGCAATATTTTATCTCGCACTATATTTGCACATATATTTGTCTTTCAAATACAATTTTTTGGGGGAAAAAATACACTCTAATGAATAAAAAAATAAAATAAACAGTAAAGTTAGCCCAATTTTTTTGTATAATGTCAAAGATGATGTTACGCCACGAGAATCGTGATCTTTATTCTAAACAAAAAAATCGTGATTCTCATTTTAGAATCGGAAAGCTGATTGGTTTCTATGCAGAGCTGCACCAGATGTTGCACTCCCCAGTTTTAGTAAATCAACACCTTACAATTCCAGTCCCTACACAAGAGACACTCCCTATGTGTTACTTAACTGCAGCAGTAAAAATCAAGTCTTCCGCCTTAACAGACAGTTTTGGATAGATTAGGTAAGTGTTTGAACTAGGGACAGTGTTGTAAATAAGGTCGGCCACACGGAGTGAATTTCTTTCCTGCAACCACGGGTTGCTGGAAAATGCAGCAGGCTGGTTGTACCCAAGTTGATCGATTGATCTCGGCCAGTTTCTGCTGAACCAGCTGAGAGTCGAACCATGTATGGCCGGTCGGTCTTAGGCAGGAAGTTGTGTAAAATCCCCACCAATACCTCAGTCAGCAATAAAAAAAACACAAATTCTGTCACCAGGTAGAGGATGAGGGAAAATTTGCAGTGGGCAAACGGATGGCATGGGGCTCTAGCTGTCCCTTACTATAAGAAAAGTGCTTATTTTGTTGACTGTGTACCTGCAGAAGCCCTGGTGAGCAGTTAAAACCTGACAGATTCTAACCCTTCCCCAGTTGATCCGGAAAAAAAATGTTTTGGCTGGAAATCCTTTTTGATTCAAAACACAGTTAAAATGGTATACACTATCTGTAATCTAAAACAAAGTTCTGCATCCATTTTATGACCTGGAAAAATACCACCCAACAATAGCTGACCCAAATCCTACAGAATGGATCTATATCAGCCCTCTGTCATCTTGTGATAAAACGCATCGGGAGGATCGAGGTGCTGATGTCACTGCGCTATATGTGATCCCACAAGGACAGGCATTCGTTTAGCCAGCCAGCTTGTTTTATATGCCGTTTTTAAACTACATTGATGTAAGTGCTTTACCCTTTAGTTTTATATTCAAATTGAGAATTCATACTATGGCAAGTTTATCTCTTTTTGGGGAATTGCACTCAGAGTGGAACTCATCATTTCAAGTGGTGTGGAGTGCCATGGACCTTGTCTCCTTATCCAAGTTCAGCTGTGCCCTGGTCCCTGGTATATAGACTTGATGAGAGATGACATTTTAAATATCCCCTCACTGGATAAAGGCCCTGGCTGAGTATTAGCCACAAGTGTCTATGACCTTCGGTAATAGGAGGTCCCCATCAGCTGGTAAGCAAGCATCCCTTGTGGTGGATACTAATGCCCTGTACACACGGTCGGACATTCTGACGAAAAAGTTTTGGCCCAAACTTGTCTTGCATGCACACGGTCACACAAAGTTGTGAGTAAATCCAATCGTTCAGAATGAGGTGACGTACAACAAGTACAACTGGTCTATAAAGAGGCCAGTAGCCAATAGCTTTTGTCTCGTAATTTATTCTGAGCATGCGTGGCACTTTGTGCATCGGAATGGTATACACACTAAGGAATTTAAACGGATTTTGTTGTGGGAAAATTTTAGATCCAGATCTTAAACTTTGTGTGTCGGAAATTCCAACAGAAAAAGTTCTGATGGAGCCCACACATGATTGGAATTTCCAACACAGTTCGATTGTACATTTTCCGTCGGAAAGTCTGACCGTGTGTACAGGACATAACACTTTGGAACAACACTTTACAAATCTGGAAGTATAATCCTTTGCTATTTGGACAGTTTTTTTTACTATATACATTGTTTCACTAATTTAATGATTTTTGTTCTTGCACGATTAATAAGTATTTTTACTTTATTTTCATTAGCGCTACCTAAATAATTGTCATTAGCACAGCCTTATTTACTATTTTCTTCAGTCTATCATACCTCAAGCCCCCTATCTTTGTTGCAGTACTTCACATGCCAAGTTCTTTCATTAATTCAGCCTCACATCTGGTAGCCCTGGGACATTTTTCACCACATATACTCCAGAACCACTGGCATCATTATCCCCAACACTCTTTAAACTGTTCTGGTTTGCATGCACCCATGACCTAATAAAGCTGATAAAAGGAAAAACCTTCAACAATTCGTGGTGGCATCTAGAGCTGTAATCTAAAGACACTGGCACTTCCAGTACACTGCCACCCTAGTGTAATGGATCATAGAATTTGATCGTACTATGCAGATACTTGTATTATACAAATAGAGCATCTTGTGTCCAAAAAGATGGCACACAAGAAACCTTTATCAAAACTTGGACTACATGGAATGTGTATCGAGACTCACAATTCCGCAATTTCTTAATAATCAGAGGAATTCCTACCTCCACGTGATGGTTACAAAACTGCCCCTGCCCCCACTCCAGCTCTGCCCTACCCAACCTTTTTTTTTTCTCTTGTATTTCTTTTGTATTTTCATTTTCTTTTCCCATCCTCCTACCCCATACCATATTCCTCTAGTCCCCTTCCTTCTGCACTACTCCTCTAACCATACACACTGGCAGCTAGACTTAGCAACTAAACTTATTTTGATTAATATCCTAACCTGGATTCATAAAGGATTCCACCACATAGTATTTCATAGTTTTCATAGTTAGTAAGGTTGAATAAAGACACCAGTCCATCCAGTTCAACCTGAGTGAGTGTCTACCCCTATCCCTGTACATTGCACTCACATTGGTCCCTACCCTCAAGGAGCCCACAATCTAAGGTCCATTCATATACTAAGGCCAATTATGGACAGAAGCCAATTAACCTACCTGCATGTCTTTGGAGTGTGGGAGGAAACCGGAGGAAACCCACGCAGGCACAGGGAGAACATGCAAACTCCAGGCAGGTAGTGTCATGGTTGGGATTCGAACCAGCAACCCTTTTTTACTGCTAGGTGAGAGTGCTAACCACTACACCACTGCGCCGCCACATGCCCAAGCTTATTTGCATTTAAGTATCCTCATATTTATATATGTTTAAAGCACCCAATAATTCTCATTGAATGATCTCATAGCTAACTTTTCATTGTACGTCCAATTTGATATATAACAGGAACAAACAACATTCGGTGCCTAGGCTTGCTCAACTGTCCCCAACCACAGGTAACCACTGGATGGGCTCGCCTTTTAGGCTGGATTCACACCTATGCATTTTTAGTGCTTTTTGCATTTTGCAGATTTGCACTACAGTTCATTTAACAGGGTTTCCTATGGAACATGTTCTGTAGTGCAAATGCAAAAAGCACTAAAAATGCATAGGTGTGAATCCAGCCTTACAGCTCCCCACATTGCTTTTATCCTTGTGATCAGATTTTTTTTATTATAATAATAATAAGATACTATGAAGGTAATATATGGTTATGAAGGTGGAATGGTTGGATGCAATCTCTTCAAAAACACAGCTGACTTCCTGATCAAGTAACCTTACAAAAGAAAGTTACAAACTGTCTTTTTATGCTACCTTATGCCAAAAATTCTAATTAATAGAGAATTTTAGGCTGCACAACAAAGTTTTATATTTGCTGACAACTGTAAGAAATATATTACTTGTATTACTTATTTTGTTACAAATGTTGGATAACAGGTTTTAACATTTTCCGCCGACAAATGTCTTGTCGGATTTTCCGAGCGTGTGTACACAAGTCCATCAGACAAAAGTCCAAAGTACAAGCACGCATGCTCAGAAGCAAGAACGAGCCAAAAGCGGTCGCTCTTGTAAACTAGCGTTCGTAATGGAGAATTAACATTCATGCCGTGGCAAATTATGAAATCTCGGAATGCAGCACACATTCTTTTCTTCTTTAATGGGATACTGATTTTCAAAGGCTTTTTTTTTTCTAGTGATATCATCAAGAATAATATTATTATGCTTTTTTTTTTATTAGGGCAAGTTACCACAATACCATTATCCCCTAGTTTTTAAGATCAAAGATACAACTATGTTGGTGTCCCTTGTCAATCTTTTTTTTTTAAATGTAACTGCCTACTCCCAAACTGTCATTTGAAGTAAAACACATACCCAAGTATTATTTCACACATTTTTTTATTGTGCATACAAAAAAGAAAACAAATAAAATTAGACATGCTATCTGCCAATAGAACTTAACCAAAAAGTGAATTATATGTATCCAAAAATATAGAAAATATACCAAATCAAATCATTATCAATATACCAAAAAATAAAATAAAAGCCTCATGCATGTGGACTGCTTCTTAATATAGGGGATCAACAATGCCAAGAGATGGTGAAAGCAGGGGTCCGCCATCCGGAGATAAACATCTGGATTATTCTCCTGGAGCTCCTGCAGCAAAGGTATATGACATAATTGGCTGTGATTAATAAAGCAAGCAATTTTTGGTCCAAGAACTCCTCCTCCTCCTGTTCCTGGATTGGACTTGAGTCAAAGCAATAACTCCAAGGCCAATAATAAATATCACGTTATCTCCTCCGATTCCGCAACATGTCTGATTGACGAATGGAAGTTCAGAAATGAACTGTAAAACGGAAACTGAAAAGCTCAAAATGAAAAGGGCGAATCAACACTGATCAATCTTCTACTAACACGAAATTAGCATAAGGAACCCAAAGGCTGGCGCTAAAGAGCTGAAAAGCAACGTTGTACGTCACTATGTTCGTATTTGTTGGCCGACAATTCCTTGCCATTTGTATGCAAGACAAGTTTGGGCCAACGCCCTAAGGAACAAAAGTCCACGGTTTTGTTGGCCAACAATCCGATCGTGTGTACAAGGCTTTAGTGTTCTTTTAGTAGGTCATATCTTTGTAACCTGTAACAGCATATACTACCTTAGCCGACATAAAGGATTTGGTCCTGCCAATACTGAATTTAAGATGACTATTACAGCACTAATTATGGCCTCTTGGTCCATTGATAATCAACTAGTATATAATCAACTAGTTTCAACATGTCCTTCCAGCCAACCAGTGTAAAACCAGGCGGGCTTCTGGCAGCGTAGCCCGAGACGCCGAGCTCTACAGTAGTTGGAGGTCAATTAGCTGCATACTATGTTGGGCCAAACATCCAAAATTTCACAATAAAAATTCAGCTATACAATCCAATTGTGTGAATATTCACTTGACTTATTCAATCATGTGCAGATGAAATAAGTATACAGGGATTTTCTTTTTGCACAATTTAATAATTGAAGTGACTCTTCACACATTTTATTGCGTGAACATTCTCAAACCCTTTAGTAACTGAATATGTCAAGGTGTTAAAGACCAGTAACATTTTACTAGTGGCAACATCCTAGTGCAAGGTGGCTTTTCTGGTATAATTAACAGTTTTTACCAGAGTTATGTCACAAAGCTGTGTCATCATACACATTTTTATGTTAGTTGGAGTTCCAGTAAAAAATCTTAAAGTGATTATTTTATCGTGATATTTAATCCTGATACTTTTAATTAAGATTTCATTTCCAGTTTCAAAATTCTTTATAGGTTCCCTTTGTAGTCTACATCATGAAAATGTGTGTGAAGTGTTTTTTTTTTACTTTACCTAAAGATCTGACAGGTTTACTCTTTATTGTCTTGAAGGATAAGATGCTAATTCTTGCAGGATTCGTTTTTTTTACACTGTCACTGTTTCATGCATGTGAATGAGTTGCTGCCCGTGATCATGGATTCTTTCCAAACTGCACACCTATTAAGAGACAGAGATACAGTACCTTGAAAATGTATTCATATTTTGTCATGTTACAACCAAAAACATAAATGTATTTTATTGGGATTTTATGTGATAGACCAACACAAAGTGGCATTAAAATTGTGAAGTGGAAGGAAAATGATAAATGGTTTTCAATTTTGTTTTACAAATAAATATGTGAAAAGTGTGGCGTGCATTTGTATTCAGCCCCTCTGAGTCAATACTTTGTAGAACCAACTTTTTCTGCAATTAAAGCTGCAAGTCTTTTTGGGGATGTCTCTACCAGCTTTGCACATTTAGAGAGTGAACTTTTCCCATTCTTCTTTGCAAAATAGATCAAGCTCTGTCAGATTGGATGGAGAGCGTCTGTGAACAGCAATTTTCAAGCCTTTCCACAGATTCTCAAATGGATTTAGGTCTGGTCTTTGATTGGGCCATTTTAACACTTGAATATGCTTTGATCTAAACCATTCCATTGTAGCTCTGGCTGTATGTTTAGGGTCGTTGTCCTGCTGGAAGGTGAATCTCCGCCTCAGTCTCAAGTCTTTTGCAGACTCTAACAGATTTGGCTCCGTCCATCTTCCCATCAACTCTGACCAGCTTCCCTGTCCCTGCAGAGGAAAAGCATCCCCACAACATGATGCTGCCACCACCATGTGGGGATGGCGTGTTCAGGGTGATGTGCAGTGTTAGTTTTCCGCCACACATGACTTTTTGCTTTTAGTCCAAAAAGTTAATTTTTGTCCCGTCTGACCAGAGCACCTTCTTCCGCATGTTTGCTCTGTCCCCCACATGGCTTTGCGCAAACTGCAAAAGGGACTTCTTATGGCTTTCTTGTGACAATGGCTTTCTTCTTGCCACTCTTCCATAAAGGCCAGATTTGTGGAGTGCACACCTAATAGTTGTCCTGTGGATCTCTGCAGCTCCTCCAGAGTTACCATGGGCCCTTTTGGCTGCCTCTCTGATTAATGCTTTTCTTGCCCGGCCTGTCAGTTTAGGTGGACAGACATATTTTTGTAGGTTTGTAGTTGTACCATACTTTTCCCATTTTTGGATGATGGATTAAACAGTGCTCCGTAAAATATTCAAAGCTTAGCATATTTTTTTGTTTATAAAACCTAACCCTGCTAACTTCTCCACAACTTTATCCTTGACCTGTCTGGTGTGTTCCTTGACCTTCACGATGCTGTATGTGCCACTTTGTGTTGGGCTAGCACATAAAATCCCAATAAAATACATTAATGTTTTTGGTTGTAACATGACAAAATGTGGAACATTTCAAGGCGTATGAATACTTTTTCAAGGCACTGTACATTGATTTCAACGTTGGAATTTCATTTCTAACCAACCACCAATCAAGCCAGCATCCTGGCCTGGAGTAATCTTTTAAAGTTTAGAACAATAGTTTAGTTCACCTTCTAAAGAGAGATGTCCCCAAAAGGCAGTCAACCAACTGATGTTGGTTCTAAAGCCAAATATCGGGCGGTTCAACAGAAACCAGACGACCTTCAGCCCATGTGTACGGCAACCGATCCGAAAAAAGCCAGCCGAATGTCCGGTCAAAGGGGCACGACAGGAAAACATTTGGCGATCGGCGCTCTCAGACACTGACTGGTGTGTTCTGGCGGGGAGGCAGTCCCCCTTTCAGAACACAATAGCTTAGCGGGAAGATCGCTGTACTAACATCAGATAGTACAATGGCTCCTCCCAAGCTCCTCAGTTTTTTTTTTTCATTCAGCCCACTGTTTTGAAAGAAAAATAAATCATAGTGTGTACCTAGCTTGAGGCTGCAGATAACAACCACAATGGGATTGTGTGGTGTCGTTTTTTTATCACAACAAACAATTTATGTTACATTAGCTCTAGCACTTTTTATACTTCTTTCAGATCTTAAATAATCTTGACTTCCCATTTGAATATGTTTATTTTTTTAATGCAGAACTCCAGGTGAAAATTTCAAGCTAAGAAGTAGCCCATTTAAAAAAAAAAGTAACTAAACGAATTTTCTCTTATATTCACTGACCGACACAGCTCCTCTCTGTAACTAAATGGTTTGTTAGCCTGCCATTAGGAGAACTAGGCAAAAATTGTAACACAATACACAGAACTTTAGTCCCGCCCCGGGGCGGACCCTGTGCTAACAACCCTCCCTGCTGCCCAGGCAGAACTCAATTTTATTCTGCCTAGATAAGGAGAATGACCTAGGAACCCTGCGGGCCCTTTGGTCCATTTTTTTGATGCAGGTTTCGATGTTTTTGCGCAAGATGAAAGATCCTTCTATCAACTGCCGGCTGGGTGACAGGCTGGTTAAGTTATCCTTGTAGTCTCCCCAGTCCGGCCATCGAGCGTGTGCAGGCCGCAGCTAAGGCTCGGCAGGCCACGACATACCTCAGCTCCAGAGGTGGTCGGTGAGCTTCAATGCTCCGGAGTATACATATGACCGGGCAACTGATGTCTGGATCACAGTATACCGGGCCAACAGCTACCTTGTAACTGCGCAGGAGTAGGTCTGTGATGGAATGTCTCCCAGCTCTTCAGCACTGGTAAGTACGGCTCTCCCTGCTTCGGTGGGCTGAGCAGCTGGGCATTCCCTGGGAGGTCGATTCGGGGGGCCACCTCACCTCCTTCTCTTCTCTCCCACATCCCCATCTCCCCTCTTTTCCCCCTCCGGGGGGGTGGCTGCATGTGCTGCAGGCGGTGTGTATGTGGGGTTCGCTGGGTCTCTCACCTGTAGGGGGCTCTGTGTGGCTAGTGTTGGTCCTGGTCCCGGTCTGGGGGGTCCCAAAAGGTGTCTGTGGGGGTGTTCTTGCTGAATGCAGGCAGCGCTATTCTGTGATTTTTCCTGTCACTTCATGGCGCTGTCCGGCAGCCATTTTGACTGTGGGCAAAGCAGGTTCCCCTTGTGAGCCTCAGCAGCCATTTTCTATAGGATTTTCCTATTAGTTGCATTGGCAGCCATTTTTTTGAAGCCCGAGTGCTCTTTTCACCGCAGTTCTCTTGTGACAGCATTACATGTGCTCTCATGTGCTGTTTCCTGTGTCCACTGTGTGTACAGGACGCTGGATGGCAATTTCCTGAACGCTGGTGCAAGCTCTGCAGATCGTTTCACTGCTATTTTCTACAGCTGCTGCCGGACAGGAAGGCTGAGGCGGTGGCTCGTTCCTTGTTTACGGTTGTGGGGTCAGCTGTGCGACCAGTACTGGCATCCGCACTGGTGTCGCAGACACTGACTGAGTGGGCAAAACGTTTGCACCGCGAATTGGGTGAGCAAAACGTCTCCCCTGTCTGCGTGGAATTAGCAGACCAACTAGTGCAAGGCCTCAAGTATGTTTGTGACGTGCCCCTGGATACTCTTCCCCTGTTATCCAGGGCTTCAGTGTCAGCTGTGGTACTGAGGCGCCTGATTTGGCTTAAATGCTGGTCTGCTGACCAGGCATCCAAAAAAGCCCTGGCAGATCTTCCCTTCCTTGGCGACCGGCTCTTTGGAGCTTCATTAGATGACATTATTAAAAATGCCACGGGTGGTAAGAGTACACTACTCCCACAGGCCAGGAAGGCTAAGGAGCCACACTGCAGGCAAGGGCCCTCTTTTTCCACTCCCAATCGGCTTTTTCGTCTGCCCGGTGCTTCGACAAAACGCTCCCAGCCCGACAGGACGTCCACGGACGATCAAAAGCATCCCTGGAACCGCAAGCCTAACAAGCCTGCGAACAAAAGTGCTACTGCATGAAGGTTTGCCCCCACCCGCGTATCGGGTGGGGGGGTCGCCTTCAGGAGTTTGCAGCCTGGTGGACCTCCCAGTTATCCAACCAATGGGTCTGCGACCTGATTTCCACAGGCTACAAGATAGAGTTTCTCTCTTGGCCACCAAACAGATTCTTCCTCTCCAGCATACCCACGTCCCCGGTTCGCCAGAAGGCCCTTCTAGGGGCAGTAAGGGACTTGCTGAATCAGGGGGTGATTGTACCAGTTCCGGAATCGGAACGCTTCCAGGGGTTCTACTCAAATCTGTTTGTGGTTCCAAAGAAGGAAGGGGTACGTCCAATCTTGGACTTAAAAGCCCTCAATCACTTTGTAAAAGTGCAGAGGTTCAGAATGGAATCAGTTCATTCAGTAGTCGCTGCACTCCATCAAGGGGACTCCCTGGCATCTTTGGACATTCAGGATGCGTTCCTGCGCATACCCATATGCCATTCGGCATCAAAAATGTCTGCGTTTGGCAGTCGGGGAAGCCCATTACCAGTTTGTGGCTCTTCCCTTTGGCCTGGCATCAGCCCCCCAAGTCTTTACCAAAGTACTGGCTCCAATATTGGCATTGCTGCGACAACGCGGGATTGCGATCATGGGTTACCTAGACGATCTCCTCCCGAGAGCATCTTCCGCCTCAGAATTAGAGGAGGATGTGACTATCACCATGCAGACTCTGCGAGAATTTGGGTGGCTGTTGAACCTAAAGAAGTTGGTGGTTGTGCCAACCCAGCGTCTGGAGTACCTGGGTTTACTATTGGACTCCAGGGAAGCGAGGGTCTTTCTCCCCTCGGACAAGTTGCAGACTCTCAGATCTGCGATCAAGCTATTGATGAACCGCAAGTGGTTGTCGCTCCGCTTTTGCATGCGAGTACTGGGACTCATGGTAGCCTCCTTCGAGGCAGTACCTTATGCCCAGTTTCACACCAGAGTCCCGCAGAAGGAGATTTTGACAAAATAGGACAAATCTCCATTGTCCCTGGATCGACAGGTCCAGATGAGCCAGCCAGTCAGGGACTCTCTGATCTGGTGGTTTTGGTCCCCGGTGATTCAGTCCGGAAAATCATTCCTTCCTCTGAAATGGACAGTGATCACTACAGACGCCAGTCTCTCAGGCTGGGGTGGAGTGATGGGGATTCAGTCGGCTCAGGGCCTCTGGTCGACAGACGAATCCAGGTTGCGATCAGTCTGCTTGAATTGAGAGCGATCAGGCTGTGCCTCCACACGTGGTCGACGTGTCTTCAAGGACGTCCGACCAGGATACAGTCAGACAACGCCACGGCTGTGGTGTACATAAATCACCAAGGGGGAACAAGAAGCTCAGCCGCTGCTCGGGAGGTTGCTCACATACTTCGGTGGGCAGAGCGACACGTTCCGGCCCTGTCAGCCATTTACATCCCGGGGGTGGAAAATTGGCAGGCGGACTATCTGAGTCGTCAGATGCTGGACCCAGGAGAATGGGCATTGCATCCGGAGATATTCAGGCTGCTGTGCCTGAAATGGGGCACACCAGATGTGGATCTATTGGCCTCCTGTCTCAATCGGAAGATGCCAAGTATCATGTCCAGGACAAGAGATCCATGGGAAGACGCATCAAACGCGCTGGTGGCTCCGTGGGATCAGTACCAGCTGATCTACGCCTTTCCTCCACTAAAACTGTTGCCACGTCTGCTTCGCAGAGTGGAAGCCGAGAGGATTCCAGTAATCCTGCTTTCCCCAGATTGGCCTCAGTGGCCCTTGTACGCAGACCTGGTGCATCTGGTGGCAGACGCTCCCTGGCGACTGCTGCTGCGAGAGGACCTCCTATCTCAAGGTCCAATCTTTCACCCTGCTTTACCATCGCTGGCTTAAAGGCATGGCTATTGAGAGCCAGGTGCTGAGGAACCAGTGTCTGTCGGACTCAGTAATTCCCACTATGCTGAGGGCGTGGAAATCTTCTTCACGGAAGATATACCATCGTACCTGGAAGGCCTACATCTCCATGTGTGAGGAGAAAGAGTGCGGATGCCACCCTTTCTCTATATCCAGGATCCTGCTGTTTCTTCAGCAAGGTGTAGACCAGAAGTTGGCGTTGAGCACCATCAAGGGGCAAATTTCAGCTCTGGCTGTCTTTTTCCAGAGACCCCTGGCGTCTCACTCGTTAGTGAGTAGCTTTGTTCAGGGGGTGTGACCTGTAGTCCCTCCGGTGCGTCCTCCGTTACCTCCGTGGTATTTGAACCTGGTGTTGTCGGCGCTTCAGAAGCCGCCGTTTGAGAATATCAGGGAGATTCCCTTGTTGACCCTTTCACAGAAAGTGGTCTTTCTAGTGGCCATCACATCGGCTAGGAGGGTTTCGGAATTGGCTGCCTGGTCATCCACAGGGATAAGGTGGTGTTGCGTCTGCAACCGTCCTTTCTACCAAAGGTGGTTTCAGCTTTTCATATCAATGAAGACATTGTATTACCATCGTTGTGTCCTAAACCGAAGCACCCCAAGGAGGTGGCCCTTCACTCTCTCGATGTGGTTAGGGCTCTGAAGGTGTACTTGTCTGCCACGGCCCCCTTTCGGATGTCAGACTCACTGTTTGTTTCGGTGACTGGTCCTAAGAAAGGCATGGCGGTCTCGTCGGCCACCATTTCCAGGTGGATCAGACAGGTACAAGCCTACACCTTGAAGGGACAGGTGCCCCCCTTTCCAGTTAAGGCCCACTCTACAAGAGCAATCGGAACGTCTTGGGCCTTCCGACACCAAGCGTCTGTCGCTCAGGTGTGTAAGGCGGCGACCTGGTCGTCTGTCCATACGTTTACCAAGTTCTACAAGGTAGACGTCAGTGCATCGGCTGATGCCTGTTTTGCAGGTGGCCGTGTAGTTGCAATTGAGTTTTTTGCTGTTTTTTTGATAAAAACGCAGTACTGTTTTGTTAATGCACTGTTGCATTACTTCCGCAATGTTGCTGTCTTGGGGATCACTCCTGTTGAGGATGCCCGGTTATATGGTGGAGTTTTTACACATACTCCTGTTTTTTTTGTGGGTTTAGTTTCACTAGTTCCCACTTGCCATGGTGGATGAAGTTTTTATGCTGTTTTCTCCCACCCCTCGTTTGGCACTGCTTGAGGACGTCCCATTTAGATACAGAGAGGAGCTGTGTTGGTCGGTGAATATTAGAGAAAATAGGATTTTTATACTCACCGTAAAATCCTTTTCTCTGTAATTCACCGACCGACACAGCACCCACCCCTCCTTTTCTCTACGTTATGCTGCTTGTTGATGTACTGAAGGTGCTGGGAGCAGTGAGGAGGGTTGATAGCACAGGGTCCGCGGGATTAAAAGTTCTGTGTATTGTGTAACAATTTTGTCTAGTTCTCCTAATGGGAGGCTATACAAGCCATTTAGTTACAGAGAGGAGCTGTGTCGGTTGATGAATTACAGAGAAAAGGATTTTACGGTGAGTACAAAAATCCTATTTTTTCCTGGTTTTTTGATAAAAACGCAGTGCTGTTTGTTAATACACAGTTGCATTACTTCCGCAAAAAGGCTGCAGTGTTGGGGGATCTCTCCTGTTGAGAATGCCCGGTTAGGGTGGTGTGTTTTTCCGTACACTGCTGTTTTTTTGTGGGTTTAGTTTCACTAGTTTCCACTTGCCATGGCGGATGAAGTTTTAATGCTGTTGTTTTCCACCCCTCGTTTGGCACTGCTTGGAGACGTCCCATTCAGTTACAGAGAGGAGCTGTATCGGTCGGTGAATATAAGAGAAAATAGGATTTTTGTACTCACCATAAAATCCTTTTCTCTGTAATTCACTGACCGACACAGCACCCACCCCTCCTTTTCTCTACGTTGTACTGCTTGTTGATGTACTGAGTTCTGCCTGGGCAGCAGGGAGGGTTGTTAGCACAGGGTCAGCCCCCCCGGGGCGGGACTAAAGTTCTGTGTATTGTGTTACAATTTTTGCCTAGTTCTCCTAATGGCAGGCTAACAAACCATTTAGTTACAGAGAGGGAGAGAGAATTACAGAGAAAAGGATTTTACGGTGAGTACAAAAATCCTATTTTTGCTGCAATATTAATTGAGAGCTTTCATTGAGAGATTTCCCTTGCATTATTTTTTCTGCCACTAATTTTCTTCAGTCTGCTGCAGTTTGCTATCAGCATGCTTCTCGTCATTATTCATAGAGAGGCACATAAGGGATGAGAAGAGTCCTCACCTGCAGCCAAATTGAATCTCAGAACAGTATAATGGACTCTAGGAATGGCAGTAGAGTAAGTCAATTAAATGCCACTGAATTGCTGTGCATCTAAATCTGAGGGGAAGACAGAGAAAAGTAATGATTGCATCATTGTCCAGTATAGGCTGGGGTAGGTTCTATACCAGGAGTCTCAAAACTTTTTAAACAAAAGGGCTGGTTTACTTTAGGGGGGGCTAGATTGTGGCCATGAACTGATTGGTTGTTAATTCTTCTTTTGTCCCCCTATTGTACAGGGGCTGCTGATATGAAAATGGGGATTAGAAACCTTGTATTTAATAAGCTTAAAAGAGATGTATGAGTGTTTGTTTTTTCAGAATCATACTTACCTAGGTAGATGCAGCATCGGTTCGTCGGCTCTAGCACTGGGAACTGAGCAATCAAACACAGCTGATCGCTCGGTTCTCTGGGCTCTGTGATCAGAGAGCTGGTGACTGTCAATAGGCAGCTCTTTGCACTGGGCTGTGTAGGGGACAGGAGGGCCGGCTCAGGCTCTCAGCGACTCGCTGAGAGGCTGAGCTGAGTGCCTTTGACCCAGCCTGGACCAGCTCTGTGACATTAGCAGACAGTGGACTTCAACTCGCTGTCTGCTGAAAATGGGTCACAGGAGTGCAGCACAGGAGAAGTACAGCCAAAGCTTGTTTACTTCTCCTTTAATGATGCATGAATAAGTACAGAACTATATTTCTGTGTGCCTTTATACCTGCCTAGAGATCAGTTTACATATACATATCCAGAAACCTATGATTATTGTTTGATGAATTGATTGATTGTATGAAAAGCTGAGCTTCAGGTAATAATCCACATTTTATCCAGGTATGTATTTATCAACAAATCATTAGATGTACTTTTATATACAGCTGGCAAAAGTACCTGCATCTGTTTTAGCATCACCCTCCTGCTATCTTTTGTACAGCACTATCACATGAGTCAGACGTTTGGTACATCTTTATTGATCCAAGTGGCACTGACACACTGCCAAATTCCTTAACCACTTCAATACTGCCACTTTTACCCCCTTCCTGCCCAGGCCAATTTTCAGCTTTCAGCGCTGTCACACTTTGAATAACAACTGCGCGGTCATGCTACACTGTACCCAATTTAAATTTTTAGAATTTTTTACACAGATGAAGCTTTCTTTTGGTGGTATTTAATCACCACTGGGGTTTTTATTTTTTACTAAACAAAAAGACTGAAAACTTTCAAAGAAAAAGTTTTAGTTTGTTATGTGGCCTGATAGGTAGTGATGGGAACTGATAGGCTGCATGGATGAGGCTGTAGTGATAGGCAGGACTGATAGCCAGTGTTAGGCACTGATAGGCTATACTGATAATTAGGGCACTGATGATCAGTGCCCTGATTATCAGTGTAAACAATGTACTGACAGGCTTGCTGGTTGATGGCTTTCCTTTCCTCACACAGACACAGCGTGGGAGGAAAGGACTGTCAATACCCATCAAGTCTGTTTACATGTAATCAGCTGTGGTTGGACACAGCTGATCACATGGTGTCTTTTGGTCGAAGTTAAACTCCTTCATTGGAGCGCAATCCACATCCTTTACAAAAATCCTTTGCAAATACCTTTTTTCTAGGTGTTCAGTGACATTACAGTTAATCTTCCCCTGGCAATGGATCCATCTAATGACATGGCGCCATACTTTACAGCATTCTCTTGTGAGTTTAGGGTGGGTTAGTCCCTTGACGCTGGTTTTCACACAACCCAGAAGAGCACTGGTTGTGGACTAGAGGTGTGGAGGATTCATTCATTTATTTTTGACCCAATTAGGAATTGGGCTTTATTCATAGAGAGAAACATAAGGGATGAGAAGAGTCCTCACCTGCAGCCAAATTGAATCTCAGAACAGTATAATGGACTCTAGGAATGGCAGTAGAGTAAGTCAATTAAATGCCACTGAATTGCTGTGCATCTAAATCTGAGAGGAAGACAGAGAAAACTAATGATTGCATCATTGTCCAGTATAGGCTGGGGTAGGTTCTATACCAGGAATCTCAAAACTTTTTAAACAAAAGGGCTGGTTTACTTTAGGGGGGTTAGATTGTGGCCAGTAAGAGTTGAAAATTCTCCCAGCATCAGTGGGAGTAAATAATTGGGGTCAATTTACTAAAACTGGAGAGTGCAAAATTTGGTGCAGCTGTGCATGGTAGCCAATCAGCTTCTAACTTTAATTTTCTTTTCACTATTTGACCTTTGGTTATACTACAAGCTACTCTATATTTGGCTATATTGATAATTGTGGTGTCCAGGGTACGCAGCTTAGAGGTTTTCACCTTTAGTTTACACAGCTTATAACTTTAGCTTGTTCAATTAAGCTTTGACAAAAACACCTGGAAACTGATTCAGTGCAGAGTTGTACCAGATTTTTCACGCTCGAGTTTTAGTATATCAACCCCAATGACACCTTACTCAGCATGCTGCACTGAATATGAAAAATATATCTGATGCCAAGTCTACTTTGATGCATATTTAAATATAATGGGGTTAATTTACTAAAACTGGACCACTATGGTACAGCTGTGCATGGTAGCCAAATCCACTTCTAACTTCAACTTGCTGAGTTACACTGCAGGCGCTCAGGTGTCTGCGGTAAAGCGGCGGTATTTTTAGTGCCGCTTTACTGTCGTTTTAGTGGCGCTATTCGGCCACGAGTGGGGCGGCTTTAACCCCCGCCAATGACCGAAAAAGGGTTAGAACTGCCTGCAAAATGCTGCTGCGGTTTGTCGGTGGTACAGTGGCACTGCCCATTGATTTCAATGGGCAGGGGTGCTATAAGAGCGGTGTATTGTAACACCCTGCCAGCGCAGCGCCCCAGTATGAAAGCACTGGGTTTGCAGCTGAGGCTTTTTTCAGGCGTTTTACAGGAGCTATTTTTAGCGCTAAAGCTCCTGTAAAACGGCTCCAGTGTGAAAGGGATCTTAGGCTCCTTTCACACATGCAGCCAGTTTTTCATCTATCCGTTGATGGATGAAAAAGGGACATCGATGCATCTCTATGGAAAAATGGATTTAAATGGATGATCATCCATTTACATCAGTTTACATCCACCTCCATCAACATCCTTTTTTTTAAACGGCTCAAAGCTCTATTCTTCTTTATATAAAAAAAAAAAAAAATGGACAAAAGGTCTGTTTTTGGATTAGTAGTGGGTGAAAATAAACTGGTGAGAAACGGATGAAAAACTAAGCAGCTCATGAAAAACAGATTAAAACTTCATCCGTTTTTTTTCTTTGAAGAGACATTACTGAACTGATGAAGTGAACGGTCCGCATGTGTGAAAGGGGCCTTAGGCTTTGACAATAAAACTTAGAAGCTGATTTGTTTTTATGCAGAGCTGCACCCGATTTTGCACACTCCAGTTTTAGTTTGCCACCTCATCCCTTTAAACCTGAACACCTATGAATTATACACTTTGAGGCTAATTAAATGCAGATAAGGCACCAAGTGAGTTTAATTACCACCTTAATCAGTCACAGAACCTGTGTAATTAACATGTGTTTGGGTTTAAAAGGATGAGATGGCAACCATAGTTTTAGGTCTGGTTCACACTGAGGCAGCACGACTTACAGCGCGGCTGCCTCAGGCGACCTGGACGCGACCACTGGGGCGACTGGCAAAATGACTTCTGTATAGAAATCAATGCAAGTCACCTCAAGTCACCCCAAAAGTCGTACAGGAACCTTTTTCTAAGTCGGAGCGACTTGAGTCGTTCCGATTAGAATGGTTCCATTGCACAGAGCAGGACGTGACTTGTCAGGCGGCTAAGTCGCCTGACGAGTCGCCCCCTGTGCTTTTTTTCATTTTGCAGATTTGCACTACAGCCCATTTATCATGGTTTCCTGTGGAACACGTTCTGTAGTGCAAATCTGCAAAATGCAAAAAGCACTAAAAATGCATAGGCGTGAATCCATCCATCAATACATGCTTAATTCCATTGAAGTCTATGGAACCAAAAACCAGAAAAAAGTCCCTGGCCCTTTCCATAAAATGCATAGATGTGAACTACATCCATAGGAAACCATGTTAAATGGACTGTAGTGTGTTTCTGAAAAACTGACAACGTGCTAAAAAATGCATAGGTGTGAACCAGGCCTTCGTAAATATCTCCCAATGTCTCAGGCTTGGTGGTCAGTGACAGTAAATCAATTACATAGTGCCTGTGGTCAGTAGGAGGTGGAATATTACCCAATTGTTGCGGTCAGTAGGAGAAATAGTGCCCAATCATTGGTACTAGTGGGAACAATCATGCCCCACTGTTGGTGCCAGTGGAAAGTATGGCGCCTCGTCATTGGTGTCAGTGGGAGGAACAGTGCCCCAAGGACCGAACAAAGGCAAGTAAAGGTCCGCATTTTGGAGACAACTGTTCTAGACCAAACTTACTGGAATTGAAATATATTGTACAGAAGGAACCCAAGGAGGCCCAGCACCTGGCTATGATGTGCTTCACTACAAGACTGGATTCACAAGATTAAAAATGTTTTAACAGATAAAACAGATCTCATATATGTATTTTTTGAACCATGTATTTATCTGACTTCCCCTTGTTCAGTTACAAACCGTGGGCCTCTCTTTCACATAGCACTATTCTAACAGCCAAATATAACACTGCTCCTTTCATTTATAAACAAATAGCACATTTACAAGATTGGCCCCTAAATCACCTCGATCTGATTTCCATCTGAGAATGCACCTTTAAGAATGAGACCTTTTCACCGCAGAACAACATTTCGGCATGTCCGCATTGGCTTGTTTTAATTCTGTTTGACATACAATTTGAGTATTCAGCAGAAAAAAAACACACTTAAAGAGTTAAACCATATAAACACCAGATGGAAGAGTAAACATTATAAAAAGTAATCCCAGGCTTGAAAAGCTTAGGATATAATTGGCGTTGCAGAAGACATCTATCATTAGTGGCACAGGAATGGAGGCCGATCAAGTGTTAAAGTCATTGGTGGTTTCAAGGTTACATATATACTTCCGTGGAACATGGAGTTTCAATTCAGTATTCAGAAGAGGAGTTTGGCAGAGGTTGAAGGAAAGGGCGGCCCGGGCTGCTAACACTAACAGGAAAAGATGTACATAAACGTACAGGGCACTGCTTAAATAAACAGCTCCGTTCATGGAATCACAGGAACAAAGTGTTGGCTTAATTCATTTTTCATACTTATTAAAACAAGGTCACTACAACCTTCCTTCACATGGCACAGAAGTGTGCATAATGTTAACTGCGTATTTGTAGCACTACATTTTATTGCAAATGCATCAGCCATCTCTGACTATTGCCTGTGGCATAGCTAACAGTTCATCACTTTCATGTAGAATTTCGCAGAGCGCCAAGCCTTTTTAAATGAGCCAAAGGACGATATGCAATGTGTGCAGCAAACAACCAGAGGAAATTCTTCAAGATTTTTTTTTTATACCTAAAAAAATGTTTCTAGAAAGAGTGAAAAAGGATTATAACCCCTGTCAAGTTTTTATTACTGTCTTTGTTCCTGTTTGTAGATTTATGCCGCGTACACGCGACCGTTTTTTCTGTCGGAATAAACTCTGGCGGTTTTTCTGATGGAGTTCTGCTGAAACTGTCTTGCCTACATACGATCACACCAAAGTCCGATCGTTAAGAACACGGTGACCTACAACACATAGGATGGAACTAGAAAAAGGAAGTTCAATAGCCAGTAGCCAATAGCTTCCATCTTGTACTTGCTTCAGAGCATGCGTCATTTTTGGTCCATCGGAACAGCATACAGACGAGCGGTTTTACCAATAGGAATTGATTCCGCCGCAAAGATTTAAATAATGTTCTAGTTATAGGTCCTTCAGAATTTTACAATTCTGATGGGGGCCCCCACATGATCGGAATATCCGATATCTGAATATTTCTGCCGGAAAGTCCAACCGTGTGTACGCGGCATTAGTCTCTTTATTTGTTCTGGTTACCATAACCACTTGACCCTCCAGAAGATTTACCTCCCTCCTTTCTGACCAGGACATTTGTTGTGATATTTTAAAGGCCAATTGCGCAGTTGTGCAACGCTGTACCGAAATAAAATGTATGTCTTTTTTTTCCCCACAAATCGAGCTTTCTTTTGTAGGTATTTGATCACCTCTGCAGTTTTTATGTTATTTTTTGCGCTATAAACAAGAACGGCCTACAATTTTGAAAAAAAAAACAATATTTTTTACTTTCTGCTCTAAGGTTGGGTTCACACCTATGCGAATTGGATGCAGTTTTCCCCGCAGGAGAATGTGACCGGCTCTCTATGGAGCCGGTCCACATATCTCCAGGGTGGCTGTGGAGCACACGGCACAGAAACGCTGTGCGTCTTTAGCACCATTGCAGGGCCGAAAGCAAAGATTTAGCCCTGATTCTTCCCTGAACCAGAGAATGGGGACTCACAGCATTCCTGTGCGATCCACAGCCAGTTCTAGTGTGAACCAAGCCTAAAACACAGATTCTAATTTCTTCATAAATTTAGGCCAATATGTATTCTGCTACATATTTTTGGTAAACAAAAAAACCCATAGCGTATATTGATTGGTTTGCACAAAAATTATCTGCAAATTATGGGATTTTTTTTTTCCCTTTACTAGCAATGGCAGCGATCAGCCACTTATAGCGGGACTGCGATATAGTGCCGGACAAATGGGACACCTGACACTTTTGACACTTTTTTGGGAACCAGTGACACTAATACAGGGACAATGACACTGGCTGGGAAAGGGTTAACATCAGGGAAGATCAAAGGGTTAACTGTGTGCCTAGCTAATGTTTCAGTGTAGTGGATAGGTGCTTTTACTAGTGTAAGCCATGGATTGGTGTTTCTGCTTTACAGAAACACAGGATCCATGCCTTCTGTACTGACAGAATGCTGGACCTGCTGTGTAAAATCACAGTGGGAGTGAGCGGCCGGGGGCGCACATTCGTGGATGCTACCTGGAAGTGCAGGATCATATATATACGTGATCCTGTGCAGCACGGCTGCCCTGTAGCAGTAAACCTGCTATAGGGCGGTTAGCAAGTGATGTAAAATCCAAAATTTCACTGCCACCAGCAGAACAAAAGGTGAGGGAGACCTGTTCCTGTAAAAACTTTATATAGATTTTTTTTCACTTCCTGTTGTGTTGTTGGCACAGGAAAAGAAGGGAAAATTCTCCAATGGGACACCAAAAAATGGTGTTAATCTTTCTCTATTGTGTAGAAAACTAAAGAAAAATTGTCTATAGAATTTTTTGTATTTTTTTTGACAATTAATGACACCCCTAAGTAAAAATGTCCAAATTGGGGCCAAAATGTCAATATTTTGTGTGCCACCATTATTTTCCAGCACTGCCTTAACCCAGGTTGCTACCGGAGTCCTCCTCCATGATGACATCACAGAGCTGGTGGATGTTAGAGACCTTGAGCTCTTCCACCTCCCATTTGAGGATGTCCCACAATGTTCAATAGGGTTTAGGTCTGGAGACATGCTTGGCCAGTCCCTCACCTTTATCTCCAGATTCTTTAGCAAGGCAGTGGTTGTCTTGGAGGTGTGTTTGGGGTCATTATCATATTGGAATACTGCCCTGTGACCCAGTCTCCAAAGGAAGGAGATGACGCTGAGCAAGTGCACTCAACTTCTTTGGTCGACCATGGCAAGGCCTGTTCTGAGTGGAACCTATTCTGTTAAACCTCTATATGGTCTTGGCTACTGTGCTGCAGCTCAGTTTCAGGGTCTTGGCAATCTTCTTATAGCCTAGGCCAACAATTCTTTTTTTCAGAGCCTCAGACAGTTCTTTGCCATGAGGTGCGATGTTGAACTTCCGGTGACCAGTATGAGAGAGTGCGAGTGATAACGCCAAATTTAAAACACCTGCTCCCCATTCACACCTGAGACCTTGTAACATTAACCAATCCCAATTGGACATTTTTACTTAAGGGTATAGTCACTTTTGTTGCCAGCGGTTTAGACACTAATGGTTGTGTGTTGAGTTATTTTGAGGGGACAGCAAATTTACACTGTTATAAAAGCTGTACACTCACTACTTTACATTGTAGCAAAGAGTAATTTCTTCAGTGTTTTCACATGAAAAGATATAATATAATATTTACAACAATGTGAGGGGTGTACTCAATTTTGTGAGATACTGTATATGCCTATGTAGTCGGCAATAGGTTAAAGCAGGGCTCAAAATTTCAAGTCCTGAGCTACTAGCCAGGTCTCAAGGGTTACTCACCACCAGTTGCCCAGTCCAAGCCCTACTCTGCCCCGCCCCTAATTCCGCCCCTAAACACTCCCTCAGAAATGATCTCATGAAATTACACTTAAATATTTTATGCAGAATTCAGTTCTAAAAATAAATATTAACAACAACTTTATCCGAGTCCAACAATGCAGCCTGCCCGTGTCCACTAATGCAGCCTGCGTCCCCCCAGTGTAGCCTGTGTCACCAATGCAGCCTGTGTCACCAAAGCAGCCTGTGCCTGCCAGTGCAGACAAAGAGGAGGGGCTGTATGTGACATCGCGCGGCGGGTAACACACAGCGTTACCAAGGCAGCCTTTGTCGCCAATGCAGCCTGTGTCCCCAATGCAGCCTGTGTCCCCAATGCAACCTGTGCCTGCCAGTGCAGCCTGTGCCTGCCAGTGCAGCCTTTGTCACCAATGCAGCCTGTGCCACCAAAGCATTTCAATAGCTGTGTGTTCCCCGCTGCACTGTGTCATATACATCCCCTCCCCCTTGTCCGGGGAACTCTGATAGACAGATCACCCATCCAATCCTGGGACAGGTGATCTGTCTGTCTATCAAAGTGCCTGTACAAAGAGGAGGGGCTGTATGTGACAGCGTGCGGCGGGGAAAACACAGCTATTGAAATGAGGCAGCCTTTCTTCTCCAGCCCTCAAAATCCACTTGAAAAATGCGAGCAGGCAAGCTGAATTTTTGAGGGCTGGGTTAAAGTAATAATAAGGGCTCAATTAAAAAAAAAAAAAAAAACATGTTATACTTACCTGCTCTGTGCAATGATTTTGCACAGAGCAGCCCTGATCCTGCTTTTCTCTGGTCCCCTGCTGGTGTTCCTGCCCTGGAGTATTTCCCCTAGCAAGATGCTCCCATGCGGCTCCCAAGCTCCATTCACATAATCTATAGTGAAACTTTGTGTAGGAGCTTCCTGTAATAAAGACTGTCCACTACTGTTTTCTCGCCTTGTACAGGGTGACTGGTCTAGTCTCCACCCCCTCCTGTAGTTTTCAGGACGCAACCTGTAGTGGGTGGGGCCAGCTGGGTCCATTCAGCAGCTCTTCTCTCTGCACAGGCTATGTACAGCACAGTGATGATGTCATTGCTACTTTTACCAGGTAATACCTGAGTTGGCATAGGCATTCAGTGCACACAAAATAGATTTATATCCCCTGTGTTTTGAGGAATATATATATAAATAAATAAAAGTGCTGGTGCACCGAGTTCAGCTTTAAGCTCAAAAGTATAACATCCCTGAAAAATAATCAAAATTCCGGCATTTATGAAAGGGACAAGACTGCCTTTGTATATGAATCCGTTAACATTTTTCAGACCTGCCAAAATATAAAAAAGTGCACACTACACCTATTATAAACCTGAAACAAAATGCCCACCAGAAAGCTCCAAATGCTACAAAGGATAAAGCTATACAGCTAATGAATAAAACATTCTGTGCTCAGTATGCTTAAACAACAAATATTTGCCAGGTCCTTCTTGATCTTGTAAGTGGATCCAGACTGTCTTTTGACACTTTCCCATTTCTGACAGTCTCAGCGCCTCGGGAGCTGGAAGAAAATAACTGTTTTTTATATACCGTTCAATCAATACTTATAAAAGGCTCGATAACCCCCAGCCCCATAATCATCACCACCGGCATCAACATATCTCAGACAACCTCAAGGTCACAAAATAGATACAATCCAAGCTTGGAAAATTGAACTGCCCAAATGACTGGAGTTAGAAAATTATTTCCAATACCACTTAATGAGTGTATTGATCGAACATTTAATACTTACAAAATGATCATGGACAAGGACAATAGATGCAGGGGACTGGATAATAGAGATAACGCTTCTGTTCTTTAAGTGTATGTGCTAATTCTGTAAAAAAAAAAATCATTATTAGCACTTCTAACACCTGCCCTAAATCCCCAACATATCTTAAAGAGCAATTCCACTTTAATGGAAAAAAAATACAGCAATTAAAAAAATAATATAAAATTTACAAATGCCTCACAAACCAAATTGAAATGGAAAGGTAATTTTTAATAACTTTAAATTTCAATCTGTAGTGCTGTAATTTTCTGTAAAATTTAATGTAGTATAGCAACCTGGAGGCATTCTGTACACCATTGTTGTACAGAAAGCCCCCAAAAATATCATTTCCTGCTTATGTGATTGGCTTACTGATATTCCATGGGGTATTCATTAGGATACAATCAGGCACGCTCTGCAACTTACATTTCTTATTTTGTGAGATTTTTCCTAAAGGTTAAAGTGATTGTAAAGGCAGAAGGTATTTTTTTTTTATCTTTAATGCATTCTATGCATTAAGATAAAAACCTTCTGTGTGCAGCAGCCCCCCCTTATGCCCCATACACACGATCGGACATTGATCGGACATTCCGAAAACAAAATCCATGGATTTTTTTTCTGAGGGATGTTGGCTCAAACTTGTCTTGCTTACACATGATCACACAAAGTTGGTCGTAAATTGCGAACGTCAAGAACGCGGTGACGTACAACACGTACGATGAGCCGAGAAAAATGAAGTTCAATAGCTAGTGCGGCTCTTCTGCTTGACTCCGAGCATGCGTGGAACTTTGTGCGTCGGAATTGTGTACACACGATCAGATTTTGTTATTGGAAAATTTAAGAACCAGATGTCACATTTTTGCAATGGAAATTCTGATGGAAAATGTCCGATGGAGCCTACACACGGTCGGAATTTCCAACAAAAAGCTGCCATCGAACATTTTCCATCAGAATATCTGACCGTGTGTATGGGGCATAAGACTTACCTGAGCCAATCTCGATCCAACGATGTTGTACAAGGGGCTTGGCTGTCCCAGCCTCCCCCTCCTGATTGGCTGAGACACGCAGCAGGTGCCGTTGGCGCCCGCTGCTGTCAATCAAAGTGAGTGAGCCAATCAACCAAGAGAGTGGGGCAGAGCAGGGCCATGGCTCCATGTCTGAATGGGCTCAGAGAGCAGAGGCTTGGCTCAGGAGCCCCCATAGCAAGCTGCTTGCTGTGGGGGCACTTGACAGGAGGGAGGGGCTGGGAGTTCCGGTGAGGGGCCCGAGAAGAGGAGGATCTGGGCTGCTCTGTGCAAAACCATTACACAGAGCAAGTAAGTATAACATGTTTGTTATTTTTAAGCAAAAGAAATATAAAAAAAAATTAGACTTCAGTGTCACTTTAATTACTTCTACAGGGATGCAGACACTGCAACTTTTCTCAATAGACCACAGAGAGTGAACCAGTTGATTATAATGAACCATACCTGTTTCTTCAGAGTAAAAACAGTTAACACTATGGAACAAATTTTGTTAAAATACATGTAATGTCCATCTCTGTGGTGCGGTGACGCACAGGACATGCCCCCCTTTACCCTTGTGTGTCCCTGTTCCCTATGCCGGCGCCTAGTGGAGCTGTGTGGTGAGTGTGCCTTGTCCTTCCTGTCTGGATCCTCAGCAGCTCTCAGTGTTCAGCTCTCAGCTCAGCCATGTTCGGGGCCTCTCTTCTACGGCTATGTGTGTCCTTCAGCGTCCGCAGCCTGGCCCGCTGCCGGCGGCAGCCTCAGCTCGCTGCTTCCCAAGTTGCAATAGCTTCTCGGTGCTATTCTAATGCCAAACACGAATCTGATTAGGGATGAGCCGAACACCCCCCGGTTCGGTACGTACCAGAACCTTTGAACGGACCTAAAATTCGTACGAACTTTAGAACCCTGTTAAAGTATATGTGACTCGAACGTTTGAAATCAAAAGTGCTAATTTTAAAGGCTAATATGCAAGCTATGCAACAGACAACACCAGCAATAAGGGGTATCTTCAGGTGTATACTGTGCTGGAGGCACACAACACCCACTAACTCCTGCAGACAGCTGAGAAAAGAACACACTGTCCCTGCCTATATAGCACTTTCCCTGCACGCCAACACACTACACAAGGCTGCCACGCTGGCGGCCTTATATAGTGTGGGGCGTGTACTAAACCCCCTGAGCTATAATTGGCCACAGGCATCCTGCCTGTGGCCAATTATGGCTCTCCTCGCTGCTGGCGCTGTGATTGGCCAAACATTTGGGGGTCACAGTGCATGCTTGGCCAATCATGAGCCAGCAATGCACTGCGATGGCATAGTGCATTGTGGACCGTTCGTGCCACACGAATTCGTTGCGAACTGTCCACAAATTTCTGAATTAGCCGAACAGACGAAAGGCCGATGTTCGAGTCGAACGTGCGTTCGAATTGAACACCAAGCTCATCCCTAAATCTGATGAGGAATTTACTTACTTCAGCAAACCAGACATTGATGCATGGGAGCTTAGGAAAGGTATAAACACACTCATCGGTTTCGATTTAGTTCCTGAACCATAAATCATTGATGCTGCCTTGCGTGCTTGCAGACAGTTAAATGACTTTGCAAGTTCTGTTCTTATTTTGGAAGCAGTGAAGAACAAGGCTGGACCTCACAAGGAAGTCTACCCCTCTGCTATCAAGGAGCTCAGACCGACTTTAGATGAGCTTGGTACAAGGCAAGATCATTACAGGTTTCCATTCAAAAGTTTTATGAACATCTACTTGATTGTAAAGAACCATCCACAAATACAAGCTAAGCAGGAACACAGATCTTTACCTTCCCCCAGTCAAATCAGACCGACCAATCCCCCCCCCCCCCCCCCACAGTTAGCAAGCACTCCCTAGGAGCACATTTAACCATTTGTTTGCCCCTGATGTTAACCACTTCCCTGCCAGTGTCAGAGCAGTGACAGTGGATATTTTTTAGCACTAATCACTGTATTAGTGTCACTGGTCTGCAAAAGGTGTGAGTTAGATGTCCAATTTGTCCGCCTCAATATCACAGTTCTGTTATAAGTCGCCAATCGCTGCCATTACCATAAAAATTTAAAATCCAGAAAAATATCCCATAGTTTGTAGACGCTATAACTTTTGTGCAAACCAATCAATATACAAATGGAGATTTTTTTTTTTACATGTAGCAGAATACATATTGGCCTAACTTGATGAAGAAATGTGATTTCTTTAAAAAAATTTATTGGATCTTCATTATTAATTATAACTAGATTTGAACACTGTCCTAGAAAAAGGGTTAAAGGTGTAGAGCCTGGACTTCTTGTACTGTATGCTAATGAGGACAGATTAGGGACAGGCTCACTCTAACATTGTTAAAAAAAACTAAAAAATTATTGCAGTTAAGTTTTTGACACCTCATCCGGAGAAATATCAAAAATAGGTAAGGTTTTTTTTTTTAATTAAGGTATTCTGTGTGAATGGGAACACATAACAAACATTAATGCCGTGTACATACGACTGGACTTTTTGACGGACTAGGTCCGACGGTCTTCTCGACGGACTTTCGTCAGATTTCTGACAGACTTTCCAAATGAACCACACACAAGCACACCAAAGTCCGACGGATTTGAACGTGATGGCGTATGACTGGACTAGAATAAGGAAGTTCATAGCCAGTAGCCAATAGCTGCCCTAGTGTTGGTTTTCATCCATCGGACTAGCATACAGATGAATGGATTTTTCAACCAGACTTGAGTTCGTCGGAAAGATTTGAAACACGTTTTAAATCTAAAGTGATTTTTAGACAGCAAAGGTCCAATGAAGCCCACACACGATCGAGTTGTCCGGCGGATTCGTTCCGTCGGACCTAGGCCGTCAAAAAGTCCAGTTGTGTGTACGCAGCATTAGTGTGGTTTTCTCAAATTTGACTGCAAAAGTGAAACTAGCTCTTTCGCGTTGCCCTAAATTACCCTATATGCGCAAAGAGTCTATTTTTTATTGTGTTTTTTTTAAGTATCGCTGTTTTATACTGCATTTTGATATGGTATACTTTGTTTTAATAAGTCTTGTAGGTTCCAATCTTTGTTTAAAAACAGCAAAGCACACGCTAAAACACAGTAAAAACACTGCAATTTCTATAGACCCCAAACCAGAACATTTTTATAACACTACAGGGCGAACCACATTTTAGAGTCATTACACCTTACACTTAGGAACATGTTTCTAAAGTCACGTACATTTGCTATACTATATTCTCTGTGCTTTTACTAACGCGTGCTGGCCATGATCTCAGTACTTATAATGTAGCCAATGGGCTGTCAGGGAGAATATAAAACATGGAAGAGGCATTTTTTGGATAAAAACTGCAGTATATCTGCTATGATAAAAAAGCATAATAATAATAATAATAATAATAATAATAATAATCTTGAAACCTTAGTTAGGCTAAATGTTTAAAAAGGTAAAATAAAGAACTATAAAAAAAATGAGAGAAAATAGGAGCAAAGTATAAAAGGCAGCTATGTGCCCGGCTCATGTGGACCTCGCTTTATTGGTCAGATGTGGAAATGCAGATTGTCTACTAATTGGCAGCATGTGAATACCGTCATGACTTTAACAAGTCTCTCACTGTATAACAAGCACCTTCAAAATACCTTCAATCTTACTTTCAAATTTCGGGAGACCTGACGTAAATTGAGACACAAAAACATTCCCCAAGGAAGGTAATGTTAAAGGAAATACTAATTCTTTATAAGAACAATGTTTTCCAGATGCGAACCTGAAAAATAAAGCATGCAGAAAATATCTAATGAACTTATACGCAATACTTGAATATTAATGAGCTCTCAGCTCTGTGAATAACCCATAGAAAAGCAGGACGTCTATTCTTTCGCTACCGAGGCAAACAAAATACTAAACATAATAGGAGCACTTGGTATGTAGATTGCCCCAGAGATGAGTCATGTGCTGAAAAGTCTATTATTCTGGTTTACAGTGAAAAACATTGTTGCTTTGCTTCTCTTTTGTAAGATGGTTAATTTACCGTTCACTGAAGTTCACCGATTTTGTTATAAGAATTTTTATCCGCGAGATGTCTTGAAAATATACTATTACTAATTTGTAGCCATTTGGTCACGTGATCTCACAAAAAGGACAAAATCATAATTTAGACTAGTTGTTCCTCCCATTTAGCAGCAATTTTTTGTCTGAAATACCTAAACTGTTGGTCATGAGAACAGCACTGGAAAAAGCCTAAAGTAATTATTTCAGCCATTCTATACCTCTTTATGTATTTGCCACAGCAAGCAGTGGCGGTGCGTCCATAAGGGTGCTGCCCCCTCTCTCCTGCCACCCCCTCTAGCACCAATAGATAGATTCATACATTGCATGAATCTATCTATGGCCATTTTTGAAGCACCTGATTAGAGGTTCTAATAGACATCAGAAAAGGTGACCTGTGAGCACTATGTGTTAGAAAAGCGAATGAATATTCGCTTTCCTAACACTAAACCACCTCTCTGCCAATCAGGTGCTCGGATCTGTTACCCATCACCTAGTTGGCTGAAACAACAGGCGCTGTGATTGGACGCCTATCAAGCGTCCAGTCATAGCAGAGGATGGTAGAAGACATCGAGGAGCATCAAGGAACTTTCCCACCGTGACAGGGTAAGTGCAGACGGCGAGCGAGGGGCACACTGGCAGCTTTTTATACGACACACTGGCAGCATTTGATATGGCGCAGTGGGAGCATTTGATGGGGAACAGTGGCAGCATTTGATGGCACAGTGGAAACATTGATAGGGCACAGTGGCAGCATTAGATGGCACAGTGGGAGCATTGATAGGGCACAGTGGCTGCGTTTGATGGGCACAGTGGCTGCGTTTGATGGGCACAGTGGCTGCGTTTGATGGCACAGTGGTGACAATTGATGGGCACAGTGGCTGCGTTTGATGGTACAGTAGTGGCAGTGTTTGATGGCACAGTGGCGGCAACTGATGGGCACAGTGGCTGCGTTTGATGGCACAGTGGTGACAATTGATGGGCACAGTGGGAGCATTGATATGGAACAGTGGCTGCATTTGATGGGCACAGTGGCTGCGTTTGATGGCACAGTGGCGGCAACTGATGGGCACAGTGGCTGCGTTTGATGGCACAGTGGCTGCGTTTGATGGGCACAGTGGCCGTGTTTGATGGCACAGTGGTGGCAATTGATGGGCACAGCGCCTGCGTTTGATGGCCCAGTGGCGGAAATTGATGGGCACAGTGGCTGCATTTGATGACACCGTGGTTGCGTTTGATGGCACAGTGGGTGTGTTTGATGGCAGTGTGGCAGCAATTGATGGGCACAGTGGATGTGTTTGATGGTACAGTGGCTGCATTCGATGGCACAGTGGCAGCATTTGATGGCACAGTGGGAGCATTGATATGGCACAGTGGCTGTGTTTGATGGGCACAGTGGCTGCATTTGATGGCACAGTGGTGGCAATTGATGGGCACAGTGGCTGTGTTTGATGGTACAGTAGTGGCAATTGATGGGCACAGTGGCTGCGTTTGATGGCACAGTGGCTGCGTTTGATGGCACAGTGGCGGCAATTGATGAGCACAGTGCCTGCGTTTGATGGGACGGTGACGGAAATACTCACCATGCCTCTTACCAACTACCTTGGACTTTCCAAAACGGGGTAATTTGGGAGATAGTTGTACTGTCCGGGCATTTTCAGGTCTCAAGAAATTTGTGGACTCAAAAATGTCATATAAAACCTCCTCAAAGTCATACACTCATCTGTCCACACTTATGCAAGGTCCATACTGTTACTCTTGCTATTACCTTACTTCTTCTGTGCAAGCATAGTGAAAATGAACTTCCTTCCTATGAAGAGGCTATCTATAATGTGTCTCAAAGATAGATGTTCTCTACATGGGAAAGAATGGGATTCTTCCTAACATGCACACTTGCACAGAAGAAACGATTGGCTGGGAGGGTTTGCGTTCCAGTGGGCCTCACAGGGTATGGGTATAAGGTTTGGGGGGAAGAAGCTGGGGAGGACTGGAGTGGGTGGCTACTTAAAGGATAGTTACATAAAAGTATTGTTATCCTTTACATGTAGATCTGCTTGTTTCAGTGTCCCATCTGAGTATAGGTTTATTTTAATGCTTTTAGTAGTCCTATTAAAAATGAACTGCAATCATCCCACAGGTGGTAGCCATATGCTGATGCACAAAATAACTGGTGACAACTTAGCAGTTTGTGAAATCACCAAGTGGCTTACACATCTGCTTCAGGATTACATTTCCCAGTATTAGCATCACATTTAATATTTATATGTGCCAGTTTCATTGTTAAATAACTTAAAAGAAATATGTTCACTTTTAATGCTCAGTATGAAAAATGTTGCCATGTGCAGAAAATTGAGCAAACTAGAGGGGCTGTCTCACATTTCTAAAGGTCGCAACATAATGTATGAAAAGATATTATTGATAGACGTTACTGCATTTTATTATGGCACAGAATTGTAGCACCGCCTAAAAGTATATATTTGATTTCATCCACTATTTAAAGAGTAACTGCACTTTTGTTAAGAAAAAAAAAATCCACTCTGGGTGATCAATGTACATTGCAAGGATTTGAAAAGTTGTTCTAAAAGCTAATTTATTTTCTAAAATAAAAAATAGGTTTATACTTAGCTGTTCTGTGAAACAATATTGCACAGAGTGGTCTTTTAGCTCTTCTTTAGTAGTCCACCACCAGTGCTGTCCGGTTCTCCAAGTTCCTCCACAGCAAGCCGTGTGCCATGGGGGTACCTGTTTGGACGCACTCCTGAGCCAGTTGTGGCTCTGATGGCTCCAGCTGCTCTCAGTCTGTCCTGTGAGAACAGGGAGAGAGACCAGGGCTTTTGCAGATGGGGACAATGCTGGACGGAGAAAGAACTTGGGTGTTTGGGGATGGTCGATGGCTGACAAGTAGTGGGAACATTTTTTACCTAAATGCAGGGAATGCATAAAGGTAACAAATTGTATGACTTTTGAACCACTATAAAAAAAATTTTGCTGAAGATTTCTATCTGTTTCTGATTTTAGGGGATACCTCTTTCTTTGATGTCAATGTGCAAAGTGAATCTGAATTGGAGTGACTTTTTCCATTATCAATCAGCTGACACACTTGCAGTGTTCTAAGACTACTACACATGTATGGATGGTTTGCCCCAGTGCAAATGGCAGTGGCAGGAATCTACTGATTCCTGCTGTGATTGGAGGCTAGCTGTGGCCGCCGAGCCTGCACACCAATGACAGGTTGTCATGGTCATTCATCCAGCAGCAATCATCAGTGGTGATTGCAGCTGGATGTACATTGTGTGCGTCCAGCAGCAATCAACACAGGTAAACCCTGACTGCACGAATAGCCAAGAATAGCTGCGACCACTGACAACCTGTCATTGAAGTATATGGGCTTGGTGACCTCAGTTAGCCATTCAATGTAGCAGCCGGAATTAGTGGATTCCTGCCACTGCCATTCACACAGGGGCAAACTGGGTTCCAGATACCATAGCAGATCATTACATACTCTCCAGCTTGTTGGAACCTTTAAGACAAACCGGCAAAACTATAAACACATTCCCAAATTTCAATGTGTCCTCCAAGTGAGTCACCAGGCTGTACAATAAATCAGCCTTCTTCCTGTCTTTCTTAAACAAGGAGCCTCCCCTTGATCTTCTCAATGGCAAGTCTTCCTCCACACCAGGTAGGGCCACTCCAAGACTACCTCAGCACACTTTATGCCTCAACCAGGCTATTAGACCCAACAACAGAACTCCATCTAGTGCCACCTCCCCAGGCCTGGGGAAGAGAACAAGCATATGGCCTGTCCCAAATATTTATATTCTCACCCAGTATGCACCAGTGGCCTAAACCTCCTACTAGATTAGATGGAGAAAATAAAAATATTCATAATTCAGTCCTGTTTATTAAAAATTATACTATGGCCAGTGAGTGGGTCAGTTATTAGAAGGGAAACCCTTATATAAGTGGGCAGTGTGAGATGACCCCCTTACATAAGTTGTAAGTAGGAGAAAGTAAACCTTTACATTAATGGTCAGTGGGAGAAGGAGAACAGTTACATTAGTGGTCAGTAGGAAAGGGCTCCCTTATATAAGTGGTCATTGTGAGGAGGGCCCCCTTACATAAGTGGTCAGTAGGAGAAGGGGGAACCCTTACATTAGTGTTCAGTGGGAGAAGAGCCCCCTTTGCATTGGTGGTCAGTGTGAAAAAGAGCCCCGTACATTGGTGGTTAGTGGTAAAAGAATAACTTTATGCAGACGGTTATGTATATGTTAATATTGGTTTAATGATTTGTAAGAAAACTGAATTTTAGCAAGAATTCTTTAGTATTCCTTAATTTTTCTCAAAGAACAATTAAGAAAGTTAAGATTTTAGAAATAACTATAAGCAATAATAAAATGTAATCATATTAAAGGACATTTTCTAGAAAAAATCGTAGCTTTTTAAAAGAAAATCAAAAGGGAATTTGTGTGTTATTTTAGGTTGCCATGGACAAAATGCAGATTTAATGTGTGATAAGGCATGTTGAAGTGGAAAGTCTACTGCAGCAGCTGCTGGAGAACGAGATCCAGAAAGTGGTAATCATTAGGGACTCACAGCTTTTAATGAAACAGATGTAGTAGGAAAAATGTATTGCACTGTACTAAAAAACCTACTCACTGTATAAAAGTATTATTTTTCAATGCAATGTTAGCATTGGCACTGTCCTCCTGTGGGCGTCTCGGAGATTGCTTGCAATGACTGCAGCAGATCCTGTGGGAAGATTCCTCTGGGCAATGTGTCATTCCTGATAAATTCAATGGTTAACTATGTAATTCATTGTTATTTTCTGGCACGTGTTTAATAAAAAATGCTAGTATGTTAAAATCATCCAGTGTTTAAATGTTATTCCAAGTCTTTTTCACGTAGGGTTGCTAAAACATCCCTAACGTGAACCTGGTCTTTGTTCCCAAAAGGCAAAGCAGTAGGTTCACCTTATTTTAGCCCTCTTTCCAGCAGCATGTGCCTACCTTTGCTTAATTCTCCCGCTACTCAAGTAAAACTACCAGGAGTGAAGAAAAGCATTATGTTTACTACAAGTTGCCAGAGTCATAGCTTAGGCAGGGTCTTAGACTCCCCATTTGTTAGCACTGATTGCCCAAACACTGTCACATTAGTCACATTTTTCTCTATATCCAGAAATACAAGGTATTTCCACCACCTCCTGGTTACATATAGTTACATAGTAGGTGAGGTTAAAAAAAGACACAAGTCCATCAAGTCCAACCTATGTGTGTGATTGTATATCCCTGTATGTTGTGGTCGTTCAGGTGCTTATCTAATATTTTTTGAAATTTTCGCTGCTCCCAGCTAATACCACCGCCTGTGGAAGGGAATTCCACATCCTTGCCACTCTTACAGTAAAGAACCCTCTACGTAGTGTAAGGTTAAACCTCTTTTCTTCTAATTTTAATGAGTGGCCACATGATGTCTTGATAAACTCCCTTCTGCAAAAAAGTTTTATCCCTATTGTGGGCTCACCAGTATGGTATTTGTTAAGGATGAGCCGAACACCCCTCCGGTTCGGTTCGCACCAGAACCTACGAACAGACCTAAACTTCGGGTGAACTTTAGAACCCTATTAAAGTCTATGGGATTCGAATGTTCAAAATCTAAAGTGCTAATTTTAAAGGCTAATATGCAAGTTACTGTCCAATATGCCCCTGTTGAAGACCTATGCTGTCGAAACACGCCAGGCTTGCATTTGGCACCCCACATTGCTTTTTTAACATTTTTTGGTGATCACATGTCATAATTTTGTTATAGTTTTTATGACTGTTTTAAAAAATGAACCCAATGGTTACCATCTGATCTGCACTATTTGGAGCCTTTTTTTCCCTTCTTTTCCCTACTTACGGACCATCCCCTACATTTGGGGTTGGCACCCCAACGCGACTAATTGGATCCTGTCGCCCTGAGAGACGTATACCACAGCCTTTCAATATTGGAAGTCCTCCCAATCTGGAGACAGCTGAGCCACCTGCTTGGACTACTATCAACTTACTATTGGTTCCATTTCTGGACCTCAAGCGCTGTTGACTCAACCGTCGTATGGCAGATGAGTCCATCCTCTCTGGTAAGAGTATTTAACCATTTTTTGAAGCCACTTCAGACAAGCCGTCATTTCTGGTTTTATCTGACTTATAGATTGCCTGAACTCCTCGTTGGGAAGATTAACCACAACATTTGTTTACCATTTAATATATGTGGACTATTTCACTGGGACTCACATTCTAGTTACCGATACTTTTCAGTATCGACACACTTTTATATTTATGTTGTATTTTTAGTGAACTAATATTTGACTTCTTTCACGTAACTGCATATTTTATTATTTATGTGCGGTATATTGTCAGCTTTATTGCTGACACTCTCTCACTTATTTAGCGCTACACTATTTGTTACTTTATATTCACTGAACTTTGTTGGTTTGAGTGTTAGCTGCTGTCCCTTATTTATCTTTAGCTTTTCTCTATCACAGCGCAGTGTTTTCTTTTTAAAATTGTCCTAAAAAGTGTTTGGGGACCTGGTTCCTGCCCCAGGGGACATGGATCAATGGAAAAAAAAGTTTTAAAAACGCCTGATGTAACGGAAACCTGTGTTACATCAGAGGAGGGCGGGATCACCCATACGTCACTGGGGAAGCCCGGCTTCCCCCACTAGCGTCAGAGGGGGGCGGGGTCAGGTGACGGGTAGCCCCATCCTCCTCATATAAGAAACGTCAGGCGGCCGGCATCCCACAGTGTCTCTGACAGTGGAGACAGAGGATGCATGGATCGACTGCACTGAAAGGAGAGGTCACCCGTCGCTGGATCAGATCAGCCATCGCTGGACCCCAGAGAGATGATCATCCGTCGCTGGATAGCAAGAGTGGATTACCACTGCTGGAATCTTTTTTTATTTTTTTATTTTTAATAAAGAAATTTTTCAAAAGTGTGGTTGTCTTATTTAACAATTTTTTACACTTTCTTTGTGAAATGGTAGGGGTACATTTGTACCCCCTTACCATTTCAAACAGGGGGGGCGGGATCTGGGGGTCTCCTTGTTAAAGGGGGCTTCCAGATTCTGATAAGTCCCCCGCCCGCAGACCTTTGTCCCCATCAACATGGGGACATGGTGCTTTGAGGGGGACCCCAAAGCATCCTCCCAATGTTGAGGGCATGTGGCCTGGTACAGTTCAGGAGGGGGGGCGCTCTCTCGTCCCCCCCTCTTTTCCTGCGGCCTGCCAGGTTGCGTGCTCGGATAAAGGGTCTGGTATGGATTTTTAGGGGGACCCCCACATCAATTTTTTTTTTAATTTGACGAGGGGTTCCCCTTAAAATCCATACCAGACCTGAAGGGCCTGGTAATTGAATTTGGGGGAACCCCATGCTTTTTTTTTATCAATGACTTTCAATGAGTATTCTCTGTATTACGGGAGCCGACAATTCATTATAGCCGCGAGTGATTTTAAATGATTTTTTTTTCTGCAGAAATTACACTTTGTGCAGGGACAGTTCTAAGCACGGGAAACATGCGCCCCTTCACAGGCATACCATAGACACCCCCCAAGTACGAAATTTAAAGGAATATTACACTTTCATTGTTTCACTTTAATCATTATTAAAATCACTGCTCCCAAAAAAACGGCAGTTTTTAAAACTTTTTTTTGCATTGACCCATGTCCCCTGGGGCAGGACCCAGGTCCCCAAACACTTTTTAGGACACTAACTTGCGTATTAGCCTTTAAAATTAGCACTTTAGATTTATCCCATAGACTTGTACAGGGTGTTCCGCGGCTTTTTGAATTTGCCGCGAACACCCCGAATTGTTCACTGTTCACCGAACAGGCGAACAGGCAATGTTCGAGTCGAACATGAGTTCGACTCGAACTCGAAGCTTATCTCTAGTATTTGTAAATTGACATCATATCCTGTCTCAAGCGTCTCTTCTCTTCTGTGTAACATTAACAGAATCCAAGCCTTCTGCTGAGGATCTTGCATAGAATGGTGGAAAAGCAGGAGACAGTGTCTGGATCTTCTGCAGAAGCTGTATGCTATTGGACTCCTGCCCAGCTGCCCACACTCCTGGACTAATAGTAGAGGACTGTATATCTGGCAGATCACATGCCCCCTGCCACTTCTGCCTCATCGGGTGTGGTCTGAGGATCTGAGGAATGGAAGAATGGAAATGTCCAGAAGCCCAGAGGTATGTGGAAACCCAGGGTATTGTAGGAATAGTAGTGAATGGTGCCCACACCTGCCTCTGAGCATGGTAAATAAAGGGGCACTCCACTACAGTGTCATCTCTCAAGCATTACTTGAAGAAATTGGTCCACATCACAGTTATCAAACCACAACACCAAGCATTTCTCTTGACCAGAAACATTCATTACGACGTACATTCCCAAATAGATTGTAAAATCTTTTCATGACTCAGTTACACTGAATGCAGCTTTGAAATCCTGCTACATTGGGGCAATTTCAAAGCCGCTGGTCAGTGTAATTTCATGTGCGGCTTGCCAACATCTGTGAAACTACATACGCAGGTGTCAATGCAAATCACACATGAAATTTCCAAAAATAGTGTAGGAACCTTTTCAAAATCTGTGCAAGTTGGAGTCGCACCAATATGAACGGTTCCATAGACAGAAATAGAATGCGACTTGTAATGTGACTTTGATCTGTCAAACTGCATGACAAGTCACAATGGTGTGAGTGGGGAGCTTAGTTCTGATTATTCCCTCCTCTACAATGAAGTAGAAACAAGTTTTTCACCTAACATGTACTTAATAATGGGTCCCCATTGATTAACCACTTGCAACCGCTGCACACCGGTATACGTCGGCACAATGGCAACAGTGGGCAAATGGGTATACCTCTACGTCCCCTTTAATTGGCGGGGCTAGCAGGCTCACGTGCCCAAAGAGTACAGCGTGACCATGCCCGCGGGACCCTCGAACTTGATATCCACCGGTATCCCAGCGATCGTGTCACGGACCCGCAGAGTGGGGAAGTTCTGCCTTGTGACATGACAGAGATGACTGCTCCCTGTCATCGGAGTGGAAGCCCATCCCCCCACAGTTACAATCACTTCTAGGACACACTTAAACCCTTGATCGCCTCCCTAGTGTTTAACCCCTTCCCTGCCAGCGCAAAGAATAAAAACTGCAGAGGTGATCAAATACCACCAAAAGAAAGCTTTATTTGTGTGGAAAAAAGGACGTAAATTTTGTTTGAGTGCAACGTCGCACAACCGTGCAATTGTCAGTTAAAATGACGCAGTGCTGAATCGCAAAAAGGGGTCTGGTCAGAAATGGGGTAAAATCTTCCGGGGGGGGGGGCTGAAGCGGTTAAAGTAAAGGCATTGGTGGGTAATCCTCCTAGTCAGGCTCACTCCCTCAGTGCACATGAACTGCCTGCACTGCCGGTAGCTCTGACATTTGTCTAGCACGGGCATACTGGCATGCTTAAAATATTCTAAAAAATAACTACAAATTAAACGATTAGGGACATTGCTTGCTATTTCACAGCAATTACGTACATAGTTACGACCATTATTTGAATTGAATTGAATTTGAATATTTTTTATGCCCTGATATTCTGTAACTTTTTACTATAAACCAGAGGCTTTTTTTATTTTCAATGTAAAATGTTCAGGCAGTGATGTAATGTACTGAAAGTTCACTGATGCATAATTCACATTATTTCAATTGCAGCAAAGGGCTTCACATGATACAGTGACTGCAAGATCTCTGCAGACCTATCTAGAGGCTGTTTTTCTAGTTATCGCCCTCCAACATTATATGACCTTTTTGAAAGAGCCAGATACATTTTTACTTATTTTCCTACAGCTAGACTCCCGCAAGCATCTTGTGCCTTCCCTGATAGTTTAATCCCATTAGAAAACAAATATTTTTGATAAGGCGGGACTTCAAGTAGCCTTCTTAAAACATTTTTATATTATATTATATAATAATAATAATAATAATATTATAATATATATATACATATATACATATATATATATATATATATAATAATAATAATAATATATTATTTATATTATATTATATTATACTAGTAGTATATTATAATCTGACATTGAGTCATACTCACTTTACAGGAAACATTAACGTGAAAATTCCTTTTACAGAACCGTATCATTTTTGCCCAAATTCCACTGAAGTTGAGAATAGGACAGTCTGATTTATTTAGAACTGGGTTCGATAAAAATTTGGTGGGAATCATTTTAACCTTGTGGTTGAATTTCCCAGTACTGTGCGTTATAATAAAAAACAAAACAAAAAAACAAACAAAAAAAACCCAGAGACTAACACATGTTCAAAAGCCACAATTCAATTAAATTGTGGTCAAGACAAAAGATTTTACATGTTTATGCATTGTATTTCTAGTGATTTTGACAGTTTACGTTAAGTCTGATAATGTTCACAAAAGATGTATAAACACTGTAAACATTTTTGCATTCCGTGTGGCTCCAATATGATTTGCGGCCTCAACTGTCGATAAATTCAATGGAGGCAATTAGAAAGGTTAACTGGGGTAAAGATAAGTGTAGATAAGCAGATCCTGGCATTTAGCACCAGCATTGAGTGACAGGAATGACCCCTACATGACCAGCAGCATTGTGTGCCTACAGGAGAGCACTGGGAAGGCACACAAAGGAGTATACAAACAACAGACATTAGAATGCCACACAGATACTATCAAATATTAACGGTTAAACAGAATATTTCCTAACATGTTGATAATATACTATAATATATATACAAAAGCCTATGATATTGATAACACTTAACTGTGGCCAAAACAAACTAGAACTAGACAAGGGAGCGCTTCCCTACGCACCAAAAGGTCACTTAATTAAAACATAACCATTATTGTGAATCATAAAAGGTATGTAGATGACCATAACAGGTATACCTATAGGATGAGGTCAATGTCATTATATATGAACCAACGTTCTATCTCTATATGGTAATGGTATTAACATCTACCAAGTTTAAATTGTGAAACTTCTCTTGGTATATACATATAGACAATATGAAAGTAATAATCTCTAGGGCCGAAACAACTAATCGATTAATATTTGCAACTAATGGATTATGAAAATACCTTATTTATCGGCGTATAACACGCACCTTTTCCCCCTTAAAATGAGGGGGAAATTGAGGGTGTGCGTGTTTTACGCCGATCCCGCCGATCTCCGCTGATTATGAGCGGAGTGGAACGATCGCCGCTGAGACACACATAGTGAGTGTACTCGACTCGGCTCCGCTCACAGTCACGACCAGTCCCGCCATTGGACCTGTTTTATGTCCATCATAGGGCTGGAGAGGGTGTGACTGTGAGCCAAGAGGAGCCGAGTACACTCGGCTATGTGTATCTCGGCAGCACTCGCTCTGCTCGGCCCAGTCCCTGCGATTACGGCGACGCTCGCTCCAATCCGCCCAGTCCCTGCGATCTCGGCGGCGTCAATTTTAAATTCATCCAGTAACAATGACAAGGCTGCAATGGACACTGGGGCAAGGCTGCACTGGGGCAAGGCTGCACTGACAAGGCTGCACTGACAAGGCTGCAATGGACACTGGGGCAAGGCTGCACTGGGGCAAGGCTGCACTGACAAGGCTGCACTGACAAGACTGCAATGGACACTGGGGCAAGGCTGTACTGGGGCAAGGCTGCACTGACAAGGCTGCAATGAACACTGGGGCAATTCTGCACTGACAAGGCTGCACTGACAAGGCTGCAATGAACACTGGGGCAAGGCTGCACTGACAAGGCTGCACTGACAAGGCTGCAATGGACACTGGGGCAAGGCTGCACTGACAAGGCTGCAATGGACACTGGGGCAAGGCTGCATTGATGGGCATTTAAATGTAAGTTTTTTAACTTAAACTTCCTTCCTAAAAGTTTATTTCCTTAAAATTCCCTCCTAAACTTGGGGTGCGTGTTATACACTGATAAATACGGTAGTTGTAAGTGCAGCACACATATAGTTCAGTACACCATCCATACATGTCAGTAAGTGCCTGAGAACTTGTGAATGTGTGAGGAGCAATGCATCATGGGACATGTAGTCCAAGGCAGGAAGACAGACTGTTTTTACCTTGCTATTGGGACACTCTATACTATAATTTGCAGCTTGCAATTGGGGCACTCTGAAGGCAGGAGGAACCAGAAGCTTTGGTGGGGGACCCTAGAAGAGGAGAATCAGGGCTGCTTTGTGCAAAACCATTACAGAGCATGTAAGTATAACAACGCCACTTCCGGTTTACTTGGCTGCCAAAGGCTGCGTTTAAAAAAATGACAGTATTCAGAATTGCCGTTTTTGGTGATTTGAATACTTTGAAATGCAAAGGATCATTCCAGGCTTGCTCTAGCTGGCGGAAGTGCCGGATTATGGCTCGGGTTTCCTGGTGGGATGGGAGGCCTGGGAAGAATGGCCAGAAAGGACATCCCCTCTTGGCTTTTAGCCGCATCAGTTGTTGTCTCTGAAGAGCTGACCGCCTGCTCTAAAAAACTTTATTTTTTTTTCTGCTAAATAAAAAATGTGTTTTGAGTCTGATGATATTTACCAAATTCAACCTCTAATCGTACATCTCTTCTAATATTATATACAGTATATATATTCTGTCTGTTATTCTCAGAGTGGATTAGAGATTTTGCTACTTAACCATATAGTTGGATATTTATAGTTACCACTGCATAGAAATATTTAATAATAAATTGCCTTCATTTTATACTTTACATATTAACCACTTAAGAACCAGCTGCTGCAGTTATACTGGGGCAGGTTGGCTCCCCTGGGGGAATCACTGTCATGGTACGTTGGCCGTTTTAACAGCTGTAGGGGGCGCGAGCGCAGCCGGGGGCAATTGCTCCTGCCAGAGGTAGAATGGAGATCTGTCAATGTAAATAGACAGATCTCCATTCTGTCAGGGGAGGAGAGAGAGATCTGCTGTTCCTACTGATTAGGAGCAATGAAGACTTCTGCCCTATGAAATGATCTATCTCTCAGATATGTATTACGGGTACACTCATCCATGTGGACACAAATAACCACTGATGGATGAGCCCTGTAAATCACCATATCAACAAAAATCTTCTCTCCTAATCAAGACTGCATTGACACAAGGCATATCTCACCCCACAAAAACTAAAAATGGGGGCAGGGGGGAATGGGGTTGGAAAGAAGGTGTCAAGGCAAAAATGTAATCACGTGAACCTAAATTAAAATAAAGTCAGAAGGTGCTCCCAAAATCAAATCACCCAAACCTAACATGTTTCACTGTTCAGATAGAGCTTCACTGATGACACAGAATTTCGAAATGCATTGAAGCTTGGTTCCCGGTCCATTGGAACGCATGCTGGCAAGTGGCGGAGATTAGATTGAAGGCTGTCTGTGTTAAAGCTATATTAATATACTACACCATGATACTTTTCATCTTCTCTGGGTGTTTTCTGTGATATTATGAGAGTGAGCTATCTAGACAGTCAGGGTTGGTGAACCCTCTTTACTACTACAAGATCTCTTGGCTCTAGGGTCACAACTTTTACTTCAAGCCAAACCCAAACACCTTAGTGGCCCACAGTAACATTTAAAAAAATAAATAAATTAGATTGTAACAGACCTGGTACACCTTTGGGTGCTCCAAAGAGACTAGTAATGCAGAACACATAGTGACCACTAACCCTTCTGTCAAGCCCTGTTCCGAGCCACATACCTGTCTGAATAATGTGTCCTGGTTTCAGGCAAACTGAAACCTGGACATATGAGTCACAACCTGGACTGTCCGATTGAATCCCAGACAGGTGGCAACCCTATTTGGCCCCAGTGCATTGTTGTAGAAGCAGGAGCTGACAAAATCTAAAGGCTGGTTTTCTATTGATGGTTGGTGAGTGTGCATTTTACACACATGGCTGATGGAGAAGTATAAGAAGGAGTTGATGAATTGATGAATAGTGCACAAATACTTTCATCACGGTGATTGGATTTCTCTCAAGGTTTTTTTTTGTTTAATCTGATGGGACCTATTATGTTTCATATAATTTTTTTTTTTTTGGTTTATTGTGTTTTTTCTATTGTTTATATGGACTAATTTATGGTGCATTATTGAGCACATGTTAGCACCTTACTTTGGACTATGTGCATGAGGCCTAAAAAAAAATTAATTTGGGAGAGTTGACCGGGGGGGGTGAATTTCCAATGGAGCGGAAAAAAGGCCTGCCTAATGTTTTAAAGAGAAAATATTGCAGCACATTCATAGAGCTCAGAGTTGTGCTTTATAAATATGATCTCTTCTTCACTTACCTTGAGGCATTGTAGCAAGCGATTCATTTAAGTATACATTCACAGTTGCATATTGGGACAACACACAGCGTGTAGATGGAAGAACCCAGCGGGAGGTTCCAGCAATAAGATCCAGAAGACAGTCCCATTAAAAGCCAATGGGAGGCTGCAGGCTCCTGCAGCTAATTGCAGGTGCTTGCACATAATCCCTATGCAATGTTCATGTGCAAGAGATTGGCCTTGGACACAGACTGAATGAATGAATGAGAGGGGAGAAATAAATTGTTGGGAGGAAGAGAAAAACAGTTGACTTGACCAGATTCTATAGTGTTGCCCACATCATCATTATGCAGAGAACATTCCAATGCACACCACATGCTCCATACTCTGTATTTTATGATTGACACATAAAATACAGGCACAGTGTGAAGTAAGCACTGTGAAATCTGGCAAGAGCAGATGATGGTATTCACTTTATAAATGTCCTCTATGAGTTATATGTATTTAGTGCAGTTGTCTTCATGTGTATTCTAGAAACAAATCGCTTTAATTTAGCCACCCTTCATTTTTACAAAAGAATATAGCTGTTTAAAAAAAAGGAAACCAAAATTATAGCAGTGGACAGCAGAGTGTGTTCACATACATAAGCACACACATAATGTGCTATACTGTTTTGTGTAAACGAGCCTTCAATAATTAGTTTCAGAACCGAATATTGATCCATCTATGGCTGTTCCTGTTCCTGTTCCAGAGGAATTGATCTAATGATCAACTTCTCTCAAACGGGGCTGTTGGCAAATTTTCATTCAATCAGCACTAATCTAACCGAAGATTTGCCCAAATTTAAACCTGTTGGAGCTGAACTGTAGACAAACATAAAACCACAATAATACATTGAATAAATATTATCTAGTGCCACCCTCTAAGGAGCTGCTGGATATATTGGTCCTCCTGCCACCACCATTGGGGACCTACCCAGTACCTGGACCCAACAAATACTGACACGCCAGCAACAGTGGAATGGGCTTTATTGAAATGGGAATGGGAGTAGGGGGAGCATACTAGCGCCCCCTACATATGGGAATAGGGACAAGGGAATTTCAGTTATATATTACATATCAGTAATTAATTGGTTACTTACCTGGTCACCTGATCAATCTTCCAGAATATTCTTCAGTTACATCAGATGATCCAACGAACCTATGAAAATAAACAGAAGGTTATAAAAGGAAAATAACCAACAAACTTTATCAGAACAACGGTTACAGCAGAATAAAAAGGCACCCCTACGTTGTTCCCTTACCTGCCTTGAATTCTCTGCTGCACCAGCTGATTGAGAGGGCCTCTGCTCCGGATGGTGATGCTTGGATGAGATTCTGCTTGTCCTCAGGCCAGTCTTCGGCTTCTTCTCTGGCGTTGCCTCCACCTTTTCATGCTGTAATTCCGGGCCTTTCTCCGGCTTCCTCCGCTCTGCCCTCCGCCGTTCCGCCGCCATCTATTTCGGTTTTGGGGGATACAATTAATGAATGTTATTCCTCCCTCCGGAAACTCTGAAGTTGGCTTCTTGGTTCCTCAGCAAATGAGTGGTTCCTCCACTGCAGCGTCATCTGTTACTAGGTAGACTTCGGAAAGCGGTGCTGGAGCATGTGCAGTAGTGACTGGACATCCACAGAGGAATAGGCAGAGGCCGTTTCGCTGGATCGAATCCAGGTGCCAGCCTGTGAAGAAAAAAGCTAAACTTAAGGGTAAAAATAATAGCAATCTTTTTCATTGTAATTCTACTTTTAAAAATGATTTAAATATGAATCCTTTGAGTGTCAGCGGGCAAGTTAATGAAGGAATGGAAAATATTATCTCATCGGCTGTTCCAATTATTGCTAGTTCATTCGATAATGCTGATACTTTGTTACCAAATACAGATTTGATTGATTCAACACCTTTGCCGAGTAATTCTGAAAATACTGTTCCATCTCCTTCAGTTTGCAATATATTGCCTACTGTTTTTTTACCGTATACTAACCCTTTGTCTGCTGTTTCTAATTCCTCTCCTTCCGTTACAGAATCGCAAACCTTGTCGGCACATTCTGCATCTTTTGCAGATGTACAGACTGGAAATTCAGCACAAGTTTCGTCTTTGTCGACTGCATCTTCTCAGGCTGGTGTACAACCTGTGGAAAAAGGTGAGTCTGATCAATTACGATCGTTGTTATCTTCATTTAATTCCTTTACTGATTATTTTAAGCGTTGCATTAGCAATTTATCGGTTAATTCTGATTCTTCATTGTTGCAAGCTTGGAAAGATGTTGCTCAATCTATTCCACCTGTGGCGCTTTTCGGACATGTTGCCTTCAGCGTTTTCTGCACCAGCTATTGCTCAGATGTCAGTTCCTTCGATCCCTGAGAGTTGCTTTAAAGAAGCATTAGTTTGTGAAATATCGCCTCTTGGCTTTCATTTGCCAGCATCTATTAAAGAAAAAATCTGGAGGGGTGATTATGTAGATATTCTTTCTCTTCTCCCTTCATTTAAGGAGAACCGTTTAGATAAAAAAGAATCTGAAGATGACAGACGCAAATCTGCGCCTCGTTTGTTTAATAATTGGCTTTAAGCCTTTTGCATTTTTGCAAGCGCTATGGGTGAAAAACGCCCTGAATTGTGTTGTGGCATGTTTCAACATGTTGAGATTATTCTTGAGGCTTTTAAGACTTTTTCAGGACTTGCATGGTTCTATTATGATGAATCGTTCTGACAGAAGTTGGCAATCCATAAAACTTTAAAACCCTTGGATCACCTTAAAATCAGAATTAATAATATTAATCTGATGGAAAAGATATTCCATATCACACAGAATTCCACACATTTATATAGTAAGAAATGGGATCCCTGGTTTAACCACTCTACCTCCTTTTTTAATACTCCCTGAAATTGGGTCTCCTATACATGATTGTCTACGGTTTACTGCACTATTATGGTTCTAGCCCATCACCTTACCAAATGAAAACACAAACTATTGCAATATATATGCACTGTATCTTGTACAAAATTTTGTATCTATGGTGATTTTCTATGTTTGTCTTGATATACATTGCATTTTTTATATTATATCTATGCTTACTCTGTACTTTCTCTATGTACCAAATAAAAATCGTTTGTAAACAAAAAAATGGGGTTCTAAGGATGTTGGTTTGTGGCTCAATTTCTTAATTCCTAAGAAACAATTGCTTCCTTCTCCATCTTTGCAGCCGGCTCCTTTCCGGAAAGGTCTCTGTTTCGGATTTAATGAGGGACAATGTAAATAGCCTAATTCTTGTCATTACAAACCCGAATGCGCCACATGTTCTGGTAATCATCCGGCTATTCGTTGTTTTAAAAAATCATCTACTAATGTCCCATCTAATGTGCGGGATAATTTTCGTCCTAGCAGCAACTCCAGTGAAGCTTGCCGAAATGTTGCCATTTCTACAAATTTGGCCAGATCATCTGACAGCGGATCTCATAATTAATGGTTTCTCCCACGGTTTTCGATTGCCAATTTTTGATGGTTCGGGTTGCATTTGTCACGATAACCTTCCTTTTGTCAAACGATTTCAAAGGGTGGTTGCTGAAAAAATAAGTTCGCGAAGGCCGTGTTGTAGGGCCATTTTCTTCACCACCTTTTCAGAATTTTAGAGTGTCCCCTCTTGGTTTGATACATAAAAAAGACAAAGGTAGTTTTCGTTTAATAGCTCATCTGTCCTACCCTTTGGGCTCTTCGTTAAATGATTGTATTAATCCTCTTGATAGTTTGGTTACATATTCTTCATTTGACGATGCAGTTTCCAAAATTCGTCTGTTTGGTCAATCCGCTTTACTAGTGAAGGCCGACATCAAATCAGCTTTTCGTTTACTGCCTATTCATCGCTCTGCTTACAACTCCTTGGGTTTTTATTTTGCTGGTGCGTTTTATTACGATACAAGCCTTCCAATGGGTTGTTCATTATCTTGTAAATATTTTGAAGCTTTTGCATCTTTCCTTGAATGGGCGGTTTCATATCAAGCTAATTCGAATAATGTTATTCATTATTTAGACGATTTTTTATTTTTTGGCCCCACTGATTCTTTACATTGTCTTTATTTGTTTAGTGAATTCCGTGTTTTATGTGCGCGTTTTGGTGTCCCCCTGGCGATTGAAAAAACTGTGTGGCCCACTACCTGTCTGGAATTTTTGGGGATTACTATAGATACTTCTTTGGTGGAATGTCGCCTCCCTTCAGAGAAAGTTGTTAGATTGAGTCATTTGGTCTCCTTTGTTGTATCTAAACGAAAATTCACGGTGAAAACATTTCAATCTCTATTAGGCATGCTTGCCTTCGCTACTCGCATAATACCTATGGGTCGTGTTTTTTCAAAAAGACTCTACAATGTCTTAGCTGATTATAAGTCGCCATTTCATTTTGTTCGTCTCTCCTCTGAACTAATCTCAGATCTATTAGTTTGGGATCAATTTTTATCTACTTATAATGGTTGTTCCATTTGGCAAGCCCCCTTTTGTGATTCTTCAGCTATTTCATTATATACTGACGTGGCGGGTTCGGTTGGTTACGGCGCATTTTGACAGGGTCACTGGTCTATGGCTTTTTGGCCTACTTCTAGGATCGAGGTCTCATGAAAAATATAGTTTTGCTTGAAATTTTTCCTATTTTGGTGGCCCTTGATCTTTGGGGCGATCGACTTAGGAATGCTCGCATTCTCTTCCACTCTGATAACAAAGGCGTTGAATATGCAGTAAATTGTTTAACATCTAAATCATTACCAGTATTAACAGTATTAAGGAAGTTAGTTTTTTTTTGTTTGAAATTGAATTTGTGGATTAAGGTCAAGTATATTCCAGGTAACATTAATTTAATTGCTGATTCTTTGTCACGCTTTTAGCTCGATCGATTTCGCAGTTTGGTACCTGAAGCGGATCAAATTGGTTGTCCTTGCCCGGAAGCGTTGTGGTCAGTGGTTTGCCCTCCGTAATTTCATCCATTACCAATTCTTTGGCAACGTCCACGCAGGCGCAATATAAAGCCGCGTGGTCGCTTTGGTGTTCCTTTTTAAATTCTAACCTCGTTGATGTGAATCAATTTTCAGAAGCATTGGTTTTAGTCTTTGTTGATTTTATGATGATGAATTCTTATTCGTATTCTCATATCGTTAAGATATTGGCAGGTGTTTCCTTTTTTAATAAAATGAGAGGACTGCATCCTTGCAACCAGTATTTTTCAGTTGTTCAAGCACTTAAAGGATACCGCAAATTACACTTCCAGGTTGATGATTGAGTACCTATTACCTCGGTTATTTTAGTCTTTTGGTTGTGTCCTCTGATGTTTGTTATTCGGATTATGAATCCATTCTTATGCGCATTTCCTTTTGCCTTTGTTTTTTCGGTGCATTTCGCATCTCTGAATTGTTGCCTAAATCTTCTTCAGCTTCTGGAGGTCTGATGTTGTCCGATGTTTTCATGCAGAAGGATCACGTTAAAATTTTATTGCGCTTCAGCAAAACTGACCAGTTGGGGAAAGGTCGCTGGATTGTAATTCATAAAATGAATGATTCCCCTCTTTGCGTTTTTTCTTTGTTATCAAAATTCTTATTGTTACGTCCACTGAACAGCAGCCATCTTTTGGTGCATGCTTCAGGTATCCCGCTTACACAATACCAATTCAGAGTTATTTTAAAAAAATGCCTGATATTGTTAGGATTACATCATTTGAAAATCACCACCCATTCTTTTCGCATTGGAGCAGCAACTGAAGCAGCTGCGCTGGGTTTATCTTCCACTGCGATTAAAAGTTTTGGTGGTTGGCAATCTAACTGTTTCAGATCTTATGTGAGACCTAATTTATGTTTCTCTGCTTTATAGGGACACCTTATGTGGTGTGAATAATCGAACATTTAGACATTTATTTGTTTTTTGGGCTGAAAACAGAGCTTCATTACGCTACTACAGCCTCAACCTAGGTCTAGATGATTCCTCCTATAACGTATTTTGGTTCGGATACAGAGGAATGTCGTGATTCGACCTTCATTCATCGCTTCGTGCTCTGCTTTCATCTCACACTCCACCATCAATTATTATTTTTCATGTAGCTGGTAACGATTTAGGTTCTGTTAAAACTTTGGATTTGGTTGCACTAATGAAAACGGATCTTATTCATCTTCACGATATTTTACCATCAACTGTTTTAGTTTTTTCAGAAATTATCCCTCGATTAAAATGGTTGGTTGATCCAACGCATTTCTTTTTAGAAAAAAATCGTAGACATGTAAATAGATTTCTTGAAAAATGTATGCCTAAATGGACGGTCCTTCCGTCATGTCGATTTGGAAGGTGGTTTGCCTGGCTTATATCGTTCAGACCTGGTGCATTTATCTGATAATTGGCAATGATATTTTAAATTTAGATTTTCTTGCTTGTATTGCATTGGCCGTGGCCCGGGTGGGGTGCCAGGCTCCTTCATTTTAATGAGCCTGGCGTGTGGTATGGTTTTTTGTCATTACTTTATGGGTTCGAGCTTTTAAAGCTGAACCTTTTTTGGTATTTTATAATCTAAAGATGATTATAAAGGTTATGTCATCAATGTGTGTATATTATTTAATGTTAAGTTGGTTAATATATATATTGTCATGCCAATAAAATAAAGGGCCGCGGCCATTCATACCACAGAAGTAAGTTATCAGTTTTATTTTATTTAAAGTTCATTAAGAAATTAAATTTGTCATCTAGTCCCATAAACCTTACAATGCAGAGGTCCCCGACCCTCAGACCGTGGACTGGTACAGGTCCGTGGCCTGTTAGGCATCGGGCTGCACAGCAGAGGGCTTAATCTGTGTTCCCATGGAAATGGAAAGGACTCCAGAACTGAAAAAGTCAAAGTTCTATTTATATCCCCTCACTGCCATTCTAAAACCAGCTCTCAGGTCTCCTTATTCCTGGCACCAACCATGTTCATGAATTTGCAAGATGTATCTACAGTGCGGAGGACACACAGCTGGGACAAGACACATCTGCTCTACTGAGGACAGCAGTCTATGCGCCTAGTTCGTCACAGCGGCAGTGTTGGGGGTGTGTGGCAGATTCCTGCCCTGCAGTGATGGGAGTTCCTCACCTGGCTGGAGTACAGGAACTCCACCCCGCCATGTGTGTCACCCCAGGGTTCCTGAGCAAGTTCCTGGGACCTTGTACATGCTTACTAACTTTGCCCAACAGGGTACAAGGCATGATAATTACATAGCACTTACCTGGGTTCAAGGAGCAGTGAATACACAGCACATAGCTGGGAACCTTGAGCTGTAAGTGAGCTGCCCGTGTGTGCTGTCCTGTCATGCAAGGGCTGTGGGGGTATCGGGTAACCAGTGACATGTGATCTCCCTATTGCCTGTGTAATCTGTATACATATATACTGTATATCTATTTACCATTCCTTGGTATCACAACCCCCCCCCCCCCACAAACCCACCAACTCTTCCTAGTGCCCTACCCATCACCATTGCGTTCCAACACAACGGTCCTTGGTACTAAAAAGGTTGAGGACTGCTCCTATAATGGAAGTTCAGTTAAAGTAGTTCTAAAGGCAGTCGTTTTTTCACCTTAATGCATTCTATTCATTAACATAAAAAATTTATTGGGTACAGCGCCCTTTTCTTCTTTTTTTCCCCCTCAAACGATCAACTGGTTATAACTGTGAATCAATGAAGATTTTTATTTTTGCCTTCATCTTGCCAGCCGTACAGGTTCAGCCTCTTTCCTGTGACGAAGCCCCTCTGTTCGGTTATAAAACTTCCATACGAGGGAGACCCCACAGGTCCAGATACTGGGGGGCTGGGATACTGGTCTCTGGATGCAGGTAAAACAGTTCTGTCTTGTGGTTAGTTGGGACTGATCCAGTCGCTCCTCCCTGGGGAGCTGTGGCCCCACACACACATTTTGTTAGTCTGGATATGTTGGTTTCCCTTGCAAAGATGCTGGAAGTTTTTTTTTTCTTGGTCAGGACTGCCCCCTTCCAAGATGGCTCCTTGTCTATTTCCTGTGGCTGGATGTGGCTTTCAGGGAGCAGCGAAATGATATTGGGGTAACTTCTTACCCACTGTAGCAGTGGCCAGGAGTTCCAGGCAGCTGCCAGGGAATGGATTGGTGTGCACCTGTCAGGTATGGAGCATCTCCCATCCCCCCTTTGGAGCCAGTCAGGGAGGGGTGTTGCACAGAACAACTAATCTTTCCATGGGCTGTCATGTTGTTAATATACAAGCTGCTGTGCAGAGTTCTGTCTGTTTCATTTGCTTCAAGGGTTTTGTTTGTCTATAGGACTACTAATGCATGAATGTAACTAGAATGAAATGCAAACTTGATTCAGTGTAAGGAGAGGACACACAGGTGCTCCAGTGGATACTAGGGGTGTCTTCAGCTTGGAACTCTGCCAAAACAGACAATTGTATGACACTTCAAGCAATGTTTCATATTCCTATTTCTTGCCTCAAATATCTGTGTGCTAAGTATACCCTTTTTTTATTCACATGGGGGAGAAATGACTTGAGACATCAGAGGACATAAGGGACCCCTAACCTCGTAAACAAGGGGAAGTCACCGCACCACAACCTGAGTATGTGGAGGGAGGAGAGGTTCATGACGTGGTTGAAACAGTGACCACAACAGGTGAGTATCTGATACCACAGCTTCAGGTAATAGATGTATGCCTGCATATTTATAATACATAGTGTTTTTTTTATTTTTAGGCGATGTGGAGGTTGTGGAAGAAGAAACTCATTTCAAAGTGCAAGTGCACACATCCTCATCAGGGAGATCCTGGTGTGCAATCCTGACTTAGAAAAGATAAAGGAAAACATCAATGATGTTCAACTAAAAATGAAGAACATCATTGATGTTTTAGGCAAACAAACAAAAATTGTACCGTTTTGTCAAGGACTTTTTTATTTTAATTCAAGTTTAAAAGGTTTTTAAAAGCCAAATTTTGAAGATGCACACAGTGTGTCAACATGTGTTATCTGCCATCACAGGATATCAAGGTACGCGTTTTGGGGGTGCAACCCCCTTCCTCGCAACTCAAGTAGGTGAGAGGAAGGGGTTGCACCCCGAAACACATCCATTGATGCTCCATGATGGGAGCTAGCACATGTTGACATTAGGCATGGGATCAGGAGGAAAATCCACATTTTCACTCCCAGTTTGTGTGCATCTTCAAAATTTGTTTTTTACAGGGGTGACATCACCCCATCTGATGAAGGCAATATGAACACAGTTTTGACATACTAATGTCTGATATTGCCTTCACTTTTTCAAAGTTGAACTTGGTAAATTCAAGAGTTGTGTATGTTATGGTTTGAAATATGCCTGTTTAACCAAAAAAATGCTATTTCTAATGTCAAACATAAAAACAAAGATGTTGGTTGGTTCAAAAACCCTTTTCTAATGCACATGTGAATGTGCACAGAGTAAAATGTTTTATACTCAACAATGTGTGGCTTCTTCTTTCAATGCGCAATACCAGTTTTTGGAGTAAGTTGGCATTTACAGTGGCAATGGGGGTTATTTACTAAAGACAAATCCACTCTGCACTACAAGTGCAATTCCAGTGCAGTTTCAGTGCACTTTCAAGTGCACTTGCAGTGTAAAGTGTATTTGCTTTTAGTAAATAACCCACACACAGTGCTCTAAAATTGGCCTCAATCAGGCCATTTTAGACACCCAAAACAATGAATTCATAGTGCTGAAAAAGAATGATTATTTATAACATTAATGCATTACATACATTAACAACAACAAACAATGTGTGTGTGTGTGTGTGTGTGTGTGTATAGCAGACCCACAACAGAATAGTTAGCTGAAGAAGAGATTGTCACCTCATGTATCAAATAAATTACATTTGCACTATTTAAGAAAATGGGCAAAAAGAAAAGCCCATTGGAGAACCTAGGAGACAGCTAAAAGAAACACAAGCAGTAAATCAAATGAAATATTATTTCAGTTTAAAATAAAAACGTATTTTAAAAATGTTTCTCAAACATTTGCTGGCATATCAATGGCCCCCCTACCTGGCTTTGGGGGGGGGGAGGCAAGCCAGGGTGGCCAGCTTCAAGTGCCGTCAGAGTTGGTTGATCTCCAAAGCCGGCCTCAGGCCCAACTGAGACAACATAGTTCGTAGCATTTTTCATTCGAAAATTGCATATAATGCAGCTGGCAAAGACTTTATGGTTGAGTCTATATTGTGGATTGGCGTCAGGAATAGGCGGAACCGGCTGACCATTATGCCGAAAGCATTCTCCACCACTCTTCTGGCTCTTGCCAGCCGGTAGTTAAAAACCCTCTGGGCCTGGGTGAGGCTCCTCATGGGAAATAGCCTCATCAGGTGTTCACCAAGTCCAAATGCTTCATCAGCGACAAACCTGAAGGGAAGAACAGCTACATTGTCTTCCGCAGGTGGAAAGCCCAAGCTACCATTCTGGAGCCATCTGTAAAACTCTGTCTGGGTGATGACTCCACCATCCGACATCCGACCATTCTTCTCCACGTCCACATACAAAAACTCTTATGTCACCGACACCACTGCCAAATTACAATACTATTAAACCCCTTGTAATTAAAATATTACGACTCCGTGAATATAAATATTGACAGGGAGAAGGGGGAGTAAGGAAGAAAAATAAAAAAAAGAAACGAAAGAACCTTCACATAAAAAGACCTCAGAAAAAATGTGGGTTCAATTGGACTTTTTAGGCATAAAGAAAGTTGTGAACACAACCAGTATATTCAAAAATAATTATTTCTATTTATTTTTTTTAAAAAAAGAAAGACAATTTAAAAAGAACAGGGAAAAGTTCAATTTCCTTTTTACACAAAAAAAAGGGAAAATGTTTCCTCCTTAAAACTACACATTTAAGACCTAATTGACATCCTATCAAACATAGTAAAATCCATTTCAAATTTCCAAAAGGGAAAGAGAAAAACAAAATATATATCTATACAAATGAGGGATCAAGGATATCAATCATACAGTCAACGATTACATATATTTTTGGTGCTCTACATGTTTCGTGTCTACGATGACACTTCTTCAGGAGCTGATAATAATGTTCTAGATTCTAAGGAGAGAATATAAATAAGTAAAAGAAGAAAAACATATATGTGTATAAAATACTAGAAAGAAAAAAACATACATCTATAAACATTCGTATAAATAAAATACATATATCCAAGTATATATAACATATTTCGTTATATCCCCCATCAAGGTACTAAGGTGTAAAAAAAAAAAAAAAAAAAAAAAAAAAGGGGGGGAGGGGGATTTTTCCTGAGACCACAATGTGGGGGCGGATATAACATTCCTATTTAATACCATATAGTATCAACCACTCGATACTTACATTCCTTCGTAAAAGTGTGTCCCAAATAGGGAGATCACCGTTTCCAAAGGAGGAAATTGGTACGGTTGATTACACAAAACTTTTCTCCACAGAGGGAAACAAAAAAGGAAGAGAAAGAGGGGGAGAGGAAGAAAAAAGAAAAACAATTGTTGAGCAAGTATATAAACAAAAATTGAATAAAGAAATATATTTTTTGAACTTAGTGGAATCACTATAAAGGTGTATTCACCTCATAAAGTTTAAATCTTCAGTGTTTTTAGTAAAAATTCTTGAGGCGTAAGTGAACACAAGTAAATCCGTGATGGATACTCTTTAGTATCCCCTGAGCTGTATAATTAGGAAATAAAGAAAAAAAACATAAAAAAGTGGGGATTTTTAGAATATATAGATAATATCCAAAAACATAAAGAAATATATCCATAAGGATAAGAAAAAATATATATATGGACTCACTATATAGGTGAGACATCAATTATTTAAACAGCAAAGAAAGAAAGAGAGCCAACAAAGAAGAATTGTGCAGTGTATGCTAAAGCTAAGCTATTGATAGTGCCTACACCATAATGGATTTAAAAGAGATGAAAAAAATATATCAAATAAAAGCATATATAAAATTGTGTAGACCAATTACCTCAGGTTGCAAAAAACGGATCAAGTTCCCAATGGGTAAAGAAGGAAAGTAAAGGGGGAATCAAAGAGGCAGACTAATCGGCCCATTCACCCCTATCATATTGTTTTTTGTGTGTAAAAGATGGCCGCCATTCATGGACATCAGCCACGTGTGTCCTTTTATATACATCCGTCCCGGTAGTGACGCCACTCCGCACTCGACGGAAGTGACGTTCATCTACCCGACCAACGTCTCCTACGATGCGTTCGGTTGATACCGACGCTACACACGAACGTGCAACGTCCTTGCATAGAGCACGTGTGTACGTTCGTAAGGCCAAAGAAAACACTTACGTCTGGCCACCATAACGAACAGACGTGCACCAGATAGGGGAGGAGCACCTCAAAGGTTCCTCCCCGATCTGCGGAGGTAGAATGAGGGGCCTCGTTCCGATGCAGCGAATGGGGACAGTACCAGAAGGGACTGTGAGAACAACCCACAAGTCCCTATGGTGGAGCGCCAAACCCCATATCCCAAATGGGGTAATTAGGGGTCGCGCTCGCGTGGTCGCACATTGTGGTCAAGGAAATTTCTAAACATTCTAAACATTCTCAATGGAGGATATGAACAAGCCTTATAGATCAGGATACGTATAAATATCTTAATAATGTACATCCACGAGAAGCAACTTTTTACGCTCTCCCAAAAGTACATAAAGGAGTCACACCCCCCCCCGGGCGTCCCATCATTTCAGGGATTGGGTCTCTAACTGAAAACACCAGCAGACTCATAGATGCTACCTTAATGCCACACGTCATAAGTCTATCCTCATACACTAGGGACACTCTTGATCTTCTGAAAAAATTGGAGGGTTTGGTGGTTCCTCCCGACGCCCTTCTCGTGACTCTTGATGTGGAAGCTCTATATTCCAGCATCCCTCACGAGAAGGGCGTCGAGACGATACGCACCTTCCTCCATGAGGAACCACACACCAATTGGAAATATAATGATTTCATCCTCACCCTTCTTGATTTTGTCTTGACGCACAATTGGTTTAGTTTTAACGGGTCCCACTACCTCCAGGTGCAGGGTGTCGCCATGGGTACGTGCTGTGCACCGTCCTATGCGAACCTGTACCTGGGGGGGTGGGAGCGGGAAATTTTCTCAAATGAATCTTTGTCAATATTTACCGATTGTGTGATGTCGTGGATGCGTTATATCGACGATATTTTTGTAATCTGGACGGGAACAACTAGGAGTCTGATAGACTTCATTAAATCCCTTAACATCAACACATACAATTTGAAATTTACCCTAAATATGGATCTTCAAAAAATAACGTTCCTAGACTTAACAATCTTTAAAGACAAAAACAACTGTCTAGCTACAAAATTATATCGCAAGGAAACTGCAGGAAATACTTTACTTCACGCAGCAAGTGCTCACCCCAGTTCATTGGTAAAAAATATTCCTTATGCACAATATGTCAGAATACGTAGAAATTGCACTCATGATAATGACTTTCATAAAGAAGCAGATCTCCTCCGTATACGGCTACTAGCTAGAGGGTATAGTAAATCTCAACTACCAAGGGCGTACAATCGTGCGTACAGAAAACCTAGGAACACTCTATTATACTCAAAGAAAGAATGTAACCCTGAAATACAAACCAATACAAGATTGATAACACGCTTTTCATCTCAACATGAAGAGGTCCGTAATATTCTTACAAACCATTGGCATATTTTACACCAAGATTCGGTAATCAAAAAATACATAGGGAAAAGACCCCAATTGACATTTAGACGCACTACCTCGCTGAGAGATCATTTGGTATCAAGCTTTTATTTACCTAAAGGACGAGATATCAAAAATGGCAGGGGTTTGTACAAATGTGGAACCTGCGATTTCTGCCCCTGGGTCAAACAAGGTGCAGAAGTCGCACTTCCTAATGGTGAATTTGTCTATTTAAAATCTAGGGCAGACTGCAAAACACAGGGTGTCATTTATTTAATGACATGCACATGCGGAGCTTTCTATGTCGGAAAGACTATGAGATGTCTTTGGCAACGCATCAAGGACCATGTATATGTATCCTCTAATGGGAAAATGTTAACAACAGTGAGTAGACACATTGATTTATGTCATGCTTTTGATGCAACATGTGTCCTTTTCAGTATTTTAGAGATTATTCCAAAGGATCCACGTGGAGGAAATTGGGACAAACGCATTTTACAACGTGAAACGATTTGGATTGAGAAACTCAATGCTACCCAAGCCCCTGGCCTAAATGAGACTCAATCATACAAGTCTTTTTTGTAGAGTACATTTGTCCCCCCTCCTCCCTTTCCCCCCCCCCCCTTTTTTTTTTTTTTTCCTTTCCCGTCTCTCGCTTATATACACAATAACCCAATGCGGAATGTAAATACTTTTTGAATATATGGATGTTTTTTTGTTTGTTTTGAATTTTATACATACCGCATTTGGATGTAATTAATAATTAATGATCTGGCTGATCAACCCAAATTTGATCTGCCTCTTTGTAACAGTCTAATTTGCTTATAAAGAATTATGTATATTTAGAGTTCACTGTAATTATTACTCCATCAACGCTTAGGTGTTTTTTTTTTTTTTTTTTTCCTTGACCACAATGTGCGACCACGCGAGCGCGACCCCTAATTACCCCATTTGGGATATGGGGTTTGGCGCTCCACCATAGGGACTTGTGGGTTGTTCTCACAGTCCCTTCTGGTACTGTCCCCATTCGCTGCATCGGAACGAGGCCCCTCATTCTACCTCCGCAGATCGGGGAGGAACCTTTGAGGTGCTCCTCCCCTATCTGGTGCACGTCTGTTCGTTATGGTGTCCAGACGTAAGTGTTTTCTTTGGCCTTACGAACGTACACACGTGCTCTATGCGAGGACGTTGCACGTTCGTGTGTAGCGTCGGTATCAACCGAACGCATCGTAGGAGACGTTGGTCGGGTAGATGAACGTCACTTCCGTCGAGTGCGGAGTGGCGTCACTACCGGGACGGATGTATATAAAAGGACACACGTGGCTGGTGTCCATGAATGGCGGCCATCTTTTACACACAAAAAACAATATGATAGGGGTGAATGGGCCGATTAGTCTGCCTCTTTGATTCCCCCTTTACTTTCCTTCTTTACCCATTGGGAACTTGATCCGTTTTTTGCAACCTGAGGTAATTGGTCTACACAATTTTATATATGCTTTTATTTGATATATTTTTTTCATCTCTTTTAAATCCATTATGGTGTAGGCACTATCAATAGCTTAGCTTTAGCATACACTGCACAATTCTTCTTTGTTGGCTCTCTTTCTTTCTTTGCTGTTTAAATAATTGATGTCTCACCTATATAGTGAGTCCATATATATATTTTTTCTTATCCTTATGGATATATTTCTTTATGTTTTTGGATATTATCTATATATTCTAAAAATCCCCACTTTTTTATGTTTTTTTCTTTATTTCCTAATTATACAGCTCAGGGGATACTAAAGAGTATCCATCACGGATTTACTTGTGTTCACTTACGTCTCAAGAATTTTTACTAAAAACACTGAAGATTTAAACTTTATGAGGTGAATACACCTTTATAGTGATTCCACTAAGTTCAAAAAATATATTTCTTTATTCAATTTTTGTTTATATACTTGCTCAACAATTGTTTTTCTTTTTTCTTCCTCTCCCCCTCTTTCTCTTCCTTTTTTGTTTCCCTCTGTGGAGAAAAGTTTTGTGTAATCAACCGTACCAATTTCCTCCTTTGGAAACGGTGATCTCCCTATTTGGGACACACTTTTACGAAGGAATGTAAGTATCGAGTGGTTGATACTATATGGTATTAAATAGGAATGTTATATCCGCCCCCACATTGTGGTCTCAGGAAAAATCCCCCTCCCCCCTTTTTTTTTTTTTTTTTTTTTTTTTTTTTTACACCTTAGTACCTTGATGGGTGATATAACGAAATATGTTATATATACTTGGATATATTTATTTTATTTATACGAATGTTTATAGATGTATGTTTTTTTCTTTCTAGTATTTTATACACATATATGTTTTTCTTCTTTTACTTATTTATATTCTCTCCTTAGAATTTAGAACATTATTATCAGCTCCTGAAGAAGTGTCATCGTAGACACGAAACATGTAGAGCACCAAAAATATATGTAATCGTTGACTGTATGATTGATATCCTTGATCCCTCATATGTATAGATATATATTTTGTTTTTCTCTTTCCCTTTTGGAAATTTGAAATGGATTTTACTATGTTTGATAGGATGTCAATTAGGTCTTAAATGTGTAGTTTTAAGGAGGAAACATATTCCCTTTTTTTTGTGTAAAAAGGAAATTGAACTTTTCCCTGTTCTTTTTAAATTGTCTTTCTTTTTTTTAAAAAAAATAAATAGAAATAATTCTTTTTGAATATACTGGTTGTGTTCACAACTTTCTTTATGCCTAAAAAGTCCAATTGAACCCACATTTTTTCTGAGGTCTTTTTATGTGAAGGTTCTTTTATTTCTTTTTTTTATTTTTCTTCCTTACTCCCCCTTCTCCCTGTCAATATTTATATTCACAAAGTGATAACTAGGACGCGGCATTTTTTCTATCAGTGTATCCACAGACACCACCCTGTGATAGATACACACTTGTTCAATTTTTAAAAATCAATGATTGTAGGGTGGAAGCACCCCGTGTATATAAATATATACACAAAAAGACCTCTAGGTGGAGTTTTTTCTAGATATGAAATAATTGTTTAGGATATTGTTCCCTCAAATTTTTCTTTTATATTGAATATTGTTTGTAAGTAAACTATGTATAAAAATTAGTAAGTAAATAAGCGAGAGACTACTTGGAGAGAATTCCAAGATAATAATATATATATATATATATATTTTTTTTTTCTTTCCCCCTTACTATGGATTTCATAGGAACAGCGTGGACAGGATATATGAATGAAATTCAAACCAATGTAAATGTAGATACAGAACCTGAGATTAATATTAATCAATACATGAACAAAATGAAAAGGCTTTTAAAAAAGAAATCTAACCTATACTGGCATGTTGATTTTTTGCAACAATATATAAGAGAAAACATTAGTCCAATTGGTCTTCGAACCCATGTATATCCAAGTTTCCAAAATCCCATGATGGAATTTAAAAAAACATGGGAAAAAATTCTTACACAGTGTAGTGTGGAACTCATGAAATTACTCATTGCACAATATCAAGCAGAGTTGAATAGTTTGGACCAAGACATACTAATGTTACAATCAACAAATGAAGCAATAAAAAATCATGCTCAGTATACGAAACGATGGCAAGAATTGAAAGAATATATTACAAAAATTACTAAAGATATAATTTTTAAGAAACAAAACAAAATGTCAAAGGATAGGTTAGCGTTCCTAGAAGGGTTTGCATATAAATGGCAGACCTCCCAACAAATGAGAGGCCCTAGGCCGAATTCACAGTTTAGAAATGTTACTAATGATTTTGATTTTACAGAGGAAGATACTGAATCTGATTCATCCGCATCAACTACTCCATCACTACCTAATACGAAACGATCAACATCAACATATACTAACACCAACTCAGGACCACGTAAGCGGGGTCATGGTGGGGGACATCATACACCATATGCAAAACGGTCAATTAATGATGAGAATAAGCAGAGATTTCAAAATCATAATGTACCTCACAATGAAAGTCAGGAAGGGACGAAACCACATAATACCTATATGGGGGGATTGGCACAACAAGCAGTACAGATTATGAATAGTCAACCTACACCTCGAAGGACATCTCCATCTAGATCTGAAAAAGTTTCCCCTGGAACTAATAAACAAGCTATGATAAATGGACGAACACGTTTTCCTCCTTCGACACCATTACCAACTAGGTTTCCTTCTATAAATCCGTCTCTGATTGGTGGTCAAAATGGACAATATGCCCCTTTGGGCCCTATGTATACCTCTACAAACATGACCCAAACGGGCACTAAACAAACAACGTTAGACCCCCATCTAACACAGGCAGGATCTATGGCATCAAATTTTCACTTGGCCGAACCAATGATACAACCGACTTAAAGCTGGATATAATAAATCTAACCCCCTATCAGTTCTCAAATATTGAATTGGAGGTTCTGGGTTTGGGCCTGGGCTTTTGCCCCTCCACCAATCTTGACAAATATGAGCTTATAAAAGATATTTATTTATTTGCACGAAGCCTTACCTATAGATACAGTGGTGTGAAAAAGTGTTTGCCCCCTTCCTCATTTCCTGTTCCTTTGCATGTTTGTCACACTTAAGTGTTTCGGAACATCAAACCAATTTAAACAATAGTCAAGGACAACACAAGTAAACACAAAATGCAATTTGTAAATGAAGGTGTTTATTATTAAAGGTGAAAAAAAATCCAAACCATCATGGCCCTGTGTGAAAAAGTGATTGCCCCCTAAACCTAATAACTGGTTGGGCCACCTTTAGCAGCAACAACTGCAACCAAGCATTTCCGATAACGTGCAATGAGGCTTTTACAGCGTCCTGGAGGAATTTTGTCCCACTCATCTTTGCAGAATTGTCCTAATTCAGTTACATTAGAGGGTTTTCGAGCATGAACGGCCTTTTTAAGGTCATACCACAACATCTCAATAGGATTCAGGTCAGGACTTTGGCTAGGCCACTCCAAAGTCTTCATTTTGTTTTTCTTCAGCCATTCGGTGGTGGACTTGCTGGTGTGTTTAGGATCATTGTCCTGCCGCAGAACCCAAGTTCGTTTCAGCTTGAGTACACGAACAGATGGTCGGACATTCTCCTTCAGGATCTCTTGGTAGACAGCAGAATTCATAGTTCCTTTTATCACGGCAATTCTTCCAGGTCCTGAAGCAGCAAAACAGCCCCAGACCATCACACTACCACCACCATATTTTACTGTTGGTATAATGTTCTTTTTATGAAATGCAGTGTTCCTTCTACGCCAGATATACTTGGACACACACCTTCCAAAGAGTTCCACTTTTGTCTCATCGGTCCACAGAATGTTGTCCCAAAAGTCTTGGGGATCATCAAGATGTGTTGTGGAGAAATTGAGACGAGCTTTGATGTTCTTTTTGCTCAGCAGTGGTTTTCTCCTTGGAACTCTGCCATGCAGGCCATTTTTGCCCAGTCTTTTCCTGATGGTGGAGGCATGAACGCTGACCTTAACTGAGGCAAGTGAGGCCTGCAGTTCCTTGGACGTTGTTGTGGGGTCTTTTGTGACCTCTTGGATGAGTCGTCGCTGCGCTCTTGGGGTAATTTTGGGCGGCCGGCCACTCCTGGGAAGGTTCACCACTGTTCCATGTCTTCGCCATTTGTGGATAATGGCTCTCACTGTGGTTCGCTGGATTCCCAAAGCTTTGGAAATGGCTTTATAACCCTTTCCAGACTGATAGATCTCAATTACTTTCTTTCTCAATTGTTCCTGAATTTCTTTGGGTCTCGGCATGATGTGTAGCTTTTAAGGATCTTCTGGTGGACCTTACTGTGTCAAGCAGCTCCTATTTAAGTGATGCCTTGATTGTGAACAGGTGTGGCAATAATCAGGCCTGGGTGTGGCTAGAGAAATTGAACTCAGGTGTGGACAACCACAGTTATAGTATATTTTAACAAGGGGGGCAATCACTTTTTCACACAGGGCCATGATGGTTTGGATTTTTTTTCACCTTTAATAATAAACACCTTCATTTACAAATTGCATTTTGTGTTTACTTGTGTTGTCCTTGACTATTGTTTAAATTGGTTTGATGTTCCGAAACACTTAAGTGTGACAAACATGCAAAGGAACTGGAAATGAGGAAGGGGGCAAACACTTTTTCACACCACTGTACATCTATGACTCGGAAGTCATTAGGAACAGACAGGAACGTGACCTTGCTGAGAGTATAAAACACTACTCAATGGCTGAGTTTAGAGCCCTCCGGGATTTAATTTTTCTCCTGGAAGAGAATGAAGGAAAGGAAACTAACTTTAAAACTACGCAAGCAATTCCTGAAAAACAATCATGCTCAGTGGTAAATGGAGGAAGGGGCCCCCTCAGGCCTAGATCTCAAAACTTCCCTGACTTAACTACAAATGCGTTCATTTGGACCTTTCTAATTAGTGTAGTAAGCGATATCAAACAAATGCAAATCACACCACAGGGGTCCAATATAAACAACTCCCAAAAACGAGCTATAAAAAATTTGAAGAAACATCCTGATCTAGTCATTAAAGCATCAGATAAAGGAGGTAACATCGTCCTGTTGACGAAATTACAATATGAAAAAATGTGCTATGATATATTGACTAATGAGAATTGGTATAAAAAGATCCCACCTTCAAGTATAACTCGCTACAAAATCCAATTTCTAAACATTCTCAATGGAGGATATGAACAAGGCCTGATAGATCAGGATACGTATAAATATCTTAATAATGTACATCCACGAGAAGCAACTTTTTACGCTCTCCCAAAAGTACATAAAGGAGTCACACCCCCCCCCGGACGTCCCATCATTTCAGGGATTGGGTCTCTAACTGAAAACACCAGCAGACTCATAGATGCTACCTTAATGCCACACGTCATAAGTCTATCCTCATACACTAGGGACACTCTTGATCTTCTGAAAAAATTGGAGGGTTTGGTGGTTCCTCCCGACGCCCTTCTCGTGACTCTTGATGTGGAAGCTCTATATTCCAGCATCCCTCACGAGAAGGGCGTCGAGACGATACGCACCTTCCTCCATGAGGAACCACACACCAATTGGAAATATAATGATTTCATCCTCACCCTTCTTGATTTTGTCTTGACGCACAATTGGTTTAGTTTCAACGGGTCCCACTACCTCCAGGTGCAGGGTGTCGCCATGGGTACGTGCTGTGCACCGTCCTATGCGAACCTGTACCTGGGGGGGGTGGGAGCGGGAAATTTTCTCAAATGAATCTTTGTCAATATTTACCGATTGTGTGATGTCGTGGATGCGTTATATCGACGATATTTTTGTAATCTGGACGGGAACAACTAGGAGTCTGATAGACTTCATTAAATCCCTTAACATCAACACATACAATTTGAAATTTACCCTAAATATGGATCTTCAAAAAATAACGTTCCTAGACTTAACAATCTTTAAAGACAAAAACAACTGTCTAGCTACAAAATTATATCGCAAGGAAACTGCAGGAAATACTTTACTTCACGCAGCAAGTGCTCACCCCAGTTCATTGGTAAAAAATATTCCTTATGCACAATATGTCAGAATACGTAGAAATTGCACTCATGATAATGACTTTCATAAAGAAGCAGATCTCCTCCGTATACGGCTACTAGCTAGAGGGTATAGTAAATCTCAACTACGAAGGGCGTACAATCGTGCGTACAGAAAACCTAGGAACACTCTATTATACTCAAAGAAAGAATGTAACCCTGAAATACAAACCAATACAAGATTGATAACACGCTTTTCATCTCAACATGAAGAGGTCCGTAATATTCTTACAAACCATTGGCATATTTTATACCAAGATTCGGTAATCAAAAAATACATAGGGAAAAGACCCCAATTGACATTTAGACGCACTACCTCGCTGAGAGATCATTTGGTATCAAGCTTTTATTTACCTAAAGGACGAGATATCAAAAATGGCAGGGGTTTGTACAAATGTGGAACCTGCGATTTCTGCCCCTGGGTCAAACAAGGTGCAGAAGTCGCACTTCCTAATGGTGAATTTGTCTATTTAAAATCTAGGGCAGACTGCAAAACACAGGGTGTCATTTATTTAATGACATGCACATGCGGAGCTTTCTATGTCGGAAAGACTATGAGATGTCTTTGGCAACGCATCAAGGACCATGTATATGTATCCTCTAATGGGAAAATGTTAACAACAGTGAGTAGACACATTGATTTATGTCATGCTTTTGATGCAACATGTGTCCTTTTCAGTATTTTAGAGATTATTCCAAAGGATCCACGTGGAGGAAATTGGGACAAACGCATTTTACAACGTGAAACGATTTGGATTGAGAAACTCAATGCTACCCAAGCCCCTGGCCTAAATGAGACTCAATCAAGTCTTTTTTGTAGAGTACATTTGTCCCCCCTCCTCCCTTTCCCCCCCCCTTTTTTTTTTTTTTTTCCTTTCCCGTCTCTCGCTTATATACACAATAACCCAATGCGGAATGTAAATACTTTTTGAATATATGGATTTTTTTTGTTTGTTTTGAATTTTATACATACCGCATTTGGATGTAATTAATAATTAATGATCTGGCTGATCAACCCAAATTTGACCTGCCTCTTTGTAACAGTCTAATTTGCTTATAAAGAATTATGTATATTTAGAGTTCACTGTAATTATTACTCCATCAACGCTTAGGTGGTTTTTTTTTTATTTTATTTTTTTTTTTCCTTGACCACAATGTGCGACCACGCGAGCGCGACCCCTAATTACCCCATTTGGGATATGGGGTTTGGCGCTCCACCATAGGGACTTGTGGGTTGTTCTCACAGTCCCTTCTGGTACTGTCCCCATTCGCTGCATCGGAACGAGGCCCCTCATTCTACCTCCGCAGATCGGGGAGGAACCTTTGAGGTGCTCCTTCCCTATCTGGTGCACGTCTGTTCGTTATGGTGGCCAGACGTAAGTGTTTTCTTTGGCCTTACGAACGTACACACGTGCTCTATGCGAGGACGTTGCACGTTCGTGTGTAGCGTCGGTATCAACCGAACGCATCGTAGGAGACGTTGGTCGGGTAGATGAACGTCACTTCCGTCGAGTGCGGAGTGGCGTCACTACCGGGACGGATGTATATAAAAGGACACACGTGGCTGGTGTCCATGAATGGCGGCCATCTTTTACACACAAAAAACAATATGATAGGGGTGAATGGGCCGATTAGTCTGCCTCTTTGATTCCCCCTTTACTTTCCTTCTTTACCCATTGGGAACTTGATCCGTTTTTTGCAACCTGAGGTAATTGGTCTACACAATTTTATATATGCTTTTATTTGATATATTTTTTTCATCTCTTTTAAATCCATTATGGTGTAGGCACTATCAATAGCTTAGCTTTAGCATACACTGCACAATTCTTCTTTGTTGGCTCTCTTTCTTTCTTTGCTGTTTAAATAATTGATGTCTCACCTATATAGTGAGTCCATATATATATTTTTTCTTATCCTTATGGATATATTTCTTTATGTTTTTGGATATTATCTATATATTCTAAAAATCCCCCCTTTTTTATGTTTTTTTCTTTATTTCCTAATTATACAGCTCAGGGGATACTAAAGAGTATCCATCACGGATTTACTTGTGTTCACTTACGCCTCAAGAATTTTTACTAAAAACACTGAAGATTTAAACTTTATGAGGTGAATACACCTTTATAGTGATTCCACTAAGTTCAAAAAATATATTTCTTTATTCAATTTTTGTTTATATACTTGCTCAACAATTGTTTTTCTTTTTTCTTCCTCTCCCCCTCTTTCTCTTCCTTTTTTGTTTCCCTCTGTGGAGAAAAGTTTTGTGTAATCAACCGTACCAATTTCCTCCTTTGGAAACGGTGATCTCCCTATTTGGGACACACTTTTACGAAGGAATGTAAGTATCGAGTGGTTGATACTATATGGTATTAAATAGGAATGTTATATCCGCCCCCACATTGTGGTCTCAGGAAAAATCCCCCTCCCCCCCCCTTTTTTTTTTTTTTTTTTTTTTTTTTTTTACACCTTAGTACCTTGATGGGTGATATAACGAAATATGTTATATATACTTGGATATATGTATTTTATTTATACGAATGTTTATAGATGTATGTTTTTTTCTTTCTAGTATTTTATACACATATATGTTTTTCTTCTTTTACTTATTTATATTCTCTCCTTAGAATTTAGAACATTATTATCAGCTCCTGAAGAAGTGTCATCGTAGACACGAAACATGTAGAGCACCAAAAATATATGTAATCGTTGACTGTATGATTGATATCCTTGATCCCTCATTTGTATAGATATATATTTTGTTTTTCTCTTTCCCTTTTGGAAATTTGAAATGGATTTTACTATGTTTGATAGGATGTCAATTAGGTCTTAAATGTGTAGTTTTAAGGAGGAAACATTTTCCCTTTTTTTTGTGTAAAAAGGAAATTGAACTTTTCCCTGTTCTTTTTAAATTGTCTTTCTTTTTTTAAAAAAAATAAATAGAAATAATTCTTTTTGAATATACTGGTTGTGTTCACAACTTTCTTTATGCCTAAAAAGTCCAATTGAACCCACATTTTTTCTGAGGTCTTTTTATGTGAAGGTTCTTTTATTTATTTTTTTTATTTTTCTTCCTTACTCCCCCTTCTCCCTGTCAATATTTATATTCACAAAGTGATAACTAGGACGCAGCATTTTTTCTATCAGTGTATCCACAGACACCACCCTGTGATAGATACACACTTGTTCAATTTTTAAAAATCAATGATTGTAGGGTGGAAGCACCCCGTGTATATAAATATATACACAAAAAGACCTCTAGGTGGAGTTTTTTCTAGATATGAAATAATTGTTTAGGATATTGTTCCCTCAAATTTTTCTTTTATATTGAATATTGTTTGTAAGTAAACTATGTATAAAAATTAGTAAGTAAATAAGCGAGAGACTACTTGGAGAGAATTCCAAGATAATAATATATATATATATATTTTTTTTTTCTTTCCCCCTTACTATGGATTTCATAGGAACAGCGTGGACAGGATATATGAATGAAATTCAAACCAATGTAAATGTAGATACAGAACCTGAGATTAATATTAATCAATACATGAACAAAATGAAAAGGCTTTTAAAAAAGAAATCTAACCTATACTGGCATGTTGATTTTTTGCAACAATATATAAGAGAAAACATTAGTCCAATTGGTCTTCGAACCCATGTATATCCAAGTTTCCAAAATCCCATGATGGAATTTAAAAAAACATGGGAAAAAATTCTTACACAGTGTAGTGTGGAACTCATGAAATTACTCATTGCACAATATCAAGCAGAGTTGAATAGTTTGGACCAAGACATACTAATGTTACAATCAACAAATGAAGCAATAAAAAATCATGCTCAGTATACGAAACGATGGCAAGAATTGAAAGAATATATTACAAAAATTACTAAAGATATAATTTTTAAGAAACAAAACAAAATGTCAAAGGATAGGTTAGCGTTCCTAGAAGGGTTTGCATATAAATGGCAGACCTCCCAACAAATGAGAGGCCCTAGGCCGAATTCACAGTTTAGAAATGTTACTAATGATTTTGATTTTACAGAGGAAGATACTGAATCTGATTCATCCGCATCAACTACTCCATCACTACCTAATACGAAACGATCAACATCAACATATACTAACACCAACTCAGGACCACGTAAGCGGGGTCATGGTGGGGGACATCATACACCATATGCAAAACGGTCAATTAATGATGAGAATAAGCAGAGATTTCAAAATCATAATGTACCTCACAATGAAAGTCAGGAAGGGACGAAACCACATAATACCTATATGGGGGGATTGGCACAACAAGCAGTACAGATTATGAATAGTCAACCTACACCTCGAAGGACATCTCCATCTAGATCTGAAAAAGTTTCCCCTGGAACTAATAAACAAGCTATGATAAATGGACGAACACGTTTTCCTCCTTCGACACCATTACCAACTGGGTTTCCTTCTATAAATCCGTCTCTGATTGGTGGTCAAAATGGACAATATGCCCCTTTGGGCCCTATGTATACCTCTACAAACATGACCCAAACGGGCACTAAACAAACAACGTTAGACCCCCATCTAACACAGGCAGGATCTATGGCATCAAATTTTCACTTGGCCGAACCAATGATACAACCGACTTAAAGCTGGATATAATAAATCTAACCCCCTATCAGTTCTCAAATATTGAATTGGAGGTTCTGGGTTTGGGCCTGGGCTTTTGCCCCTCCACCAATCTTGACAAATATGAGCTTATAAAAGATATTTATTTATTTGCACGAAGCCTTACCTATAGATACATCTATGACTCGGAAGTCATTAGGAACAGACAGGAACGTGACCTTGCTGAGAGTATAAAACACTACTCAATGGCTGAGTTTAGAGCCCTCCGGGATTTAATTTTTCTCCTGGAAGAGAATGAAGGAAAGGAAACTAACTTTAAAACTACGCAAGCAATTCCTGAAAAACAATCATGCTCAATGGTAAATGGAGGAAGGGGCCCCCTCAGGCCTAGATCTCAAAACTTCCCTGACTTAACTACAAATGCGTTCATTTGGACCTTTCTAATTAGTGTAGTAAGCGATATCAAACAAATGCAAATCACACCACAGGGGTCCAATATAAACAACTCCCAAAAACGAGCTATAAAAAATTTGAAGAAACATCCTGATCTAGTCATTAAAGCATCAGATAAAGGAGGTAACATCGTCCTGTTGACAAAATTACAATATGAAAAAATGTGCTATGATATATTGACTAATGAGAATTGGTATAAAAAGATCCCACCTTCAAGTATAACTCGCTACAAAATCCAATTTCTAAACATTCTCAATGGAGGATATGAACAAGGCCTGATAGATCAGGATACGTATAAATATCTTAATAATGTACATCCACGAGAAGCAACTTTTTACGCTCTCCCAAAAGTACATAAAGGAGTCACACCCCCCCCCCCCCCGGACGTCCCATCATTTCAGGGATTGGGTCTCTAACTGAAAACACCAGCAGACTCATAGATGCTACCTTAATGCCACACGTCATAAGTCTATCCTCATACACTAGGGACACTCTTGATCTTCTGAAAAAATTGGAGGGTTTGGTGGTTCCTCCCGACGCCCTTCTCGTGACTCTTGATGTGGAAGCTCTATATTCCAGCATCCCTCACGAGAAGGGCGTCGAGACGATACACACCTTCCTCCATGAGGAACCACACACCAATTGGAAATATAATGATTTCATCCTCACCCTTCTTGATTTTGTCTTGACGCACAATTGGTTTAGTTTCAACGGGTCCCACTACCTCCAGGTGCAGGGTGTCGCCATGGGTACGTGCTGTGCACCGTCCTATGCGAACCTGTACCTGGGGGGGTGGGAGCGGGAAATTTTCTCAAATGAATCTTTGTCAATATTTACCGATTGTGTGATGTCGTGGATGCGTTATATCGACGATATTTTTGTAATCTGGACGGGAACAACTAGGAGTCTGATAGACTTCATTAAATCCCTTAACATCAACACATACAATTTGAAATTTACCCTAAATATGGATCTTCAAAAAATAACGTTCCTAGACTTAACAATCTTTAAAGACAAAAACAACTGTCTAGCTACAAAATTATATCGCAAGGAAACTGCAGGAAATACTTTACTTCACGCAGCAAGTGCTCACCCCAGTTCATTGGTAAAAAATATTCCTTATGCACAATATGTCAGAATACGTAGAAATTGCACTCATGATAATGACTTTCATAAAGAAGCAGATCTCCTCCGTATACGGCTACTAGCTAGAGGGTATAGTAAATCTCAACTACCAAGGGCGTACAATCGTGCGTACAGAAAACCTAGGAACACTCTATTATACTCAAAGAAAGAATGTAACCCTGAAATACAAACCAATACAAGATTGATAACACGCTTTTCATCTCAACATGAAGAGGTCCGTAATATTCTTACAAACCATTGGCATATTTTACACCAAGATTCGGTAATCAAAAAATACATAGGGAAAAGACCCCAATTGACATTTAGACGCACTACCTCGCTGAGAGATCATTTGGTATCAAGCTTTTATTTACCTAAAGGACGAGATATCAAAAATGGCAGGGGTTTGTACAAATGTGGAACCTGCGATTTCTGCCCCTGGGTCAAACAAGGTGCAGAAGTCGCACTTCCTAATGGTGAATTTGTCTATTTAAAATCTAGGGCAGACTGCAAAACACAGGGTGTCATTTATTTAATGACATGCACATGCAGAGCTTTCTATGTCGGAAAGACTATGAGATGTCTTTGGCAACGCATCAAGGACCATGTATATGTATCCTCTAATGGGAAAATGTTAACAACAGTGAGTAGACACATTGATTTATGTCATGCTTTTGATGCAACATGTGTCCTTTTCAGTATTTTAGAGATTATTCCAAAGGATCCACGTGGAGGAAATTGGGACAAATGCATTTTACAACGTGAAACGATTTGGATTGAGAAACTCAATGCTACCCAAGCCCCTGGCCTAAATGAGACTCAATCATACAAGTCTTTTTTGTAGAGTACATTTGTCCCCCCTCCTCCCTTTCCCCCCCCCCCTTTTTTTTTTTTTTTTTCCCTTTCCCGTCTCTCGCTTATATACACAATAACCCAATGCGGAATGTAAATACTTTTTGAATATATGGATGTTTTTTTGTTTGTTTTGAATTTTATACATACCGCATTTGGATGTAATTAATAATTAATGATCTGGCTGATCAACCCAAATTTGATCTGCCTCTTTGTAACAGTCTAATTTGCTTATAAAGAATTATGTATATTTAGAGTTCACTGTAATTATTACTCCATCAACGCTTAGGTGGTTTTTTTTTTTTTCCTTGACCACAATGTGCGACCACGCGAGCGCGACCCCTAATTACCCCATTTGGGATATGGGGTTTGGCGCTCCACCATAGGGACTTGTGGGTTGTTCTCACAGTCCCTTCTGGTACTGTCCCCATTCGCTGCATCGGAACGAGGCCCCTCATTCTACCTCCGCAGATCGGGGAGGAACCTTTGAGGTGCTCCTCCCCTATCTGGTGCACATCTGTTCGTTATGGTGGCCAGACGTAAGTGTTTTCTTTGGCCTTACGAACGTACACACGTGCTCTATGCGAGGACGTTGCACGTTCGTGTGTAGCGTCGGTATCAACCGAACGCATCGTAGGAGACGTTGGTCGGGTAGATGAACGTCACTTCCGTCGAGTGCGGAGTGGCGTCACTATCGGGACGGATGTATATAAAAGGACACACGTGGCTGGTGTCCATGAATGGCGGCCATCTTTTACACACAAAAAACAATATGATAGGGGTGAATGGGCCGATTAGTCTGCCTCTTTGATTCCCCCTTTACTTTCCTTCTTTACCCATTGGGAACTTGATCCGTTTTTTGCAACCTGAGGTAATTGGTCTACACAATTTTATATATGCTTTTATTTGATATATTTTTTTTCATCTCTTTTAAATCCATTATGGTGTAGGCACTATCAATAGCTTAGCTTTAGCATACACTGCACAATTCTTCTTTGTTGGCCCTCTTTCTTTCTTTGCTGTTTAAATAATTGATGTCTCACCTATATAGTGAGTCCATATATATATTTTTTCTTATCCTTATGGATATATTTCTTTATGTTTTTGGATATTATCTATATATTCTAAAAATCCCCACTTTTTTATGTTTTTTTCTTTATTTCCTAATTATACAGCTCAGGGGATACTAAAGAGTATCCATCACGGATTTACTTGTGTTCACTTACGCCTCAAGAATTTTTACTAAAACACTGAAGATTTAAACTTTATGAGGTGAATACACCTTTATAGTGATTCCACTAAGTTCAAAAAATATATTTCTTTATTCAATTTTTGTTTATATACTTGCTCAACAATTGTTTTTCTTTTTTCTTCCTCTCCCCCTCTTTCTCTTCCTTTTTTGTTTCCCTCTGTGGAGAAAAGTTTTGTGTAATCAACCGTACCAATTTCCTCCTTTGGAAACGGTGATCTCCCTATTTGGGACACACTTTTACGAAGGAATGTAAGTATCGAGTGGTTGATACTATATGGTATTAAATAGGAATGTTATGTCCGCCCCCACATTGTGGTCTCAGGAAAAATCCCCCTCCCCCCTTTTTTTTTTTTTTTTTTTTTTTTTACACCTTAGTACCTTGATGGGTGATATAACGAAATATGTTATATATACTTGGATATATGTATTTTATTTATACGAATGTTTATAGATGTATGTTTTTTTCTTTCTAGTATTTTATACACATATATGTTTTTCTTCTTTTACTTATTTATATTCTCTCCTTAGAATTTAGAACATTATTATCAGCTCCTGAAGAAGTGTCATCGTAGACACGAAACATGTAGAGCACCAAAAATATATGTAATCGTTGACTGTATGATTGATATCCTTGATCCCTCATTTGTATAGATATATATTTTGTTTTTCTCTTTCCCTTTTGGAAATTTGAAATGGATTTTACTATGTTTGATAGGATGTCAATTAGGTCTTAAATGTGTAGTTTTAAGGAGGAAATATTTTCCCTTTTTTTTGTGTAAAAAGGAAATTGAACTTTTCCCTGTTCTTTTTAAATTGTCTTTCTTTTTTTTTAAAAATAAATAGAAATAATTCTTTTTGAATATACTGGTTGTGTTCACAACTTTCTTTATGCCTAAAAAGTCCAATTGAACCCACATTTTTTCTGAGGTCTTTTTATGTGAAGGTTCTTTTATTTCTTTTTTTTATTTTTCTTCCTTACTCCCCCTTCTCCCTGTCAATATTTATATTCACAAAGTGATAACTAGGACGCGGCATTTTTTCTATCAGTGTATCCACAGACACCACCCTGTGATAGATACACACTTGTTCAATTTTTAAAAATATTATGACTCCGAGTTGGTGGGTGGGGCGATGTGCACGTGTTTCCTATTGATTGCCCCTCCGCAGTTGGGAAACTCCCACCACTGGGCAAAGTCGAATGCCACAGTCTGCCATTCCTGTGGGGGTGAAGGAAACTGTGGAGTCAAACAAGAAAAAATAAATGAGCACTTTTGCACATAACATTACAGACAGATTAGACATAAACATTCTTCGCCAACATAACATTTATTTTAAGAAGTATTTAAAGACAAAAGCATAAGGTCCACTTATCAGATTCCTCACCCCCTGGGATGGCCCATTGTAAACATTTTGGGGGGGGGGGCAGAAGAGATGTTTTGGACAGGTAACCCTCTCCACTTCATTGAGAGCTAAATGCCTGTTACTTTGGCCAGCTCCTCCTTACTTACACTATTGGCAGCCCACTGGACAGGTGTCATAATACAAAAACATGAATACACACTGTCCAAATTGAAGCACATTTTTACATTCTGCAATTACATATCAGGACAAAAAGGAGAACAGTATTTTAAACAGCAGCATTTGAAAGTATTCAGGCAGGCCCTTGCACTACATGCTTTGGTGAATTCATCCATAAATATGAACACAAAAGGGGTAGCTATAGTGTGTAGGGGTTTGGCTAAGTCAGCAGATAGAGGATTGGTATTGGTTAATTTAGCGCTTGTGGGGGGGGTTCCAAATGAGTTTGGGCCCCCCAAAAAAAGCCTCTTGCATTATGCATGAATTTAAGGATAAAGTTAACACTTGTACACATTTTAGAGGGTGTTTAGGGTAAAGCACTACAATGAAGCTGACAAAATACATTGTTAACCACTTGCCGACCGCCGCACGCCGATGTACGTCGGCAGAATGGCACGGGCAGGCATAAGCACGTACATGTACGTGATTTGCCTCCCGCGGGTCGGGGGCCCGATCGGGCCCCCGCCCGGTGCCTGCGGCGGTCGGTTTTCGTTCGGGAGCGATCCCGGACGAGGGGACGGCCATTCATTCATGGCCACCCCCTCGCGATCGCTCCCGACGAATGGAAATCCCCGGTGACATCACTTCCTCTCCTGTAATGTAAACACAGGAGAGGAAGTGATGTATTCTCTCCTCCGTGTCGGTATTTTTCGTTCCGACACGGAGGAGAGCGGATCAGTGAGTTGCACCAACACATCCCACACACAGTAGAACATGCCAGGCACACTCACACCCCCCCTTTACCCCCCGATCACCCCCCCAATTACCCCTGCCCCCCCAGTCACAGTGACACCAATGTCATTTTTTTTTTTTTTTTTTTTTTTTTGCATTGGTGTCATTTGTGACTGTAATAACTGTTAGGGCAGTTAGGGTTAGCCCCCTTTAGTTCTAATGTACCCCCCTAACCCCCCCAATAAAGGTTTAACCCCGTGATCACCCCCCGTCGCCAGTGTCACTAAGGCTGGGTTCACATTGCAGCGGTTTATGAGAACGAATGTGATTCGCACCGCACTGCAGTGCAAATCACATCCGATCTCTGTGCGATTCGAGTTCAGCCATTCGCCGCACCCGCCGCACCCGCCACACCCGCCGCACCCGCCGCAAATTCGCACGGGACCCTTTTTTTGGCCCGCAGCAGAATCGGATCGCATGGGTGTTCACACCATGCGATCCGAGTTTGCAGATCGCACTGCGATATGCGAACTGATCTGGGGGTGTCAGTAACATTTCACTGACACTCCCAGCAGTTCGCATAGGGCAGTGTGAACTGCCGCCGGGAGGCATGCGATGCGGGAACCCGCCGCGGATTCGCGGCGTTTCCGCATCGCTCCAGTGTGAACCCAGCCTAATAAGCGATCATTTTTCTGATCGCCGTATTAGTGTCACAGGTGACGCTAGTTAGGCAGGTAGGTATTTAGGTTCGCCGCAGCTTTTTATAGCGCTAGGGACCCCCATATACTACCGCATAAAGCCCCCTGATTGCCCCCTAGTTAACCCTTTCACCAGTGATCACCATATAACTGTTACAGGTGACGCTGGTTGGTTAGTTATTTTTTTATAGTTTCAGGGCACCCGCCATTTATTACCTAATAAAGGTTTAACCCCCTGATCACCCGGCAGGTGTCATTTGTGACTAATAACTGTTAGGGCAGTTAGGGTTAGCCCCCTTTAGTTCTAAGGTACCCCCCTAACCCCCCCAATAAAGGTTTAACCCCGTGATCACCCCCCGTCGCCAGTGTCACTAAGGCTGGGTTCACATTGCAGCGGTTTATGAGAACGGATGTGATTCGCACCGCACTGCAGTGCAAATCACATCCGATCTCTGTGCGATTCGAGTTCAGCTATACAGATAGTATGGCTGAATTCGTGTCGCACCCGCCGCACCCGCCGCAAACTCGCACGGGACCCTTTTTTTGGTCCGCAGCAGAATCGGATCGCATGGGTGTTCACACCATGCGATCCAAGTTTGCAGATCGCACTGCGATATGCGAACTGATCTGGGGGTGTCATTAACATTTCACTGACACTCCCAGCAGTTCGCATAGGGCAGTGTGAACTGCCGCCGGGAGGCATGCGATGCGGGAACCCGCCGCGCATTCGTGGCGTTCCCGCATCGCTCCAGTGTGAACCCAGCCTAATAAGCGATCGTTTTTCTGATCGCTGTATTAGTGTCACAGGTGACGCTAGTTAGGCAGGTAGGTATTTAGGTTCGCCGCAGCTTTTTATAGCGCCAGGGACCCCCATATACTACCGCATAAAGCCCCCTGATTGCCCCCTAGTTAACCCTTTCACCAGTGATCACCATATAACTGTTACAGGTGACGCTGGTTGGTTAGTTATTTTTTTATAGTTTCAGGGCACCCGCCATTTATTACCTAGTCTCACTAGTGTACCCCTAAATTTAGGGGTGTCTACTTTCTAAAATGGGGTCATTTGGGGGGGGGGGTTTGTGCCATCTTGGCATTTTATGGCCTTCAAAACTGTAACGCCCTTAGAAAGCCTGAAGGCGGTGCTTGGTTTTTGGGGCCCCGTACGCGGCTAGGCTCCCAAAAAGTCCCACATATGTGGTATCCCCGTACTCAGGAGAAGCAGCAGAATTTATTTTGGGGTGTCATTTCACATATGCCCATGGCATGCGTGAGCAATATATCATTTAGTGACAACTTTGTGAAAAAAAAAAAAAGTTTGTAATTTTCCCGCAACTTGTGGCAAAATATAAAATATTCCATGGACTCAACATGCCTCTCAGCAAATAGCTTGGGGTGTCTACTTTCTAAAATGGGGTCATTTGTGGGGGTTTTGTGCCATCTTGGCATTTTATGGCCTTCAAAACTGTAATAGGTAGTGAGAAGTGAACTCAAAAAATTACGCCCTTAGAAAGCCTGAAGGCGGTGCTTGGTTTTCGGGGCCCCGTACGCGGCTAGGCTCCCAAAAAGTCCCACATATGTGGTATCCCCGTACTCAGGAGAAGCAGCAGAATTTATTTTGGGGTGTCATTTCACATATGCCCATGGCATGCATGAGCAATATATCATTTAGTGACAACTTTGTGAAAAAAAAAAAAAAAAAAAAAAAGTTTGTAATTTTCCCGCAACTTGTGGCAAAATATAAAATATTCCATGGACTCAACATGCCTCTCAGCAAATAGCTTGGGGTGTCTACTTTCTAAAATGGGGTCATTTGTGGGGGTTTTGTGCCATCTTGGCATTTTATGGCCTTCAAAACTGTAATAGGTAGTGAGGCGTGAAATCAAAAATTTACGCCCTTAGAAAGCCTGAAGGCGGTGCTTGGTTTTCGGGGGCCCTGTACGCGGCTAGGCTCCCAAAAAGTCCCACATATGTGGTATCCCCGTACTCAGGAGAAGCAGCAGAATTTATTTTGGGGTGTCATTTCACATACGCCCATAGCATGTGTGAGCAATATATCATTTAGTGACAACTTTGTGTAAAAAAAAAAAAAAAATTTTTTTTTTGTCATTATTCAATCGCTTGAGGCAAAAAAATAAAATATTCAATGGGCTCAACATGCCTCTTATCAATTTCCTTAGGGGGTCTACTTTCCAAAATGGGGTCATTTGGGGGGGTTTTGTACTGCCCTGTCATTTTAGCACCTCAAGAAATGAGATAGGCAGTCGTAAACTAAAAGCTGCGTAAATTCCAGAAAACGTACCTTAGTTTGTAGATGTGACAACTTTTGCGCAAACCAATAAATATACAATTATTGACTTTTTTTTTACCAAAGACATGTGGCTGAATACATTTTGGCCTAAATGTATGACTAAAATTGAGTTTATTGGATTTTTCTAATAACAAAAAGTAGAAAATATCATTTTTTTTCAAAATTTGCGGTCTTTTTACGTTTATATCGCAAAAAATAAAAATCGCAGAGGCAATCAAATACCATCAAAAGAAAGCTCTATTTGTGGGAAGAAAAGGACGCAAATTTTGTTTGGGTACAACATTGCATGACCGCGCAATTACCAGTTAAAGCAGCGCAGTGCCAAAGTGTAAAAAGACCTCTGGTCATTTACCAGCAAAATGGTCCGGTCTGAAAGTGGTTAAGTGACTAGGCTAGGTGTGTTTGGGCCCAGAATAGCATGCTGGGGAGGTTAGTGAATGAAAATGTGCACGAAGGACAAAAAAGGAGCATTAAAAGCTTCCAGCATGCATGAGGACAAAGAGGACATTCACAGCATATTACAATCATGGTATTTAGGGAATGATGAAATGAATCCAATACATTAGCAAACATTAAATGCATATAATGCGATGTTAAAGGATAAAACTTACCTTAATACAATATAGTCCTTCTGCAGGGCCTGTATGATGGTATAACAGGTCTCTGGAATAATGATTCCCAGAACCTGGGGGGAGATGCCTGTCGAGAACTTGATGTTCTGCAGACTTTTCCCCATTGCCATGGCAAGGTGGCAACTAGCCTTTGTTCCGGAGTGATGGCTTGCCGCATGCAGGTGTCCTACTTGGTAATATAGGTGGACAGCAAAGTCAACAGATGGTGAAAAACGGGGTCCTTCATCTGGTGATAATTCCTGAAATTATTAGGATTTTTCCCCATTGATCTCCCGCAACAAAGGCTTGTGTGAGAATTGATCACGCTGGTGCAATCCAATTCTTGGCCCATGAACTCCTTCTGCCCCTGTTCATGGGCTGGGCTTGGGTCAAAGTAAGAACCCATACACCAAGCCCCTGCATAGCACGAATTCTATGACTGGTAAGTAAAAGCAACATGACTTCAAAATGGTGGGCTGTTCAGAACGAACTAGCAGAAGGCACTGAAAATCAGAAAGGCCTGAGAAGAGAGAGCTGAAAATCAGAAAAGAGCGGACAAGAACTCACTCAAAAAACAGATACGAACTGACTACACGCACTGAAAAACAGATACAAACACACAAGCACAAACTGAAGAGCAGTAACGAACTGAAAAGCACAAGGCTGAAAAGCGCAAATCATCTCTCACCAAACTTCTATTAACACGAGATTAGCAGATGGAGTCCAAAGGGTGGCACACTGGCTATTGAACTTCCTTTTTCTAGTGCAGTCATATACGTTGTATGTCAGCGCATTCTTGCCGACTGGAATTTCCAACAACATTTGTGCGACCATGTGCATGCAACACAAGTTTCAGCCAACATCCATCGGAAATAAATCCACAGTTTGGTTGTCAGAAATTCCAATCGTCTGTACGCTGCATTAGCCTTAAAAAATGTCTATATCCCTTACTGCCATGCTCAGACAGAAATGTAACATATTTTACACTAAGGTAGTTTCTTCAGAGAGGCTTCAGAATTTTTAGTTTCTTGTTAGAGCATTCAGAGATTCAGCTTAACAATTTTAAATATTGCTTTGATAACAAATAAAAGAAAAACAGAACAAAATGGATATTACAAAACAGACATAAGCAGTAGTAAAACAAAAGGGTTTAAAATTGAAAAAATACTTAAACTGGTAGAACAGTTTCATTAAGTGATCAAAAAAATGTGCCCCATGCAGGTTTAAGTCATAGTGTACTAGCATGCCCCACATACCTGTAAGTACATGTTTATTGTTTTAAATACATTTTTTGGTGGGATTACACTGTGTGACCTTTATTTTCCTCCATGCGTGTGGATGTGGCCTGATTTGACAGGCGGATCCTTGGAATCACTGAAACTGGAAGTTGGTATCCTGATATTGCAATTGATGAATGTCTGCAGATCTGTTAATTACATGCCTGGTTGATCTCTGTGGTGAGGATCTTTCTTATTTGGTAAGAGGTTAACCTTATTTGTGGTAAAAGGCACACGTGTCTTGGTCGTCTCTTCAAGATACATTCATGGAGTCGTGGATAATTGAATGTTTTCACGTGTTCCTGGACTTGTATGTGTATATAGGAAACACTGGAAAGCAGGGCTCCTTCTCCCAAGGAGAGTTTAAAAGTCAGAGGGGGTGCTGTCCTCAGGTAGTCCATGGGCTGTGCAGCTGTTCTGGAGGCCTCAGCTTTGTCAAGGCTGAGTGCCTGGATGAACTTTGCTAGAAACTATTTGTGACTGTGTAGTGTTCTGGAAACTGCACTGGCTACCAGCAGTTATGTATCAGTGCTATCAGTAACCAGATCTCAAAAAGACTTGCCCCGTGGTCTTCAGCTGTAAGGTCTTGGACTATTCTACACCCCTTATTACTGAAGAAAAAGATTGTTCGCCCACTAATCACCACATGCCATAACCCCTCCCTCTCCTGTTAAAATTCCCAAAGCATTAAAAAAAAAAAACCCCTAGACCAGGGATATGCAATTAGCGGACCTCCAGCTGTTGCTAAACTACAAGTCCCATCATGCCTCTGCCTCTGGCTGCCATGCTTGTGGCACTAGGAGTCGTGCTATGCCTCATGGGAATTGTAGTTCTGCAACAGCTGGAGGTCTGCTAATTGCATATCCCTGCCCTAGACTGATTCATTGGAGCCAGAGTGTATGGACTGGTGCTTGGGTGACGGAAAGCTTTTTTACTGTTAGCGAAGATCCAGCTAGTTACCAGCAGTCCCTACGGGGGTAGTGCCACACACCAATCATAGTGATCATGTGATCAAGGATGCCAGGGCTGATCATGAAGGGATTATAAAAAAACAAAAACTCTAGTATCACTCCAATAATAAGGCCAACACTTTCCAAACAAATTCTATTTCTGGAGTGTGTTAGGCTAAATACTTTTGAAATCAAAAGGCTGGTAACCAAATTACTGCATTTAAAATGACAAAACTGGTGATTTCCTAGTGTTAATAATTTGGCAATGATGATATCAGTTTAAAGAGTAAAACCACTGTTATGGTGTCTTTCCGCACTTAGGATTTATCGCTTTCAGGATGGCAAGTTTTGTATTTGTATAGCCATTAGCCAACATTGCTGCAGACGGCAAGGCAAGCTAGGAAAGCTACTCTGCACTAGGAATTCCCCCAGCAATAGTGGTCTGTTAAGAGCAATAATAAAATACCACTGACTGTGTTCTGATAGCCACAATTTTCAAAATGACATATGTATATTATTCTCTGCTGCATGCTAAATGGAGCTACATCAAGGAATTTAATCTGACGCACAAGGATTTATTTAATCCATTCAGATAGCATCAGCACATAAGGAAATGTTTTACGAAGTATATCAAACACATATCAATCCCTTCCCCGTGAGAGAGCTTGCAATCTAAAGTCCCTCCTGCCATAGTCATATATGTTTGAGCCAAGCTTTGGGCAGAAACAAATTATCCCAGCAGTATGTTTTTGGACCTTGCACATTAACCAAAGCACCTGGAGGAAAATTCCCGGGACAGGAAACTGGAGCAAATCTCCCCAGTGGGGACACAGATAACAATAAACCCCGACAGATGTTCCATACCTTTTCTTATTATATCCAAAAAGAAAAAAAAATGGGAGTAGCAAGGCTTTAAATCAGTAGTGTAGGAAAACATTTACATTTAGTTACTGTACATTTAAATTGGAAGTTTATGAATATGTATTATCTTTCCAGCCAAAGCACTTCAAATTGTGTTTATCTAGTTGTCTAATCCAGACATCCCTGGTAGCTAACAAAGCCAGATTCTGACCTCACTTTTCTCTACAACAGTTAAATAAAGCTTGGACAAGGATCAGCCCAGCCTGAGACTGGATAGTGAAGGAGCCCTGTGTACTGTAGAATGCGGTATATAGACTATTTGGCCTAGGGCCCATTCATACTGGTTTAGTGTCATTCATTCTTCATGGAACCCCAATGCACCCGTGTTGCAGTGCATTGTATCATATGATAAACATAAATATATAATATATCACAATTGCAAAGGTAAGATGCACTGGACGATCCTTGAAGTGCAAGCAATCTAGTCCTTCCCACGGACAGATATGTAGAAACAACGATGCGGATTGCTGCACAAAATTCTTTTATTTCCAAAAAGAATTATATCAGATAGAAATATCAAAAAAGTACCAGGTACAACTGGCAGTCGATGTTTCGGGCTATGAAGCTAGCGCCCTTTCTCACAATCTCATGTCTGTAACTGGTAACACACTTCACGTAACATTTATCAGAATCACAGACTCCTTAATCACAATAATATATTCAGCTGGAATCAGTTAAACCACATTTAACTCTATATTTCTTAATCCTACTATTAATCACTTTCAAGTGGTATCGGAGCGATTTTATAGGTCATGGGTACATCTGATTTCTCACTAGATAAAAAAGAATACATTATTAATCGATCGAATGTTCGATAACAATCATAAGTCAGTAAAATAAGCAATTCATTAACCACCATAGATATCAGCACCATCTTAACATACACTAAGGCCGCGTACACACGGGCGGACTGTTCGCCCAACTTTGTCCGCTGAACAGTGTTTGGGCGGACAGTCCGCTCGTGTGTGGGCTTTCAGCGGACAGTTTCAGCGGACAGTTTGACGAACAAGGTTTTTCGGAATTTCCGAAAAACTGTCCGCTGAAACCTTGTTTCAGCGAACAGTCCGCTCGTGTGTAGGCTTGTTCGTCAAACTAAGTTCCGCGCATGCTCAGAAAGGATTTACAGGCCGAAAGTTATAATGCAGTGTATAGGACGTCGTATTTTTCGTCCCGTCGTACGTGCCGTTCACGTCATCGCGCACGGTTTCAGCAAACTGTTCGTCCGTCGTGTGTGGCCATGTCCGTCCATGCTAAGTTTGAGCGGACTGTTTGCCGAAACTGTTTGACGGACAAAGTTGGGCGAACAGTCCCCGCGTGTGTACGCGGCCTTACTATTCATTTTGACATACACTCATTAAAGAAACAGGTACAGGTCAAATTCAGGGTTTAACCCTTTTGGCTGAAGCGCGTCCAAACGATCGATCCAATAAACTTCTCGATTTTTTTAAATCAATTCCCTGTCTCCTCCTCGCCTATTTACGGATACTCCATCAATAACCATATATCTTAATTGAGATACAGTGTGTTTGGACACGCTTCAGCCGAAAGTGATTGATAGTAGGATTAAGAAATATAGAGTTAAATGTGGTTTAACTGATTCCAGCTGAATCTATTATTGTGATTAAGGAGTCTGTGATTCTGATAAATGTTATGTGAAGTGTGTTACCAGTTGCAGACATGAGATTGTGAGAAAGGGAGCTAGCTTCATAGCCCAGAACGTTGACTGCCAGTTATACCTGGTACTTTTTTGATATTTCTATCTGATGTAATCCTTTTTGGAAATAAAAGAATTTTGTGCAGCAATCCGCATCGTTGTTATATAGCCAGGGTTCGCCATCACTTCCCTAGTTTTACATTCTTTCTACCAGATAGAATTTGTATATATATTGTGTGATATTTATATACCAAATTATATTAACTGCAGCTGCTCCTTTAAGTCTGAACATCTAATAATGAAAACCAAATAGAAATATTATGGCGCTCACACTTATTGCAACACATTACAAGTAAGAATAAACCTTATATACTCCATGAATATAAGTGAAAAAAAGTCAAGAAACGTCCAAGTAGCAGACTTGGGCCCAACACCACTAAATAGTATGTTTTCAAATGAGCCTCTTCTGTTTACCGTATATACTCGAGTATAAGCCGAGATTTTCAGCCTCTTTTTTGAGGCTGAAAGTGCCCCCCTCGGCTTATACTCGAGTCATTGCCGTCTGACTGCTCGATCAGCGTATCGAGCAGACAGACGGCGGACATACTACAATTCGAAAGCCGCGCCTCCGCCTCCGCCTGTGATAGGCGGAACACTGAATTTCCCAGCAGCCTGTGTTCCGCCTATCACGGACATCGTCTCATCCTCGTCCGTAGTACGAGGATGAGACGATGTCCGTGATAGGCGGAACACAGGCTGCTGGGAAATTCAGTGTTCCGCCTATCACAGGCGAAGGCGGAGGCGTGGCTTTTGAATTTTAGAATGGCCGCCGAGGCGCCGACGAAGAGCGGCGATCCTGGCAAGGCACGGGACGGAGGCAAGGCAAGGCACGGCACGGGACGGGACGGAGGCAAGGCACGACACGGGACGGAGGCAAGGAGGCAAGGCACGGCACGGGACGGAGGCAAGGAGGCAAGGCACGGCACGGGACGGAGGCAAGGAGGCAAGGCACGGGACGGAGGCTCGGGACACAGGCTCGGGACACAGGTAGGCTGGACACACACACACACACACACACACACACACACACACACACACATGGACACACACACACAGGGATGGATGGATGGAGACACACACACACAGGGATGGATGGATGGATGGAGACACACACACACAGGGATGGATGGATGGATGGAGACACACACACACAGGGATGGATGGATGGATGGAGACACACACACACAGGGATGGATGGATGGATGGAGACACACACACACAGGGATGGATGGATGGATGGACACACACACACACAGGGATGGATGGATGGATGGAGACACACACACACAGGGATGGATGGATGGATGGACACACACACACACAGGGATGGATGGATGGATGGACACACACACACACAGGGATGGATGGATGGATGGACACACACACACACAGGGATGGACGGACACACAGGGATGGACGGACACACAGGGACGGACACACACACAGGGATGGACAGGCATGTCTCACCCTCGGCTTATACACGAGTCAATAAGTTTGCCAGTTTTTTTGGGGGTAAATTGGGGGCCTCGTCTTATATTCGGGTCGGCCTATACTCGAGTATATACGGTAATTCCTTCCACCATATACTTCACCACATGTGCTAAAAATGTGCATTCACCGCAGAGATATGACCCCTAGTTGAAGGAAAGTCAAAGGCCCTTGTTTCTCCATGAAAGCCTTGTGCCAGAACTAATTTAGGGTCTTCCTCCACTTTCCATAAATGCTTCCCACTCTCTCCAGTCACGTAGCCACTAACAGGAAAATGACAAAGAAGCTACATCATTGTATAGTATTTATTAGTTAAAAATGGTTTCCCATAAAGTATAATAAAATCACACTGACATTTAATAGTGCCCTTAGACCAGCACCAGTGTATACAGCTGTGTTACTAAAGGCCACTTCATCGCTCTGTTTACATGAGTCGGCGTGTGTTCCTATTACAGGAAGTCTAGAACTTAATGTGACATTACACAGGAAATGGAAATGACAGCAACATGAGCTTCAATGTGTTCCACCAAACATGGCATCTTCCGGACGTCTGGTGCTGCCATTTTAACTGGAACTTATATAGTGCTGATTGTTGTCTAATTGGTGAAGAACATGGCTGCTAATTCAACTGTGTACTCTGTTAAGGTTTCTGGCTATATATTTATAAATCTAACTTCCGTCTATTTACAAAGAAATATTAAAATAATACATTTGTAGATAATAATAACGAGTCTACTTAATAAACCAGTTTTTAAAAACACACTTTGAATTACCTACATGTAAGCAATGGTACGTCCCACTCTACATATAATCTAGTAACCACCCCAACATCTAGTCAACCAAGGACCACCACAAGTGCACAAAAAGGATGATGTGGGCAGCCCAAAGACAGCTGCAAAAAGAATGTTTATGTCAGACATAGGAATAATAGGACTATAAACATAGCATGGTTATGACATACAGTTGTGCTTATAAGTTTACATACCCTGGCAGAATTTATGATTTTGGTAATTTTTCAGAGAATATGAATGATAATACAAAAACTTGTCTTTCACTCATGGTTAGTGTTAGGCTGAATCCATTTATTATCAATCAACTGTGTTTACTCTTTTTAAACAGACAACAGAAACTACCCAAATGACCCTGATCAAAAGTTTACATACACCAGTCCTTGATACCATGTATTGTCTCCTTTAACGTCAAAGACAGCTTGACGTCTTTTATGGTATTTGTGGATGAGGCTCTTTATCTTCCCAGATGGTAAAGCTGCCCATTGCTCTTGGTAAAAAGCCTCCAGTTTCCGTAAATTCTTGGGCTGTCTTGCATGAACTGCACGTTTGAGATCTCCCCAGAATGGCTCAATGATATTGAGGTCAGGAGACTGAGATGGCCACTCCAGAACCTTCACTTTATTCTACTGTAGCCAATGACAGGTCGACTTGGCCTTGTGTTTTAGGTCATTGTCATGTTTGAATGTCCAAGTACGTCCCATCCGCAGCTTCCTGGCTGATGAATGCAAATGTTCCTCCAGTATTTTTTGATAACATACTGCATTCATCTTGCCATCAAGTTTGACCAAATTTCCTGTGCCGTTGTAGCTCACACATCCCCAAAACATCAGCGATCCACCTCCATGGTTTTACGGTAGTAATGTACCTTTCATCGTAGACCTTGTTGACTCCTCACCAAATGTAGCGTTTATGGTTGTGGCCAAAAAGCTCAATTTTTGGTCTTATCATTCCAAGTGACTTTGTGCAGAAGTTTTAAAGCTTGTCTCTGCAGTATGGCGTATTGAAGCGGGATAATTTGTGGCATTTGCGTAGTAATGGCTTTCTTCTGGCCACTGAACCATGCAGCCCATCTTTCCTCAAGTGTCATCTTATTGTGCATCTTGAAACAGCCACCACACATGTTTTCAGAGTGTACTGTATTTCACCTGAAGTTAGTTGTGTTTTTTTCTTTGCATCTTGAACAATTTTCCTAGCAGCTGTGGCAGAAACTTTAGTTGGTCTACCTGACCGTGGTTTGGTTTCAACAGAACCCCTCATTTTCCACTTTTTGATTAGAGTTTGAACACTGCTAATTGGCATTCTTAATTCCTTGGATATATTTTTATATCCCTTTCCTGTTTTATACAGTTCAACTACCTTTTCCCGCAGATCCTTTGAGAATTCTTTTGCTTTCCCCATGACTCAGAATCCAGAAACATCAGCGCAGCAATGGATGAAAGATGCAAGTGTCTGTCTGTCTGTCAGGAGTCAAGAAACTCATTGAACTTTTATACACACACACACACACACGCAAACAGATCACAGGTGAGGATGGTTACCTTTAATAGCCATTCAAACCCCTTTGTGTCAACTTGTGTGCATGTTATCAGGCCAAAATCACCAGGGTATGTAAACTTTTGATCAGGGTCATTTGGATAGTTTCTGTTGTCATTATGATTTAAAACAAGTAAACACAGTTGATTGATAATAAATGGCTTCAGCCAAACATTAACCATGAGTGAAATAAATGTTTTTGTGTTATTCATATTCTCTGAAAAATGGGCAAGTATTTGAAACGTGCTGGATAATTCTGGGTTATGGGACAAATACCGTAACATCAATAATATAATACATTAACTGTGGCCTTTTCCGAGTCAATATGGGTATTTAAAATGATGTATGATTGAAAGTTGTTATGTTGTAAAATTATGTCAGCGCTGATGTGGTTCTAATTGGGTTAACACATTTATGATGTATTAATAAACATACTACATTTTATGTAGATATATTGTCAATATTGGTTGCCTGAAAAGTCCCATGGAATTGGCAACAAATGTGTTCTTGTTCTGTGTTTCACGCTTTAAGAGTTAATTATTGCCACTTATAAAGGGGAGGTCACTTAGTGCATTGCACTCAACATACCAGTGTGAATGGGCCTAATCTCTATCCACTCTATCCAAGTTGAAATCCTTCTGTGCAAAGAATTACGAACATAGGTGTGCACAGCCTGTTGGATTACGATGTGCTCCCCAAAGCTCAAACACATATGCCTGTCTGTGTATATATACTGATGGTGTCAGTAGAGCGGTGGATGGTGTCAGTAGGTCAGAGATTGGTATCAGTAGGGCAGTGGATGGTATAAGTAGTTTTTATTATTTTATTTTTTTTATTTTATTTTTTTACAATTTTTTTAGGAGCCCCATTAGGGGGCTTTGGTGAAATATCTGGGGGCTAAACAAGGGGAATCTGCGCCACATGGGGTGATTAGGGTGTGCTAAGGAACACCCTGTGTGCACAACTATGATGAACAAAGGCAATTTTTACAGGTAGGGATTTTTGGTAAATAATACATAACATGGGACAATTATATGCCTACGCTTCTATTTTAATGTGGAATAAAAAAAACAACATGGGACAATTATTTGTCCCATGTTTTAATGTGGAATAAAAAAAAAACCTATGTGAGAAGGCTCTGAAGGAAGCAGCTGTTCCTCAACTCATGGGCTGCACTCAAATGCTTTGCTACATCACAGAAACCCTTTGGGATTTAATGTATTATGTATGTCTCTTCTTGTTGTTGGTTACTGTTTTCTTTTCTTTTTTTTTTTTTTTTTAATATAGGCGTAAAGGATCATCTTCCATGACTCTACAATGGTTATTCTACATGAATAAACAAGAAACAGATACTCCCTTGTATTTTTTTCTGTACTGTATGGTGATAAAGCCAACAGGGTAAACACAACCCAGCAACAAAGCACATGACAGCAATCATCTTTCACTTTTTACTAGTATGGTCTGATTTCATGTGGTTGAGGCAGAAGAGACCCTGCAGGAAGGCTGTAGTCAGTTATCCAGTTACTGGGACCAATTAAGTTCTTAAGAAACTTCCTTTTAAACAATTTTTGTTGATTTTGGTCTTGGATCACTTGTAATTTGTAGCTTACTTTCTTCCTCTGTGTTTTATTTCTGTCAAACTTTACATTGTGTTTATATACATATTATAAAATATTGCATTATATTTTTGCCATTGCTGCAGGGGTTATTGCTGTAAGTTTCAAGGAGAAATCACACAATTATCTGGACTAGATTGGTTATCGGTGGATCTAACTTTGCTCTCTGTCATGCCATTTAATAAAAGTTTTGTTTTAAATGAAAGCCCCTACATTGATCGTTTTAATTATCTGTAGAACATGGCAAAATAAATCTGATGCTTTCAATTATCTGACTTAAAATAGAACTAAAAGCAAAGCTTTTTTTTTTTCATTTTGGATAGAATAAGGGAGGGTTATATCATCTGTCAGTTTTTCCCTTTCTATGTACCATTGAGGAGATCTCCCTTCACTTCCTGTCCCATACACAACAGGAAGTGGAGAAATTAGTGTCCCTATCAGAAGATTTTTCCTCTATTTCAGTTCTGGTAACAATCCAATATTTGTGATTTATATTCACTTTCATTTGTATTGATAACAGTAAAATGGTCAAATAGAAACGGTGAATCTCACAATAAAAATACAAAAACCTGACAGATGTACTAATCCCTCTACACTCTATTTAAAGTGATTCTAAAGGTTGTAATTTTTTTTTTTTAAACAAACCTGTTATACTAACCTGTTCTGTGCAAAGGTTGTGCACAAAGCAGCCCTGATCCTCTTCTTTTTGCCCCCCCCCACCACCGGCGGTCCTGGCTTTGGTCCTGCCGAGTGCACCCAATATCAAGGCTCTGGGGGCACTTAATAGGCACGTGCGTGAGCCACACTCCTATGAATGGACATTGTCTATTCACACACACAGAGCATTGCTCAACCCTGCTGTGCAAGAGCCAAAGAGTGAATGAGGAGAAAACTGAAAATTTGCAAAGCATGACAGCATACATGAATGGGATAGGCTCCGCCTCTCACCCAATCAGGACTGGTTATACTATATTTAAATAAGTCGCCTCCCCCTAGGTGGCATTCTCGTAACTATTCTCAAATGCGAAACGCACAAGGGAGGGACCTGTATGCTGTCGCGCTTTGCATCAGGAAAGGAAAATTACCGTCAGGTAAGTATAACATTTTCTGTTTTCCTGACACAAAGCATGACAGCATACACGAATAGGATGTAGCACGCCCACAAAACCTATAAGGGAGGGCCATGCTGAAGCATTTGAATATCATTAGATTAGAACTGAAGTCAATTCTCCTGATTCCAATGTTGCCTGCTTGACTTTGCAATAGGCAAAAAAATGGTTTGTAGTATATGAACCTGGTTGGTATCATGTAAAATTCTGTAAAAAGGAAAAATAACACAATGAGGTTGTGTATGTAAAATTCTGGACCTGGAAAGTGATGAATTTATCTTCCTTCTATAAGCCCCTTAGGCTACTCTGACCCGAGATAATGCTATTGTCTTAGCGGACAGTGAAAGTCTTCTTCTGATACTGCCAGGCCTGAAGAGGCCACTGTCTGACCTCCTACAGAAGGACCACTTCCATGTATTTCTTCCACATAGAGTCCATTACTCCAGCTTGTGGTGATGCTGACATTTTAGTTTGGGCATGCCGAAAGGGTGATGTATTGACCCAGAAGCAAAGATGCAGACCCTCGTCTGGTGCTGGTGAAGAAGAAACCAAAGTCACTTTATTTGACTACGATAGCAATAAGGTAGTTTACTGCTTGATGCTTGGATCTCTGAAAGAATTCTCAAAGACGTGATATCCTTAAGAAATACTACTTTAGTGCCACTGAACCTACTAAGGTAGTCTTGTTCAGAAGAATGACCCTAGTTGCAGTCGGAAGCAGAGGATTCATCCTGAAATTCTGCAAGATTTTCCATGTTCTAGTATACCTGGAGTTTGCCGCAGGTTCCCCCAGTTTCCCCAAGGTTTCAAGCAGGGAAGGTGAGATCCCGCAATAAGCCTTTCTAACTTGGTCTCCCAGTTGCTAGATGTAACGTGGCTGAATTTGGATACACTTGGGTCTGCTGTGTAACTGAGGGGGCAGTAAAATAAGTTTGATAGGAGGATTGGCAGGGGGCCTGCATATAGAGGAAATTATCTTTCTATATTCCTCCATGCATCCGCTGAATGCTCAGTTCTCTTCCTTTCACTCCTGCAAGCATTCAGCGGCTGCATGGAGGAATATAGAAGGCTCACTTCCTCTATATGCCGATCCTCCTATCCAGGCACTGTGGCACACAGGGTGGGCTGTATGGGCGGCATCTCCTCCTATGGATCACAGCGCTGGCTGGCTCTGTGTTCGGCGGCCGTGCTGTAACACAGTCCCGTCCCCGTAGACCAGCTCGTGGGATAGGCGGAAATTTCATTCTATCTACTATCACACGAGCCGGTCTGAGGGGACAGGACTGTGTTACAGCGCGGCCGCCGAACACAGAGCCAGCCAGTCATGTGATCCATAGGAGGAGAGAGCAGAGCAATGTAGCCGCTACTAAAAGTGGCCCCAGGGCAGACGGCCTACCAGGAAGTCTCCCGGTATCCCAGTAGGCCAGTCCGGCCCTGTCCTCCTCCACCTCCTGCCGCAACTCCAACACCACAGCCTGGAAGAAAGCATAGAAGTAAGGCCGCGTACACACGCGGGGACTGTTCGCCCAACTTTGTCCGCTGAACAGTGTTTCGGCGGACAGTCCGCCCGTGTGTGGGCTTTCAGCGGACAGTTTCAGCGAACAGTCTGCTGAACAAAGTTTTTCGGAAATTCCGAAAAACTGTCCGCTGAAACTTGGTTTCAGCGAACAGTCCCCTCGTGTGTAGGCTTGTTCGTCAAACTAAGTTCCGCGCATGCTCAGAAAGGATTTACACGCCGAAAGTTGTAATGCAGTGTATATGACGTCGTATTTTCCGTCCCGTCGTACGTGCCGTTCACGTCATCGCGCACGGTTTCAGCAAACTGTTCGTTCGTCGTGTGTGGGCAAGTCCGTCCATGCTAATTTTGAGCGGACTGTTCGCTGAAACTGTTTGACGGACAAAGTTGAGCGAACAGTCCCCGCGTGTGTACGCGGCCTAAGACAAGAGTGTGATGGCCTGGTTTCGGTCTGGTCTGGCAAAAGATACAGGCTGTTGTAAGACCACAGCCTTAGGACATGTCATCTGCTGCTCCTCCCGATCTCTCGGAGTCCTGGACCGTATTGTGCTCCCTATTAAATGGACTCCTCAGGCTACCAATTTGGCCTGTCAAATAATTGATGTCTGCCCTGGGGTACAAAGGCTTTGCCAATTTCAACAGTTTATCCAGCGTTGCCTTCCTCTTTATTTTGTTATGACCCTTAATATATGTCTATTTTAGTTTCACAAATAGCAGGCAGGTACATTTCAAAAATACAATGTCAAATTAACAAGGGACACCAGCCAATCTCCTTGAGGTTAAAGGGGTTGTAAAGGGAATCAAAAAAAAACAAACATGTTATACTTACCTCCACTGTGCAGCTCGTTTTGCACAGAGTGGTCCCACAACCTGGTCTTCTATGGTCCCTCGGTGGCTGTCTCTGCTTCCCCCCGCAAGTACTTCTCACATTCATGCAAGCTTCCTCGCATGGTGAGAAGTACTTGCGGGCGCGCTCCCGTGATACAGCCGTCGGCTATAGCCGCTCACTGTATCACTCGGCTCCGCCCCCCGGCATGCTGCGTCATTGAATGCGATTTACAGCAGTGCGAGCCAGTGGCTGCGCTGCTTTCAATCCATCCACTCTAGCCAATCAACGGCCAGGCTGAGCAGCGAAGAGGATGTCGGAGGCGAGCGTGGGACTTTCGAGGGGTCAGGTAAGTAAAACAGGGGGGCTGGGGGGGCCTGCACTGTCAGATGTTTTTTCACCGTAATGCATAGAATGCATTAAGGTGAAAAATGTTTACCTTTACAACCCCTTTAAAATATATAAGATAATAATGGTGTTGTGGTAACTTGACACACCAAATTACAAAAAATATTATGGAGATCACCAGAAAAACAAAATGTAAAAAAATAATAAGGAGAACTTGATAAAAAAAAAGAAAAAAAAAGATCACTATAAAAAAAGAAACATTATTCTGCAGATCTGGCAAAAAAATAAATAAAGATTATTCAGGAGATCACGAGAAATAATAAAGAAATAAGTTTGTCAGAACTCTGTGTGAATATCAGCAGCAAAACAACTTCATTATTCTAGCATTATAAAGAATAAGAGAATGCACAGCATTAAAAAATTAAAAAATTAGCAGCGTGACGAATGTGCTATCTCCATTATGAACACTAGTTTTACCAGACCGAGTCTTGTACTTGATTCAGAGCATGCGTGGAATTTTCTGCGTCGGAATTGTCTACATACGCTTGGAAGTTATGACAATGTATTTTGTTGTCGGAAAATTTAAGATCCATCTCTCAAACATCTGTTGCCCAGAAATTCCGACACAAAATGTCTGATGGAGCCTACACAAGGTGGAAACTTCCGACAACATGCTCACATCTAACATTTGGGGTTGCAAATTCCAATAGTGTGTACGCAGCATAAGAGTTGCTAAAGTCGATTATGAATCCAGGTAGTGGCTACCTGCCTCCAAGACAATCGTTCTTATGCCGTGTACACACGACCGGACTTTCTGGCAGACTAGGTCCGACGGACTTTCGCCAAACTTCCGCCAGACTTTCCGAACGGCCTTGGCCACACACAATCACACCAAAGTCTGATGGATTCGACTGTGATGACGTACGACCGGACTAGAATAAGGAAGTTCATAGCCAGTAGCCAATAGCTGCCCTAGTGTCGGTTTTTGTCTGCCAGACTAGCATACAGACAAACTGATTTTTTGACTGGACTTGAGTCCGTCGTAAAAATTTTAAATATGCTCTAATGCCGCGTACACAGGACCGGACTTTCTGGCAGACTAGGTCCAACGGTCTTCCCGACGGACTTTCGGCAGATTTCTGACAGACTTTGCTAGCGAACGGACTTGGCCACACACAATCACAGCAAAGTCCGACAGATTTGAACGAACGATTCGATTGAACGACTGGACTAGAATAAGGAAGTTCTTAGCCAGTAGCCAATAGCTGCCCTAGTGTTGGTTTTTGTCTGTTGGACTAGCATACACACAAATGGATTTCTCTATAGGAACTGCTTCCAGTGGAAAAATTTGAAACATGTTCTATTTCTAAAGTCCGTCTGATTTTTAGACAGCAAAGATCCAATGAAGCGGCGGATTTGTTCTGTCGGACCTTTGCTGTCGAAAAGTCAGATCGTGTGTACACGGCTGGTGTTTAGATTGTTTCCTGCAAGTTTAAAATTCTCTGGGCAGGTTGAGGCTGGGAGTAAGTACACCACACCAATGACTTTCAGTATTCAATATAGTATTATGTATTATTTAAAAAACCTTCAGTCAAGGAGTGAAACTAATGAATTTTTTTAATTTTGTATTTACAGATAATGAAAAAATTGTTTTTTTTTTACTTGCATGCTAAGAGCAGTCACAAGACTCTTTGTAGTATGAGTAACATTATGCTATATTACTCCTGCTTCTACCCAACCCCAACATATTTCATAGTTACTACAAAACAAGAGAAAGAGGGTTCCATTAGGTTTTGTTTCTGTTAACGCCCCACCTACTTGCTATCATATGACAGGGTTCTGTCTGAATAGAATTTTCATGTAAGTACAGATTCTTGTCATCCTCTGTTTTGGCACTAATTCTCTGCTTGCTAATGTCTAAGGCCTCTTTCACACTGGGGCGGGAGCGGCGTTGGCGGTAAAGCAGCGCTATTTTTAGCGGCGGTATGCGGCCGCTAGCAGGGCAGTTTTAACCCCCACTAGCGGCTGAAAAAGGGTTAAAACTGACCGCAAAGCGACGCTGCAGCGGCACTTTGCCGGCGGTATAGCCACACTGCCCCATTGATTTCAATGGGTAGGAGTGGTTTAGGAGCAGTGAATACACCGCTCCTTCACCGCTCCAAAGATGCAGCTAGCAGGACTTTTTTCACCGTCCTGCTAGCGCACCGCTCCAGTGAAAGGGGCCAGATTTTTTCAGGCGCTATACAGGCGCTATTTTTAGCGCTGTAGCGCCTCAAAAAATGTCCCAGTGTGAAAGGGGCCTTATGCTAATGTCTGCTTCCTGTTGCCTCCCTGTAGGCTCCTAGTCCCCCAACTTTGTAGTTGAATAACATGCATGCTACTTTTCTTGCTTGGTTTGCTATTACTGTATTCAGTACTCATAAGTGGCAGCCCATCAATGGGGGGCACAGAGGCGTAGCCCCCCTAAAGCTACTTATTCATTTTTTTTTTTAATAAATAAAAAAGAGCCCCTTTAAGTGTGTATGTTAAGGGCGCCAGACAAAGGGGTGCTATTGGAGGCATGACGCATGTGTAAACACGTGATTGGGGCTAAGAAGCTCTATTGGCATAGTTTACAGTGTCCTTGGGGCTATGAGCTCTGCGCCCCAACACTCCATCTCTAGCAATTAGGTTTCATGTGATTGTTTTTGATTGGCAGGTCCTTAGGGCAGGGCTTTTATCGGACCTGCAGCAGCATTGGCTCACATGCTGCCTGTCTCCTTTAGCAAGTGAGGGGAACCAGCAGCAGAAGAATGATGGCAGACTCAGGGCAGACAGGCAGCTATAGGTCCGTGTAGAGGCAGAAGCAGCAGTCCATTCATCTCTCTGTAACAACAAGGACTCGGCAACCAGAAGTGCACACAGAGGGATCACAGAGAAATCTCCAGGTACAGTACATGCTGTAGGGCCAGGACTGGAGGAGGGCAGAAGGGGCACCTGCTATTCTACTTGCACTGTGTCCTGAGTGAAACTACAGAAGCATATTTAACCCCCAACTTTGCTTTCCCTCTCTCCCTGCAATGCACATCTGTACACCTTCCCTATCACACCAATCCTTCTCCCCCCTTCACTATCTCCTGTTTGCTCTCCCCTGGAATATACTGTATCTTCACTACTCACATCCAGCAGCCTCCGGTCTCAGATCTGACCATTTCAATCACTGCCTGACTTCATTTCCATCTCAGATTACTTTTTATCTCTTCTAAACTATTCAGCAGCTCAGTACATTCCCTGCACTTATTGAAGGTGGCCGTAGTACGAATTAAATTAAAAAGGAATCATCTATTCCAGTGATGGCAGACCTTGGCACTCCAGATGTTTTGGAACTACATTTCCCATGATGCTAATGCACTCTGCAGTGTAATTGAGCATCATAGGAAATGTAGTTCCGTAACATCTGGAGTGCCAAGGTTCACCATCACTGATCTATTCTATGGCCACCTTAAATGAGTGTAGAGAATGTACTGAACTGCCGAACAGTTTGGAAGAGATAAAAAGTAAAGTAATGTGGGATGGAAAGGGTGTCAGGGAGACAGTTAGTGATTGGACCCCTAGAGAGGAATGCCCAGACCTGAGACCACACTTGTAAAGAAGAACTTAGCACAGGGATGGTGGGACCTCTCATAATGGGGAACAGCTGGTGTACAGACCTTGGAACTCAGCACAGGGATAATTAGAACACCTCATAATAGGCACAGCAGGTGTACAGACCCGGGAACTTGGCACAGGATGATGGGAACATGTGGTGTTGTAATACTCAAGGGGAGTAGCAGAATGTATTTTGGGGCGTCATTTGTGGTATACACATGCAGGGCCGCTGATAGGCCAGTACAACTGGCCCTGTTGTACCGGGCCCGGCCAGCAGGGGGGCCCCGGGCAACCTGAACCTGATTAGTCATTAAAAAAAAAAATCCTCCAGCAATGACCGATCAGAGTCCTCTTTACTGATAGCTATGTGGAGAAAAGGTGGCGGCAGGGGAGGGACTATTTTTTCTATCTCGGGCACGGAAGAATCTCTACCGCGCCCACGCCTCATCTCCTCATGCTGGCTCAGCTGGCTAGTGCCGTCCCCCTGGCGCTGCTGAGCTATTCCTCTTTTCACGTGAGAGAAGTATCAGTGAGGCGGCGACTCAGACGAGCAGCGGCAGCAGAGGACAAAAAAGAAGCAGCTGGCATCGGCATCCCACCTGACTGTAGTTGTTTGTGCACACTCCGGTTCAGGCAGCAGCAGGATCAGGGAAGAAGTGACTCCTTGGGCCCAGCTAACAATGACAAAGGTGTGTGCTTGCTTGGGGGGGGGGGGGGGGGGGCTTCAAGATCTACTACTACTGCAGAAGCACCAATACATTATGGCATTAATGGCATGGGTGGCACTGTCTGCAGGTAGCACATGCGTTATGGGCTGCCTGCAGAGACAGTTCCACCCATGCCACCAATTCCGTAATGTGCTGCAGACAGTGCCACCCATGACGTTAACGCATTTGCTGCCGGCAGAGACAGTGTCACCCATGCTGCCAATGGCATTATGTCATTGGCTGCATGGGTGGCACTGTCTGCAGCACAATATGGCATTGGCAGCATGGGTGGCACTGTCAGCGGGTAGCACATGCTTTATGGCATTGGCGTTATGGGTGGCACTGTCTGCAGCACAGTAAGGCATTGGCGGCATGGGTGGCACTGTCTGCAGGTAGCACATGTTTTATGGCCCATAACGCATGTGCTGCCTGCAGAGACAGTGCCACCCATGACGCTGATCTCGTAATGTGCTTCAGACAGTGCCACCTGTGCCTCCAATGCCGTAATGTGCTGCAGACGGTGCCACCCATGCTGCCAATGCCATAATGTGCTGCAGACAGTGCCACCCATGCTGCCAATGGCATTATGGAGGGGCCAAGGTGGGGCTAAAGGAGGGACCAGGGGAGGGGCCAGGGGTGGAGCTGAAGGGGGCCCCGTCAGGTAGGCTGTATGGGGCCCCATGATTTCTATCAGCGGCCCTGTACACATGCCATGTGAGAGAAATAACCTATTAAATTGACAATTTTGTGGGAAAAAAAAAATCTTAATTTTGCAAAGAATTGTGGGGAAAAAATTACAACATCAAAAACCTCACCATGCATCTTACTAAATACTACTGTCTATTTTCCAAAAAGGGGTCATTTGGGGGGTATTTGTACTTTCCTGGCTTGTTCGGGTCACAAGAATGAGATCACCAGTACATCAGATGTGATCAATTTTGTATGATTCGCAGCACAGCTTGTAGACTCTCTAACTTTCACAAAGACCAAATAATATCCACTAATTTGGGTTATTTTTACCAAAGATATGTAGCAGTATAAATTGTGGCCAAAATTTACGAAGAAAAATTAATAATTTGCAAAATGTTATCACATCATTGAGAAAAATGTGTTTTTTTTTCTCAATTTTTGGTCTTTTTTCATTTATAGCGCAAAAAATAAAAACCCAGAGGTGATCAAATGCAACCAAAAGAAAGCTCTATTTGTATGAAAAAAAGGACAAAAAAATGATTTTGGGTACAGTGTTACATGACTGAGTAATTGTCATTCAAAGTGTGAGAGCACCGAAAGCTGAAAATTGGTCTGGTCACGAGGGGGGTTTAAATGCCCAGTTGTCATGTGGTTAAACTTATTGGCTTCTGAAAATGTTCCCTAACTGGCTGCTATAGCTTCAATACTTTCCAAGTCACTGACCTGAGAAAAGCTTGCAGCAAAAAAGTGAAGAGTGAAGTCAAACCTCCCAATCTGGATTACTGTTCTACATCAGTGATTCAGCAAGTATTAAAGTAATATAAACAACATGACAGATAAGCGACTTGCATTTTAAAAATCATGGCCGCAATGGTAGTTTACATATTTCTCTCAGTACAGGTTTATTTTAATGAAACCATCTAAAATAGGGATGAGCTTCGTGTTCGAGTCGAACATACGTTCGACTCGAAAACATCGGCTGTTCGCCCGTTCAGCGAATTCCGAACGTTATGGGCCGTTCGCGCCAAATTCGTGTGGCGCTCACGGCCCACAATGCACTGCGTCATCGCAGTGCATTGCTGGCTCATGATTGGCCAAGCATGCACTGTGACCCTGCATGCTTGGCCAATCACAGCGCCAGCAGTGAGGAGAGCCATGATTGGCCACAGGCAGGATGCCTGTGGCCAATCATAGCTCAGGCTGTGTAGTACACGCCCCACACTATATAAGGCCGCCAGCGTGGCGGCCTTGTGTAGTGTGTTGCGTCTGAAGCAGTTAGTGGGTGTTCTGTGTACCTTCAACACAGTACACACCGATCGTTATCGGCCGATTTTCGATCTTGCTGTTGTGTAGTGGTTGTTGTCTGCGTGCCCTGACCGCAGTATACACCGTTATATTCACCTCACCTATATAGCTAGTGATCTATCTTTTATAATAGAGCTTGCAGTCAGTAGTGTTAGGAGCTTGTGCGTGCTATCTGCGTGCTCTGTACCCAGTACACACCGTATCCACCTACATAGCTCTTCTCTATTTGAGCCCACTTGCCATCTGCAGGAGTTATTGGAAGTTGTGTGTGCCTCCAGCACAGCACAGTATACATCTGTATATACCCCTTTATCTCTGGTGTTCTATAATAAAGGCATCTGCAGGAGTTAGTGGGTGTTTTGTGCCTCCAGCACAATATACACCTGTATCTACCCTTTATTGCTGTTCTCTAATAGAGCCATCTGCAGGGCTTAGTGGGTGTTGTGTGACTCCATTACAGTATACCCCTTTATCTCTGGTGTTCTATAATAAAGGCATCTGCAGGAGTTAGTGGGTGTTGTGTGCCTCCAGCACAATATACACTACCCAACTGCTGTTTTACCCAACTCCCTTCAGGCCATCACCATGTCTGGAAGGCCAGCAAGGAGAGGCAGACAGGCGCGAGCCGATAAAAGAGGGCAAGCAGGCTCTGTGTCTAGAGACAACAGTGCTGGTCGTGGAAGCGGTGCATTGTCCTTCTTTTCGGCAGCTGGACATGTTGAACCGCAACATGCCAATGACTTGGTAGAGTGGATGACCAAGCCCTCTTCATCCTCCTCATCCTCTCTCACCTAGTCTCAGGGTACTAGCAAAGCAGCTGCCAACGCATCGTCTTCCCTCGTCTCAATGTCATCATCAGTGACTCCTTCCCTAGACCCACCACGTCCTCCTGAGGAGTCTCCTGAACTCTTTGAGCACAGTGTTGGGTACATGCTCCAGGAGGATGTCCAGTGTTTTGTAGCCTCTGATGATGACACTCAGCTAGAGGAAGGCAGTAGCGTGAATGCAGAGAGAGGGGATGCTCAAGAAGGACAGCAATATGGCAGTCATGTTCCACAAGCTGCAGCATATTGCCAGGTTTGCTACAGCGATGAAGAGGGAGGGGATGATGAGGGCACTGACTCCACGTGGGTGCCTGGTAGGAAAGAGGAGGAGGAGGCACATGTCCAACGAGGCAGGATGCCCTCCGGGGGCCAGCTTGGGGGCAGCACACCGACTGAATCACACCGCAGAGCTCCGCCTGTGCAGGGCACTGCCTCTGCGCGTTATTCTAAAAGTTCTTTGGTGTGGGCCTTTTTTGAGACGAGTGCATCAGATCGCACCGCTGCTATTTGCAACATATGTCTCAAGCGTATCTCGCGTGGCCAAAACATCAGCCGCTTGGGCACCACATGCTTGACCAGACATATGTTGACCTGCCATGCAGCTCGTTGGCAAGCGTACCTCAAAGACCCACACCAAAGAACAAAGTGGACCTCTCCTTGCTCCTCATCAGCTGGCATCTCCAACCCCACTAGACCTTCAGTCCTCTCTGAAACCTGCTCTGAGAGGAATGAAGGTGTAGAATTAGGTGTGTCACAGCCAAGTGCTTCCGGGCACTCTGCTAGCAGTACACCCACGTCCGATTATAGCAGGCAAATGTCCCTGCCCCAGCTGCTGGACAGGCGAAAGAAGTTCACTCCCAGCCATCCACATGCCCAGCGGTTGAATGCTAGCTTGGCTAAATTGTTAGCACTTCAACTGCTGCCTTTTCAGTTGGCAGACTCGGCCCCCTTCCGTGAGTTTGTACAATGTGCGGTTCCTCAGTGGCAGGTCCCCAAACGCCACTTTTTCTCACGGAAGGCGATTCCGGCTCTCTACCGGCATGTGGAAGGCAATGTCCTTGCCTCGCTGGACAGGGCGGTCAGCGGTAAGGTGCATATGACCGCTGACTCATGGTCCAGCAGGCATGGACAGGCACGTTACCTGTCTTTCACGGCCCATTGGGTCACTCTTCTGGCAGCTGGGAAGGATGCAGGACAAGGTGCAGTAGTGTTGGAGGTTGTTCCGCCACCACGCCTCCAAAATGCTACTATTGGTTGTGACACACCTCTCTCCTCCACCCCCTCCTCTTCTTCTTCCTCCATGGCCTCTTCCAGTGCTCTGTCCTCAGAACCAGCGGTGCTCCGTAGGCATTCCAGGGGCTATGCAAGTACGCAGGCAAAACGATGCCATGCCGTGCTTGCGCTGGTTTGTTTGGGGGACAGGAGCCACACTGGGGCGGATGTTTTGTCAGCTCTGCAGGGGCAGGCCGAGAGGTGGTTGACGCCACGCCAGCTTAAGCCAGGAATGGTGGTTTGCGACAATGGCACCAACCTCCTCTCCGCCCTCCGACAGGGACAACTGACCCATGTGCCCTGTGTAGCTCACGTCCTTAACCTGGTGGTGCAGCGGTTCTTGGGCAGGTACCCCGGCTTACAGGATGTCCTGAAGCAGGCCAGGAAAGTCTGTGTGTATTTCCGCCGATCATTTAATGCCTGTGTTCGGCTGGCTGAGCTCCAAAAGGAGTTGAACCTGCCCAAGAACCGCCTTATATGTGACATGCTCACCAGGTGGAACTCAACGTTGGCCATGCTGCAGCGGCTGCACACGCAGCAGAGGGCCATCAATGAGTACCTGTGCGACTACGGCACCAGGACAGGGTCAGGGGAGCTCGGTTTTTTCTCACCACGCCAGTGGGGCATGATCAGGGATGCATGCACTGTCCTGTCACCGTTTGAGGAGGCCACAAGGATGGTGAGCAGTGACAGTGCATGCATCAGTGACACTGTACCTCTTGTCCACCTCTTGGAGCATACGCTGCGTGGAATAATGGACAGGGCACTTGAGGCAGAACAGAGGCAGGAAGAGGAGGACTTCCTTGCCTCTCAAGGCCCCCTTTATCCAGACAGTGTTCCTGCTGTGCCATCCATCACACAGGAAGAGGATGAGGAGGAGGAAGAGGAGGGGGAGGATGATTGTGTCAGCATGGAGGTGGAGGCTGGCACTCAGCATCAGCAGCAGCAGCAGCAGTCTTGTAGGGATGATTTACAGTCCCAAGAAACACGTGGACTTGTACGTGGCTGGGAGGAGGTAGCTGCGGATCATGTTGTCCTTAGTGACCCAGAGGACTCCAGACCGAATGCCTCAGCTAACCTACGCTGCATGGCCTCCCTGATCCTGCAAAGCCTGCGGAAGGATCCTCGTATTCTTCGGATCAAGGAGAGGGACCATTACTGGCTGGCCACTCTCCTTGATCCACGGTACAAGGGTAAGGTTGCCGACCTTATCTTGCTATCGCAGAGGGAGCAGAGGATGAGACATCTCAGGGAGGCCTTGCAGAAAGGTCTGTGCAACGCGTTCCCAGAGACTGGGAGGTTACAAACTCCTGGTCCTGGACAACGTGTTGCTGAGGCATCGGTCAGAAGGAGCGGTGGAGAAGGTGGCCGTCTGACTGATGCTTTCAGACAATTTTTTAGTCCGCAGCCCCAAGGTATGATCGGTTCCAGCAACCATCGCCAGCGTCTGATTTACATGGTGCAGGAATACCTAGGGGCAAGGTCAGACTTGGACACCTTTCCCACCGAAAATCCTCTGGCTTACTGGGTCTTGAGGATGGATCACTGGCCAGAGCTTGCACAGTATGCAATTGAGCTACTGGCCTGTCCTACATCCAGCGTTCTTTCGGAACGCACCTTCAATGCTGCTGGTGGCTTTGTTACTGATCACAGGGTGCGCCTGTCCACCGAATCAGTTGATCGACTGACCTTCATCAAGATGAATCAGTCTTGGATCAACCACAGCTACCAAGCACCTGAAGGTGATGTAACCGAATAATTTTTTTTGAAATATCACATGCCTTCAAGACTGCCTATGCTGATGCTGAGTGACTGTCCTGTTATGTTGATTGTCTATCCTCTTCCTCCTCCGCTGATATGTTGGAAGAACATTTCTGGTTCTGGGTGATGCCATCAGCCCAATTTTTCTGCCCCTGTTTAACAAGGGCATTTAATTAAAATTTTTGATGCAATGCTTTGCAGCAGGGCTAATTCCTGCAATAAAAATAGAGTATATGGGAAAGGTTGCAGTGTGGTGGCACCAGCACCAGTGCCTAAGGCCCAATTTTTCTTCCCCTGTTTAACAGGGGCGTTCAATTACAATTTTTGATGCAATGCTTTGCAGCAGGGCTAATTCCTGCAATAAAAATAGAGTATATGGGAGAGGTTGCAGTGTCGTGGCACCAGCACCAGTGCCTAAGGCCCAATTTTTCTGCCCCTGTTTAACAGGGGCGTTTAATTACAATTTTTGATATAATATTTCACAGGAGGGCCCGTTCCTGTGCCCACCCAGAGTAACTGTGAGGACTTATAGTGTTGTGGCACCAGCACCACAACCACCAAAGGTCAATTTTTCTACCACTGTTCAACAATAGCATGTTATTACAATTCTTGATATAATTGTTCACAGCAGGGCGCTCCAGCGCCCACCAAGAGTCACTTTCAGGGCTTACAATGTTGTGGCAAAACCAACACCTTGTTCCGCCATTTCTGCAGAGCATATAAGGCAGGCCCCTACTTTCAAACATCCAACTTACAAACATCTCCTACTTGCAAATGGAAGGAGACAACAGCAAGTGACATGAAGAAAGATGTACGACAAAACAAATTATACAGGGGTGATAACCCTTCCCTATGTTTTCCAAAAAGCTTAAAAATAGTTCTTTTGACTGGAGCTACACTTTAAAAATGTACCAGTTGAAAATTACAAACAGATTCAACTTAACACAACAAACCTACACAGTCCCTGTCTTGTTTGCACCGCCTGTATACTGCTGTTCTGAGTATATGGGGCCTGGGGGCCACACGCATTTCCTTTTTTTAATATGGGTACGGGGTTCCCCTTAATATGCGTACAAGACCCAAAGGGGCTGGTAATGGGCAGGGAGGGCTACCCATGCCATTTTTCTCAATGATTTTCAACCATACTGCAGGAACCAGATATAACATTAAAACTGCAAGCAGCTTTGTGCAGGGACTGTTCTAAACACGGGAAACACGTGGTACTTCACAGGCATACTACAGACACCCCCCAGGCACCATATTAAAGGAATATTTCACTTTTTTTCCACTTTAATCTTCATTAAAATCAGTGCTCCCGCCAAAACGGCCATTTTTAAAAACATTTTAGGCATTGACCCATGTCCCCTGGGGCAGGAGCCAGGTCCCCAAACCCTTTTTAGGACAGTATCTTGCATATTAGCCGTTAAAATTAGCACTTTTAATTTTGAACGTTCGAGTCCCATAGACTTCAATGGGGATCTAACGTTCGTACGAATTTGGGGTCCGTTCGAAAGTTCTGGTGCGAACCGAACTCGGGGGTGTTCGGCTCATCCCTAATCTAAAAGCTTAAACCTTAAAAAGAAAAATCCACCCAAAGAAAAATATAGAATCAATGGATCATATCCAAGTTCATGATCAACAACCATGATCATTTCAAATTGGACAATAAATCGGCTTGTTATACCCGTTGTCTGTATTCCCTCTTCTGTGGTGTGTACAAAGCAAATTGCATTGCACTCTTCCAAGGGTCACAGTATAATCCATTTGGCTTTGTTTTTGGAGATAGTTGCTCGATGAATCGATTTATAGTTTATTGTATTTCATAATATAATTAACCACTAGGTGTCACTATTGTGATATCAGCAGAAGCTAATCAATCACCATTAGCCCCTGTACACACGGTCGGAGATTTCCACAAACAAATCCGTCGGATTTTGCCCATCGGATTTTGTCCGTCGGATCTTGTCCGAAACTGTTGCATACACACGGTCGGACAAAGTTGGCGAAAAATCCGATCTTTCAGAACGTGATGACGTAATTTCGGGGGACTACATTTTGGGACTACATTCAGGCTAGTAGCCAATAGCTTTGATGTAGGAATTTGATCTGAGCATGCGTGGCACTTGGTCCGATCAAAATTCTCTACACATGATCGGAGTATGTCCGATCGGCCCAGTTGGTCGGGAAATATTTCCAACATGTTGGAAAATTGGGTCCGACGGATATTCTGATGGAATCAGTCCGATGCATACCACACACAGTTGGATTATCCTACGACACGGTCCGATAGGACACATTCCGACGGATTCTCCGACCGTGTATACAAGGGCTTAGTCTTTTGTGTTGCGTATCTTTTGACGCAGCATATCCTGTTGAGTTGCGTTTATCCACGCGCAAGGCTGGTCATAATAAGCCTTTTCTTTTCAAATGTAGATGCATGTGTTTGAATGTAAAACCCCGAATTTGGCCAGAACGCCCATCGATATGAACCTTAATAATATGTATATGTCAGAACACCAACTGCATTGGATATTTCCTATATATTCATGTGGGTAAGGTTTACCCCTTAGGCCGCGTACACACGCGGGGACTGTTCGCTCAACTTTGTCCGCTGAACAGTGTTTCGGCGGACAGTCCGCTCGTGTGTGGGCTTTCAGCGGACAGTTTCAGCGGACAGTCTGCTGAACAAAGTTTTTCGGAAATTCCGAAAAACTGTCCGCTGAAACTCTGTTTCAGCGAACAGTCCCCTCGTGTGTAGGCTTGTTCGTCAAACTAAGTTCCGCGCATGCTCAGAAAGGATTTACATGCCGAAGTTTGCATTGCAGTGTATAGGACGTCGTATTTTTCGTCCCGTCGTACGTGCCGTTCACGTCATCGCGCACGGTTTCAGCGGACTGTTCGTTCGTCGTGTGTGGGCAAGTCCGTCCATGCTAATTTTGAGCGGACTGTCCGCTGAAACTGTTTGACGGACAAAGTTGAGCGAACAGTCCCCGCGTGTGTACGCGGCCTTACTTTTACCATGCATTCAAGTTCGAATAGCAAGCACAGAGTTTGATAAGAGCACCCATCGACATGAACCCTAACATTTCTGCAAGTATTGTATTAAATACTTGTTGAGAAAACCTAGACACAAAATGAGTATTGATCTCTTATGCCCTGTACACGTGTTCGGTCTTTCCGATGGAAAATGTACAGTCAGATCTTGTTGTCGGAAAATCCAATCGTGTGTGGGCTTTATCTGACTTTTTCCGTCAGAATTTCCGACACAAAGTTTGAGAGCCGGATGTAATATGTTCTACAACAAAATCCGATCGTTTAAATTACAATCGTGTGTAGACAATTCCGATGGACAAAGTGCTACGCATGCTCAGAATAAATTGCGAGGCGAAAGCTATTGGCTACTGGCCCGTTTATAGCCCTGTCGTACATGTTTTACATCACCGCGTTCAGAACGATTGGATTTTCTGACAACTTTGTGAGACTGTGTGTATGCAAGACAAGTTTGGGCCAAAATCCTTCGGAAAAAATACTACAGATTTTGTCGTTGGAAAGTCAGACCATCTATAAAGGGCATTAGAGTATAAAGGTTTATTCACACCACAATGCATGCATTAACGGATGTGTGTTGTGTTGCATTGTGTTTTTTGTAAAGTGTTGTAATGCGTTGGTGTGTGTTTTACAAGCGTCTTACAAGCTCTATGCCTAGTACACACAGGCCAAATGTTTGGTTTCGTGTGTGTGTATGGCACCCAGTCCAACAGAAGCACAGGCAAAACCTGGAGATCCTGCCAGCCACAATATTTCCTGTTTCAGACTAAGCCACAGTCCCTGATTGGCAGCAGTGTTGTCAGCCTGTAGTGTTCACTTCTTCAGTTATCTAATAGCTCTAGCAATTAGGAAGCCCAAAGGAGCTGGTACAGCAGACTGACAACATTGCTGATAATTGTAAGGCAGTGCCTTACTGCTGTCAGCCTAAGGGTACATTCACCCCAACTGCTGCATTAAAACCCAGCATCTGGTGTTTGGTGCGGTCCAACCAGATTAGTGCAGTGTTGATGCGCCGATCTCAGCACATTGCACTGTACACTTTTTTTAATCAAATGTTATTGAAATGTCACACAGACATCTCATAAAGTTCAATTGGCCGCTACGCGGTGAAAGGCATTGGCTTCTCATTGCGTTACGCTGAAAAAAAGCATGGCTGCCATACTTTTTTTCAGCATACAATGCCTACAAAACCACCGTAACACAATGGTGTGAACTGGGCACCTCAGGAGACAAGATATTTAGCCAAGTCATGCAGTTGGACTGCGCTGGAATAGCCACTCAACACAGCCACTTCTGGTGTGAATATAAGCAAATTTCGTCCAACAGCGATCACCGCAGGTAACCACTGGCTGTGCAGAGAGCAACAAACAGCTGAGGCCAGTGGTGGGACAAGGCCATCTGGTGCCCAGGGCGAAGATGGCAAACTGCGCCCCCCCCCCCCCCCCCCCCCCACGGTATAAAGAAAGATTCAGTGTCCTTTCAAAACCAGAAAACACTTACAACAAAACTTAAAACAATACAACACTACAATACAACAATACAATACTGTAGCTGCAGCCCCGTCACAGTATATGTACTGCGGCGGGTCAGCAAATGGTTAAATTGTAAGTTCACTTTACAGAAAATCTGTAAGGGGAATTTACATTGGACCCTCCCCCCCCAGTCCTGCTAACCTGGAGTCCAGCGATTCCCCGCACTGACCTTTTTACATTACACATCATCCTGCATCTCTGGACCCCTTTACATTACACATCATCCTGCATCTCTGGACCCCTTTACATTACACATCATCCTGCATCTCTGGACCCCTTTACATTACACATCAGCCTGCATCTCTGGACCCTTTTACATTACACAGCACCCTGCACCTCTGGCCCCCTTTACATTACACAGCACCCTGCACCACTGGCCCCCTTTACATTACACAGCACCCTGCACCACTGGACCCCCTGCATGTTACACAGACCCCCCCTCAGTGCAGAGCCCCGCTTCAGTGTAGCCCCTATTCAGTGCAGACACCCCTTCAGTGTAGCCCCTCGTTTAGTGCAGACACCCCTTCAGTGTAGCCCCTGTTCAGTGCAGACCCCCCTCAGTGTAGCCCCCATTCAGTGCAGACCCCCCTCAGTGTAGCCCCCCGTTCAGTGCAGACTCCCCTCAGTGTAGCCCCCCGTTCAGTGCAGACCCCCCTCAGTGTAGCCCTCCGTTCAGTGCAGACCCCCCTCAGTGTAGCCCCCCGTTCAGTGCAGACCCCCCTCAGTGTAGCCCCCCGTTCAGTGCAGACCCGCTCAGTGCAGACCCCCCTTCAGTACAGATGCCCCCTTCAGTGTAGCCCTCCAGGATCACACAGACAGCCCGCGGCCGCAAGTGGAGGGGTGGGTAAGTGCAGTGGTGTCACCCTGCACCCCCCTCCCCTTGCATCACAATATAGCGTGCCTTTCCATGCCTGTCACTGTGCTGCTGCCTAAACCCAGTGCTGCCACCGCTTCAATCGCGGAGGGGGTGCAAGCTTGACACCCCCCCAGTGTGTGATACCCATGGCGGCACGCCCCCCACTTAGTACGCGTCTGCACATCTTTGCAAGCAGGCGCAGCACTGTAGTGTTGTAGGGGCGGCCGGCGGTGCCCAGAAAGTTTAACAGCACACCCCTTGTACTGGCCCTGGCTGCTGGCAACATTATATTATGTTAAATGCACCTAGCCGTTCAGGGCATCAGCAAGAACCAGAAGATTCCTGCAGCTGCAGTTCGCCATGGCCTAAATTGCTGGTGTGAATGTATCCTAAATCTGCTAGTCTAGCATTACCCTCGCCCAAGACTGACAATACTGCTGTCTGAAGGTGTCTACATTGCTCCTCTATCTAGAGTGCAGATATCCTAAGAAGTATGTTACTGGCTGGATCACCAGGTGAACATAATGGAGAAAAAAAGTCTAAAAAAAAAAAGCGAAAGGAAAACAAATGCTTTGTTTAAGAGCCGGTTCACACAGGGGCGACACGACTTCCAGGACGACTTTGTGAGACGACTTGAACACGACTTAGACACGACCTGGGGCGACTTACAACAAGACTTTAAGTTGCCCCAGGCCAGGCGACTTTTGCCGTGGCCAATCAGAGAATGAGCTCTGAAGGGGGAAATCCACGGCAAATTTACAAAAAAAATTTGGCGTGGGTTCCCCCTCCGAGAGCATACCAGGCCCTTAGAGCTGGTATGGATTCTAAGGGGAACTCCCTACGCTGAAAAAACGGCGTGGGGGTCCCCCCCAGATCCATACCAGACCCTTATCCGAGCTATGCAATAAACTATTTTAACGCTTGTGTGTTGTGTTTTTTTTTTACTTTTTTTACAGGTGAATGGGTAGGGGTACATTGTACTGGGGGGCCAGTATCCGGGGCCCCCTTATTAAAGGGGGCTCCAGGATTCCAATAAGCCCCCCGCCCACAGACCATGACAACCAACGGCCAGGGTTGTCGGGAAGAGGCCCTTGTCCTCATCAACATGGGGACAAGGTGCTTTGGGGTGGGGGGGCCGCGCGGTCCCCCTTCCCCAAGGCACCCCCCATGTTGAGGGTATGCGGTCTGATACGGCTCAGGAGGGGGGCGCTCGCTTGTCCCCACCCCCTTTCCTGGCCTTCCGGGTAGCGTGCTCGGATAAGGGTCTGGTATGGATCCCTAAGGGCCTGGTATGCTCTCGGAGGGGGAACCCACGCAATTTTTTTTCATAAATTTGGCGTGGAGTTCCCCCTTCAGAGCTGATAATTCCGTGAGAGTCGCCTCCGTATAGACGGAGATCCGATTTGTAGGTGACCTCCATTGAAATCAACGGGTACCAGTCGCCTACAAGTCGGATTGAAGTAGTACAGGAACCTTTTCTGAAGTCGGAGCGACTTCAGTAGTGTGCATTAAGACAGCTCTCATTCACTTACATTGATTTTTACATGTTGTCCGACCTGAGGTGACTAGGGGCGACCTGAAGTCGGATCTGAGTCGCCCATGTGTGAACCGGCTCTTAGGGTTTAATACTGCTCTAATAAAACTGTATTGAGGCATACTACCAAGCACACTGAAAATAGATTATTATAGATATATCTTTTAAGTTTATATTTAAATTTACACGCAAATCAAAAAAAAAAAAACCTGTAAGGCAAAGGCATAATGAGCTAGTATGCATCACACACTAGCTTATTATGAAATACTTACCTTAGAACGAGGTCCCCACATCGCATCCCGGTCAACGCCGAGGGAGCTGACATTTTACCCTCTGTGTGTCTTCTTCGCAGCTCCAGCCACTCACAGCATGGGTGTGGGAGTCCTCAGTTCCGCCAAGGTCCGACACGATACACCAGACCTTCACCAGACCTTCACAGCGCATGCACCGCTGATGTCAGCAGCTGCATTCAGGGTGAATAGCCCCTAAAACTTGTAGGTTTAGGAGATATTCATTTTACCCGGGGGCGGACTGACAACTCATGGGGCCCCTGGGCAATAGGAGAAGATTATGGGGCCCCCAGGCAATTGGACATTATGGGCCCCCCAGGCAATAGATTATGGGGCCACACAGTATACACACACACACACACACACACACACACACATGCAGTATACACACACAGACACACAATACACACACACACACAATATACACATACACACACTGAAAAGGTACTGGAGAGACGGGGCAGCTATAATCTTGGGATTTAAAAAAAACACAGAATTGTACATACTGTCCCTGGCTTTATTGAGACTGTCAACCCTGATGGGGCCCCTTAATGGTATGGGGCCCTTGGGTAGTGCCCGAGTGACCCAATGGTCAGTCCGCCCCTGATTTTACCTACAGGTAAGCCTTATTATAGGCTTACCTGTAGGTAAAAATGTCAAAAGAGGGTATACAAGCACTTAAAACAATATATATAATTTTGTATTTTATAGTAACAGCATGCTAAGATTATCTTTAGGCCATAAGAAAGCCAATCAGAAGTTTTCAGCATGCAACAGATATGCTAAAGTCTGATCTGTACACTACATTTCTCCTAAGGTGAAACTTTTCATATAGAGGGCTTGATTTACTAAAGTGTGAAGATGGGTAACTGGACAGTTGAGGCTTACATAGGCACACTTCACTTTTCCTAGCTTCACACTTAAGTAAATCAGACCCAGTGTGTGAGGTTGTGAAAGGTGGTCTAATGATCATTGTGTAAATAATCCTAACCACGCAAAAGAATTCGCTAAAACCATTTTACATGTTTTATGAATATAGCTGGCAGTTTTACAGGGAATATAATATTTAGCTGTAAAATGTGTTTATATAGTTTACATTTCACCAAAATGTGCCTGGTTATCAAATTCTTCATGCTTTAATAATTTCCTGTCTTAAGAGGGAACACATTTGAAAAGTTATTTGCTGCTTACTGTCGGTATCCATGACTTCAGCCATATTACAATAGGCCCAAACCTCAGAAGCTGACTCATGTGCTGTCCCAAGGCTCTAGCAGCATTGTTAACATTCTTCACTATGATTCAGGTTTTGATAAGAGAACCATAACATTAGAAATATACAGTATGTATTTACTTAAAGCAGTTGTATGCCCTGAGCAAAAAAAAAACAAAAACATGTAAGGCAAAGGCATAATGAGCTAGTATGTACCGCATGCTAGCTCATTATGAAATACTTACCTTAGAAAAAAAAAGCCGCACCGTCTTCCGATCACCGCTGAGGGAGCAGACATGTTGCCTCGGCGCTTCTTCTGGGTTCGCAGCTCCAGTGCTGTGAGTGGCCAGAGCCGCGGTGACATCACTCCTGTGCATGCGCAGGGAGTCTTCTGTTCCGGCAAGGGGCTCTGATTTTCCAGCAGCATCTGCCAGACCTTCAGAGTGCATGCACTGCTGACATCAGCAGCTGCATGCAAGGTGAATATCTCCTAAATCGTACAGGTTTAGGAGATATTCATTTTACTTACCGGTAAGCCTGATTGTAGGTAGAATAAAACGACTTTAATAACACACGATAACCACTAAACTAAAAAGAGAGGATGATAGGAAATATTTACTTTTCAGATGAAGCCTGTTCATTCAGTTTAACTAGCTGGTTGGCTGGGTTTGCTGCTACCTTCATATGCCTGATGAAGGGGGACTGTGTGGATTCCCCAAAGGGTGCAGTTTACTGTTGTGATGTGATCACTTAAAAAAATCCTTGGATGCTATTTTGAAGAGCTATGGTGTTATAGTATATGGGGATACAGTTACATAGTTAGGTTGAAAAATACAGTCTATCCACTTCAACCAATAGAAATAAAACAAATAAATGAGAAACTTCCATATACACAATCCTATGCAAACTCTTAATCCAGAAGGCCCAAAAATGCCCTATAAAGCAAGGTCTAATGTGGAGCAGGGGAAAAAAAAAAATCCTGCCTTATCTCCAAGTGGCAATATGTATGTTTTTGGCTGGTGCCCCCCATGGGTTTGAGACGAAACCTGTAGGCTCAGGATTCACAGCCCCAGTGAATGTTTGTGCAGATTCGCCAAGGAGATTTTTTTTCAAACAGTCATATACTGCATGGCTTTTGAACTACGGCCATTAGGCTTAGAAGATCCAATGTTTTTTTTTGGATAACCCGGCCCCCTCACTATAAAGGGGAGGGGGGTAAAAAGCAGCCACAGTTTCAGGAAATTGGAAGCTGTTGTAAGGAACGCAAAGAATAAGTGGACATTAGATTAGAATTAAGTAGGAAATTGTACTTTAATTCATTGCTATTGCTTTAAGCAGTTACCAACACATCCTCTGCTTTTTATGGTTCCTTTTATTAATTTTGTTGCTTTTTGTTTTATTTTGTGGTTGATTTAAGGTCAAGGGACACTTTTATCTGTTGTCCCATACATAGCAAACCTTTTTTTCTTCCTGCAAGGCTTCTTTTACAAAAAAAAACAGAGGGTGGTGCTTTAGGGGTTTAGGTTTAAAGTACTTAACTGGTTCCTAATCATAATGCGGCTCTCTATTTCTGAGAGGATGTTCATGGTCCACAGATCGCGGTAAAGGGCCAATCACAGCATGTGATCAGCTGTGTCCAATCACATGTAAACAGACTTGCCGGTTATCAGCATATCAGCATTTTTTTCTTTCTGTATGAGGAAATGAGAGCCGATAACTGGCAAGTCTGACAGGGCACAGTGAGTACATAGTTTACAATGCTAAACAGGGCACCAAATAATCATGCGGACCAATCACTGCCCATCAGTGCAACTTATCAGTGCCCATAATTGCAGCTTATCAGTGCCCATCAGTGCAGCTTATCAGTCGCCATCAGTGCTGTTTCATTAGTGCAGCCTCATCAATGCTCATCCGTGTGCATCAGTGCAGCCTCATTAGTCTACATCAGTGCAGCCTCATCAATGCAGACCCATCAGTGTAGCCTCATCAGTGAAGAAGAAAAATTACGTATTTTTCAAAAATTTATAAAAGAAACTAAGAAAACACTTTGTTTTTCAAAATGTTCTGTCTTTTTTTTTTTATTGTTTAGAAAAAAATGATAAACCCAGTGGTGATTAAATACCACCAAAAGAAAGCTCTATCTGTCTTAAAAAAACGAATACAAATTTCATATGTGTACAGTGTAGCATGACCGTATAATTGTCATTCAAATTGTGACAGCACTGAAAGCTGAAAATTGGTCTGGGCAGGATGGGAGTAAAGTGCCGGTATTGAAGTTAAATTAAAAGGTTAAAGTAGAACAGTCAGCTGTTACTGACCATCTTTTAAAGTATAATTAAAGGCATCAGGTCTTTATTGCTGTCTGTGTCCCCATTAGGAAGATTCACCCTCTCTGTTCTATTTACCATTATCACAGAGAGTGAAAGTGAAAGAAATCTTAGAAAAGGAGTAGAAGGGAAATATTCAAATGGGGTGTGGTAAAATTTCCTGCGACTCATAAAAATTCCTCACCCCGCCACTTCCGGTGCGGCTCCGTCACTGTAACAGCTGACGGCGGGCCTTTACTGCGCATGCGCCAAGTCCGTGATATTAACGGCGCATGCACAAGATCTTGATTTCAGCGGTGGTTAAAAATTATACACGGAGACTTGCGGGTGGGCGGGCGGAGCTGAACAGATGCTTAGGACGTCAGCAGCAGCCCCGCCCACCCCACTAACATGCCCCTGAATCTTAAGCGGTGGTTAAAAATTATACACTCAAGTGGGCGGAGCTTATGGTGAAGAAAAATTATGGCTTCAGCTGCTATTAACAGCAATGCGCGGGATCTTTGCTTATGGTGAAGAAAATGTATGCACTCAAACACATTCTTATTGGTGATGAAAATTAATAGACTCGGACGGGGGATGGCTTTATTATATCATCGGCAGCACCAATATGTATAGTATTTTTTTAACCACTTGCTTACTGGGCACTTAAACCCCCCTCAGTCCCAGACCAATTTTCAGCTTTCAGCGCTGATGCACTTTGAATGACAATTGCGCGGGCATACAACACTGTACCCAAATGAAATTTTTATCATTTTTTTCCCACAAATAGAGCTTTCTTTTGGTGGTATTTAATCACAGCTCGGAGTTTTATTTTTTGCTAAACAAACAAAAAAAGATGCAAAAAAAATAAAAAAATCATGTTTAATAGTTTGTTATAAAATTTTGCAAACGGGTCATTTTTCTCCTTCATTGAAGTGCGCTGATGAGGCGGCACTGATAGGCTGCACTGGTGGGCACTGATGGGCTGCATTGGTGGGCACTGATAGGCTGCATTGGTGGGCACTGATAGGCTGCACTGATAGGCATAGTTAAGGCGGGACTAATAGGCACAGATAAGGCGGCACCGATGGGCACAGATAAGGCGGCACTGATGGGCAAAGATGGGCACAGATAAGATGGCACAGATGGGTGGCACAGATGGGTGGCACGGATGGGCACTGATAGGCACTGATAGGTACCACTGATAGATGGGACTGATGGGCACTGATAGGTGGCACTGATAGGTGGCTCTGATAGGTGGCACTGCTGGGCACTGATGGGCGGCACTGCTTGGCACTGGTAGATGACACTGATGGGCACGGATATGTGGCACTGGGGTGCAGCACCTTTGTTGAGGCAGATTGTGGGCACTGCTGGGTGGCACTGTGGGCACTGCTGGGTGGCACTGATGGGGGGCACTTACTTTTTATTAATGTGGCACTGGCAGGGGGCAGGTGGGCACTGATGTCCCGATCACGGCCGCCGGTGATCGGCTTTTTTTTTTCTCCTCGCGCTGTCAGCGCGAGGAGGAATAATAGCTGATTACCGGCTCCGTTATATCACATGATCAGCTGTCATTGGCTGACAGCTGATCACGTGATAAGGGGTCGGGATCGACCCCTTGCACGGATCAGTGATCAGTCTCATAGACTCGCCGATCACAGAGCGCGCCGCACGCGCCCCTCAGGGGGCGCGCAGGCCGCTCGTGCACGGGACTACGTCTATTGACGTCGTCCCGGAAAAGGAGATCCGCGCTGTAGCCGTCATTCGGCTATAGCGCGGGTCTCAAGTGGTTAATCAGAATATACAGTGTATTTATTAAATCAGCAGAATATGGGCACAATGTCTGCGTTTGGGGCACAATGCCTGTGTTTGGGGACAGTGTGTGCATTTGGGGCACAATGCCTGCGTTTGCGGACAGTGTGTGCGTTTGGGGCACAATGCCTGCGTTTGGGGACAGTGTGTGCGTTTGGGGCACAATGCCTGCGTTTGGGGACAGTGTGTGCGCTTGGGGCACAATGCCTGTGTTTGGGGACAGTGTGTGCGCTTGGGGCACAATGCGGCAAACACCACCTCACTGTGACTAGAAATCTCCACCTCACTGTGCCCAGCAAACACCCCGCTGTGCCCAGCGAACAGCGCCTCACCGTGCCCAGCAAACCCTGGCTCACTGTGCCCTTCAAACGCAACCACTGTGCCCATAAATTGCCGCCACTGTGCTATCAAACACAGCCACTGTACCCATCAATTGCTGCCAGATTGTCAAGCCGTAGCTGTGCTCCCTGGGGATATGCTGATCACCCATCTGTGCTGCTGGAGGGAGCCCAGACGGGCATAAATGAGGGACCTGCATGTCATGGTAAGTGAGACCATCCCATATCCCACTCCATCTTTCCCCAGAACAGAGGCCCCCTTCCAACCCCCCCCCCCCAGGAGAGGGAACACCTCCCCCCCTCTGAGGACCCCCTCCCCCCAAGACAGAGACTCCCTTCTTCCCCCTGAGTACAGGGAAACCTTCTCCCCCCTGAGGACAGGGACCCCCTTCTCTCCTGAGGACAGGGACCCCCTTCTCTCCTGGGGACAGGGACCCCCTTCTCTCCTGGGGACAGGGACCCCCTTCTCTCCTGGGGACAGGGACCCCCTTCTCTCCTGGGGACAGGAACTCCATCTCCCCTGGGAACGGGGACTTCATCTCACCTAGGGACCCCATCTGCCCTGGGGATCAGGACCCCACCTCCCCTAAGAACAGGAACCTGATCACCCTGTGTGCACCAACCTCACTGCCCTGCCGGCCATGTGTCCTGTGTGAGGGCCCTCCTGTGACAGCTCATATAAGGACTCATGGCTCTCCTCGCTGCCGGCGCTGTGATTGCCCAAGCATGTGGGGTCACAGTGCATGCTTGGCCAATCATGAGCCAGCAATGCACTGCGCCATCACAGTGCATTGTGGGCCGTGAGCGCCACACGAATTTGGTGCGCACGGCCCATAACGTTCGGAATTCGCCGAACACGAAGCTCATCCCTACTCTGGACATGTCTCTGGGCCTTCATCCCTTCTAATCTATCCCATGTATCCTCTGTGTTCTCTGGACATGTCTCTGGGCCTCCATCCCTTCTAATCTATCCCATGTATCCTCTGTGTACTCTGGACATGTCCCTGGGTCTCCATCCCTTCTAATCTATCCCATGCATCATCTGTGTACTTTGGACATGTCTCTGGGCCTCCATCCCTTCTAATCTAACAGGGGGAACTCTGCGAACCGTGATGCAAAGGTCAATGCTGCAGACCCTGATGTAAGTGGGAACTCTGATGTAAATGGGAATGCAGTGGACTCTGATATAAGGTGGTCTCTGGTGACCAGAGCACCCCTTACATCAGAGTTCCTCCTTAGATCATGCTCTATAGCATTTTCCTTTGAAAACTCTGATGTAAAGGGGAATGCCGAGAAATGTTATGTGGGGGGGGGGGGGGGGAAACTCTGGTGACCAGAGACCACCTTCCGCAGAGTGAATACACTGGGGGGGGGGGGGGTGTTACTGAGATGATGGGAAGCCTTTATATCAATGCCCTCTTGTCACTGACCTCCTCTCCAGTGCAGCGTGCAGGGCTCAGTTAGACGGCTCCAGGTTGGTGGTTCTGGTTTTTATTCTATAGTCTCTTCTCCACAGTCCATACACATCTGACTCCTCGCGTAATCCCAATCCTGGCGGTGCTCTCACTCTTGATTCCTCTCCAGACTCCCCCTAAGAGACTGCAGACACGTTAAAAGACAAGAGATAGTCAGAGATTGCAGACAGGACACAGGAGGTGGCTAGAGGCTACAGACATGGTACAAGAGGGAGTCGGAACATGTGCACAGGATACAGGAGGCAGTCAGTGGATGTGGAGATGGTACAGGGGGTGGTCAGAGTATGCAGACTTGTAGGGGGAGCAAACAGAGGGGTTCCCCGTGTAAGTTTTGGACACAGAGGGATCAGTCATGTAGGGGGATCACACAGTGGGGTGAAGTCCTTATATGAGCTGTCACAGGAGGGCCCTCACACAGGACACATGGCCGGCAGGGCAGTGAGGTTGGTGCACACAGGGTGATCAGGTTCCTGTTCTTAGGGGAGGTGGGGTGCTGATCCCCAGGGCAGATGGGGTCCCTAGGTGAGATGAAGTCCCCGTTCCCAGGGGAGATGGAGTTCCTGTCCCCAGGAGAGAAGGGGGTCCCTGTCCCCAGGAGAGAAGGGGGTCCCTGTCCCCAGGAGAGAAGGGGGTCCCTGTCCCCAGGAGAGAAGGGGGTCCCTGTCACCAGGAGAGAAGGGGGTCCCTGTCCCCAGGAGAGAAGGGGTCCCTGTCCTCAGGAGAGAAGGGGGTCCCTGTCCTCAGGAGAGAAGGGGGTCCCTGTCCTCAGGGGGGGAGAAGGTTTCCCTGTACTCAGGGGGGAGAAGGGAGTCTCTGTCTTGGGGGGAGGGGGTCCTCAGAGGGGGGGTTCCCTCTCCTGGGGGGGGGGGTTGGAAGGGGGTCCCTGTTCTGGGGAAAGATGGAGTGGGATATGGGATGGTCTCACTTACCATGACATGCAGGTCCCTCATTTATGCCCATCTGGGCTCCCTCCAGCAGCACAGATGGGTGATCAGCATAACCCCAGGGAGCACAGCTACGGCTTGACAATCTGGCAGCAACTGATGGGTACAGTGGCTGTGTTTGATAGCACAGTGGCGGCAATTTATGGGCACAGTGGTTGCGTTTGAAGGGCACAGTGAGCCAGGGTTTGCTGGGCACGGTGAGGCGCTGTTCGCTGGGCACAGCGGGGTGTTTGCTGGGCACAGTGAGGCGGAGATTTCTAGTCACAGTGAGGTGGTGTTTGCCGCATTGTGCCCCAAGCGCACACTGTCCCCAAACGCAGGCATTGTGCCCCAAGCGCACACACTGTACCCAAACGCAGGCATTGTGCCCCAAACGCACACACTGTCCCCAAACGCAGGCATTGTGCCCCAAACGCACACACTGTCCCCAAACGCAGGCATTTTGCCCCAAACGCACACACTGTCCCCAAACACAGGCATTGTGCCCCAAATGCAGACATTGTGCCCATATTCTGCTGATTTAATAAATACACTGCATATTCTGATTAACCACTTGAGACCCGCGCTATAGCCGAATGACGGCTACAGCGCAGATCTCCTTTTCCGGGACGACGTCAATAGACGTAGTCCCGTGCACGAGCGGCCTGCGCGCCCCCTGAGGGGCGCGTGTGGCGCGCTCTGTGATCGGCGAGTCTATGAGACTGATCACCGATCCGTGCAAGGGGTCGATCCTGACCCCTTATCACGTGATCAGCTGTCAGCCAATGACAGCTGATCATGTGATATAACGGAGCCGGTAATCAGCTATTATTCCTCCTCGCGCTGACAGCGCGAGGAGAAAAAAAAAAGCCGATCACCGGCGGCCGTGATCGGGACATCAGTCCCGATCACGGCCAGCCCCACTAGTGCCCACCTGCCCCCTGCCAGTGCCACATTAATAAAAAGTAAGTGCCCCCCGTCAGTGCCACCCAGCAGTGCCCACAGTGCCACCCAGCAGTGCCCACAATCTGCCTCAACAAAGGTGCTGCACCCCAGTGCCACATATCCGTGCCCATCAGTGTCATCTACCAGTGCCCAGCAGTGCTGCCCATCAGTCCCCAGCAGTGCCACCTATCAGAGCCACCTATCAGTGCCACCTATCAGTGCCACCTATCAGTGCCCATCAGTCCCATCTATCAGTGGTACCTATCAGTGCCTATCAGTGCCCATCCGTGCCACCCATCTGTGCCACCCATCCGTGCCATCTTATCTGTGCCCATCTTTGCCCATCAGTGCCGCCTTATCTGTGCCCATCGGTGCCGCCTTATCTGTGCCTATTAGTCCCGCCTTAACTATGCCTATCAGTGCAGCCTATCAGTGCCCACCAATGCAGCCTATCAGTGCCCACCAATGCAGCCCATCAGTGCCCACCAGTGCAGCCTATCAGTGCCGCCTCATCAGCGCACTTCAATGAAGGAGAAAAATGACCCGTTTGCAAAATTTTAAACTATTAAACATGATTTTTTTATTTTTTTTGCATCTTTTTTTGTTTGTTTAGCAAAAAATAAAACTCCGAGCTGTGATTAAATACCACCAAAAGAAAGCTCTATTTGTGGGAAAAAAATGATAAAAATTTCATTTGGGTACAGTGTTGTATGCCCGCGCAATTGTCATTCAAAGTGCATCAGCGCTGAAAGCTGAAAATTGGTCTGGGACTGAGGGGGGTTTATGTGCCCAGTAAGCAAGTGGTTAAAAAAATACTATACATATTGGTGCTGCCGATGATATAATAAAGCCATCCCCCGTCCGAGTCTATTAATTTTCATCACCAATAAGAATGTGCTTGAGTGCATACATTTTCTTCACCATAAGCAAAGATCCCGCGCATTGCTGTTAATAGCAGCTGAATCCATAATTTTTCGTCACCATAAGCTCCGCCCACTTGAGTGTATAATTTTTAACCACCGCTTAAGATTCAGGGGCATGTTAGTGGGGTGGGCGGGGCTGCTGCTGACGTCCTAAGCATCTGTTCAGCTCCGCCCGCCCACCCGCAAGTCTCCGTGTATAATTTTTAACCACCGCTGAAATAAAGGTGCAGCTCCGTCACTGTAACAGCTGACGGCGGCCCTTTACTGCGCATGCGCCGTTAATATCACGGACTTGGCGCATGCGCAGTAAAGGGCCGCCGTCAGCTGTTACAGTGACGGAGCTGCACCGGAAGTGATGGGGTGAGGAATTTTTATGAGTCGCAGGAAATTTTACCACAGGGGCACTAGTTTTGGTGACCCTGGTGTCAACCAGGGATTCCCTGACAATGGAGGGACCCCCTCTCACTATCTGTTTTGGCTGTGGGATAGGAAGTGAAGGGAGATCTCCCAAAGAGCACACGGGTGGCAAAAACAGAAGGAGTTATTCCTGTTCTTTACTCTATCCAACATAAGAATATGTATTTAGCTGTACTTTAACTCACCTTTTGTTTGCAGGCTGCTACTGCATAGTTTGCAATTAAAAAACAAAATAAACAACAGAACACACCTGAACCACCTCCCTTTATATCATTCTTGTTCAACGCATCCCCCCCCCCAACCACATAGATAAACTAAAAGTTAGGCATGTACCAGTTAGGCCTATTATCTCTGGGTAAAACTATCCTGCTACTTATTACTTTTACAATGCTGTATCCCCTGCAGTATCTTAAAGGGTAATTCTGCTTTTGTGGAAAAACATATAGCGAGTAAAACAAAAAATGTATATAGCATATACAATTGCTTCACAAGACATTTTGTAATTTAATGTTAATAAATAATAATAACTTTTCCTTTTCAAATGGCAGATGCTGTAATTTTCGAAAAAGTCAATGCAACATGGCTCCTGGAGCCATTCCGTCACAGTTGGTATAGAGACGCCTTCGGAAACGTCATTTCCTGCTTGTGCGAACAACTCTGCACTAAGATACAGTTCAGGCTTTAGGCATCCTCTGCAGCAAATTACACCATGTCATTTTTGGTGATATGCTCCCTAAGGCAGGAGGAGGCAACCTTAAAGAGGTGGAGATCTACTTGAACAACATGGGAGAAGTCAAAGATCACTGGGCACAGTATTGCCTCCTCACACCTGAGTTTAACCTCTAATTGCTGTTTTACCATGTCCCAATTGCATGCATTGCATGGCAATCATGAGTTTAAATCAGGTGGTGAGGAGGCAACATATCACCTCCTCACTGCCTGTCAAACAAACTCTGATTGCTTTTCAGAGGAGCAGCAGTGCCTGCTACACTTGTGAATGAGCCCATAGTTGCATTCGTTGGAGACACACTTAGGGCTCGGTCACACATAAAGTTGGGGGTGGTAAAACCCTGCGGTTGAGTCATGGTTTTACCACCCTGAATCACTACCCCCTTTAGCTGCTGGGGCAGCAGCCAAAGGTGTACACATGCCGCAACAGGAATTAATCCCCCTGTTACTTTTGGTGGGTGCTACTGCTTGCCAGTCACAACCAATTAAATGGGACCACTTTGCAAGTGCCCGCAACTGCACACTTCTGTGGGGTACAAGGGGTTAAAGCACATCTTCCCACCCCCCAAACTGCAAATGCAAATGAACCCTTACTGTTCTGAGCCCCCTATAAGTCTGCTTTCACACTGGTGTGCTGCCGTTTACCTGTAGCCCGGGTGCAGCGCAGTGCATCTTCATCTTTCCTGAGTTAGCTGGGCCTTACCATAGATTTCTATTATATCGTGCAGGTGTGGTGACCTTTCTAAAAGAGCACCGAAAACTTCTGCATTCAGAAAGTGCATTAAATCCGCAGGATATAATAGCGGTCTATGGGTAAGCGCAGCAAACCTGCAGAAAAGCTCCTGGAACACTGCACTGCACCCATGGTGTGGGTAAATCACAGCACATCCATGAGAAAGCAGCCCTATATTATTATGCCCAGTGTATTGCTTTGCACTGACCTGAAGATCTCCTCTTTCCTGCTGCTGGCACCATTGTGGAGGCCGCTAGCTGGGATAAAAGGTGGAGAGCAGTTGGTATTACTCCGCACGGAACAGGAGCCAGCACTACAGAGGAGGCTTATGTGGTTCTTGCTCCCTACTACAGCTCCAACTTTACAAGTAGTCCCTCTACATTGCACTCTGTTTGATGCTTAGGAATGGTGAATCAGCAAACCCAGACCTTGATCTGCTGGTTGCTGACCCCCGCACTAAGGGTTAACCATACATCTAAAGTGATACAGACACAGCAGGTTTTCTCATCAGAGCACCAGCTGAATACAATTAATTAGTCGTAAATAGATTACCCAGAGGGGAATGTTTTTTTTCAACAAACAAGGAGTTACTCTTTAAGACCCCTTTCACACCGAGGGCATTTTGAAGGTGCTATAACGTTAGACATAGCGCCTGCCATCAGCCCTCAAACTGCTGCACCATTGCGCTGGCAGGACGTCAGGAAAAGTCTTGCCAACAGCTTCTTTGGATCGGTGAAGGAGCGGTGTGTTTACCGCTCTGCCACCGCTGCTCCCCATTGAAATCAATGGGGCAGCGCTGCAATACCACTGGCAAAACACTGCTATTGCGGCATATTGTGGGCGGTTTTAACCCTTTCTCTGCCACTAGCAGGGGGTAAAAGCGCACCAAATGAGCCGCAAATCCGACGATAAAACGATGCTAAAAATAGCGTGTTTTTTTTTACCGCCGACGCTATGGGCGGCGCAGTGTGAAAGCCTTCTAAATCTTATAGTAAATCCCCAGCCTCTGTTCCTTGTCTCTGGTAATTTTGGAACTAGCACTTGCTGACCATTCCATAGTAAAAATACGTCATTTGTTTGACATTAAATACCGGGGTTATGGCAGCAGGTAGCTAGCAGTCCATCCAGTTCAACCTGAGTGAATGCCTACAATTGTCCCTATCCCTGTATATTGCACACTCACATCGGTCCCTACCCTCAAGGAGCCCACAATCCAAGGTCTCGATTCATATACTATTGCCAATTTTGGACAGAAGCCAATTAACCTACCTGCATGTCTTTGGAGTGTGGGAGGAAACCCACAAGGGCACAGGCAGAACATGCAAACTCCAGGCAGGTAGTGTCATGGTTGGGATTCAAACCAGTGACCCTTTTTACTGCTAGGTGATAGTGCTAACCACAACACCACTGTGCCACTAATGACCATGTGAATTTTCTAAAACCAAGTAATTACATATCAAGCAACAAAATGTGTGAATTAACAACCCAATACCGTATACAATGGCAAAAATATGGCACAAGCAATTATTGCAGAAATTGCACATATAGGGGGGTGATACAGTAATGAGTGAAACTAAAACGAATTGGCTATGGAAGATAGTTGTTTTCTAGACCACCTGCCTCTGAGGCCTGGATGTACTCTATCAAGTATTAGGAATTTGATGCATGGGAAAGAACCTCCATGGAATTAAGTGACATGTTGTCCAAGTGGAAAATCTGGATTGCATGATTGCATGCTAAGAATATGAACATGCTAGAATTCCATTTTGGTCTTTCCCACATAAAAACAGGAGCACTCACACTGTAGTAGGTAAACAACACCTTGTGTTTGGCAATTGGCATACTGCCTAGATGTTAATTTAACCTGATTGGGAAGATCTGGGTGCATGGAGGTGTTCATATCATGGCAGTAGCCATACCCCCCGCATCTAAAGGTGCCCAGTCTTTTACAGGATCCCTACTGCCACCTCTAAACTCACTCGAGACCAGTTTGTCTCTGAGATCTAGCTCTCTGGAATGTAAAAGCTCGATATTTAGGAACACAAGATCTGGCTATCAGGTCAAGTGATAGGATGTGCCAATATTTCTTTATGAAAAGTTCCTGCTGGTTAGAAAACCGAGTGATACTCCTAAGATGGTTAGTGTCAAGTTTCTGGGTTTTGTTTTTATATAGTAGTTCCTGTCTAGTTTTTAAAGTAGCTTTTTTAAAAGCTCGCTTTAGACATTTATTACAATACCCACGGACTAGCAGTCTCACCCACAGTTTGCCTGCTTCCTCTTTAAATGTATTTTCGTTTGAACAGTTTTGTCTGATCCAAAGATGCTGATCAAAGAGAATGAATTTAACCAAACTACTGGGATGAAAACTAGTGGCATGTAGAATGCCATTACCAGCAGTTGATTTACGGTAGAGACTGCTGGACAGAAAACCGTCTTGATCAATATGAATATAAACATCTAGAAACTCAATTTTGACTGGATCACAGGACATGGTGAAACTGAGGTTGAAAGTATTAGTGTTGAGACACTGCACAAAAGTATGTAGCAACTCTTTGGAGCGGCTGCCGACCATGAAAATGCCGTCGATGTAACGAAACCAAAGAACGACATGATCAAGGAATGAAGCAAGGCCATCAGAGGTATTGATCATACATTTCCACTCCCCCAGGTACATATTGGAATAGGGTGGGGCACAACACATCCCTATCACTACGCCCTGTACCTGGAAGAAGTGGGTACCATTGAAAGTAAAAAAATGATGATGCAAGATGAAGTCATTCGCACCGCACTGCCTAGAAAACACACACTTTTTTGTGCAATGTGCGGATGCAATGCACATATGTGAACCAGCCCCATTGAAAAGAACATATTTTCAAATGTCCTGCAAATTGGATTTGCATATGTGTGAACCCAGCCTTAAACAAAAAGTACCAGAAAAGGCCTGGTCAGACAGCGGTTAAATTCCCCTGATGCTGCCAAATTTTACACTGCTGTCATTTACAGTCTCTTAATAATGTTGTAACACACATGCCTCTACTCTTTTTCCCTCTAGTACATTTCAAGAAATGATCCCTAATTAAAAATATCCTGCTGCTGGACAATTTTACACTACTGTATCATCTGCAGCCTCTTAATTCCTAATAAAAGCTTGATAGTTTTGCACAGACAACACAAGCACAGTCAGAGTGAACCAATTTTATCTGTCAGTCAGAGCAGGTCTATTGGCATTGAATGAAAATGCATGTGTCACTGCTCACTAAAAACAAAAGTATTTTTTATCAAACTGAAATGAAACAAATTGGGTGCTGCTGTTGTATGTTAACCACACAAATTGTTTAAAAAAAAAAAAAAAAGGTGTTATCCTGGACTCTCCTTTCGGCCCCACATAACATTTCAAAGCCTGCCACCTCAACCTCCGCAACACCTCCAAAATACGTCCCTTCCTAACCAATGAAACCACAAAGCTCCTAATTCACTCCGTGGTTATCTCTCACCTCGAATACTACAACTCCCTTCTCATTGGCTTACCTTTAAATAGGTTATCCCAAACTTAGTCCATGATGAATGCTGCTGCCAGACTTATCCACCTTACAAACTGCTCAGCATCTGCCACACCTCTTTGCCAATCCTTCCATTGGCTACCACTCACCCAACAAATTAAATTCAAAATAATAACAATAACTTACAAAGCCATCCATAACTTGGCCCCCAGTTACATCACTAACCTAGTCTCAAAATACCAACCAAATCATTCTCTACGTTCCTCTCAAGACCTCTTGCTCTCTAGCTCCCTTGTCACCTTCTCCCATACTCGCCTCCAGGACTTCTCCCGAGCCTCCTTTGGAATTCCCTACCGCAATCTGCCTGACTATCTCCAATTCTATCCACTTTTAGGCAATCCCTGAAAATTATTCTCTTCAGAGAAACCTATCCTGCCTCCACGTAACAACTGTACTTAAATTTTCTTCATCAGTTCATCCCCCACAGTTATTACATTTTGTATCACTTGACCCTCCCTTCTAGATTGCAAGCTCTAACAAGCAGGGCCCTGATTCCTACCTGTAATGAATTGTATTCTAACTGTAATGTTTGCCCTAACATTTTCTAAAGCGATGCACATAATAATGATCTCTGCCTGTGCTGCACTTAAATTGCTCCCAGTTACTTTGAGAAGTTCAGAACCCACCCCCTCTATGGTATGAAGAAGAGGACAGGAGATGGTGTCCTCAATTAATGAAATCAATAAAAAGCATTCAATTAATAAATGAGACGAACCTTTCATTCTTCCACTCGTCCTCCATTCATTGGGCCTGTTTCATTGATGGAAGCTATAATACTGCTTCTATGAATGAAGGAGGGGGATGCAAAGGATGGGCATAGTTGACATTCTTGATGAGTGCCTGTGACAGGTCCGGCGGCCATATTAACCCATATACCCCCAGAAGATAACTGCTGTAGGGGTATAGGGGCAGATGATAGAAGACATCAACTAAGACAGCAGCCACCAGCACAAGGGACACTTCTCATTGAATGTCAATACTGTCCCTCGGGCTAATTTAACCACTTGCTGACTGCCTACTGCATATTTATTGCAGCAGGTCGACTCTATTACGCGAAATCACATACCTGTGTACCATTTTGTGCAATAACCACTGGGTGGCGCGTGCGGGCCACCAGAGGCATGATCACACGCTGATTGAACACAGGGGATGCCAATCAGTGGGTCCAGCGGATCCGATGTCCGCCAGCCACCCGCGATTATTCCCCAGAGAGGCAGAATGGCTATCTGCCTATGTAAACAAGGCAGATCGCCATTCTGACAGGGATGAAGATGAAGGTCTTGTGTTCCTGTTAAGCAGAAACATCAATCTCTGTCTTCATCCAGTTAGATCCTCCCCCACACAGTTAGCAAGCACCCCCTAGGGACACACCTAACCCTTTGATCACCCCTGATGTTAGCCCCTTCCCTGCCAGTGTCATTAGTACAATAACTGCATTTTTAGCACGGATCACTGTAATAATGTCACTGGTCCCCAAAAAAGTGTCGAAAGTGTCAGGTGTCTGATTTGTCCGCAGTAATGTCGCAGTCCTGCTAAAAATCAATGATTGCCGCCATTACTAGTAAAATAAACAAATAAAAATAACATAAACATATCTCATAGTTTAGTTTGTAGACGGGATACCTTTTGCACAAACCAATCAATATACACTTATTGGGATTTTTCTTTACCAAAAATATGTAAAAGAATACATATTGGCCTAAATTGATGAAGAAATTTGATTATTTACATTTTTTTGAATATGTTTTATAGTAAGAAAGTAAAGGATATTGTTTTTTTTTTTTTTTTCAAAATTGCCACTGCTTTTTTGTTTATAGTCCAAAAAATAAAAACCACAGAGGTCATCCAATAGCACCAAAAGAAAGCTCTATTTGTGGGAAAAAAAATACATCAATTTTATTTGGGCACAACGTCACACAACCGCGCAATTGGCAGTTACAATAACGCAGTGTCGTATTGCAAAAAATGGCCTGGTCATTAAGGGTGTAAAACTTCCGGGGTTGAAGTAGTTAAAAACAATACTTAGGTTTTAAAACTCCATTTTATTTAGTAGCCTAATTTTTTTACACACATATTACAAAATTTGTATCTACCAGAAGGAATGTATTTAAAACGCAGATGAGCAAATTATCTATCATTTCTCTGTGTTGTCAAAATATCAAGTAATCATGCAGATAAAAATAACTGAGTATAAGATCACTGAACCCAAAATAATTCAGTTTATGATACAGAACAGCTAAAACAGATTTAATTCTCCTTGAAAATACACATATTGCATTACAATTTAATGAAGGGTGGGACTTAGTTTGCACACCAGGCTTCCTGTAATTATAATAGCAGAATTACATTGTAGCAAAAAACTAAGAATGCACGCATGCTATGGAATTTAATAAAATCTTGCAAACCTAAACTGAAAGAATTAGATTAATCATAATCCAAGTTAAGTAATGATTGTGTATCCTTTTTTGGACAAGCACCAGTTCAAGGAGGACAAACTGCGTTATTTAAACCTATCAAGCAGGTTCAGTTAACACTACTAGAGGGCTTGTCTGATGCATATTGTAACCTGCTAATTAAATGGGGTGCACATAGTGTGAAAACCAACATTGTGCCAACAGGAACCTTAACAAGGTGTTAATGTATTACTAAAACTGCTTTTACTTTTTTAATTTGTTCTGATACTCTCCAATCTTTATAAGAGAATAATATACAGTAAAATGCATATTCATATGGAAATTCAAAAAAAAATCACACATTGGAACATTCTTTCTTGCCATCAATTAGTCAGTTAACTAAGCCCTCAAAATTGTGTCCAGACCTGCTATTTAAATTATTTCAATTCTCCACCCGCCAACACACGTAATAAAGGGCTGACGATTGTGGAAAATATCATTGTCAATAATATAAACAATATCAACAACAATTATATAAACAATACTGTAAACAATATTAACATATTATTGACAATATTATAAACAATATCATTGTCAATAATCCGGACATTGTCATTGATCAAATATTGCCATATGGCAATGTTAGGTCAGTGATGTCTGTAGCCTTTCCACCCCTTTGCTAGCAGCAGCTATGGTGCAGGAAACGCCCTGGCTACAGGTGACAAGGGCAGATAAGGGAGTAGCTATAGCTTCCTTCTGGGTTAAGTCAAAACTTAACCTCTTCACACCAGCGATACGTATTAAAGCAGCCTCTCCGTGGGTGGGCCTTAACACCGAGAGGCCACATATACGTGCACCAAAGTATAAACAATGCTGTGCTAAGAGAGCTCAATCTGTGTGCTGCCGGGTAACGGAAAGCTCCCAATCGCTACTTGTGATCGGGAGCTTTCTGGTCATGTGAGCGCTGTGATAGCCAAACCTGGTGGGTACATGACCAAAATGCCTGCCTCTGTCTCCGGCCTGGCGGGCACATGACCAAAATGCCTGCCTCTGTCTCCCGCCTTCTGAAAGCCATTAAAGGGCAGGAAGGTGCCCGCACTAAGGGGTTATGTTTGGACCCATAGCAATTTAAACCTCCAAATATAAACAAGAATCATATAAAGCGGAAGAATAGACCATATAGTGCTTTCTGTATTTATTTTATTACAATCACAAACAGTTAAAGCAACTTATGAACATCAAAAGATAAAAGTGCATATCAGACGTCCCATCTCCCTAATTCATAGCAGACGAGCCCAGTACACAGGTATCTCTCACTCCTTTGAGAATGACACACAGATCAACCTAGCCCGATGATGGATTTAGTATCAGGACCACCCATATACACATTGCATCCAATTTGCAAAAAAGGAGGGGAATTTTGGGACTTTAAATGAAGCACAAGTATGTGCCTCCATTCCGGTAATCGGTACGTAATAGAGGAAGTTTGGGACTTTAAAATGAAGCACTTGGATAATGGAGGTAGGTTTTAACCATATTAAAAAAGAAAAAAAATGTTTTTATTGATTGTTCAGTAACAGATCATAAAAAATAATAAAGATCAAATTCATAAAGTATATAGGCGTAAGTACAGTAGAAGCATGATATATAGTATTCACATATAGCAGCACATAGTAGTAATAAATAAAATAATTGGGTAGTATGGCATGGTAGTGCCTATGACAGCAAAACCGACATCAGCAAGTACATCCACATAATAGATATGCATCCGCTAGATGTAAAACAAAAATAAATTTAGTATATAGTTAAAAAAGTAAATTCATAATAAAATAAATATAGTTCCGTATAAAGTATAGCTGGGACATCATTTCAAAAGCTCGACGCGTTTCGTGGGTGTCTCCCCACTCATCAGGAGCTGATGCGACCAAAAAATTCCTATGGAATAGAATAAAAAATAATATAATATACTAACCATATAAATAAAAATAAATTAATGGGGATTTAATGCGTGTAAATGGTTAGCCAGGGCAGACTCACCAATCCGGATGGAAAGTGCAGTGTGCGGCAGTGGGCGTAGGGTGGGCCATGGGCAAGATCCCTCCCCGGGAACTGAGGCGGCATAGACATGGATGCGATATCAGGCAAAACCAAAAAGATACAGCAGTGTTGAAGAGTATCAGATATGGAGTGTGTGGCAATTGTTGAAAACAACATATCTAAAAACAAAATGTTAATAGTATGTATGATTAATGAAAATAATGTGATGCGAAAGTAATTTAAAATTGATAGTGACCCTCAAAGGGTACAGAGAGAGTGCTGGCCATAAGGCAAGTATATACTATGTAGTAAGTATATGCAGATGAATGTAAACAGTGAATGGTGTGCAAAATTAAAAATAATGTAATAGTGTGAAAGAAAGTATGAGTGTGCAGGTTAACAAAAAGTGAAGAAAATTGATGAAGGGGTGTACATAGACCATGATAGACAAGGAGAGTGACAGAATTACCAGAATTACCAAAAGTTCTGCAAGCTGCATCTTTGAGGCGCCGTAGTAGCCCATTGAAATCAATGGGCAGCGCCGCTGAAGTCCTGGCAAAGCTCTGCTTTGCGGCGCTTTGCGGGCGCATTTAACCTTTTTTCGGCCATTAGCAGGGGTTAAAAGTGTCCCGCTAGTGGCCAAAAAGGGCTGCAAAAATGACAGTAAATTGCCGCTAAAAATAGCAGCTCTTTACCGCCAACGCCCGAATGCCCCAGTGTGAAAGTAGCCTAAGTGGTTAAAAATTGAAAATTCCTATCAAAATACTTACCGTAATTTTCCTTTCCTGATGGACTCCATGGCAGCAATGTGTGGGTTAAGTCCCGCCTCCACTACCCTATAGGACACTACTCCCATAAATCTTTGCTCCCTGCCCATGGCCGTGTTCGGTAACTAGCCTACTCCAGCCATTTTGGGAGGGAACTGCTGCTGCCATGGAGTCCATCAGGAAAGGAAAATTACGGTAAGTATTTTGATGGGAATTTTCCATTTTCCTGACAGACTCCATGGCAGCAACATGTGGGAAATAACTCGCCAAACACACTCGGGTGGGCAAAAATGCTGAACAAAAATGTATTTAACACTGTCGACCGACAGCACCTTTAAACCAAAATCAACGGAAGATAAACTGGCAGGTTCAACACAATAATGAGCCATAAATGTATGAATGGATGACCAGGAAGCAGCTTTGCAGATAACCTCAGGAGCCACATGACGTGAAGCTGCCCAAGAAGTAGAGAGACTTCTCATGGAATGTGCTGTAACCGCCTCAGGAGGAGCCAAGCCCTTCTCTTCATAAGCTCACTGGATCGCCTGAACCACCCACGTGGAGATGGATCTAACCAAAGCCCTAAGGCCTTTGCCTTTACCGTGGAAAAGAACAAAAAGATAATCCGATTGCTGGAAAGAAGCTGACGTCTCCAAGTATCGTTTCAGAATAACTCCCATGTCGAGAGGATGAAGATCCTGACTCCCATCAGAATTAAAGGTAGGAAGAGTAATATCCTGATTTTCCTGGAAGACTGAAGTAACCTTGGGATTCGACCCCAGCATTGGCACTAGGACCACTCTGTCAGGGAAGAACATGAGGAAAGGTTCCTTTGACCCTAGAGACTGTATCTCAGAGATTCTCTTTGCCGAAGATATTGGCTACCAAAAAAGATGTCATTAGGGACAATTCTTTGATTGAAAGTGGTCTGTCCAGTTGTGAGAAGAAGTCAAGAACCAGCGGTAAATCCCACTTGGGGAATCTAGGTTTCCTCTGTGGTCTAAGTCTAATTGCTCCTTTAAAGAATTGCTGAACCAAGGGATGTTTAGCCCAAGAAACTCCAGAAAAAGCCGAAATTGACGAGATTTGTACACAAAGAGCTCTGACAGATAAGGAGATGTCTAATCCGGATTGTAAGAAACCCAAAACATCCTGAACCGTCAGATTACTGTCAGAGCAAGACCTGGAGGACATGTGTCTTGTGAATCTAGACCAAATCCTCTCATACACCTGGTTGGTACTTTTCCTCCTTGCATGAGCGTAGGAATGACCTCCCTTGGGGCAACCCAGAGCCTCTAACCTTCCCCTCTCAAAAACCAGATCCTCAGACATAGATGGGCCGGACAAGGATGTAGCTTCGAGCCCTGGGATAGAAGATCGGGCCTGAGAAGTAAGGGAATCGGGTCTCTGACACTGAGGAGCATTAGTAGTGGAAACCATGGCCTGTTGGGCCAATAAGGTACTACAGCTATCACTTCTACTGCTTCTGATCTGGGTCTGTAGAATAAATAGGAGTTGGAGTAAAGGCGTAAGCTCTGTTGAACCACCATGGTTCCGTCAGTGCATCCACCCTGTAAGCCTGAGGATCCCGAAACCTGGAATAATACCTTGCCAGTTTCTTGTTGCAAGGGGAGGCAAACAGGTCGACCTCTGGGGAGTACCCCAACGTTAGAATCCAACTGAAAACTTCCTCATGAAGGGACCATTCGTTGTTGTCTAGACATGTGCATTTCGTTTCGTTCCGAATCGAAATTCGGACGAATTCTCATTATTTGGACATTTGGGATGCATCCGAATTACCGAAATGCAATGCTAACGAATTCAAACGAAATTCGAATCAAATTCGAAAAATGACATTTTGCGACCCGAATTTGGGGCCATGTATCTCGGGGCCACTTATAGCTAGGAACCCCAAATTTGGTATGCAAACACAGTAGAACTAGCACTACAACATATCCAAATGGGGGTTCTAGCACCAAGTGACCCCGAGTTACAGGGCCCCAAAGTCGGGTCGCAAAATATCATTCTCTGCTTCAGAAAAGTGCTTGACATTTTGCGTCCCGACTTTGGGGCCCCATAACTCGGGGTCACTTGGAGCTAGAAACCCCAAATTTTGATATGTTGTAGTGCTAGTTCTACTGTTGGGGTTGCTAGCTATAAGTGGCCCTGTGATACATGGCCCCAAAGTCGGGTCGCAAAATGTCATTTTTTCTGCAGAAAAGTAATATAAATGCAATAAGATGTGTGTGTTTTTTTGCACTGGTACACTGCAAGTATGAGAAGTTGATGTTACAGATGTATATAAGTAAGTAACTAACCATCTTCCAAAATTTCTAATTCAAATAGAAAAGATTAGAAAAAAAATATAATTTAATAGAATAAAATAGAAAGAATATACAACCATCTTCTGAAATTCAAATTTCAAATGGAATAAATTTGAATTTTCGAATAATATGAATTCAAAATTTTTAATTAATTAACTTTAAATTTGGATAGAAAAGATTATAATAAAATAGAAAATAGACTAGAAAAATGATAGAACAGAACAGAACAGAATAGAATATATTATATTTTATTCTGTTCTGTTCTATTGTTTTTCTAGTCTATTCTTTTATATTCTATTAAAATCTTTTCTATTAAAATCGAAATCATTATATACTAAATTCGAATTTCGGAAGATGGTGGTTTTATCATATTTATATATTTCTTTCCGACATTCGAGTTTCGTATAGAATGAATTCGAATTTGAATAGAAAAGATTAGAATGGAAATAGAGAATAGACTAGAAAAACAATAGAACAGAATAGAATATAGATACTATCTATTTCATTTTTAATTTATTTTGGCGATTACTATTTGTTTCCATAAGATCTCCTGCAGACTATTAGCATCTATTGAAATTTTTTGCAGATCTCCTGCAGACTATTAGTATTTATTTTGTTTTCTAACCAGATCTCCTGCAGACCATTAGCATCTATTTTTTAGCAGATCTCCTGTAGACTATTAACAGCCATTTCACTTCTTTTTTTTTCGCAGATCTCCTGCAGACTGTTAGAATCAATTTCATATTTTTTTTGGAGATTACTATTTATTTCCATTAGATTTCCTTCAGTATAATAACATATATTTCATTGTTTGCAGATCTCCTGCAGACTATTAGCATCTATATCTAAAGGAAATGGCTGTTCTAATGCAAAACAATAAAAATAAAAATTAAATAGATGCTAATAGTCTGCAGGAGATCTGCAAAAAATGAAATAGATGTTAATATACTGCAGGAGATCTGATGGAAATAAATAGTAATCTGCAAAAAAAAAAAAATGAAATAGATTCTAACAGTCTGCAGGAGATCTGCAAAAAAAGAAGTGAAATATATGCTAATAGTCTACTGGAGATCTGGTGAAAAAAACAAAATAGATACTAATAGTCTGCAGGAGATCTTATTAAAACAAATGGTAATCTGCAAAAAAAATAAAAATGAGATAGATAGTATCTATATTCTATTCTGTTCTATTGTTCTAGTCTATTCTCTATTTCTATTCTAATATTTTCTATTCAAATTCGAATTCATTGTATACGAAATTCAAATGTCGTAAAAAAAAAAAAAAATATATATATATATATATATATATATATATATATATATATATATATATATAAAACCATCTTCCGAAATTCGAATTTAGTATATAATGATTTTGATTTTAATAGAAAAGATTTTTTTTTGTTTTGTTTTTTAACGGTAAACTGATTTATTATCCAGACGACACCAAACTTTTTATACAACTGGTTGAACTTTGATTTGTTGTTAAACTAACATTTTCAACTTATATTCAAAGAGTATTATCAAATATTATTTTATACTGTATATACACATTTTGAAGAAATAAGTGCCCTTTCCTGAACCAGGTTACAGCAAACAACTGCTATGCAGTTTACCGAACATATCTCAGGGTTTTCCCTCCTACAATGCATTTTCAAACACTTGTGCTTGGAAACTGCTAACCCTATGGCAACACATTGAGCCTTTAAGAAATACTTCTGAGAGAATAGTTGTAAACCTTTGTAGACTTCAACATGCAGTCCTTCTGCAAACAATATTTCCATCATGGGCGCAATCACCAGCTTGTTTCCTACAGTTCACGAGGATTATTCAGTATCTGGTAAACATACGTTGCAGGATATTTTTATGCGCTACAATTCACCAAGATACCTTTACATTTTAGTAAATATCAGTGGCATAGCCAAACAGGGCTCACTCATATAGTCCAGAAGCTTTAGAATCCTTAGTCACTAAAGGAAGATTCACTGTCAGAGCTGTCTTCTGGTGCAAGTTCTTCATCAGGAACTGGGGCATTGGGAGTTTCTAAAAGATCTGGATTAAGTCCTTCTGAAATCATTTTGTTTCTGATGGCCATCACAGGTACACCCACTTGGACCATCTTCAGATATCTGGCATATCTAGGATCTTTAGCCACGGTTGCAACACTGTTTGTGTGTACTTCTTCCTTTTGTGATGCGTTATCATTTATGGAATTCTGCTGCACCACAACTGACTGGGGTGAAACTGTAAGGGATTCTGTATCAGCTTGCAATGATGGCACATGTCCATTGGTAAGACTGGTAGGCAGAAGTGGTGTTTCAGCTTTCACATCTTCTAAGCCAGGGATGGAAGAAAGCTTTGCTTCTAAAATATTGAGAGTTGTTTCAATCTGTTGAATACGCAGAGAAAGGCCTGATAGTTTCTCTTCACACACAGTTGAGAAGCGATTGAGGAACTGCACTGTGTGCAGCACAAACTGATTCAGAAAAGCGACAGTCCTCTTCTGTTGGATGGCTGGGACCTTAGTAAGGTCTGTGCCAGAGCCAACTATTGGAAGCCCATCTTCATCCATCTCTGCAGCTCCACTTCACAAACACTTCGTACATAATAGAAAAGATTTTAATAGAATATAAAAGAATAGACTAGAAAAACAATAGAACAGAACAGAATAAAATATAATATATTCTATTCTGTTCTGTTCTATCGTTTTTCTACTCTATTTTCTATTTTATTATAATCTTTTCTATCCAAATTTAAAATGAATTCATTTAAAAATTTGAATTCATACTACCGTATATACTCGAGTATAGGCCGACCCGAGTATAAGCCGAGGCCCCCAATTTACCCCCAAAAAACTGGGAAACCTATTGACTCGTGTATAAGCCGAGGGTGAGATATGCCTGTCCATCCCTGTGTGTGTGTCCATCCATCCATCCATCCCTGTGTGTGTGTGTGTCCATCCATCCCTGTGTGTGTGTGTGTCCATCCATCCATCCATCCATCCCTGTGTGTGTGTCCATCCATCCATCCATCCCTGTGTGTGTGTGTGTCCATCCATCCATCCATCCCTGTGTGTGTGTGTGTCCATCCGTGTGTGTGTGTGTGTGTGTGTGTGTGTGTGTGTGTGTGTGTGTGTGTGGCCTTGTGTGTCCAGCCTACCTGTGTCCCGAGCCTCCGTCCGGTCCCGAGCCTCCGTCCGGTCCCGTCCCGTCCCGAGCCTCCGTCCGGTCCCGTCCCGTCCCGAGCCTCCGTCCGGTCCCGTCCCGAGCCTCCGTCCGGTCCCGTCCCGTCCCGAGACTCCGTCCGGTCCCGTCCCGTCCCGAGCCGAGCCTCCGTCCGGTCCCGTCCCAGGATCACCGCTCTTCGTCGGCGCCCATTCCCCTGTTCAAATGCCGCGCCTCCCTGTCTGTGATAGGCGGAACACAATTTCCCAGCAGCCTGTGTTCCGCCTATCACGGACATCGTCTCATCCTCGTCCGTAGTACGAGGATGAGACGATGTCCGTGATAGGCGGAACACAGGCTGCTGGGAAATTCAGTGTTCCGCCTATCACAGGCGAAGGCGGAGCCGGAGGCGCGGCTTTTGAATTATAGAATGGCCGCTGTCTGTCTGCTCGACACGCTGATCGAGCAGGCAGACAGCGATGACTCGAGTATAAGCCGAGGGGGGCACTTTCAGCCTCAAAAAAGAGGCTGAAAATCTCGGCTTATACTCGAGTATATACGGTATTCGAAATTCTAATTTATTCTATTCAAATTTCAGAAGATGGTTGTATATTCTTTCTAGTTTATTCTATTAAATTATTTTTTTTCTATTCTGTTCTAATCTTTTCTATTTGAATTAGAAATTTTGGAAGATGGTTAGTTACTTATACTTACTTATATATATCTGTCACATCAACTTTTCATACTTGCAGTGTACCAGTGCAAAAAAACACACACATCTTATTTAATTTATATTTATGGTATCAATGAAGTTGTCAGCATGCCTGATTGAAGAAGTCACAGATGTCGATCGCAAGGCAAGTGCATATGCTGTATGTCATTGTCCACTTGCCAAAAGTTGTGTATTGTATTTGTCCACTTGCCACATCACCTGCCACAAGTTGTGTATTGTCCACTTGCCACGTCACCTGCCACAAGTTGTGTATTGTCCACTTGCCACGACACCTGCCAGGAGTGCCACGTGGCCTGCCAGGAGGGCCACGTGGCCTGACACGAGTGCCACGGGACCGGCCACGAGTGCCACATGACTGGCCACGAGTGCCACGTGGCGGCCACGAGTGCCACATGGCGGCCACGAGTGCCACATGGCCTGACATGAGTGCCAAGTGACCTGACATGAGTGCCACGTGACCGACCATGAGTGCCACGTGACTTAACACGAGTGCCATGGGACCAAGTTGTGGATTGTCCACTTGCCATGTCACCTGCCACCAAGCGACCCCAGATATGGGCAATATGAAAGTACTTTTCTGCAGCAGAGAATGACATTTTGCGACCCGAATTTGGGGCCACATATCTCGGGGTCACTTATAGCTTACAACATATCCAAATTTGGGGTTTCTAGCACCAAGTGACCCCGAGATACATGGCCCTAAAATCGGGTCGCAAAATATTTTTCAAATCCAGTTGAAATAGTTTCGAATGCAGTTGAAATAATTTTGAATCATGTTGAAATCATTTAGAATTCGGTAGAAATATTTTCAAATTTGGTTGAAATATTATCGAATGTGACCGATTTTTCGAATTCGGTAGAAAAGTAAACGAAATACGAAAACGAATTTAAGGAATTTAACGAATATAACTAAACGAAATAAATTAAATAATTTTTCCTTTTGCACATGTCTATTGTTGTCCAGACTGACTCGAGACAGGAAGTCCGCCTGAACATTCTGCGTCCCTGGAACATAAGTTGCTGTAATGTTGACCAGGTTCTTCTGAGCCCAAGACATAATTGACTCTACCTTCTGACGTAGGGACAGACTCCGAGTACCTCCTTGTCTCCTTATATATGCCACTGCCGTCGTGTTGTCTAGTCTGAGTAGAACCGAGGTTCCTGAGATCAGATGATGAAAAGCTAGGAGCGCCCGGAAGGCTGCCCTTAATTCTAGAATGTTCGACACCATCCTCCCGGAAGGGAAGTCCCAGGTGCCTTGTGCTACTTTCATCAAACAGTGGGCGCCCCAGCCCCTGTTGCTGGCATCCGAAGTTATTGCTATCCATGAGATGGGGAGAATGGAATGACAATTGAACAGATTCTCCTTCTGAAGCCACCAGGGCAGAGAGTTTCTCATTGAGGATGTTATCCGGATAAGCTGAGTTTTGTCGCCTAGCCATTGGTGAAGAAACCCTTTTTGGAAAGGTCTCATCTTCCATTGGGCCCACTTTACCATTGGAATCGTGGCCACCATAGTGCCGATAATCCTCAGACACTGAAGAGCCTGGAGATGGGAGGCTGAGAGGGCCGGACGAATTCTGTCCCGAATTACCGACACCTTCTCTTCGGGTAATGAGACGGTACCCTTTACTGTGTTGAAGAGTGCTCCTAGGAATACAAGAGACTGAGAAGGGATTAACTGACTCTTCTCTAGATTCAGGATCCAACCGAATTCTTGAAGAGTGGAGATAACCTGACCCTTGTGTAATAACAGACGGTCTCTGTCCTGGGCTAGCAGCAGAAGATCGTCCAAATAGTGGTGAAGACGAATTCCTTTGGTTCTCAATAGAGCCACTACAGCTAACAACACCTTTGAGAAAACTCGGGGGGATGTTGAAAGCCCGAACGGGAGACATACGAACTGAAGATGTAGTTTGCCCATGGAAAATCGCAGAAACTGTTGAAAATCTTCTGCCACAGGGACTTGAAAATAAGCGTCCTTTAGATCTATTGAAATCATCCAATCGCCTGACTGGACTGACTGTTGTATTGTTGACAACCTTTCCATCTTGAACCTCTCCCTTTTGATAGAACGATTCAGATGTGTAAGGTCTATGGCTGGCCTCCAAGATCCGTTTTTCTTTTGGACCATAAAAAGACCATAAAAAGAGGAGAATAAATTCCCCACCCTCGTTGATCGTCTGGCACGGGAACGGCAGCGCCTTGAGCCAATAAAGATTTAATGTAAGCCAACAGGATCTGCCTTTTTTCTTCTGAGGCCGGAAGGGAGGTGGGAACATACCTGAGTCTTGGGGACCTGCTGAAGGTCCAAGAATGGCCTGAAGAGACCGTTCTGACGGTCCAGAAGTCCTGGATTGAGGCCGTCCAGACATGCCGAAAACGTAGAAGACGAGCCCCCACCTGGCCTATCTGAGCGGGCCCAATCTCAAAAAGATTTAGCTGGTTCCCTCTCTCCTGTCACACTGCTCTTGGCGGATTTCTTAAAGGAAGACTGCCTTGACTTCCATGACCTGGAATATTCCCGACCAGGTCTATAGCTACGGGCCTCCCTGGCCTGCTCTTGATATTGCTTCTTAGGAAAAAATCTTCTCTGGCTTTTTAAACGTCTATCCTGAGGAAAAAACCCAGACTTCCCGCCAGTGGCCCGGGTTATGGCATTATCCAATTTATTACCAAAAAGGGAAGAACCCTCAAAAGGGATACGGCTCCACACCTGTTTTGACGCTGGATCAAAGAGCCTGTTTGGCAGTGACAGCTGAAAGCATAACCCGAGACACTAAGCGGATGATGTCAATCGAAGCCTCCCCCAGAAAAGCCGATGCAAGTTGTAACTCCTGGATAGGAGAGTTTTTTGCGATCTCATCCGAAATGTTCCTGAGGGTATCAAAACCGTCCGTCCATACTTCCATGGCCTTGGACATTGCTGCTAAAGCCAACGCTGGCTTGTATGCCATACCAGCAGTGAGGTAAATTCTCTTTAAATCGGAATCAATCCGCCTATCTAAGGCATCCTTGAATGAAACTGTATCTTCCAGTGGAAGAGTCACATGCTTTACTAGTCTCATCACCGCTGCATCCACTAGTGGAGCTGATTCTAGATACTTGACTTCATCCTCCTTAAAGGGATATAACTTTAAGACTTTTGAAAGCATACTATTCTTTTTCTCAACTTTACTCCATTCATCCGTAATGACCTCACCAAGTTCAGACAGGAATGGAAAGTTGAGACGCTCCTTTTTAAGTTGTTTAAAATACTTCTTCTGTTTGGAAGGATTAGCCACCTCATCTTCCCAGTTCAAAGCCTCTCTGATAGCCTTCACCAAGGGGGAGAGTAAGGCAAAGTCAAACCCCACACAGGGACTATCTTCCTCAGATTCACTGTCTGAAGCAGCAGCTGAAGGGTGGCTTGGTAGAGAGGACTCCCAGATCTCTTGAACATGCGACTCCCTCACTGGTGACTGAGGTGACTCTGACTGAGGCACAAGGGTCTGACTGGCCCCAATCCCTTTGAGGGATTCTTTCACCACCTTTTCCACAAGGGATCTTAGTTGCTGGTCCGTAACCCCCTCTCTCACTAGAGGCTTTGGAAAAGCAGAGGTCACACAGGGATTTCCCAGAAGGAACTTGCACCTGCATCCCCAGCAGGTACTGACAACTGAACGGCTGGAATGAGCCTTGGAGGAGCGAGATCGATCCTCGCTACAGCGCCCAGATCTTGAGGGTGAGCCGTGATGTTTAGATTTATAGTACGAATGCCGGGGGTAAGACTTTGAAGAATCACTTCCTCTGTGCGTTGAGCTGCGTTGCTGTTCTGATCTAGATGGGCTAGCGCAAGACAGAGATAGAAGAGACATACAGATAAGGAAAGATAACAGACTGACTAATACCGCCCCCCCCCCCAGACAGTACCTATTATAAGAGGGCTGGCCACATACAGGCGGAGGAGAGTCCATATCTCTAGAGGTTTCCATAATTGCTGCAAAGATATACAAGTAAGGCTGAGAGCAGCAGACACACACATGACGACATCACTGAGCTGTTGGATGTTAGAGATATTGCACCTTGCATAGGGTTTAGGTCTGGAGACATGCTTGGCCAGTCCATCACATTTACCCTCAGATTCTTTAGCAAGGCATTGGTCGTCTTGGAAGTGTGTTTGGGGTTGTTATCATGTTGGAATACTGCCCTGCAGCCCAGTCTCCGAAGAGAGGGGATCATGCTCTGCTTCAGTATGTCACAGTACATGTTGGCATTCATGGTTCCCTCAATGAACTATACCTCCCCAGTGCCAGCAGCACTCATGCAGCCCCAGACCATGACCCTCCCACCACCATGCTTGACTGTAGGCAAGGCACACTTGTCTTTGTACTCTAGTCCTCACCTGGTTGCCACCACACACGTTTGACACCATCTGAACCAAATAAGTTTATCTTGATCTCATCAGACCACAGGACATGGTTCCAGTAATCCATGTCCCTAGTCTGCTTGCCTTCAGCAAACTGTTTGCAGACTTTCTTGTCCATCATCTTTAGAAGAGGCTTCGTTCTGGAACGACAGCCATGCAGACCAATTTGATGCAGAGTGCGGCATATGGTCTGAGCACTGACAGGCTGACCCCCCACCCCTTCAACCTCTGCAGCAATGCTGGCAGCACTCATACATCTATTTCCCAAAGACAACCTCTGGATATGACACTGAGCATGTGCACTCAACTTCTTTGGTCGACCATGGTGAGGCCTGTGCTGAGTGGAACCTATCCTGTTAAGCGGCTGTATGGTCTTGGCCACCGTACTGCAGCTAATTTTTAAGGTCTTGGCAATCTTTATTCAGGTGAGCCTTTCCATATAACTGAGCTACTTTGTATCCAATTCTTACATTTAGAAGTGTTTTATCCTATTCAACAGCAATATCACTGCTGCCTGTAGAAGATCTCTTGACGGCAAATTTAGGAAGAGGTAAATTTGTCCTTAATTCCCATCACTGGATATATTTTTTTACAAGCTTATTTGCCACGATTACACATTTTTATTCTCTCAGACACAAGAGACAGTAAGCACTATTCACTTCGGGATGTAAAAAGCTTGACTATATCAATGCTCTTAGAGGCGCCCCTGTCTTCTTTTTTTGTAAAAAAATGAGATGTATATTATTTTTTCCAACATATTCTAACCTTAATGCTGGGGAGTGTCTATGGGATTTTCTATTGTACCTCTCATTGTTCATCAACAGGCAACACATTAAATGTATATATCTCATGAAAAGACATTTTAACGTGTATTTCCACTGGATCAAGTTTTACTTGATTAATTGGCTGATAACATTTGAAAAGGATCATGTTAATGACACTTAGTTGGCGCACATAAAGAGAAGGCATATTTACTATTAGAGAAGCAATGTCTGAGAATCCCCAGGTGATTTTTTTTATCATCAAACATCACATCATAAGTATTTCTATTTCACGTTTTTCTTTTTTTTTAATATACCAAACCCAGTAGACATGTATATCATAGCTATACCATGATTTTATGCTATTAATTGAAAACGGATAAAAATAAACCCTGCAGTTAGGTGTGGCATGTTAGCCATTCTTTCCTTCGTTACTGCTTGCTGATGTTACTTTTCACCTTGTCAAATTTTCATATAAGTATCAGTGAACCATTCACCTGTCAACTGCTGTTTCAAAACGCATCTGGGATGTATGTTGTTGTTATGTATCACCATGGCAACATCACATTTACTCCTATATTATGAAAAGGTTTACATTGTACTTTTGTTTCAGCAGGAACTTTTAACAATTTAAAGACTAAGTTCACTTTTTCCAAACAATAGCCTGTGCAGTCAAGGCCCTCTCTATAGATATTAAAACACTGTGCAGCTTTGTATAATGTGCATTTTATTGTCATATCTGTAATATATTTGGGTCCCCCCAGAAGCCTGGCTTAAAAACTCCCAGTTAGCAATCCCCACATCCTGTCTTGTTTTTGTGAAGTGAAAAATATTGGATGCTCACTTCCAGAATTACATGAGTGAAAACCAAAGCGTTTCAGTGCAAGGATTTTGCTAGATGTCCAGCAACAAAGCAGAATGTGGGGGTTGCTAACTGGGAGTATTTCAGCCAGTTGTCCAGGGGTACCCACATGGCCACGAGTATGGCAATCAAATGAACATTTTACGAAGCTGAATATTTCTTAAAAATTACTGGAGCCCCTTAACTACAAATGCCATTTTTTTTCCTGGAACAGGTAAACGTAGCCTTTCTTTTTGTATTTTCCTTCAAATGTCTTAGATCGCACAGATATGAAAGTATAGTTTGCATTTGCATGTTCACGCTAAAAGCAGGCATCAAATCAACAGAAATCTGTTTAAAGATCTGCCTGATAGGGCAATGCCCTGTTCAAACTTATGCATTTTATGTGATTTTATGTGCTTCAAGGAGCATCAGCCAGGTAGTGTATATGCATAGTTACATTGGTCTAAGCTGGACCAATGTAACTAAGCATAACATATCCATTCCTGGAACCAGTGGCGAAACTACCAGGGTCGCAACAGTCACACTTGCAACTGGGTCCCGGCATTCTGCCACTGTTCGGGGGGGGGGGGGGGGACCCAGCCCCTCACATGGCTCTGAGCTGAGAGAATCTCTCTCATACAGCTCAGAGCTGGGGTTCTATGGAATACTGCCTCCTGTCCTCTCTCCCTCCTCCATCCTCTCTCACATGGGATGAGAGAGTAGACAGCCGGTCTGCTCATTCTTCACTTTCGGGAAGTCAAGTGTGAAGCTAACGAGTTCACACTTCCTGCAGAGCACAAACACAGGAGGAGAGGGTCAGGGGGAGAATGAGCAGACCAGCTGTCTCCTCTCCTATCCCGTGTGAGAGAGGAGGGAGGAGGGAGGGAGGGAGGATGGGAGGCAGTATTGCATAGAACACCGGCTCTGAGCTGTATGAGAGAGACGGTCTAAGCTCAGAGCCATGCTGAGACAGGCGGCAGTCATGAGCACTGTTAGGTGGGATTGATAAGCACTGGTGGGCACTAATAGGTGTGATTGATGAGCAATGGTGAGCACTGATAGGTATGATTGATGAGCACTGGTGGGTACCCATAGGTGGGATTAATGAGCACTGGTGGGCACTGATAGTTGGGATTGATGAGTACTGGTGGGAACTGATAGTTTGGATTGATGAGCACTGGTGAGCACTGATAGGTGGGATTGATGAGTGCTGGTGGGCACTGATAGGTGGGATTGATGAGCACTGATAGGTGGCACTGATAAATGGGACTGGTGAGCATTGGTGGACACTGATAGGTGACATTGATGAGCACTGATAGGGGGCACTGATAGGCAGCACTGATCAGCACTCATAGGTGGCACTGATAAGTGAGATTGATGAGCACTGATAGGTGGCACTGATGGGCACTGATAGGCTAAATTGATGAGCACTGATAGGTGCCACTGATGGCACTGATAGGCAGCCCTGATGAGCACTCAATGCACCATCAATGGTGCATTGGTGGGCACTGATAGGTGAGATTGATGAGCACTGATAGGTGGTACAGATGGGCACTGATAGGCAACACTGACGGGCACTGATAGGTGGGATTGATGAGCACTGATAGGTGGCACTGATAGGCTGAATTGATGAGCACTGATAGGCACTGATGGGCATTGAGCACTAATAGGCAGCATTGATGGCCACTGATAGGCTGCACTGATGAGGAGGCACTGATAGGCAGCATTGATCAACACTGATAGACGGCACTGATAGACAGCACTGATAAGCAGCACTGGTAGGTGACACAGATAGGTGGCATTGATGAGCACTGATAGGCAGCACTGATGGGCATTGAGCACCGATAGGCAGCAGTGATTGCCACTGATGACGATGCACTGATAGGCAGCACTGATGAGCACTGATAGGCAGCACTGATAAGCTTCACTGGTATTGATGAGCAATTATAAATGGCACTGATAGGCGGCATTGATGAGCACTGATAGGCAGCATTCATAGGCTGTACTGATGGGCACTGATAGGCAGCATTGATGAGCACTGATAGGTGACACTGATGGGCAGCACTGATGAGCACTAATAGGTGACACTGATAGGCAACACTGACGAGCACAGATAGGAGGTAATGATAGTTGGCATTGATGAACATTGATAGGCAGTACTGATGAGGATTGAGCACTGATAGACACCATTCAGGTGGCACTGATGGGCACTGATAGGTGGCATTGATGGGCACTGATAGGCAGCATTGATAAGCGATGGTAGGTGGCACTGATAAGCGGAATTGATGGGCACTGATGGGTGGCAATGATGAGCACTGATAGGTGACACTGATAGGCAAAATTGATGGGCACTGATAGGCAGCACTGATAGCCAGCATTGATGAGCACTAATAGGCAGCATTGATGAGCACTGATAGGTGACACTGATAGGCTGCACTGATGATCAGGGCGCTAATTTCAATTTAAACAATTTACTAACAATGTTGCCTCTCCTTTACTCACACAGACACAGCGTGGGAGGAAAGGGCTGCCGATAACCAGCAAGTCTGTTTACATGTGATGAGCTGATCACATGGTAAAGAGCAGTTGCGATTGTGCTGGATGAACGTCCCAGGGGACACATGGGAGGTAGGGTTCTGAGAGGATGTCCATGGACACCCTTCCAAAATTGGAAACCTGGGGCTCGGATGGAAGGAGGTGGGGGGTCAGTTGGACCCATTATGTTTTTTTGCACTGGAGCCCCAAGGGTTCTAGTGATGCCTCCACCTGGAATTCTTTACATTTTGCCACCTGGACATTTTTCATGTGCCCTCATTTAATTGACGTTAGTGACAAACATTTTCTCTGCTGCGTATACTGTAAGCCTTATAAAACACAAGACAAGTGGCAGATTATGTGAACTAGAGATTATATTGTCTAAAGAGCTCATACACATTAGACACCTAGTGGACATCTTGCGTAACTACAGATACCTTTGTATTACATCAGTGGAACAGTTTACTCCAACATCCTTCAACACACTTCAATAGTAACAACATAGAGTTGTAGATCTTAGTGCAACCTGATATATCTCTTTTTCCTTACTTCAGAATTACAGCAATATTAGGGCCATTGTTCTTAAGAACAAGCATTTTCTGACATATCTACATGTAACAAGCTGGAATCCAGATGTGAAGTTAAATCAGCCAAAATTAACAGCTGTATAACTTATATATATATATATATATATATATATATATATATATATATATATATATATATATATATATGAAAAATAGATTTGGAATGTAGCACTGTCACTACGAGTTAAAAGGTTTCTTCTACTTACCTGTTTTCTCAATTTTCTAAATTTATAGCTAATGCTATCTCAAGACAATTGTTTCTAAATTTATAAAACCTATTAATCTTTGCAGCTTTTCATCAGTCAATATGTAAACATAAATTAACTCATGTAAAATCTTAACCATTCCAAGAATGCGATTCCAATAAAGCTTTCAATTTGTAAAGGAAAATCCAGCAAGAGGATCTCAGCAGATAAAAAGGAAAAGTTATGAGTAATTGCCGAGTGAGGAGTCATGTTTTATAGTCACTTTGCCCTTTATCAGCTCGTCAGTCAGTGCAAAGCATTCCAAACGCAACACACATCACATACTGTTTCATGTACTACAATACCTGTAGTCTGATAATGACTCTAATGAAGACAATAGACTTCTGTACTGCCACAGTGAAGTCAGTATCACCACCAGCTATAATGATTGATGAGTCCTATCTAAAAACACTTTCAAATGTCAGGAGTGAGAATATTGTTACATAACTGTTATTAATTTAGTAAGTACCAGATAACTATTAAAAGTTATATTCAAGTCAAACAAGCTTTTCAACTCTTGAATGGGACACAGACTGCTTGAATTGAATTAAAACTCATTTTAATTTCATCCTGACTTTTATCTTCTGCAAATGACTTCCCCATTTGTTAAAACTGAAGTATTAAAGTATTTTTAATTTTACTATTTAAATTCGCACCAAAGATGGTAGACGCATGAATGGTAAGTTTCCCGTTTGCTGATGGCCACTCTATTCCTGGAAATCTTTTTTCCTCTTCCCCTTGGATACCCTCGCAGCTGTGATCTTTCACCTGTAATAATCACTGGTCAAAATTGGTGACTATACTTGCCCTTTCTATCCCCCTTCTCCATTCACAGAAGCTGTACTATCAGTTCCTGCTATGGAAAGTGCTCTATATGGATGGACAGGAGGATAAATTAAAGGTCCACCTCTTCCAGCACTGCAGCCAGGGGTGTCTTTAATATTGATTGGTCCCTGGGCAAACATTTTCTTGCCCCCCCCCCCCCTCCATGCAATTTCGCTCTCCACCTGCCTGCACACCATGGACTGGGGTGGTGAGGGGACCTATCAAGAGACAGAAAGCTCCTAGGGAACCTAGGACTCCTGGGATCAGTGGCAGTGCTGTGGGGGGGGGGGGGGGGGGGAGGGTGTGATCAATGGCAATGCAGATTTTTTTACCGACTACCAATATAAAGAGGAGTTTCAACACTGGCCGCCAATGTAATAGGGGTTAACACTGACCACTAATATATGTAATATAAGCATTTACAGTAACCACCAATGTAAGGAGGGGGACTTTCTCATTGGCCACTAATGTGAATAAAAGGATTGTACACCAAGCCCCAATGTAATGAGAAGATGTATAATGACCACCAATGTAAAGCCGATGTACACTGACCACTAATGTAATAGGAGCATTCACAGTAACCACCATTGTAAGGAGGGTTTTACACTGACCACTGATGTAAAGGGGACCTTCATACTGGCTACTAGTAGTAAAAACAAAAAATGTTTTTATATATTTTTGGGGGATATTTATTATAGCAAAAAGTTAAAAATACTGCCTTTTTTCAAAATTGCTGCTCTTTTTTTGTTTATAGTGCAAAAAATAAAAAACACAGAGGTGATCAAATACCACCAAAAGAAACTCTATTTGTGGGAAAAAGAGGACGTCAATTTTGTTTGGGTGCAATGTCGTATGACCGCGCAATTGTCAGTTAAAGCTACGCAGTGCCGAATCGCAAAAAGTGCTCTAGTCAGGAAGGGGGTGAAATCTTCCGGGGCTGAATCGGTTAATGACCACAGTTGCAGGCCAGACTTTCAAGCATGCCCCTTTATCTCCCCAGTGGGCAGCATTAAGTATAGGTGATGGTGGATATGAGCTCAGGGAGTATGATATAAATATGAATGCTGCCTCTATTTACATATGAATGCCGCCGTGCCGTGGCTATTTACTTATGAGTGCCGCCGCTATTTACATATCAATGCCAGTTTTTTCATGTAAACACTGGGTGTGCAGGTGAGTCATCTGTACACAGAAATATCAGGACATAGCATGGGACTAAAACGTCAAGGGACCATGTAACTGCTTTTGGCACCACAACAATAACAGGGCCCAGTGTAGCTGCACCTTTTGCCTTGCCTTAAAGACGGCCCTGACTGCAGTACCAGAACATCACAGTTGTGGGTTATCCAAGAGACAGAGGAAAGAAAATTTTAAGTAAGAGCAACCACCAACACACGAGACACTTCGTCATTCATGTAAGTACCATTCTTGATGCTAATTTCTGAAAAAATAAATAAACCGTTAAAAACTTGAGCCTTAAATAACTATGGTTATCATTATCTTCTGCTTCTGAATGGCTCACATTATTAGACATGACAAAAAGAGTAAGTCTACCTTTTAACAGAGTCTTTATTTTTGCAAAATTTTATATAATTACTTTTGCCTTGGGTTTTTAAAACAGAATGATATTTATCAATCTGTGTTTGGTGGTAGAACTGCCATGGGAACTTAGGGTCCACTGCGAGCAGAGGGACTATTGCGGTGCACATCAAACATATAGAAACATTAAGAAGGACAGATGTGTAAAAATATTATCTCAATTTATTTAAATATAAAAACACTTAACAATACAAATCATCAAGGGCTAATATAGGAGGTGAAGTATTTCGACTAGTTTCGCTTTTCAGCTTCTTCAGGAAATACATACATCTAGAAGTGTATACATGAAACACAATTCGATCAACAATAACAAGGTAAGATAACATCAAAGAACAAAAATGTAGAAAGGAACAAATTTACAATATAGATAAACATCTTCAGGGTCTTACCGAGCGCCTATGCCCCCAGGATAGCTCAGGCAAACCCCCGGTTTGCCTGACCTATCCTGGGGGCGTAGGCGCTCGGGTAAAACCCTGAAGATGTTTATCTATATTGTAAATTTGTTCCTTTCTCCATTCCTGTCTCCTTTCTCTAATTGTGTTTCATGTATACACTTCTTTTATATTTAAATAAATTGAGATAATATTTTTACACATCTGTCCTTCTTAATGTTTCTATATGTTTGATGTGCACCGCAATAGTCCCTCTGCTCACACTTTTCTGTTGACATTTCTGGCTGGGGACCAGATTTTTCAAATACCTATTCCATATTAACTTGGGATGATGGTGCACTATGTAAGGTTTTATCTGTAACCTAATCTATCATGTTGTGAGGCCATCCATAATTTTCATAAAAGCAAGCAATAGGTCATCCATGGGTGTATTTATGAAGGATTTATTGGGAAATTTGCCTAGTGAATTATTTATTGAAATTCACCCAAGTGAGATTCAATAGCAGTTGCCTGGCAATTTACAGGTCCGTTATTCCATTTTATAATAGGATAAATGTGCAACAGCCATTGGACGTCTTTGCTCCTGGCAGGAAAAAAGTAGCTTAAAGAATGTGCCTAAAGCCAGTATGAAGTTCATAGGACAGGAGGAAGTGATCCAATAAGAATGGGGAGATCTTAGTACATAGTGTCCAACCACTAGGGAAAGTTTATTTGAAGGAGCAGAAGCTGGCCCTAAATGACAGGCAGGAGTGAGAAGAATAATAGCCTTTAACTGCAGACAGATTACAGGTTTATTAGGTGCAATAAAATATAAGGGGCAATTCACATGGAGTGAAGTATGACAAGCTCTTCAGGAAGGAGAGTCGGGGATGTCAGCGCTGGATGTCCACAATGTGGACCGCCAGGGTCCGCTGCTACATGAGGGAGGCCAGGTGGAAGTCCTCAGGTGGAAAGCCAAGAGGAGTAGATCACAGTACATGCAGATGATGTCACCGGAGAAGGGAAGGTCATGCTGTGTTTTCAAGTCTGCATGATGCCAGTCCTGGGCATGAGCACTCCTTCGTCGGGTTCAACGACCAGCATCCCAGGTATGCCTGCATGCCCAGGACCGGCATTATGTAGACTCGGAAATGCGTTGCTACCCCCCTCCATTGACATTATCCGCATGTGCTGTGGTCCAGCTTCATCCCCTCTGCTCGGCTTTCCACCTGAGGACTTCCGCCTGGCCTCCTCTATGCAGCAGTGGATCCTGGTGGTCCACATGGCAGACATCCAGTGCTGACATCCTGGACTTCCCTTCCTAATGAGCATGCCATACTTCACTCAGTGTGAGTTGCCCCTTGTATTTTATTTCACCTAATAAACCTGCATGTTTTCTTCTCTCTCCTGCCATTAATTCCATTGGCCATGTTTTTTTTTTCAGCCGTTAAAGACTCCTCTTCTAATATGCCTGTAAATACCAATGTGTGCATGGTCACATATGCTAACATAGAGGGGTATTTACAGGCTGAAAACAAAAAATGTCAAATGCCTCTTATGCCGCGTACACACGATCGAATTGTCTGGCATACTTAGTCCGACATACAATCCGGCGGATAGTCTGGCGGACTTTCTACCGAACGGACTTGGCCACACACGGACACACAGAAAGTCCGACGTTCGCTTGCGCGATGACGTACAGCACGTACGACGGGACTAGAAAAGCCAGTATCCAATAGCTTCCTTTTTCGTACTTGCTTTGAGCATGCGTCATTCTTAGTCCACTGTACTAGCATACTGACGAACGTATTGTCCGCTGAAACCTAAGTCTGACGGGAAGATTGGAGTGCAAAAATACTTTCTTATCCCGCCGGACTTCACGCTGGAAAAGTCCGCTGAAGCCCACACACGATCGAATTGTCCACTGAAATGCGTTTCGGCGGACTAAGTACGCCGGACAATCTGATCGTGTGTATGCGGCATAAAAGCAGCATTCTCCTTCATGCATGAGGCCTGACCTACAGGCAAATCTGCCCACATAAGCTCTCCATGGTGCTGAAACTGTGCTTCTTCACTGTTTCTGCACCAGGAATCTAAATGTAGTTTTACATTTTTTTATATAAACAAATACAAAAACAGCATGCACCCTTCCCTTCTGAAACTAACCAAAAAGCACACAAGGCACGTAAACTGGGAGCAGTGAATATACAGACTCTCTTCTATGCTGATACCAGTCCGCAAGACCTTCACGAAATGGGTTGAGGGAAAGTCACGTAACAAAGAAACAAAGGATAAAAAAGAAAGGATTATTGAAAATTATTTTAGTCAGATTAAATTACGAGTTTAAAAATGTAACAAAAAAAAAGCAAAGTTCTGAACAAACACATTGGATGCTTTGCAGGTGACATTTGTGTTTTTTGAGTGTCAAAAACTTGAACACAAATCTACACAAAAAGTGCAATCACACTAGTTCCCTTATGCCTAAATCCAACTGATTCTTATTGCTGCGCTAACAATTTATGGAAACAGAATACAAAAAAATATATATATATTTTGACTTTGGACCACTCTGCTATGTCTTGAAAATAGTACATGTATGCAATATGCTTGTAGTCAGAAAGCTTTGTTGATCATATTTTGGGATAAATATCTGGGGCTGTGATATACTTACAAAAATAAAAAAAAAACAATACTGGAAGATGTACTTTTTCTCATATTTTTTATTCTTGTTTCATCTGTCATCCTAATTATAACCCTTTAAATTAATAATAAACATTCAATTTTTCTAGCAAATCAAAGCCCAATCTGCCCTTCCTCATCAAAAAATGTATAAAATGTTTGAAAGACTACAAATAAAAGTAAAATCAGCACATGAAAAAAAACAAAAAAGCTCTAAAATGACTGATGTAAAGTATCCAGCAGTCAATCAAAATTTAATTTGGTTTAATTGCATCTGTTCAGAGAGTGAGCTTTGAGTTCCTGTTTCTCGTAAAAATAAAAATAAAAAAATGAAAACCATGTTTTAGGCTGGCCATATATACAGTGGGGATCGAAAGTTTGGGCACCCCAGGTAACAATGTGTATTAATGTGCATAATGAAGCCAAGGAAATATAATGTAAAAAATCGTAAATGTAAATGTAAAATGTAAATGTAAAAAAATGGATGTAAAAATCTCCAAATGGCATCAAATTACAGATTAGACATTCTTATAATATGTCAAAAAAAGTTAGATTTTATTTCCATCATTTACACTTTCAAAATTACAGAAAACAAAAAAATGGTGTCTGCAAAAGTTTGGGCACCCTGCAGAGTTAATATCTTGTACTGCCCCCTTTGGCAAGTATCACAGCTTGTAAACGCTTTTTGTAGCCAGCCAAGAGTCTTTCAATTCTTGTTTGAGGTATCTTTGCCCATTCTTCCTTACAAAAGTGTTCCAGTTCTTCGAGATTTCTGGGCTGTCTGTCACTCACTGCTCTTTTAAGGTCTATCCATAGATTTTCAATAATGTTGAGGTCAGGAGATTGTGAAGGCCATGGCAAAACCTTCAGTTTACGCCTCTTGATGTAATCCCCCGTGGATTTTGAGGTGTGTTTGAGGTGTGTTTAGGATAATTATCCATTTGTAGAAGCCATCCTCTCTTTAACTTCAGCTTTTTCACAGATGGCATCAAGATGGCATCAAGTTACCATCCAAAATTTGCTGAAATTTTATTGAATCCATTTTTCCTTCTACTCATGAAATGTTCCCTGTGCCACTGGCTGCAATACAACCCCAAAGCATGATTGATCCACCCCCATGCTTAACAGTTGGACAGAGGTTCTTTTCATTAAATTCTGTGCCCTTTCTTCTCCAAACGTACCTTTGCTCATTCTGGCCAAAAAGTTCTATTTTAACCTCATCGGTCCACAGAACTTGTTTCCAAAATGCCTCAGGCTTGTCTATATGTTCATTTGCAAAGTTCAAACGCTGATTTTTGTGGTGAGGACATAGAAGAGGTTTTCTTCTGGTGACTCTTCCATGAAGACCATATTTGTACAAGTATCTCTTTATAGTGGAATAGTGTACCACAACTCCAGTGTCTGCCAGATCTTTCTGGAGGGATCGTGCAGTCAAACGTGGGTTTTAAATTGCTTTTCTCACAATCCTGCGAGCTGTTCTGTCTGATATTTTTCTTGGTCTTCCAGATCTTGCTTTAACTTCCACTGTTCCTGATGACTGCCATTTCTTAATTACATTCCGAACAGAGGATATTGACATCTGGAAATGCTTTGCTATCTTCCTATAGCCTTCTACAGCTTTGTGAGCGTCAACTATTTTCAGTTTCAGTGTTCTAGACAACTGCTTGGTGCTGATTGTTGGGGCAAGGTCAGATGAGTCTGGCCATTTAAAACCTTTGAGATTGACATCACCTGGTCTTCCCAGACGATGATTGAGAACAATTCATGACACTGGCAGGTCTCAGCTTTGTAAAGGGGGCAGTGCATGCTATAAATTCTGCAGGGTGCCCAAACTTTTGCAGACACCATTTTTTTGTTTTCTGTAATTTTGAAAGTGTAAATGATGGAAATAAAATCTAACTTTTTTTGACATATTATAAGAATGTATAATCTGTAATTTGATGCCATTTGGAGATTTTTCCATCTTTCCTTGGCTTCATTATGCACATTAATACACATTTTTACCTGGGGTGCCCAAACTTTCGATCCCCACTGTATACATGTTTTTTATTGATCAATCATTAGGTTGAGTGAAAAAAGATTACCGTATTCACGGTGTATAACACGCACTTTTTCCCCCTTAAAATCGGGGGAAAGTCGTGGGTGCGTGTTATACGCCGATCCCCACTGTCTGTGAGGCAAAAAGACCGAGCGCCGCCGGAAAATACAGAGTGGCGCCGAAAAAGATACTGGGCGGGACTGCGAGCCGAGCCAAGCCGAATACACAGTAGAGTCGGCTCTGTCTTTTTCGGCAGCGCTCGCTCCAGAAACAGCAGGGAGGCGGGACTACGAGTGGAGCCGAGCAGACGGCTCGGTCTTTTTTCGGCGCCGCTCTGTCTTTTTCGGCGGCACTCGCTCGGTCTGTCTTGGCGGTGGGATATTTAAACATGGAAGGCTGAAAACGGCACTGGGTGAGCTGAAAATGACACTGCAAAGCTGCAAATGACACTGCAAAGCTGCAAACAGCGGTGGGCAAGCTGCAAATGACACTGATCATTCTGCAATAATGGACAAGGCTGCAGATGCACACTGATAAGGCTGCATTGACGGGCATTTAAATGTAAGTTTTTTTTCCCTTAAACTTCCCTCCTAAAACTTTTTTCCTTAAAATGCCCTCTTAAACTTGGGGTGCGTGTTATACGCCGGTGCATGTTATACCCCGATAAATACGGTACCTATTACCCAATGAACACACTCGGTGTTGATGTGGAAATCCTTCCCACAGTGCTATTGTGTTCCTTCCCCATCAGCAGGATACAATTATCAGTGTTGCTATCTATAGCAACCAATACTGGTGCGGACAAACCCGTCCTTCCTGGATATCCAATACTCCACACGAGGTGACGTCAGCGCGTCTGGAGTATTGGATATCCAGGAAGGACAGGGTTTCTCTGCGTGTGTCCAGCCGGCGCACCGGACTTAAGGCTGATGTTTTGTCCTGTATATTGTAAGTGCAATTTATATTTTATTGGCATGAAATAAAAAAAAGGTTTTTATACTATTGGAGCTTTACCTTTTTTTCATGAAACTGATGTGCATCCACGAGTTATAATTACATGGGAGATATACCGAAGAGGCCCGTTTTAACAATCTATCTGGTGGAGAGGGTGGCCTAAGAAGAGCAGCAGGATCTGTTTCGGATTAGGTGAAAAAATATAAATCTACACGTTTTTTGTGACCCTCTGTAGTGGGGGGTCATAAACTTCTGGTAAGAAGTAAATCTTTACACTTTGGTGGCGGATTGTGCACTATCCATAAGCGGAAGAAATTGTTCCTTCATGGATATTCATGTTTATTTGAAAGACATTTTTTTTTTCTTCATGTTTATATTTTCTAATAATTGTATACTGGGGTGTTAATTACACTGATGCATTTTGGTCAGTAATTTATGATTATTTATCACTTTTTATTTTACATATTATATATATGTAAGGAGTTTTGGTCAAGCATATGTGGCATTATATCACTGCTTATGTTAAGTATATACACGTGAGCGGTCTTTCACGGTATGGTTTGGGTATAGTGCAGCTTATTTATTTATTTTTATTTTTATATACTGCATCTAGCTGAGCACTGTACTTGCAGATATTCAAGCTCTATCCATCTCAGCTTAGGGGTGCACTTAGCCTTAACCTGGCACTTCATATAAAGACTTTTCTCTGACTTTCCTGATATGCATACTCATTGCACATCCTGGCAAAACAGCAAGACCACTGGTATTTTCAGGAGAAGGTCATCAATGGTAGCCACCATAATGTTCTCATGTCTGGATTACTGTAAAACTGTTCATAAACAGCAAAGTAAGCAAATTTCCAAAGAGCAAATTGAAATGTGTGCATCTGTATTGTTTTCACTGACTACACAAAGTCACCCAGACAGACTGAAGAGGTGTGGGTGATGTATTGAGGGAAGACTTTTTGTGCTTTCCAGCTGTGTTTCTTTAGGATCCAGATAGTCATTGATTGATTCACTGTTATTTCTAATTGTATTAAACTGTTGATGTTTCTTTGGCTTTAAAAAGCAGTTCTCATTGTTTAATGTCAAGCAAAATCGACATTTTATCATAGAATATTAAGCAATTTTCCAGTCAGACATTCCAAGTCGCTTTACATAGGCATTTTTTAAATAGCTGATAAAAATCAATTGACAGAAGAGGAATCAGAGATTGTGATAAAGTTCTAAAATATTTAAAACCTTGAGTGGTAGCAACATTCTTATGGTTTTATACACATAATAAACCAGTAATAAACCAAAAGGCAAATCTTTATTATATTGCAACTTACTAATTTTTAGATGCAGTGGCTGCATTCGTTTTCTTTTTACGCTGTGTTTACTTTATTTTTATCTGTTCATCTGGCCACTAAGTCTGTTTTTCGACAAAGCAAGCTCTCATGCAAATGCAACAGTTCAAGTATTAAGACAAATGATTTACCATGGACAGGGATACTTACAGTGATCAACTTTTATTTATTTATATAAAACCTTTATCCCAAAAGAAAAAAAAAAAGTTGCTGTTACTGCTTGGTACACAATTTCAAGGTTTTTTTTTTGTTCAACCAATGTGTTGAACAAAAAAAAACCTGATAGATTTCTGCATCAACACAAACAATGCCGATGCAGTGATTTCCCCTGCTGAGACATTGTGTTCTGACAGGGGAATCCTCGCCGCCAAAATACACTTATCAATGCTCTCAACCATAGGCTGCGAGCGCTGATCAAATGCTGATTTTCCAGCAAGACCGTTCAACAGATGGCAGTTAAACCTGCTTCTGTAGAACAGACAGCTGTACACACAAACCGAAAGTCAACCGGTTCCTGCAACTCAATTTTCAGCTCATGTGTACAGAGCTTAAGTGTATCTAAATCTGCTAGTACAGAAGGAAAAAAGTAAAAAAATAAAATACAGCCACCATATTTAATGCTCTAATGGTAAGCTGCAATATATTACATTTTTGGTTTCAAAGGTTTTGGTTCTAAGGTTCTACCATTGAGCCTATTTGAACTGTTTACTATACAATTGTGGGCCAAGTTGAGCCCTCCTCAATGCAGCTTGGAATATTGTGCTGCTCTAATTCACAGTGCGATTATCTTTGGCAGTACCATGCAACCATGCAAGCATTAACATTTGTTTTCCTAACAGAACCAGCTGGTTCACTTTCTATATAGCTTTGACAAGGAGCCCCCTCTAGACCACCGCAACTGTATATACAATCTATCCATATCGGCTTTCATCACAGAGTCAATTCTAACAACACCTAAGTTTGGACCATTCTAGTTTCTTCAATCTTATATGGCGGATCTATCAAATGTGATTAACAATAATATGTAATTACTCAATTTATGAGCTATAGCATCCAATGTTTCCTTGAACCTTAGGGCTCATTAGGTTATTCAACCCCTAATAGTTGTACAATTTAATCCTTGTATTATGATTCATAACCATTGGCTTATATAGCTGGATTGTGTGTGAGGTGGATGTTTTGGTTTTAATTATATTAGTGAGATTGTAAAATATGGTACCAATGTTTTAAATATGTAGGTTTTTGCAGCTAATAAACTGTTTCCAGTGAGTTCAGTGAGTTGAATCAATCTCTTTTTGATACCCATTTGAGGGTTGGTTGAGGACAGCAGGATTTTATTCTCAGCGTTCGCTACATTATCTTACTGATAGCTCCCACCTCTATTTATGGGGAACATTATTCCAGATCCAGAACTTTTCCTCCCTAGTCTGCAGTCCTTGGTGTGGCTTGTTTTGTGAGAGTAGTTACGAATGATATTGGAAAACTTAGATGGGACCATCTCTCCCAAAACAATTCGACAAATGAGGAGAGAAATAAATACGCCTAAATACGGATTTGATTTTGATTTAACGACAGATATCATTGCCAGGCCCAAGGCACCGCCATGCTTCTATCCAAGGACTTTGGTTAAAAATATTCCTGTCGGTTAATACCTAAGGGCATGCCGCAATTGTACGGATATGGAAAATTTTGAGCAGGAAGCTAAAACGTTAAGGAATTGCAACAAGAAATGGCTCACTAAGGCCTACAATAGGGCTAGAGATAGTGACCAGGAATCCCTTATCTTTAAACGTAATGGTTAACAGGAGAGAGAATCAGGACCCACTAGACTAAGTCTACAGTACACACAGAAGAGATTTTCTCCTCACATTGGCATGGGAGGACAACTCTGGGAGCAAATTTATTGCGAAAAATCCACAAATAGTGTACAAAAGGGCTATATTTTGTGAAACCCCCCCAAAACATTCTAAAAGGGTAGGTATGACCTGCTGTGCATGCTGTGAATTTTAAAACTACATGATAGAGGGGGACTCCCCACAACTTCCCACAGCAGGCTCTTAAAGTTAATTGCAGTACTATGGGGGTGATTTATGTGATCATTTGTTATTGTCATTCATTTTATATTGGTAAAACGATTAGATCAATACGCAAACGGTTACAGCAACATATCCGCGAGATCGCGACCTATTATCTCAAGGCCCCCATAGCAAGGCATGTCTGCTTACAACATAATAGAGACCTCAGCTGTCTGCTGGGTTTTGGAGGTAGTCCCTCAAGATGGTAGAGGAGAGAATTTTGACCAGCTAGTCTTGCAACATGAGGCCAAGTGGATATGGGAGCTAGAGGCTACCAAACCACCTGGCCTGAATGGCAGCCTTAGTTTTGTTCCCTTTCATAAAAACACATAATGCAGCAACTTGAAAACAATTGAGACATGATTGCCGATGCATCCTATACAGAAATACTTTTTTTTAATATTTATTAATTTTTTGCAGTATTTTAAAATATTTTTATTTTTTAAATACTTGTTTATATATTGTTTTTCAACTTGCTGAAGCACTGGATAAAATAACCAAGGATAATATGGAGATTAGCATTTAGTGTATCCATACTCTAGCCAAGTATAATAATAAATATAAATATATATATATATATATATATATATATATATATATATTTGAAGGGGTGGTGTGTTCTGTCACCATGTGTGAGCATTAGTATCTTTATGGTTGAGTGCCATCATTCCACTTCCTCATCTATGACCATTCAGTGACCTATTTGGAACAGGATCTTTGAAATGGATGATTTATCAATACATCCAATATGGAGAACACTTTGGACATCTGTATTTGATAAGTATCACATACACGTATACTTGAATTTATTTAGGGTGTTGAAGCATTGACTAATGTTCTAACATGGAGCCTGGACTGTTTACTATGTCATTGTGGGCATCCAAGTTGAGCCCTCCACAGTGCAACTTGGAATATCGCGTTGCTCTAAATGTACATAGCACTAGGGGGCTGTCAAAGCGTGTATTGACGATCTTTGGTAGTACCATGCAACCATGCAAGCATGAACATTTGTTTTCCTAGCAGAACCAGTTGCTTCACTTTCTATATAGCTTTGACAAGGAATCCCCTCTAGACCACCGCAACTGTAGGTACAATCTATCCATATCGGCTTTCATCACAGAATCAATTCCATCTAACATCACAAGTTTTAACCATTCTAGTTTCTTCAATCTTATATGGCGGATCTATCAAATGTGATTATCCATAAAATGAGATTACTCAATTAAGGTACTCAACCCCTAATAGCTGTACAATTTAATCATTGGATTATGGTTATACATGGCCATTGGCTTATATAGCCGGATTGTGTGTGAGGTGGATGTTTGGGTTTTAATGGTATGAGTGAGTTTGTGAGATATGGTACCAATGTTTTATACATGTATATTTTTGCAACTAATAAACTTTTTTCAGTGAGTTCAGTGCGTTGAATCAATCTCTTTTTGATACCCGTTTGAGGGTTGGTTGAGCACAATCAGGCTTTTATTCTCAGTGTTCACTACATGATTTTACCAATGTCTCCCATCTCTATTTATAGGGAATTTTGTTGTTTCCCCTGTTTTTATTTTTATTTTCGTTTTTCCTGTTCTACTTAAAACTTTTAAATTTTTTATTTAGGGGCAGTATCTTGATGATCCAAATTTCTAGTTTAGTGACAAGGGTTTTTACCCTTCTTTACTCTGTCCAAAACTAATGTAACACCCTCCTCTAGTTAGGCTGCTAGGTTACATTTTGTTTTTGGCTTCACTGTAGTGAGTGGAGCAGTGAATGATTGTTTTTCTCTGTTCATGGTTTCCTGAACTGGGTGTTTTATTTCTCTCACTTACTTCTGGAAAAAGCTTCAAGAATATAGGGCAGAGGAATTCACATAGCCAGCATAAATATTTATCATGACCCAGACAATCCCTGGAGGGTTTCCCTGGGAGAGAGCTTTTGAGACAAGACATTGAAGTTTGTACCTCAGTAGGAGCAGAGCTGAGGGCCTGGAGAAGATTGCTGATGGATTTTGCTGAAGGGCACTGTCCTGAGGTCTTGGTCTGGAAAAGGATCTTTTAACTCTTTCACTGAGGATATATATATATATATATATATATATATATATATATATATATATATATATCATACCTGTGGATGCTGGGTGGCAGACAGTTCTTGGGACATCGCGAGTAGGACCTTAAAGGACTCTTCTGCTAAAAAATGGGTCCTCCTATTGATTGTTATTACTTGCAAATTTTCTGCTGGCTGTGTTGGGGCCCTTGAAGATGTTAGCGCAAGTGAATGAGGTATGTTATTGAGGTCAATAGTTGCAATCTTGCATCAGGTCAGGCTGAATGGGTTTGGGTTTTTTAAGAGATGATTTAAGCAGAGCGAAAAGCAGACAAAAGTGGCCAAGTTGGGTCTAATTCAGTAGCGGCAGCAGAATGCTAAGATATATATATATATCTTTATATATATATATATATATATATATATATATATATATATATATATATATATATATATATATACATATACATATATATATATATAATGTTGATTATTTTACCTTTTTTTCTATAGTCATGTTTTTTACAGATATTGTGTATTGGTATTTTTATATATGCATAATTTGCACATGTGACGATTTGTGTACATTATTTTAACAAAAGTTTATTTATATCGGTCTATCACTGTGAATTTGATTATATCAATTATGATTAGCGCGGCATACTGATTTTTTTTTTTTATGCTTCTAGCACATCTATGGGAATGTGAGAAGTGCTTGTGCTGACAGTGAAATTTATGTATATTTTTTTGATGGTTGCTCGCAAGATTCTTGTTTTATTTGTGCAGTGTTTTTACTGCATGAGCAGAGATAGGGGTGCAAAGTGCCTGCTGACAGCTTACATCTTGTACACGAGGACCAACTTGATGGGGATCTGCAGCAGTTTTCTATATTGAAGACTGCTGCATTCCTTTTGTTAACTAGACCCTGCACCTGTTTCTATTTCACTCTATAATAGAAACTGGCATGGGTGGTGCAGAAACACCTAAAACAGGCTTATCTGCCTAGTTGATATGGCTTTTACCACAAACACCAGTTTCCTGGTGATTTTACAAATTACTTGGTGCATATGCATTTGCCTGGCTAGCCTGTATTTCAAAATCATTTCTTTATACACATATAGCTTTTTAGCCGAGTGTTGGTGTCTGAACTATCATCTCAAGCTATAGTCATAGTAATCAAGTTATAATATGTTCATTAATCTATCTATCTATCTATCTATCTATCTATCTATCTATATATATATATATATATATATATATATATATATATATATATATATATATATACACATACAGTATATATACAGTATATATACAGTATATATATTGTAAATCACAAATTGGCTAAAGAACAATGAAGAAGAAAAGAAACATCTAATAAATTCAATTTAAAGGTCATCATGGAATATAAAGGACATCACAGTGCTGAGGGGAAAGTATGTTCTTAACAGAAGTAATGGATAACATCAACTAAGATAAAATGCAACCTTATTTTACACACATATGTTTCCAATTTGAAATATTTTAAAATTAGTATAAATCCAAGCCTCACAGATTAAAAACAGTTGTTCTGTGACTTAAAGGCCATGAGGCATTCTGGAAGACTGAACTTTGTTTCCCAACTTTGTACAAGGACCTTGGCTTGGAATATGTAAAAGGACATTAGTCAGTCCTGCAAAACAAGATTGTAATGTTCCTTGTGTTGTGCTTATTGGTTTGGTATCATATTTTCTACACATAATAATGGGAGTACACTGTGTAACATCTGGCAACAGGGGACATGGTTTAACATATCATATATCCATGAACACATATATGAGATCATTTTTTCATTTGGCATTTTTAAGTGCACCTGTGTTTTAGCAGTAGACAGATTGCTATAAAGGATTGAAATAGGGAAGGCAGACATTTTACTTAGTTCAGGGTTGCTAACTTATCCCTTTATTTACTGATATATATAGTATATAGGTTAGTAAATATCATTCATATCATTTAGAGCCATATAAAAAATACTTACACCCCATGAGAATTGTTGACTTTTTAAACATATTTAAACAAACATTAGCTCTTAATTCAAATAGTGCCTACAGATAAAGGTGATATATTTGCAGATGGAACCTATCTTACCTAAAGATGAACTATATACTCACCCTCACTCAATACAGTGTCCCAGTGCTCCCTGCTGGCTGCACACATCTTCCACTGGTCTTCTTCCAGGTACCAATCTTTGGGTGTTTTCATTGGCTGATCCATGTTAACATAACTCCCACACATGCCTGAGAGTTCATTAACCACAGCATTGCCAAAATTGTACAATGATCTGCATGTGTACATCTCAGTGTACATGGTAGAGAGGCAGGTAAGAAACTGAAATTCAAAAGAGATATAGTATAACAGTTCTGCATTTATAATCCTACAATGTTTCTGTTGCTCAAGCTTCTACTTTAAACCCCAGATATTGATGCGTGGCCAGGTAGCCGATGTAGCCAGATGCACCTTCAGTTCTCTATGCCGAAAATCTGCTCTGATATCCTGAAGACACAATATACAAGTTGGCCATATCACAACGACTATCGTAAGACGTGCTGAGCATGGCGTTATCCTTGTTCACCCTTTACAAAACTGATGGCATCCACAAAACGACTGAATGCGGGCCTGGTCCATGGACCTCATGGCCCAAAATGGTGCCCTGTCCCAAAGATCTGCTAAGGACAGACACAGAGAGGCTGCAGATAAGCTATTCTCTATGCCACTATCCACGGACTTCCCAGTCTCTGCCAGCAATCCGGAGGATTCCTCAGGGGGAATATCTGAAGCAGATATGACAAAAGCCAAGGGAAAGAACGTTGGCTCTAGAGGGGAGCTTGAGCTCCATAGAGGTTCCCATGCAATGGGACCTCACATACAACACTCATCTCACCACACAGCACATCTTTCGCTTTGAAGAGTTAGAGAACAGTATGACATGCAGCAATGTGAGAGCCACAGGACTACCTGAGAGAGTAGAAGGCAAAACCCCAGTTGATTTTATTGGAAAGTGGCTCATTAACATCTTTGGTAGAGAGGTGTTCTCCCCTATGTTTTCAGTGGAGAAAGTGCACAGAGTTCTGTCTAGGCCCCCACAACCAGGGGCTCCACCGCGGCCATTTTGTTCAAGTTCCTTAATTATAAGGATAGAGATGCAATCCTCTATAATGCCAGAATCTGACCTGCAGCCCTGAAGATTGATAATGCCAAAGTATCTCTTTTTCCAGACTTTTCTGAAGACCTGCAGGAAACAAAGAGCTATATTCACTGATGTGAAACAGCACCTCAAGGATCTAGAATTAAAGTATGCTATATCTGGCTCGCCTGCTGGTGGAGGCTTTGGGTTTGATTCAATTATTTGATACACAGACAAGACCAGAGAGGAAGGAAATGCCTATCTTTGTAAAAACAACTTTAAAAATCTGGGATGATATGATAAAGAAAAAACAACTATCATCATTAATAGGCCCTATGACCCCTTTATTTGGTAATCCCGAATTTAAACCAGCTATAAAGGATAATACATTTTTGAAATGGAATATAAATGAACATGACCGGATAATACAAATCCTAAATGATGGAAATATTCCAACGTTTCAGGAATTGGGGCAAGAGTATAAAAACAAATGGTTTCAGTACTTACAGCTGAGGGCATTTATTGACCCAATAAAGACAATGATTAATAGACCTCCAACCATATTTGAACAAATAGCAATGAATAAGGATAAAGCAAATAAGAAATTAGCTAAGATATATAACCTATTACTTCCTGGTGGGGATATTAAAAAAATAGCAGGAATAAAAAAATGGGAGGAAGAAATAAGGCAGGAGTTGACAGAGAAAGAGTGGAGAGAGATATTTGAAGGAATATATAAAACACCCTTAGCTATTAAATATCAAGAAAAAAATTATAAAATTCTATTAAGATGGTATAGAAGTTCAGTGATCATGAATAAAATAAATAAACGGAACTCTGAATTATGTTGGAGATGTAAGAAGGAGAAGGGTACTCTAGAACATATTTGGTACAGTTGTTGGAAGATAAAAATATTTTGGGGTAAGATAATAAAAATATATCAGGAACTGACAGGTATAAGAATAAATCTTGATATAAAGACAATACTATTCTCCCATACACCTGAAAAACTAAAACGAAAAGAGATGGAATTTTTTTATCAAATAACTACAATAGCTAAAACTGTAATAGCACAGAAATGGAAAAAGGAAGTAGCCCCAACAATAATAGAGTGGAATTATGAGATGAGCGAGGTGTGTTTCATGGAGAAACAGATTAGACAAGAGGGATATGTAGAAAAACCGATGTCGGACTATTGGAAGAAATGGGAGGAATTGAGTACCTCAGGAAAATTGTGGGAATTTATGTAAGGGTGGGGGACTGAATGGATCAGTAATGACAATTTTTTTTTTTTTTTTTTTTTTTTTTTTGTGTTGTTATGTTTTTGTTGTGTATGGGGAATGTTTTATAATGATGTGAAAATTGAATGGAAAATTTTTGAATGTATGTTTCATAATATAAATAAAGATAAATTTGAAACAATTATTTGATACACAGTCTGCCACTGCACAATGGCTAGACAGAGAAAAACACTTGTGTCATGAGGCTTGCAACAGACGTCCTGCTGCATCCTGAATGATAATCTACTCGTGCTAAATTCAAGCTCTATCTTGTCCACTGACATCCATGTCAAGGCGGAGTCCTCCATTTTTACAATGGTTTCTGTTTAAAGGCTATGGCTATTGTTGAGAAGTTGTGTGACACTAGAGTACGCTTCCATTGTTGTCCCCTAAATGGTTTGGCGCAGGCCTCCAGCCAACTTATGTCAAGATTCTATGACCCTGTTGGCCAGGTACTTCATGATTTGTTTTTTTTTTACCATGGACCCTCTCATTTTTTTCCCTCTACTTTGATGCTTTACTTACTGCTCCAACAGATCATTATTTGAACTCGGGGGTGGCTTCTTCACATCTGTACCGTCTCTTGACTGTGTGTCATTCCATTGCCCTGGAACTGGGCCGTGTGCCAATTAAGGGCACCACTTTTCTTTTTTCTATAATACTACTAAAATGCCTAAACTAACCAGAGTTATATCCTGGAATGTCTGGGGCTTAAACAACCCGGTTAAACGACTGGCTGTGTTCAGCACAATCAAGCATTTAAATGCAGTTGTGATTTGTTTACAGGAGACTCATCTCCCCCGACCTCTACTTCTTTATTTGCCCAAAGGCAGTTTTGTAACCAAGAGAATACTTATGTATCAAAAAGGGCCCAGGCGCTACCTATAGTGGCTAAAGAGAGATGTGTGCATATATGTGTACAGACATAAATATATAGATACACATACAGCACCACTGACTTTTTAAAAAGTTCAATGAGCCGTCCTCACGCAACGTATGGTTAATCATGGGGAGGCGGGTCTCCTATGTCAGTTGGCCTATTACATACCCCCTTTAGTCTATGGGCGGCTCTCCTCTTGAATACTTAAGATGTGGGTGTGTGGGTGCGTGATACCGTCGCTGAAGACGTCCTAAGACGAAACGCGTCTGACGCAATCACACACACCACTTCCGGATTGTTTGAGCTTGGGTGGAATGCAGGGTGGAGCGCACGCTAGTTCCCCGTACGCGTGTTCGCTTATTGTTCCGGTCGTGCACTGCCAGTCTCAGTCCGCTATGGAGGGCATAATCCCCCGTGAGGATTAGCGGTGAATGACCCTTCTCTAGGTCGTCACGTTTGGGAGTCGCTTCACTGTGACCCCACGGCAGAGACAGCTGCACCTAGGACTCCCCCCTGCTTATATTTGTTTACCTAGGACTACCTCTGCTCATAAGTGTTTCAGCTAGAGGAGGTGTGCAAACACAATTCCTTTTTACCTTATTTTTATTTTTATTTTTATTCTAATTTTTATGTTTTACATTTTTTATATTGCTATCTTTTTCACTATTTTGTAAAAAGATCCTGTTCATCTATTTATAGTCATCCCGGGACTGTAACCTTTTTTGTACACTATCCCCTTTCAGGGGTTATGTCATTTGAATTAAAAAAAAACTTTTTTCTCTGGTGTGTTAACCAATAAAGCTTATGGTTTAAAATTAACCTTTGAGACCTGGAATTACTACACTATGAGCCCCCTTTTTTCTCTCTGAGGATATTCCGATCTACCAGCATCAGCTCACAAAACCCTCTCTATACACCAAGAAAGGAGAAAAGAGTGGAAAATTGCCTCCTTTGGACTTTCCTTCCGTGGACCAGTCCCTGCTGCTTGAGACTTACAGGCCTGATTGCCCTTCGTGGGTATAAAGTTCCGGTGAGTGGGGAGCTGAGGGGGTGAGCACGGAAGTCACCTGAATTATATATATTTGAGCACCAGTCACTTTAACCTGCACCTACTTGAAGATTTTGAGCATACATATCTCTTTTTTGCCTTGGACTGCACCCTCTAGGACATTATTTGTTTCATTTGTTTCATGTATGAATTTATCTATGGACTTTATGCACTAATTAAGTTTGCTCTGATTTTTATTTTTTTATTCTTATTTTTTATTTTGCTTTTTTCCTTGTCACAATAATATTAGTTTTCTATGTGATTAATTATTGTACAACATTTGCACCTTTTGCACATTTTTGCATTCTTTGCACATCTGCGTTTTTTTTTTAATTTTTTTGTGTATTTTAGCACTTTTTGTATATTTTTAGCACCTTATGTGTCTGCACAGTCACATTTTATCATTAATACCTATTTAGGTTTATATATATCTCCGCTGTGACTAGCCTGCTCATTGGGCATATGGCTATATGAGTTAGATTTAGTGTTTTACATATGCACTTATGGGATTGGTATGATATTTATAGTCTGTACTACTTTTAGTATACTATAGGCAGTAGCGTATATCATAATAACTAGTACTGAATCTATATTATTTACCCTTGGGGTAAAATTATATGGTCTGTTTGCCATTTGCCTTGCCTACTCCACTCTCCTGTATTCAATTAGTGGATGTTGGGGGGGTCTTATCATCAACAATCATCTGGATTTTCTAGTCGGTGGTGCTGTATGTGTATCTATATATTTATGTCTGTACACATATATGCACACATCTCTCTTTAGCCACTATAGGTAGCACCTGGGCCCTTTTTAATACATAAGTATTCTCTGATATCTGTTACAACTCACGATCCTTCTTAGGACTGCGAGGTATAGGGGCGGCGACACCGTTTTTAGTGTTCTGTCGGTTTGTGCCGTGTTTTGCTATTACCACTATAGCGCGGTCTGGTCCTGTGTTACCTGTGTTTATCACAGTTTTGTAACCAATTCCACACCATGTATTCGGTGTACTTGAGGGGAGAGAGTGTCCTGAACCAAAGGGGTACCCAATTCTCCTGCATGGAAGTTATAACTGACCAAAATGGTTGCTATGTATTTGTATTGTGCTCTCTTTATGGGACAAAGCATATCATTGCAGGGATGTACATTCCTCCACCATTCTCAACCCGTCTCCTTAACATATTAGCTGACTTTATAACATTATTTTCTTGCATACCGGCCCTGGTCCCAGGGGACTTCAGTAACTATATAGACCATGAGAAAGACAAATTCTCTGCTTATGCCAGAGGTGGTTTAATACAGCATAAAGGGCCCACAGCCTTTGCACAACTTCTCTTTAAGATGGGCCTTATAGATGTGTGGAGAATGCACAACACAGACACCCGGGTATACTCATGTCAATCTGCCTCAATTGGGGGGCTGTCTCAGATTGACTTGGGCTTGGGGAATGAGCTCATGTTGCCCATGGTAATCTCCTTGCGGTACTCAGCTAGACATATATCTGGCCACTCCCCTCTTTTAATAGACATATGCGCAGGGGCTGATCGGAGTAGAATGCTATGGATGTTAAACCCTTTCTGGTTGTCTCTCTTACCTGATCCAATACCAGACCTATTGACCTCCATGTTTTAGACATAACATAGGAACAACAGATATAGCCAATGTATGGGATACAGCTAAGCCCTACTTACGTAGGCAGTTTATTCGATTAATATCTCACATTAACACTAAGACCAAAGAGTGGGAAATGTTGGATATATCAGAGGCATAAAGAACAGAAGCAACATATGTTGCTGACCCCACTGATAATTATAAGAGAGCACGGTTAGCTTTACATTCGATGCTCAGGCAATTGTCAGTGCACTTAAAAGGTTCTTTTTTACAACAGAAGCACTTTGAAGAGGGAGAAAATACTGGTCATATGCTAGCTTTTCTAGCCAAAACACAGCAACCCCGCTCCCATATAGCTGCAGTGGCAGATGCCCAGGGCATACCTTGCTATACCACTCAAGCTATTATGAACATATTTATGAATTTCTTTAAGGATGTCTATAGGTCCAAAGCCCAACCCTTCTCTGATAATCTCCATTCTTTTCTGGATAGATATCCTATACCAAGTTTGTCCACTTCGGATTCACGCTTGCTCAATGCCCCATTGACTGAAGACAATATCCTCGCAGCCTTAGCCCACATACCTAATGGGCTGGCACCTGGAGCCGATGGTTTGCATCCAAAGTCTACAAACGATACACCTCACAATTAATTCCGACCCGTCTACAATACTGCATATGAAACAGTGAAACTTCCCCTCTTTATGAATGAGGAGATTATAGTTGTCCTCTTAAAACCAGGAAAGGAGACCCTCTTACCAGACTCTTATAGACCTATCTTGCTACTTACATTTGACGTTAAACTTCTGGCTAGGGTACTGGCCAATAGTTTAGCCAAATGCATCCAAAAAGTGATTCATAAAGACCAGTCTGGTTTCATACCAACAAGGTCCATGTCAGAAAACCTACACAGACTATTTTTAAATTTACAATTACCTACTGACAACCCCGGTAATGGGGCCATCTTCTCTTTAGATGCAGCTAAAGTGTTCAAAAGCATTTACCACCCACTTGGAGGCTGCACAAAAGCTACCCACAATATTTTTTAAACATTTTATGAAAATATATTAGGATCATTTTGCATGTCCAGGGATTCATTTACCCCCATATGGCAGAATATATATTACAAAGAATTGTTACAACTTAAGGATTTCTATTTCTGGGACATGGCAGGCGTTCAATATATCGGCCGACTATTCAATGCCACCACATTCAAATCTTTTATAGAGCTACAAACAGAGTTTGCCCTCCCCAGAACTCAATTTTACAAGTACCTACAGCTTAGGCACGCTATTCAGAGTGAGACAAGAACTTCTTTGCTTGCACTAACGACCCATCCCCTAATGTCTGATGTGTTGTTGATGGAGGACAAGAAGGGAATGATCTTGAGAGTTTATTCTAGGCTGTTACACATATTGCTTCCAAATCCCCCTGTAGAAGGGGATGGGAAAAGGATCTGTGACATATAGATGGGGAAACCTGGGATCTATGCCTGACCTCCGCCCCTTTGGTGTCCATTTTGGCATCACATAAATGATCTAACCTATTCTTACTGCACAGATCGCCTGCCCAACTTCATAAGTGGGGATTCAGAGACACGCTACTCTGCCCAAAATGTAGCAGAAATAATGGTGATTTGTTACATATGATATGGAAATGCCCGAAACGGTTTTGTTACTGGCACTATTTCCTTTCTACTATCACACAAGTATTTAAATTTCCATTGGCGCGTGATCCAGTTATTTGCTTGTTCTGAACCTTGGAGATAACCTCACTTTCTCCGAACGGTCATACTGCAGTAATGCGTCTATTGTACATAGCTCGCAAAATGATCACTCGGCACTGGATATCTCCATAGGTACCTATGGGGAAGCAATGGGTTGATGCAGTAAACAGTACACTGATACGCAAAAAACTCACTTACCAATATAGGAATGTTCTTAAAAAATTCTACTCCTTGTGGCAACCATGGCTAGACATACCTGGACTAGGTCCAATTCAATTGGTGAAGGACAGACTACTACAAGTGTGAACTGGTAGATGGTGGGGCAAAACTATAACTTCCTGAGAAGCAGGTCGGTTCCCATTTCAGAAATTGCTTACAGGGCCATGGTAGTCAATCTCGAGTGCAATTAGATGTTTCTACTTTACCTTGTTATAGGATGTTTTTCCCCTTTCCCTTTTCCATTTTCTTTCATACATGAGTTAAAGTTATGGGCATATAGATCTGAATAGTTGCGTATTGTTGATGGTAATGCTATGCGGCATCGGTATAAACATGATTTAATGGAGGTACCCAGAATGTTTATATCCTCTAATCATTGTTGACCTATTTATGATATGTCCGCCTCTGTACTTTAATTATTGCTGCACATAAGATCTGTATGGATGCATTTCTGTTTTGTTCTTCAATAAACCTTTTTTCTGATTTAAAAAAAAAAAACTCAGATATCTTGGACCCGATATTTTGTTTCTATAGTGTCATCATGCCAAGATCAATACAGCTCTTTAAGGAAAAGAAAGAAAGTTGTGGATGCCTATGAGCCTGGCAAAGGATCTAAAAAGATCAGACACATCATTACCTGCTGCACAGAATATATTAGAATATTTCAGCATAGTGTCCTACTATAAAATCAATCAAAACAAATGGCTACCTAACTACTGACCAAATCAAGAATATGCATGAAAAAAATTGTTTTAACTGGGATGAAACTTCTCTATCATATCTAGGGATTAAACTCAGTTACTCCCCCTCCAAATTATATGAAAATAACTTCCCCGCACTTATAGAAATAATACAAAAAGATCTCCAAAATATACAGAAAACACAACTCACATGGGTAGGGAAAATAGCAGCCTTTAAAATGCAAACACTACTCAAAATATTATATTATTTTCGCTCCCTCCCTATTGTTATTCCCAACAAATGTTTCACTCAAATGAATAGGAAACTTAAAAACTTCATATGGAATGGGAAAAAAAACTAGAGTAGCATTTTCTATTCTGACTTCTAATAAAATGGTAGGAGGAATGGGGTTACCAGACGTAAAAAACTATTATTACGCCTCACTGCTAGACCAAATGAAACACTGGTTTTCCTCTTTGGAAGATAAATTATGGACTAATATTGAAAGAGAAGAAACACTAGGACTAGCTACCTACTTAAAAAATCAACATACCCAATCTAATCAGTATTAAAGCCACCCTGATAGCATGGAAACACATCTTATCCAAAACAAATGATACATTACAAATACCAGTAAAAATAATAGACTACTGCCAAATCCGCCTTTCGTCAAAAGAATGGGTTACACATGGATTCAACTTCTTTAATGAACTGCCTTTGAGATTTAAAGAATTAGTAGCAGGTAAAATAGAAAAATGCTTTAGAATAAAGAACTTCAATCCCCATAACAATATAAGGATCCCTACCACCATTTGGCAGTATCTAACAAACTACAAAGATCAGAGAATAAGAGGTATCTCATTATTTTATGACCTCTTTATCACATACCCCATAGAATACAAAAACCCCCATATGATTAAATGGGAAAAAGATCTATCGCAGACTTTCACAGGTGCCCAATGGAGGAAAGCAATATCAATATTCAGGAAAGCTTACTCTTGTACTGACCACTGGGATAACTCACAAAAAATCTTAAATAGATGATATTTGACACCATATAGGTTATCAAAGATATATCCCTCAGCTTCACCGGTTTGTTGGAGATGTAATGATCAAATTGGAAATCTTCACCATACCCTATGGAGCTGTAAAAATATACATAGTTTCTGGAATACTGTCTCAGCTTTTATAGCTGATCTCACTGGCAATCTGATTGATCTCACTCCCACCATGGCCCTTCCAGGAATAAACCTTGATACATACCCTATAATGTATAGAACAATTGTAGTGCATACACTTATAGCAGCCAGAATCACAATTTCCAGTCTTTGGAAATCCTCTGAGGTTCCAAACTTATCCAAGGTTATTGCTAGACTGAATATTCAGGCACAATATGAACTAATATTGGCATATAAAAACTTCTCTACAACTAATAAAAAAAAAAAATGGCAAGCATGGGTGGACCACCATAGAGCATCTAATTACCTAAAAAACAGTAACTTGTAACTCTATTATTACTTACCTCAAACTATAGTTAAGTAGAAAATGTATCTTATATAATGAAAATAACAACAGGTTGACTGGTATATGCCTACAGTATGATCTCAATCGGGGTGGGCGTGACCTGCCAACTTGACTTTGAATTTTGTTAATTGATTACCTATACACATTTATGTACCACCGTAAGATATTCGTATTCAGATAACATATGTTAATGAAGAAATATGTGATGTGTAAATGATTGTCTTGAACAATTGCTCTTTTTGTTAAAAATAATTTATAAATAAAACAATTAAAAAACAGATCACCAAATATCTACCAGTACCAGAAAAATCTACTGGTCATCACTCACATGAAGCCAGCCATACGCATGTAACAGGTAGTGGTGTGGACTTCTGACGCAAGTATATGTGATTGTATACTACTGCTGAATAATGGCATTCAAATATGTAAGTGGATTTTTATCTATGGTTTATGGGTGTTTTTTAAAGAATTTTGCCAAATGAGCCTCTATGGCTTATCCTCTTCTATGACATTTGGGATAGAGTGCTAAATGTGAGGAGTGGTCACTGGTCACTGGCAGGTAAGGAGGACTCTTTTTTTATTTAAATTTTTTTATTGAAATGTTACCAAGCCAGAAAATACATCAAGAAAAATGAACACATGGTCAGCCACATGAAATCACCAACATAGTATCCAGTACTAACTAAACAGTAGGCATAAACCACTGGAAGCCATCATGTTTCTCACAGTAGATGGCACAGTACTTGCTAAATAAGGGTAAAAATAACAGCTATGCAAAGATAGGAGGGTCATCTTTATACTGCACTGTTCAAACCATCTTATGAATTTAAGTGGTCAGATGTGTTAAAGTATCATTAAACTCAAACAATGAAAAACTCTCATTACATACTCACAAAGCCACTAAAGCATTTGTTTTGTGAAATGTGTGAAATATACCTGGTTGATCCTGCCTTCAGCTGTCCTCTCATCTTCTCTGTGTCCCCATTGCAGGCTGAGAGTGTGTAGACCAGCTAGCGTCCTCTTCTTAGCATGCTTATATATCAGTTGCCTTCTAAGCTCTTAATTTTCTCCTTTTTTTCTTTTACAAAGATTTTTAATAATGTTAAATCAAATAAACAGAGCCAATAGTTGGTCAGCTACAATGCAAAGTAATCATGTGTAGCCTAGAAAGACATACATAACCAAGGCACAAAGCAATTCTATCTTTTTTTTTCATATCTGTGCAGCCCACATGACTATAGAGTCACACATGTGGGTGTATACACAGTGGTAATTTGCACTCACCTTTCTCCCTTCTCCTCCATGTCCTCCTCTTGCTAAGCACTATTGGGTGGGATATAGTAAATTGATTGCTTACATTCACTAAGAAACTCACAAAACAGCTTAGTGTAAATCAGTATTAAATGCATCAGAGACATAGAACCTTTAGGGCCCTGGTGCAGGAAACCCTTTCCTATGGGCCCTGGGCCCTTCCCTCAGACCCTGGCGCCAGGGCCCGGTCACAAGTGCAAAATTTGTGACTCTAGTAATTCCACCACTGGTGTCAGTAGATTTTTATTTTGGTAATTTTATTGTTTTATTATTTTTAACCATTTTTAATCTTTTTTTAGAACATTATTTCTTATTATTTTTGTTTAAGGACCTGTTTGGGGGGGGGGATTGAAATATTAGGGATCTAAACAAACCTCCGATGTTCACTTTGAGACAGAGAAAGAAAATTGCAGACACAGCTCTCAATCTCCATCTCTGCAGCCTCTGCAAAGAATGAATGGTCAGGAATAGCTTTGTACAGATTCACAGAAACAGTTTACAGTTTACTCTGCTTCAGGTTTGAATGAACAGAGTCAGTGTTCAGTAAGAAGGGAGAGGAGGAGAAGCGGTCAGTCAGTGGATGCAGGAGGAAATTGGAGGGATTGGTTCCTTTATATGCTGTCCCCACCTCCCCTTCTATCCAGATGTTCAGGGGAGCAGCATGAGCCTCTGAAGCATGGGTCCAGGTCACAACTGACCCCTGTAGTTATGCCCCTGGTGGCAGTGCTGTGTGGGGATGGGGGCAGTGGCAGTGCTGGGGGGATGGGAGATGGGATAAATGGCAGTGCTGGTGGGGGGGTGGGAATGGGATCAGTGGCAGTGCTGTGGGGGATGGGATCAGTGGTAGTGCTGGGGATGAGGGGGAGAAAGAATCAGTGACAGTGCTGGGGGGGGGGGGGCTAGAATGGGATAGAATGGGATCAGTAGCAAGGCTGGTGGAGGCATGGGAGCTGTGGAAGTGCTGTTTGGGGGAATGGGGGAAGTGGAAAGTGGAGAGTGATGGGATCGGTGGCACTCACTTGCTCTCAGCGTCAGCTTGGGACTTTATGCTCACTATCTCTCTGGTTCCCTCTACATGTCTCCAGGTCACTATCCCGAGATGTGGTCTCCTCACACAGCGGAGGCTTCTCCAGCTGCTGCCCATTCACTCTACTGGGTCAGTTGCTAAAAGAAACCAGTTTCCGCTCCCCATTACCATGGGAGCCTGCAGCTGCAAATTCAATGGCTCTGGGTGAGCTGTCTGCGGTTTCTATGGCAGTGACAGTACACAATGCAGCTGCCAAATCAATGGGCAAAAAGGCTGGGTGAGCGGTTTGTTCTGCAGTGATGGTACACTCTCCCATCATCGCCTCTGTGTAACTTAAAAAAGAGCCTTCAGACAGCGGGCTCCCCCACAGTGGCAGAACGCCAGGGCCTGGTCTCCAGTGCAACCAGTGCGACCCTGATAGTTATGCCACTGAAATATATCAAAATGTAATTGCTAATACCTGTAAAATAAATAAAGAGCCTGTTCAGACTGCAGATGCAGTCTGAACAAAATGAAAGCTGGTGACAATCATCTCTCACTTTACCTACACCATATTATTGCACAAAAAATACACATATGATGTTCAATAAAGATTTATAGGGAGCTGTAAAACAGTTGTTTGATGTTTACAATCCAATTTGAATTGGTCTTCTGAAACAGGTTTTTTTTTAGTCATGGGACTGGCACAGCACCAATCAGGACTGGCCAGACACAGACTCATACCGTAGAGAACAAACATCAGCAGAGCAGATGCCCAAGGACAGCGAAAGGTCATGTGATTACGCAACAGTGTTGCAGGAATAAGTGACAAAATACAGTGGCATGATATATATAATTTATGTGAATGAGATATGGCAATTAGCATTTCTCTGTTTAGTATCACTTTAAAGTGGTTGTAAACCCTTACAACACACTTTGACCTTCAGGTAAGCCTAGATTAAGGCTGACCTGTAGGTCCAAGAAATATCTCCTAAACCTATACGGTTTAGGAGATATTTGCCCGAAGACAGGCACCGCTGTCTACGACGCAAGCGCCGTAGACAGCGGCGCGCAGGCGCACTGAGCGCGGCATTTTCAGCGACGGAGCTGGCGCGCGTGTCGGCTCCCGTACGCATGCGTGGGAGTGACGTCATCTGGGCTTCGCCGAATGACAGCGGCGGAGCTGCGAGACCCCACCAAGAAGATGGATGCGCCGGACTACAGGTGACAGCAGTGACTTTGCTGGCTCCTGTGTCAGGTAAGTGACACATAATGGACTACTATGTGATGCATAGTAGTCCATTATGCTTTGCCTTTGCAGGGAATGAAAGAGGAAGTAAACTCATCAGGGTTTACTTCCTCTTTAAGGTGAGTTTATTTCCATTGGGATGTCCCTCATTGGATGAATCAAAATGGAAATACCTCCTCTCTGGTCAGGACTGTGTGGTGGATTTCAGCACTTAATACCATAATGTATTTTAACACTGTGAACCTATCATGATTTAATCGGGCGATTATTTATGAGGATTACATCAGTGAACATTGTGACTGATGTGGCGACATAAATAACATTTATTTTAAGTGTGTTTTATTTCAATTAAAGGATTTTTCCAAGGTGAGTGAGTTTATTTACTTTTAATCCTTTCAGGCAATGGGTAAGGGACTTTATTGTATCCCTGTAGTCATTTCCCAGGAGGGTATAAATGCATTCCTCAAAATGATCTTCATCAGCTATTTCAGTCACAATTACTTTCATAATATGTGCTGCCTAAATAGACTAAATACACAGTTTCCCATATGCAAAATTTGACTTTTTGCCAATAGTCCTTAGCTAAACTCTCATCTCCATCTCAAACCAATCCCCCTAGAATAATCGAGAGCAATAACACATGACAATCACAGGAAGTGAAGAGGGGTCTTTGACATGTGAACTCTGAGTGACAGCCTGACTTCATCTTCTCAATACTGTATGGAAAGGCAAGTGTTTCTCAACCCTGTCCTCAAGTACCCCCAATGGGCCATGTTTTGGGAATTTCTCTTAGCTAAAATAGCTGTTCAAAATACCAAGAAATTGACTGGGCAAGATAAGGAAAACCTGCAAACATGGCCTGTTGGGGGTACTTGAGGACAGGGTTGAGATCCACTGTTTTATAGTGTTGGAATATGTTGTTCATGTATTTTTGTACAACTACAGATATATTCTTCAACCAGTAGATGGCAGTGTTTGTAAGTCTTTAGCTGCATCTATGGTCAAACGCTATGTCTTTTCGCTATAATAACGTTCCTTTTTCCTGTATGCAGTTAAGCAGCAAAGCCCATGTGGACTGTGCAAAGTGGGATTGATTTACTTTATTATCAGTTACAGCAAAACGTTTTGTCCCTTTTAGGATAAAAGTTTTACATAAATGAATAAAAGCTGACCATTGTAAGCATCCCTGTTAGTGGTGATTTGTCTCATCTTTTTAAACTGATAAATATGGAAGAGAGCTGGTTCTTTTGAAATACAACAGACTTACTGGTCAGATCACCATATAAAGAAAAAAGAAAGAAAGCCCAAAAAAAAAAAAAAATGCAGCCAACATATCTAAAAACTGGTAAGCTGCAATATAATAAAAGCTTGCTTTTGGGTTAAATGCTTATTTAAATGTCTCTCCAGTGCTGTTAGATATGTCTATCAAGTCACTTGAATGTGAAGATTCTCCACAAGAATACATTAATACTAGGATGTGCCAGGAAATTACCAGAGTATAATACCAGAGTATAATACAGGAACTAATTATACTGCTATTGTCCTAAAATGTTCAGTCTCATTCATTTAATGTATGTCTAGGGTCCTTTTAGGAAAGAAATTAAATAGAAACTGATTACCAAGAGCAACAAGCAGCTACAAAATGTAAAATACAATAACCTTTATCTATTTTCTAGACAATGGATAATAAAGAAGGTAAAGAAGGTATTGGTTGAGTGAGAGAAAAATAAATTAGAAGCCTATTTTTATGAACAGCAGACACCCTCTTTTTTGATGACAATCCGTCTGTATAACTGTACCCCCCCCTCCTTATAGATTCTAGTGAACTGCAATAAATAAAAATCTCTTCTGGACTGCCAATTACAAAGGAACCTTGGATTACGAGCATAATCCGTTCCAGGAGAATGCTTTTAATCCAAAGCACTTGCATATCAAAGTGAGTTTGACCATAGAAGTCAATGGAAACAAAGATAATTTGTTCTGCATTGACTTCTATTGCATGCAATACCGCATGTGGCCAGAGTTGGGGGGTACCGGAGAGCTTTGGAAATACTTGGGGACAGCTCAGCTTAACTCAAAAACCCTCGGAAACACTCAGGAACAGAGTATTTCTGAGTGTTTCCGGATATTTCCGAGTGATTCAGAGTATTTCTAAAACGGCTCTGAACCATTCCAGAGTGTCACCGGCACCCCCGCACCTCTGGCCAAATGCGGTACTGCACACCACATTAGCTTGAATTCTGCTCGTTTTGCGAGACAACACTCGCAAACTGAGTCAGGATTTAAAAAAAAAAACGTTTCTTGTCTTTCAAAATGCTCGTTACTCGTTAACCAAGGTTCCACTGTACCCATATACTATAATATGTGATTTCAACTGTAAAAAGATACCTTCTATCATCTACTAAAAGTGAAAGCTCAATAATCAAATTCAAAACGCCACCCCCAGTCTGCCCAAACTGATAAAGGCTGATGGGCATTATCACCCTGAGAAGAAATCTCATCCACTGTCACACCTCCACAAAATGCAAAACACTGCATTAATCATTACTCCATCCCAAAATTCCCAGTATATACTGGGCATAGGGGTAGGCGCCTACAGGGGGGTGCTAGGCTTTACCTTAAATTAAAGGGCTTGCATCTTGTGGACCATATGTTGTATAAATAGAGAATTTTTTCTCCTTATCCCCTACATGCAGGCACCAGGTGTTACCACAACTAACTAACTAACTAAATTGTTGCCAGGTATGTATACTATTATTACTAAATATATATATATATATATATATATATATATATATATATAATTTTTTTTTTTTTTAGAACTTGTACACTAATATTGGTATATAGCTGTAGATATGCACATTTTTAGAGAGGGCTCCACTTGCGGCTAAGTGTAGTACACTCCTGAAGATAGTACAGAAGGTGTAGTGCCCAAAGAACCACAGGTTACCAGATGGGTACAGGAGGGTAGAGTCGGTGGTCTCCGGATAATGCCTATTACACAGCTGTGCCAAAGTCTCTAGGGATCCTCAGTAACACTTGGCAAAGGTGTGTGCAGGACATGGTAATGAACAGGAGGAGGAGGCAGGTAGCAAAGTCTGTGATGCAAGACACTGGAGACAGCAGCGAAGTCGGTAAAGCAAGCCCGGGGGTCAAACCAGGAGAGCAGATCAGACAGGTCAGTAGCAAGCCGGGTCACAACAGGAAATCCAATTATAGTATGCACAGAGGCTCAGGAACATGGGAAGGCTGACGACAATCCAGCAATGTGATGGGCTCAGCAGCAGTCTCATATAGGCCAGTAAGTGGCCGCATCTGTGCACCTATTGACATATTTGAATGTGCCAATTAGCTTAGTCGCACATGTGCGTTTGCACATTAGCACCATCGCTAACCCGCGTATGTCCGTATGTTCTTCTTGCACCAGTGCATATGACAATGCGCTGGAAACCTCCATTACCAGTACTGGCACTATTACCAGTTCTCCTACGGCCATTTCCCTGACAGGTATGTGCCAAAACACTGCTCTTCAGACACACTGGACAATTTAAATGGTCCTTTAATGATTTATATATGGTTACTTGGTAGTTATTCATCTCTATATATCACCTAAAGAAGTAGGTTTGGTGATCTGAGAAAACAATTGAGACCTCCTATCAGTAAAATAATCCAAAATTCATAATTTAGTTTATGATTTTATGGGCTGTTATGGTGGAATGTAGTGGTTTTGTTTGATATTACATATATATTTAAACATAATGGGAACTGCAGTGCATGATATTTTAATCACAGAGGATGTTTTATAAAGTTAACACAATTAAAAAAATATATTTAAAAAAAATATGATTATGTAGTAACATGGATTATTCAGTACAGTACTCCTTATGCCGCGTACACACGGTCGAACTGTTTGACGTACTTAGTCCGTTGAAACACATTTCAGCGGACAATCCGCTCATGTGTGGGCTTCAGCTGACTTTTTCAGCGTGCAGTCCGGAGTACTAAGATTTTCGTTTTTTCCAAAAATCTTTCCGTCGTACTTTGGTTTCAGCGGACAATACGGTCGTCAGTATGCTAGTCCGACGGACTAAGAATGGCGCATGCCCAGAAAGGATTTACAGGGCGGAAGCGCTCTGTCTTGTAAAACTAGTGTTCGTATTGAAGCTAGCATATTCGTCATGCTGCTAATTTTGTGTTTTTTTAATATAGCACATTCTTTTCTTCTTCATAATGCAAGAAAAGTGAAGTTGCTTTGCTGCTTATATTCACACAGAGTTATCACAAATGTTTTTATTCATCCTCATCCTATGATTAATATTCCAATTCGAGAATAAATAAAAATAAAAGCGCGAATCGTCTCTAACCAAACTTCCACTAATGCAAAGTCAGCAGAAGGAGCCCAAAGGGTGCTTTGCTGTGTCTTGGACTTCCTATTTCTAGTCCCGTCGTACGTGCTGTACATCATCGTGTAAGCTTTCGTCGGACTGTTTGGGTATCCGTGTGTGGTCAAGTCCGTTCAGTGGAAAGTACGACGGATTGTCCGTCGGATTGTATGACGGACTAAGTACGTCAAACAGTTCGACCGTGTGTACGCGGCATTAGAGTTCCACTTTTGACCCATCAAAGGGTTTTCTGGTGTTGTATTGGCATTTATGGGATTTGGAACCATTTATGTATAGAAACATTATGTAAAATGTAGGTATGCTCTCTGTTTATACTTGCCATTGATTTATCAGTTGCTTGGTGATATAAATGGTTTTCCAATACAGCATTTTGTTTGGAGACCAACCTGAATTGTATTTACTTTTAGCATGTCATAGTGATCTAAGTTTCTTTCATTGGTAAAACGTTTTCTCATTTTGTCATATGCATTATTTAAAAAAGGATCAAGATATATACCTGGGAACTACAGACCAGTTATCCTAAGGTCAATAGTTTGCAAGCTTTTGGAAGAGCTATAAGGTATTATATACAAGATTTTAGTCATGAAAATTATATCATTAACAGTAATCAGCATGGATTCATGAAAAGTCGTTCTTGCCAAACCAATCTATTAGCTGCCATCTAGATAAAGGAAGGTGTGTAGATGTGGTGTGTCTGGATTTTGCAAAGGCATTTGTTACAGGTCCCCTTAAACGTTTACTGTACAAACTAAGGTCTGTCGGCATGGACCATGGGGTGATTACATGGATTGAAAAGTGGCTACAGGGGGCGAGTTCAGAGGGTAGTGATAAATGGGCAGTACTCTGAATGGTCTGCTGTGGAAAAAAGGGTCCCCCGGTTTTTGTCTATGGGACCAATCCTATTTAATTTATTCATAAACAACCTGGAGGATGGAATAAATAGCTCAATCTCGGTATTTGTAGATGATACTAAGCTAAGTAGGGCAATCATGTCTCTGCAGGATGTGGAAACCTTGCAAGAAGATCTGAACAAATTACCGTATATACTCGAGTATAAGCCGAGATTTTCAGCCTCTTTTTTGAGGCTGAAAGTGCCCCCCTCGGCTTATACTCGAGTCATCGCTGTCTGCCCGCTCGATCAGCGTGTCGAGCAGACAGACAGCGGCCATTCTATCATTCAAAAGCCGCGCCTCCGGCTCCGCCTTCGCCTGTGATAGGCGGAACACTGAATTTCCCAGCAGCCTGTGTTCCGCCTATCACGGACATCGTATCATCCTCGTACTACGGACGAGGATGATACGATGTCCGTGATAGGCGGAACACAGGCTGCTGGGAAATTCAGTGTTCCGCCTATCACAGGCGAAGGCGGAGGCTTTTGAATTTTACAATGGCCGCCGAGGCGCCGACGAAGAGGGCACGGGACGGAGGCAAGGCAAGGCACGGCACGGGACGGGACGGAGGCAAGGCAAGGCACGACACGGGACGGAGGCAAGGCACGGCGGCACGGCGGCAAGGCACGGCACGGGACGGAGGCAAGGAGGCAAGGCACGGGACGGAGGCTCGGGACAAAGGCTCGGGACACAGGTAGGCTGGACACACACACACACACACACACACACACACACACACACACACACACACACACACACACGGATGGATGGATGGATGGAGACACACACACACAGGGATGGATGGATGGAGACACACACACACAGGGATGGATGGATGGATGGATGGAGACACACACACACAGGGATGGATGGATGGATGGACACACACACACACAGGGATGGATGGACGGACACACAGGGATGGACGGACACACAGGGATGGACGGACACACAGGGATGGACGGACACACACACAGGGATGGACAGGCATGTCTCACCCTCGGCTTATACACGAGTCAATAAGTTTGCCAGTTTTTTTGGGGGTAAATTGGGGGCCTCGGCTTATATTCGGGTCGGCCTATACTCGAGTATATACGGTAATGGGGTGGGCAACTACATGGCAAATGAGATTTAAAGTAGAAAAAATTTAAATAATGCTTATGGGTGGCAAAAATATGAATGCAATCTTCCTTTTAAGGGGGAGGACATCTGGCGGAATCTAGGATGGAAAGGACCTTGGGGTCCTAGTAGATGACCGGCTCAGCAATGGCATGCAGGCTGCCTCATGCAAAGCCAACAGAATATCGGCATGCATTAGAAAGCGAATTAACTCCAGAGATAAAACGATAATTCACCCACTCTACAAGACTCTGGTCTGGCCTCAACTGGAGTATGCTGTTCAGTTCTGGGTACCAACCCTCAGGAATGATGTGCTGGAACTGGAGGGTGTCCAGGGAAGGACAACAAAGCTAATAAAGGGACTGGAGGACCTTAGTTATGAGGAAAGACTACAAGCATTGAACTTAACATGATTTAAATTTACAAATACCGTACTGATGATCCCACAATAGGGATAAAACGTTTCCGCAAAAGGGAAATTAAAAAGACACGCGGCCATTCACTAAAATTAATAGAGAAGCAGGGTTCCTTACTGTAGGAGTGGTAAAAATGTGGAATTCTTTTCCACAAGCTGTGGTTTTAGCAGGGTGCATAGATAATTTAAAAAAACTATTAGATAGGCACCTAAACAACCTTAACATACAGGGACATACAATGTGATACTGACATAAAAGCACACACATACGTTGGACTTGATGGACTTGTGTCTTTTTTCAACCTCACCTACTATATAATTATGTAACTGTTACTCTTGGAGATCGATTATGACTACCGCTCATACTAAACTATAACGCTCATATCAGAGTGATTCAGATATTTTTACATACTCTATCTTATCCTATTCTATTTTTATATATATTCTATTCCCTTTTTTTTTTAATCAGTCTATGTTTTTAGTGTTACTCTTGGAGATCGATTATGACTCCCGTTAGGACCATCTATGATGGCCGTTATGTATATGAGATCAACAATATATTGGACTAGGATGCGCTAATGAGAAGGGTTGCTCTGGTATTACCTTCGGGGCTGCGCCAATAAGAATAATGTTTCCTGGGTATTTCCCAGCGGGCTATAACAGTTAATGATCATCTACAATAAAAAATACCCCCACAAAATGATCGCAAGTGAGGCTTGCACATTTCCTGTCATTGTCACGTCCGTTGACCATTACTCTATATATATTAGCCCACGAGAAAATGGCCGTAGATGGGGCCACAATGGACTTCACAAAAATGGCTGCTAATTACTGACACTATTTATACGTTCGCCCTTACCCCAGTTGTTATTCCCTGATGAAGTCATTTGACGATACGCGTAGGAACACAATTGGCCAGTAAGGACACCGGAAGTGACGTCCGGAAGCGCGAACGTGACACGCGTTCGTTTAAGTTGTGCTTTTATTATTGTTTTAAATGTGAGTACCTATATCTTCGTTTTATACCCAATAAATTGTGAATACGTACTTCACTATTGGAGTGTTCCCCTTGCTTTCTCTGCATGTTACAACGTGCCCATGGTGAATGAGAGTCCAGGATCACATCACCTACTGAACCTACATTGGACAACAAGCGTCACTTTGGAAATGCTGTTTACCTTACAGCAGTAAGGTAAGGTAATTACTGCACCTAGTGTGAGGATATTATACGCATAGGAGCACTGGTGGAATCCACCCCCTGCTTTTGGAGCACGCAGGACACTGCTTTGTTGATCACCAAATGGACGCATTTTATCACTAAATGGATATGCTCTCTATATAACTATAGTTCACCTTATTTTTGTTTTTGGAATTTTTGCTCAAACACACATTTCACTGCTTATGGACTATTAGTATTTTGTTCAGACACGTGATACACTACACATGGATTATTAGTATTTTGTGTATTCTTTGATCTGTTTTGCACTTTTATAACGACACTCAGTTGTTTTTTTTTTTTTTTTTTTTTTTTTTTTTTTTGTCATATCATCTATATATTTGGATATATACTTAATATTATCTCACTGTCATCTATAGAGGATTTCTCATATCAAGTTTTTTGTCAAGCGCACAATGTGACCTGGTTTATTGCACTTTAATATTTATGCACATTGTCTGAGCTTATTTAAACATACAGTTCCACACTTTAGTTTATTTCTGTTTTGGTTGTCACTTGAGTACATGTTAATTTAATTAGATTTATGTAGTCGGAGCGCAACACCATTTCTTAACTACTATCACTTAATCTGGGGAGGGTGTATACCCCTGCCGGTGTTTTGCTGCAACCCCACTAGTTTTAGGACACATTGGTAGGCGCGAGAATACTTTTACTCTCATTTCTGATTTAAATACCCATTCATTCTTGCTGCCACAATGGAAGTCTTTTCCTTTATGGAAAAAAGGAAAATCAATTTAGAGCAGGTTTTTAACAGCTCAGACCCAAATGGCACTAAAAGTGGTGGCCTGGAGAGCCTAATACGCAGGTTAGCCCATAACATGGAAAAGAAGGTGAGCCTTTGGTGGGATATAACCACCTTCGAGCAATACCAGAAGGACAAGATAGTCCCTAGACGTCTAAGATGGGACGTCACACCAAATGACGGTCTTACGGACCAAGAATCGATTGATGAATGGTTCGCCTTTTTTAATGGGAAAGGGTTGGAATTACTAGACTTCCTAATCAAAAGGAAGCAAAGAAAACTAAATAGAATAGATCAAACGATAGGAGAAATAAAGGGAGAACTGGAGACACATAAGGATAAGTTGGAACTCACAACTATGATGACACAACTAAATAAAGACCTTGTGAAGAAAGACAGGGAAGTGCAAGCAAGGAAAAGTAAGAAATATATTAGAGATATTAATGATTTTAAAAATGAAGATGTTTTTAAATGGCAAAGACAAGGAGGGAGCTCTGATCCTATTTCTACATTTTCCACGCCTGAGAAGAACATGTCACAAATAAACAGGCTAGAGGGACCACAACAAAATGATCAACAATATATAAACAAAATGGAGGTATCTAGATATCCGAGACAAGAAGAGAGCCGAAATGACTATAATTATTCGACTCCACAGAGGAGTGATAGGAGACCACCTCACCCCAATCAGACCCCACAAAATGGAGGTAAAAAACCATACTGGAAAAACAATAACAATTCTAATAGGAGGGGACAAAATAATAACTACAACAGACCGGGCTATGACCAAAGAGATAACAGAGGCCCACCGCAAGGAGCATATGGACAACGAGGAAGGAGCCCACCACAGAACTATGGAAATGGCCATAGAGACAGTTGGGGCCCACCTCAGGGCCATACCCAATCTCATGACCAATATTCGGTACCGACGTACAATCACTATGCCCCATTAAGGGACCACTATGAGGAGAATAGAGACGGGAGAAGCCAAAATTATTATCAGGACGCCTATCAGAATAGGCCTTTTTTAGGGAGAGGTATGGAGACTCACCCACAGAGACGTCCAAACGATACCAGGGACATAAGGAGAAGTCCACCAAGAAGAGAGGAAAGAGGGCCGGAAAAAGATTACAGGCAAAGAAGAGACTGAAAGGGGAGGGGATCTTCAACCTGAGTGGGCAGCCCTTATCTCAAGAGGAAATAGGTGTACTCGATAAAGGGCTAAAATACGCTCCCACTAAGAATATGGACAAATTTGAGACGTATCTAGGAGTACAAAAATATGTTAGGACATTAAACATTAAAAAATATCTAGCGAGCAATCCCATCAAAAAACGCATCCAGGTAGCGGATCAGGATGTGACACATAGTGAATTAAGGAATAGATCGGTGTTCAACCCAACGGTCTCCAATAATAAACATGTTGAAGTATTCAAAAAGGTAGTGCTACAAGATCTCAAGGACCTAAAAATCAAGAAGCGTGAGGATCCCAAGTTTATGAAAAACGGGATTAAGAAACTATCAAAACGGAAAGATATCGTTATCCGACCCGCCGACAAGGGCGGAGGAATTGTCATCCTCTCAAAAGTACAGTACTGCGATAATATGAAGAAGCTACTAGGAGATAACACTACATATACAAAACTAACCAAGAACCCCATGTTTAAATGTAGGAAAGAACTTGAGCAGGTAGTTCACCTTGGGCTGAAAAAGGATATCCTGAGTAAAAAAGAAGCCAAATACCTGATTCCAGAGGCATGCAGGACTCCGATTATTTACGCCTTACCAAAAATACACAAGGATAAAATTGATCCCCCGTTTAGGCCCATAGTGAATGGGATTGACTCCCTCACCTCTAGAATGGGGGAATACATAGATAAATTCTTACAACCTGTGGTCACAAAAACCGAAGCCTACCTGAGAGACACGAAGCAGGTATTGCAAATATTAGAAGAACTACCTGAAGAGGAAGGACCCTGGATTATGGCATCAGTTGATGTCTCTTCATTGTACACGGTGATTCAACACTATCAAGCCTGTGAGGCTGTAAAATGGGGCCTAAGAAAGTACAGCACGTTGTCGTGCTCCCAGCGTAAATATTTGGTCAAATGTCTGGACTTTTGCCTTAAAAACAGTTATTTTTGGCATAACCGTGAGTACTTCCATCAAAGAACTGGAGTGGCGATGGGAGCCAAATTTGCTCCCAGTGTGGCATGTTTATTCATGGCCCAATGGGAAGAGGAAGCGGTATACACTAACAGACCCAGAGAACTGGCTATATATAAAAGGTATATAGACGATATTCTGATACTCTGGAGAGGCGAAACAACCAGCCTAGTTAGATTCTTGGAAGGACTAAATATTAATAACAGAAACATTAAACTATCCTGGGAAGTGAGTACCGGATCAATATCTTTCCTAGATCTAGAAGTGACACAAAATAATAACAAATTATATACAAAGACCCATTTTAAAAATGTCGATAGGAATAGTTACTTGCCAAGAGGTAGCTGCCATCACACCAACTGGCTGTGTAATATTCCTAAGGGTCAACTGATAAGATTACGCAGAAACTGTACAAACACTAAGGACTACCACCTGCAGGCTGAAAAGATAGGCCAGAGGTTCATAAATAAGGGATATGACAATGAAGACATTAGAAAGAAAATTACAGAAGTCGAAAATATGGATCGAACCACTCTAATTAGAGATAAAACCACCCCGGCACGAGGGATGGATGGGATACCGCTCATACTAAACTACAACGCTCAACACAAGAAATTTGAAAAGATTATCAGAAAACACTGGCACATCCTACGCTTAGATGTACACTTACAGGAATTGTTGCCTGAATACCCTAAATTTGTGTACAAAAAGGCAATGACTTTAAGGGACAAGATAGTCAAGAACGTCCCCGACCCCCCACCCACAGGCCTGACTTTCTTCACTGGTAAAGGGTTCTTCCCATGTAAAAGGTGCTTTGCATGCTTAAAAACAAAACGCCCAGCTGAAAAGAAATTTAATTTTACGTCTACAAGCACTGGGAACACGTACGAAATAAAAGATTTCGTATGCTGTAATACCGAGGGAGCGGTGTACGTGTTGCAATGCAGTTGTGGCTTGCAATACGTAGGCCGCACCAAAAGACCTTTAAGGGTACGAATAAAAGAGCATGTTAAAAACATCATTAATGGCTTCGACAAGCACAGCGTTTCCAGGCACTTTTGCATACACCATAACAGGGACCCTACCCAGCTTATGTTTTGGGGTATCGAACCCTACAAAAGACACTGGAGAGGGAGCCATAAGGTCAGAACACTAAGTCAGGCAGAGTCTAGATGGATTTTCACTTTAGACACTTTTGCGCCCCAGGGACTCAATATTGATTTTGACCTTAATTGTTTTATTAGTGATTTTTGACTACATTATTTATAAGCTTCTTTTGTTAGGATGTTTTTAAAATTACTATTATGTGAATTTTGGATCTCCTTTCCGGTGTCCTCTCCTAAATTGAGAGTGATTCTGATATTTTGACATATTCTATCTTATCCTATTCTATTTTTATATATATTATATTTCCCTTTTTTTACTCAGTCTCTGTTTTTAGTGTTACTCTTGGAGATCGATTATGACTACCGCTCATACTAAACTATAACGCTCATATCAGAGTGATTCAGATATTTTTACATACTCTATCTTATCCTATTCTATTTTTATATATATTCTATTCCCTTTTTTTTTTAATCAGTCTATGTTTTTAGTGTTACTCTTGGAGATCGATTATGACTCCCGTTAGGACCATCTATGATGGCCGTTATCATGGAATTCTTACATCCTAGTCCAATATATTGTTGATCTCATATACACACAATTTTAGCTATAACTTTTAATTTTTTCCCATATCACTCAGTCTATACACTGGTAGTGATCTAGTAAATAGTTGTAAGTGTGTTTTAGATCACTGTCTCCCTCCTAGACATCACTGCTTTTTAGATGGACCTGTTGATAATTTATATCGCCAATAGCTGATTCCCAATTATTGGCCATGCTATACCACACACCTTAAGATTTTATATAATTATCGATATCTCTTACACATAATAATTTTATGACTATGGTTTTACTAGTGTAGCTTTTATTTTGATTTTATTTAATCACTTTCAATTTTAATATATTCGTCCAGTATTGTCCATACTTTTCTTCCTTGTTGTTTTATGCTAGATGTCATTTTAGAAACGAACGTTATTGCGCAGGTGCGCTAATGAGAAGGGTTGCTCTGGTATTACTTTCGGGGCTGCGCCAATAAGAATAATGTTTCCTGGGTATTTCCCAGCGGGCTATAACAGTTAATGATCATCTACAATAAAAAATACCCCCACAAAATGATCGCAAGTGAGGCTTGCACATTTCCTGTCATTGTCACGTCCGTTGACCATTACTCTATATATATTAGCCCACGAGAAAATGGCCGTAGATGGGGCCACAATGGACTTCACAAAAATGGCTGCTAATTACTGACACTATTTATACGTTCGCCCTTACCCCAGTTGTTATTCCCTGATGAAGTCATTTGACGATACGCGTAGGAACACAATTGGCCAGTAAGGACACCGGAAGTGACGTCCGGAAGCGCGAACGTGACACGCGTTCGTTTAAGTTGTGCTTTTATTATTGTTTTAAATGTGAGTACCTATATCTTCGTTTTATACCCAATAAATTGTGAATACGTACTTCACTATTGGAGTGTTCCCCTTGCTTTCTCTGCATGTTACAACGTGCCCATGGTGAATGAGAGTCCAGGATCACATCACCTACTGAACCTACATTGGACAACAAGCGTCACTTTGGAAATGCTGTTTACCTTACAGCAGTAAGGTAAGGTAATTACTGCACCTAGTGTGAGGATATTATACGCATAGGAGCACTGGTGGAATCCACCCCCTGCTTTTGGAGCACGCAGGACACTGCTTTGTTGATCACCAAATGGACGCATTTTATCACTAAATGGATATGCTCTCTATATAACTATAGTTCACCTTATTTTTGTTTTTGGAATTTTTGCTCAAACACACATTTCACTGCTTATGGACTATTAGTATTTTGTTCAGACACGTGATACACTACACATGGATTATTAGTATTTTGTGTATTCTTTGATCTGTTTTGCACTTTTATAACGACACTCAGTTGTTTTTTTTTTTTTTTTTTTGTCATATCATCTATATATTTGGATATATACTTAATATTATCTCACTGTCATCTATAGAGGATTTCTCATATCAAGTTTTTTGTCAAGCGCACAATGTGACCTGGTTTATTGCACTTTAATATTTATGCACATTGTCTGAGCTTATTTAAACATACAGTTCCACACTTTAGTTTATTTCTGTTTTGGTTGTCACTTGAGTACATGTTAATTTAATTAGATTTATGTAGTCGGAGCGCAACACCATTTCTTAACAATTATGTAACTATGTTGAATTGTTGAGATTCCCATTGTAAGTCAGAGTTTTTCCCTAAAAGTCCTCCCAGAGGTGATAAATGTTGGAGTCATTTTGTTAAGCAACTAGACAGAACCTTTTCTAGTTCTGAATAGTTTTCAGGTTATCCGGTGTGACAATTTTTTTTCTTCATCTAGTTTTGACTTTGGTTACTTATTTTATGCACATTTATATACTGAATACAGTCCCCTTTTCCCTGGATTATCCATCCAGGCTTTCCAATTGTAGTTATGTTCTTCAGTAGTGCTGCCAAATACTAAGACCATTTACATAACAGGTTTCCCCTTTCAGTCTTGAATCTATTTCATCTACATTGCTGTGAAACACTTTGTGTGCCAATTGAATTTCCAATGGTACATAGATAACTTAGTACTTTTGTTCAGGTGTGTTTAATGTTTAAACTATTCTTATGTAAATTTATTATTGGTAATTTGTATTAGCCGGCTTGCTAGTTATGGCTTCTAATCTAGGCATTCAATAGTGTTTTCTACAAAGCCTTAAACTTTTCCGCTGCCAGAGCCGTTTTTCATTTTTTGCACACATTTTATAAATCATTTTAGGCCTTAAGATTACACAAAACTGAAAATGAAAGCAAGCGCCGTAGAGAATAAAATAGTTATAGTTTACTGCTATTACTCTGGCATGCGTGGCAATATGTAATGTGTGAATAGCAATCAGCGTTTTCACATGTAGGCGCCCCAGATGCATGCATTTACATTCATAGGTGCATGAATGGGGGGGGTCTCAAAATTATTGGGGCTTTTTTTGTGCTTGGGTGTAACTTTATTTTTCTGTGAAAAAAGTTTTTTCGTTTTACTTAACCTTATTTTTTCATCGCATAAGAGACAAAACGTACCCTGTATGATGATTTTAGGTGACAGGTTCTCTTTAATGAGACATACAGGGTCTAAAAGACCTCGCATGTCTCCTCTGGGTTCCACTGAATGTTTTATAATGCAGACAACATTGCGAAAACATCCCTAGCTAGCCGGGGACATTGAGACATTGAGAGTAGGGATGAGCTGAATACCCCCCGGTTCGGTTCGCACCAGAACCTGCGAACGGACCGAAAGTTCGCACGAACGTTAGAACCCTATTAATTACAATGGACGCGAACATTCGAAATCTAAAGTGCTAATTATAACGCCCAATATGCATGTTGTTGTCCTAAAAGGGGTTTGGGGACCCGGGATCTGCCCCAGGGGACATGTATCAATGCAAAAGAAGTTTTAAAAACTGAAGTTTTTTCTGGAGCAGTCATTTTAATGATGCATAAAGTGAAAAAAAAAGTGAAATATTACTTTAAATATCATACCTGGGGGGTGTCTAAAGTATGCCTGTGAAGTGGCATGTGTTTCCCATGTTTAGAACAGTCCCTGCACAAAATGACATTTGTAGAGGAAAAAAAGCCATTTAAAACTGCTTGCGGCTATTGAAGCATTAATTAAGTAATTATTAAGTAATGTCTTGTCCTGGCAATATGGAGGGAAATCTTTGAGAAAAATGGCATGGCTACCTCATCACCCCCCTACCCCAGCCCATTACCAGCCCCTTTCGGTCTTGTATGGATATTAAGGGTAACCCCGCACCCAAAATATGTTATGTTAATGTTAGGCAGATGCCTGTGTTGCACAAATGAACTACACAACACCAGCAACGAGGGGGTAGATTCAGGTGTATGCTGTGCAGGAGGCACACTACACTGACTGAATATTAGGCAGATGCCTGTGTTGCACAAATCAACTACACAACCCCAGCAATGAGGGGGGGGGGGGGGGTAGATTCAGGTGTATGCTGGGCAGGAGGCACACTACACCCACTGTAACAGCGCTAGGTTAGGAAGCAAAGCTGACACTGTCCCTGCCTATCATGCTCTCTCCCTGAACACTACACTCACTGTAACAGTGCTATCTAAAGAAGTAAAGCACAGCTGACACTGTCCCTGCCTATTCTGCTCTCTCCCTGAACACTACACTCACTGTAACAGCGCTATCTAAAGAAATAAAGTACAGCTGACACTGTCCCTGCCTATCCTTCTCTCTATGAACACCGCAACACACTACACAAGGCCGCCGCGCTGGCGGCCTTATATAGTGTGGGGCGTGTACTAAACCCCCTGAGCTATAATTGGCCACAGGCATCCAACCTGTGGCCAATTATGGCTCTCCTTGCTGCTGGCTTTGTGATTGGCCAAGCATGCGGGCTCACAGTGCATGCTTGGCCAATCATCAGCCAGCAATGCAGTGCGACTGGCGCAGTGCATTGTGGGCCGTTCGTATCACACAAATTTGATGCGAACGACCCACAAAGTTCTGTTTTCGATGAACGACCGATGTTCGATTCAAACATGGGTTTGAATCGAACACCGGGCTCATCCCTAACTGAGAGGCTGACCGAAAGTGACATCATAAATGTCACTTTCTGGGTCACAGCAAGAAGGGTCTGGCTGTCAGTTTTACACACAATCCCGGTGGCCGCAGCAACTGGATTTTGTGTGAAACCCCCTGCAGTATTGGGGGCACTCTGCACATGTTTTGTGTCTGTATTGCTAGAGAGTTTTTTTTTTTTCTTGGGAAAGTGCATGTGATCAGCACTGTTGAGACAGAGGATCAGGGGTCCTGCAACCTCTTAGTGCAGTCAGAGTAGAATGAAAACTCTTTGTCCAAGCTTTAACCAGACACTAATAGAAGTCACAAGACTGCTATACACTGCTGATGAGAAAAGATATTTAGCAGTTTATACAGTACTTACTAAAATAATTGCATGATCTTTTTACTGTGGGAGACCAGATATAATGAATGCAGGGTCCTGGGTTTAGTAACACTGTAACCACTTCATCCCCGGAAGAATTTATCCCCTTCCTTACCAGAGCACTTTTTGCGATTCGGCACTGCGTCGCATTAACTGACAATTGCGCGTCATGCGACATGACTCCCAAACAATATTGACGTCCTTTTTCCCACAAATAGAGCTTTCTTTTGGTGGTATTTGATTACCCCTGCTTTTTTTTTTTTTTGCGCTATAAATAAAAAAATAGCAACAATTTTGAATTTTTTTTTTACTTTTTGCTATAATAAATATCCCCCAAAAATATATAAAAAAAAAACTTTTTTCCTCAGTTTAGGTCGATACATATTCTTCTACATATTTTTGTTAAAAAAAAATCGCAATAAGCGATTACTGATTGGTTTGCACAAAAGTTATAGTGTTTACAACATAGGGGATAGCTTTATATGGCATTTTTATTAATATATATAATTTTTTTTAAAAGGCGTGCCAGGCTGACTGCTTGGATAAGGGTCTGAAATGGATTTCAGAGGGTAGCCTCGCTGCATTTTTGTTTTTTGCGCGGTCCCCCCCAAAATCCATATCAGACCCAAAGGGCCTGGTATGAATTGAGGGGATCTGTTGTGCGCTATTTTTTTTAATGTCAGCTCTTTTGTTTACGTTCTACTGTCAACAGGTCCTGGCTCCTTAACAACTAATGACTCAGCAGCAGGGGTCTGTTAGGGCACCAGAGGGTGTCAGCTCCTAACAACCAATGCAAAAACAGATGTCGTTCCTTTACATCATTTACCTACCTTCAGGTCCATGTAAACGGAACAGGATGGAGACTTTAAAAAAAAACTGATAGATGTAAATGGACTAAAAGGAAGATCATCCATTCACCCATTGAAATCCATTGCTGAATCTATGACAGATGAAAAACGAACAGACGGAATGCCTGTGTGAGGGGAGCCTGGGTACAGCAAGGTATCATCTCCTTTATTTACTATTTACATGTTTACAGAGTGCCAAGACCATAGGAATCATTATGCTTCCAGCACTACTACACCTGAACTTCGGGCTGCCCTTTCTCTCCCCTTACCAGTTAGAAAAGGCTTTGTATAATGTGAACCCCTTAAAAAATTACAAAGTATTCTGTGAATGGACAGCGGAGAGGAGTGCCAGGCAGAGCAGCTGCTGTGTAGCAGAGTGCATCTCTACAGTCAGTGTGCCAGGAGTATAGCAATAGCTGTACTCCCAGCAATCAGAAAATTTTAAATTAGAGAGGTAAGTCCATGAAGTGGCATACTCCTCATTGGAACCCCTTACAATGCAACATATATGTTACAGTACTGCATTTCCAACATTCCCAATTTGATCCAAAGTTTTAGACACAGCCAACTGGAAGGCAATAACCAGGGCCGCTGTTAGAAATCATGGGGCCCCGTACAGCCTACCTGACAGGGCCCCCTTCAACCACGCCCTTACCCCCACCCCTGACCCCGACTTTAAGTGAAATGCAGGTTTGTTGCCGTTTACATATGCGTGTAAAGCCAAAACATGTTTGCAATTAGTAAGCATGAAGGAGCAGGGGGCAGTTTACATTTCTTTTCAATTTTATTTTATTAATTACAAATAAAAACAATCTTACACTGTATCTTTAAATTTTTTATTGTCATGTTTGCTTTCACAGGGGATGGACAACATTCCTTGTGATAGCAAGGGCCATAACAGGTCCTCTTTATAAGGAGATGTGAGGTCTTTAAGACCCCATATCTGTCCTCTGGCCACCAAAGCATCTGCTCAAGCTAAGATCAGTTTGATCATATGCTTGTTCAAGAGCATATCGTGATGATTGAGCATATCATTGATGATATCGAGATATCATCAACCTTCCAATCCAGCAAGGATGGGAAGCAATTAAAGGGGATTGGTTTGGTGGGCAGTAAAAATGCAGCTCCGCTGCACGTTTACTGCTCCTCCAAATTATTTTTTAACCACTTGCTTACTGGGCACTTAAACCCCCCTCAGTCCCAGACCAATTTTCAGCTTTCAGCGCTGATGCACTTTGAATGACAATTGCGCGGTCATACAACACTGTACCCAAATGAAATTTTTATCATTTTTTTCCCACAAATAGAGCTTTCTTTTGGTGGTATTTAGTTACAGCTCGGAGTTTTATTTTTTGCTAAACAAACAAAAAAAGATGCAAAAAAAAAAAAAAAAAATCATGTTTTAATAGTTTGTTATAAAATTTTGCAAACGGGTCATTTTTCTCCTTCATTGAAGTGCGCTGATTAGGCGGCACTGATAGGCTGCATTGGTGGGCACTGATGGGCTGCATTGGTGGGCACTGATGGGCTGCATTGGTGGGCACTGATAGGCTGCACTGGTGGGCACTGATAGGCATAGTTAAGGCGGCACTAATAGGCACAGATAAGGCGGCACCGATGGGCACAGATAAGGCGGCACTGATGGGCAAAGATGGGCACAGATAAGATGGCACGGATGGGTGGCACGGATAAGTGGCACGGATGGGTGGCACGGATGGGCACTGATAGGTACCACAGATAGATGGGACTGATGGGCACTGATAGGTGGCACTGATAGGTGGCTCTGATAGGTGGCACTGCTGGGCACTGATGGGCGGCACTGCTGGGCACTGATGGGCGGCACTGCTGGGCACTGATGGGCGGCACTGGGGTGCAGCACCTTTGAGGCAGATTTTGGGTGGCACTGTGGGTGGCACTGCTGGGTGGCACTGTGGGCACTGCTGGGTGGCACTGTGGGCACTGCTGGGTGGCACTGTGGGCACTATGGGCACTGCTGGGTGGCACTGACAGGGGGGCACTTACTTTATTTCAGGATGGCACTGCGGGTGGCAGGTGGGCACTGGCAGGGGGCAGGTGTCCGTTTAAATTGCTGGCCGTGATCGGGACTGATGTCCCGAACACGGCCGCCGGCGATCGGCTTTTTTTTTTCTCCTCGCGCTGTCAGCGCGAGGAGGAATACTAGCCGATTACCGGCTCCGTTTTATCACATGATCAGCTGTCATTGGCTGACAGCTGATCACGTGATAAGGGGTCGGGATCGACCCCTTACACGGATCGGTGATCAGGCGAGTCTCACGGACTCGCCGATCACAGAGCGCGCCGCGCGCGCCCCTCAGGGGGCGCGCAGGGCGCTCGTAACCGGGACTACGTCAATAGACGTAGTCCCGAAAATGTGGGTCCGCGCTATTGCCGTCATTTTGCAATAGCGCGGTACCCAAGTGGTTAAAGTAGCATGTTTCTTATTATCATCAGGTTACAATTATCACACAGGCATCACAGTAAGCAGGGGCTCTGCCATGAAGTTATCATGAATGTATCATGACTTTATGTCACATGGCTGTTGAGTGCTGGCTTTGTTAACTTATGGCTGTATTGCATATAACAGACTGTAACAGTACAACCATAACAAATTCAGCACCCAAAAGCAATGTAACACAGAGCCATGACAGAGACCCTGCTGTGCTGCCTGTGTGATGATTGTAACCTGCTGTGAGATATATAATAGGACACAGTGAGTATTCTTTCCTCTATTTCCCACTCACTGTGTCCAGTGCAGCCACGATCTCCTCCTGCTCTTCCCTGTCAGCCATTCAGCTTCTTCACATCTGGGGAGGATTGCAGCCGGGAGCCGAACGGAGAATGACAATATCACTAATAAAATAGTGGGGCGGCATGATGTATATGCACCCGAAAATAAAGAAATAGTCCCTCTGTTGTGCTCCCCTCCTGAGCCCCTGCATTGACCAGATGAGTCCCAGGAAAACAATTTACCCACTCTGTAAGGAAGTGGAAGCAGGGAAGAGTTTAGAAAATGTTTTTTTTTAAATGCAGTAACAAATTGTTTATGATGCCCGGGCCCCACTGTGTAGCTGATCTGGGCGGGCCCAGTACATCAGGGCTGATTGTACTGCCCTATCAGCGGCCCTGGCAATAACTACCACAGTGCTATCTGCGTATCTAACACTCTCTGGGAATCCCTTGTCAAGTATTAACAGTTTATTTTAAAACTAAATATATTGCGACAATATGCGAGGTGAGGTTATGGATAGACAGTATATTTCACCTCGTATGCGTTCTGTTGTAACAGACTGAACCGGAATCTGGCCCGAGTTTTTCCAGGATCTGTGGCAGTCTTGGTTCCGGTCCAGAAGTTGTGGTCCACTTGAGTCCAAGCTCAGGTGGACTTTAAATGAACAGGAAGAGAGCACAGGAGAGTTCTGGCCTGAGACTCAGAAGGGAATCTGAGATAGCACTGTTTGGATTTAAAAAGAAGGTTTGCCTTACCACATGTTTTGCAGGTGTCAGGGACCAGCCCCATACTGTATAGAGAAGAAGTCTGCTGTATAGCTTAGCGCCAGTCGGCAAGCATTTGCTTTACTATTTATAAATTTTTTCATTATTGTGCAAACCTCTGCTAAATAAACCCCGCAACCCACCAGATTTTAACCCGTTTTCGACCAGCCGCCGCAGTTGTACTTGTACTTGTAGTTGCGGCAGGTTAGCTCCCCTGGGCGAAACAACCTTACCTTGCACCCGTTCACCTTTTGACCACTAGGGGTCGCATGCGTGCCGATGGAGCCGATCCCAGTGCCTGGCGGTCACGATGAAAAAAAAAATTTTGTTTGGGTACAAAGTCGCACGACTGCGCATCTGTCAGTTAAAGCAATGCAGTGTCGTATCTCAAAAAATGGCCTGGTCAATGAGCAGCCAAATTTTCCGGGGCTGAAGTGGTTAAAGAAATTGCCTGCATGCTGACCTTTTTTCCCAGAAAACGTAATCCACATGAGCTAATCTCCCACACATGGTGGACTCAGAGGACAGTTTTTAAAGATGGAGGAAATATTAAAGGCCCTGCTACAGGCCAATGCAGCTCAGCGGGAAACCAACCACCAAGTCACAGAGGCCGCTGCAGCACATCAGGCGGCTCAGCAGGAGATGAACCGGTAGTTTGCAGAGGCTCTGGTGGAATTTGAAAAAGGGGTCCGCACCTTCTGTGCCCGTGGAACCAAAGATAGCGCGTGCCTCCTACCACCTACAGAAGATGATACCTGCAGATGATGTCAAGGCCTACCTTGCGACTTTTGAGAAAGTCGCTGTCCATGCAGGATTGCCAAAAGAACGGCGGGCAGGTCTGTTCGCACCATTTTTGACAGGAGAACCTCAAAAGGCCTACTTTGATCTGGAACCGGATAAGGCCCAGGACTAAGTGATTCTGAAGACAGAGATACTCGCATGCTTGGGTGTCACCATGGCAGTCCGGGCCCAGCGCGTGCATCAGTGGAACTACTCCAGGGACAAGCCTCCCCGTTTTCAACTGTTCGACCTGGTCCACCTCGCCAGGAAGTGGTTGCAGCCTTGCAGACCTTGACAGGCCCTCAGATAGAGGAGCACATAGTAATGGACCAGTACCTGCGTACGCTCCCTGCTGCTCTGAGGAGGTGGGTCGGACAGGGGGACTCCAAAACTACAACCCAATTGGTGGACCTAGTGGAGAGGTACACTGCTGCTCAGGACTTGAACCCATCTACGCCCACTTCGTTGTGTCTAGGGATGCAAGATCACCCAGCGGTTCTGGTAAGACTGTTCCAGGGTTCAAGAGCATGGGAAAGTTAGATAAGACTGTTGTTAAAGCTAATGAGACTGGAGACTGGCCAAAGAATCCAGGAAGGTCTTTGACTGGGGGTAGCGCACATACAGTGTTTTCGTTGCCATGCATTAGGGCATATTTCTGCAAACTATCCTATAAATGATGAACCTATGCAATGTGATTATGCTTATGTGAAAAAGACGCATATCTCTTTTTGCACAGGTCGCATGTACTGCATCATGTCAGAGTCGCATTGAAAAACAAATGTATGTTATTTCTGGTGGATGGAAAACCACTCACAGCTCTGCTAGACTCTGGTAGTGTAGTGACCCTAGTCAGAATCGATTGTGTAAACCCCACAAAACTACACCCCAGAACTATCGGGGTCATTTGCATCCATGGGGACACTCAGGACTACCAGACAGAGGTGGTTGAGGTTGATACCCCTTGGGGCTGTGCGACACATTCAGCGGGGGTAGTGCCTTCACTGCTTCATGAAGCTTTAGAGGGGAGAGATTTTCCCCATTTTTGGAGTTTATGGTAGAGCAAAGGGAGGCTGATAGACAGAGCTCCCCCTGCTGGAGAAGCACAGGAACTCTCACCAGACCCTTTTGCCAAAGAGAAAGGGACACTGTTGGGGGGATCGAGGAAGCTGGAGATCCTCTTCCTTTCCTTGTCATGGCTGGGGAGCTGGAGGACCTGGAAGCTAGCTGCCAGCCCAAGGGTAACAAACAGGAGAACATCTCTGAACCTGACAATAAGATTAGCCAGAATGTGGTACCAGACTTAGAGGTCAGGAGAGAGGTTTTCTGTACCGAGCAACTGCGAGATGTCACCCTCATGAGAGCCAGAGAAAACGTTAAGATGCCGGATGAGAAACCGGTGGATCCTAACTGGGGGATGTCTTTCTCCTAAATGGCCCTTACAAAACAATTTACTGTATCAGGTAGTAAAACACAGAGAGGACGCGGTAGGACAGCTGCTGGTTTCCAAACCCTTCCGTAGGGTGGTACTAGAACTGGCCCATGGTCATGTAATGGGGGGAAATCTTGGTATCAAAAGACCAGGGAGAGAATCACCCAGAGATTTTTCTGGCCTGGGTTGTATGCAGATGTCAGGGAGTACTGTCAATTGCGCCCAGAGTGCCCAATGTCAGCACAGTCACCCCATTTTGGCAGTCCCCTTGTCCCTCTACCAATAATCAAGGTCCCTTTTGAGATGATTGGCATGGACCTGGTGGGGCTGGTATCAAAGTCTGCCCGGGGTCACCAGCATATTTTGGTAATCCTGGATTATGCGACAAGCTATCCTGAGGCCATACCCTTGTGTAACACCTTCGCTAAGGCTATCGCCAAGGAGGTAGTCCAGGTGTTTAGTCGAGTGGGGATCCAAAAAGGGATCCTAATTGATCAGGGCACCCCATTTATGTCCAGGGTTACCAAGGAATTGTGTAAGTTATACAAAATCTCCCATCTCCGTACCTCTGTCTACCACCTCCAAACAGATAGTCTTGTGGAAAGGTTTAATAAAACTTTGAAAAGTATGCTGAAAAAGGTAGTCAACAAAGATAGGAGAAACTGGAATCTTTTGCTATCATATCTCATGTTTGCCATACGAGAGGTTCCGCAGGCATCCACAAGGCTGTTCCCCTTTTGAGCTCTTGTATGGTAGACATCCCAGGGGGCTGCTAGATGTCACCAAAGAACGTGGGAAGGAGAGGCCACCCCATATAGAAGCATCATAGAGCATGTCTCCTTGATGCAGGATTGAATTGCAGCTGTCCTGCCCCTGGTATGAGAACATATGGAGCGAGCCCAGAAGGCCCAGAGGAGGGTCTACGATTGTGGTGCCAAGGTCCATACTTTCAGCCCTGAGGACAGAGTGTTGGTACTGGTTTCCCACTGTGGAAAGTAAGTTCCCAGCCAAGTGACAGGGTCCCTTTGTGGTTGTCAAAGGGGAGGAGAGGTAAACTACAAAGTCTACCAGCCAGGTAAAAGGAAACCACACCAAATGTATGATGTGAATCTCTTAAAGCCCTGGAAGGACAGAGAGACTTTACTGCCCGCATCTCCGCCTCCAACATCTGTGACACCTGACGTCCCCATAACAGATCCCCTGTCCCTGGCACAGCAAAGTGATGTTAGGACATTTGTGTACAAAAATAGAGACTTTTTCTTCCCCTTACCCAGACAGGGGTTCACGTAAATGTAACCACAGTGCTTGGTCGAGCCCCATAGTGCTGGTCCCAAAACCCAATGGCACTATCAGGTTTTGTAATGACTTTAGTAAACTCAACAGTGTGTCCAAGTTCGATGCATACCTGATGCCTTGGGTCAATGAACTTCTGCTCCACACATTCTTGGCATTCTGTCGATGAGCTTCAAGAGGTAGTCACCTGAAATGGCTTTCCAACAGTCTTGAAGGAGTTCCCAGAGATGCTTAGCACTTGTTGGCCCTTTTGCCTTCACTCTGCGGTCCAGCTCTCCCCAAACCATCTCGATTGGGTTCAGGTCCGGTGACTGTGGAGGCCAGGTCATCTGGCGCAGCACCCCATCACTCTCCTTCTTGGTCAAATAGCTCTTACACAGCCTGGAGGTGTGTTTGGGGTCATTGTCCTGTTGAAAATAAATGATGGTTCAACTAAACAAAAAAAAAACGGATGGAATAGCATGCCACTGCAAGATGCTGTGGTAGCCATGCTGGTTCAGTATGCCTTCAATTTTGAATAAATCCCCAACAGTGTAACCAGCAAAGCACCCCCACACCATCACACCTCCTCCTCCATGCTTCACGGTGGGAACCAGGCATGTAGAGTCCATTCACCTCTTTTGCGTTGCACAAAGACATGGTGGTTGGAACCAAAGATCTCAAACTTGGACTCATCAGACCAAAGCACAGATTTCCACTGGTCTAATGTCCATTCCTTGTGTTCTTTAGCCCAAATAAGTCTCTTCTGCTTGTTGCCTGTCCTCAGCAGTGGTTTCCTAGCAGCTATTTTACCATAAAGGCCTGATTCACACAGTCTCCTCTTAACAGTTGTTCTAGAGATGTGTCTGCTGCTAGAACTCTGTGTGGCATAGACCTGTTCTCTAATCTGAGCTGCTGTTATCCTGCAATTTCTGAGGCTGGTGACTCAGATGAACTTATCGTCTGCAGCAGAGGTGACTCTTGGTCTTCCTTTCCTGGGGCGGTCCTCATGTGAGCCAGTTTCTTTGTAGTGCTTGATGGTTTTTGCCACTGCACTTGGGGACACTTTCAAAGTTTTCCTAATTGTTCGGACTGACTGACCTTCATTTCTTAAAGTAATGATGGCCACTCGTTCTTCTTTACTTAGCTGCTTTTTTCTTGCCATAATACAAATTCTAACAGTCTATTCAGTAGGACTATCAGCTGTGTACTGTATCCACCTCCTGCACAACACAACTGATGGTCCCAACCCCATTTATAAGGCTTGAAATCCCACTTATTAAACCTGACAGGGCATACCTGTGAAGTGAAAACCATTTGAGGTGACTACCTCTTGAAGCTCATCAACAGAATGCCAAGAGTGTGCGGAGCAGTAATCAAAGCAAAAGGTGGCTACTTTGAAGAACCTAGAATATAATACATATTTTCAGTTGTTTCACACTTTTTTGTTCAGTATATAATTCCACATGTGTTAATTCATAGTTTTGATGCCTTCAGTGTGAATCTACAATTTTCATAGTCATGAAAATAAAGAAAACTCTTTAAATGAGAAGGTGTGTCCAAACTTTTGGTCTGTACTGTATATATTCATTTTTGTTTAATCACTTTTGTGAGAAAGTCCAACAGGGTCTGCTTTCAATGTATTTTGTCAACATGTTTCATGTAAAATGATGCTTCTTCAGGACAAGGTGGTGAACCCAATATTGGTGAAAGGGTCTCTCAAACAGACGTAGGAGTCATAGACACCAGAACGTGCATCAACCCTTACACTCAGACCACAGGCAGACAAGGGCAAATGATAAATAAGGGATACATTGCAACAACTCTTTTTCCAGGTGAATGTCTCCATATAAGAACATTGGTGATGCTAAATATCCCACATGACCCATTTATCTAGGTCCACTTAGAGATGAGATCCAACTTTAAAGATATGCTACATGCTTGTCTGACCGCCATACTGCTTACCACTTCTATCACTGCAATGGCAACATCTACCTCATATTGTTTGCCTCAACCCTTCTGCATGCAATATAGATATTTGTGGATGCCAAGTGTTTGTTGAGTTCAGCTACTTGAAGATCATCTGCAGTGATTGTCTCTGCTACATTCAAGCCAGGAATAGAGATCTCAGGAAGGGATAAATCGCTATTACAACAACTGGAGTCAGAATAATCAGATTCATCAGCGGTCTTTTGGGTAAAATATGCAGCATGAGCAGACTAAACAGTGTTGAGAATGATTTGCAAATTTTTACTTTTTGTCAAAAGACAGAAACAAAGCCCTTATCTCAATCTCTAACTTCACCCTCCTGGTCATGACATACAAAGAGCAGGACATGCGATCTGTGACTGCCTTCACCTTTTCTGTGGCATGTAAGAGACAACATGTTGGTACCCAAAGGAAAATACCTAGGTTTCCAGAGTAGGGTTTCTGATTCACAGTTCACTGATTATATACATAAAATATACACAGTGGTTTCTAAAGGCATTGCCAAAGGAAAGGGTTGTTTTAACAATGAAGTTTCACCTAGAGTTAAATGTCAGTTGATAGTGGGCATTCTTTCACTGCAATAACTTGCATATCTATAACTTTAATTTGTGGTTACTCCCAGCAGTGGCAGGTTATTTTTTTTTTTTTTGGGGGGGGGGGCAAACAATCCACCCGATGCCAACCACCCGGTTGGTTGGTCGGTCTGCCACCAGCCTTGCACTTACCCAATCTAGGTCGGGGGCAGTGCCTCCTCCAGGCGGTGGGCGGGGTCTCCTCCTCCTGGTGCTTCACGGAAGCTTCCCCTGTGTCTCTTCCCTTCTCCTCCTCGGTGGCCAATCGCTTCTCCTCTCAGTCAATCGGGTAACAGGTCTCAGGACCTGCTTCCTGATTGGCCGGAATAAAATAAGGAAGACAATAGCTCTGCACTCCGGGCCCACCCGTTTTTGAAGCCTATTAGAGCCTCTGGCTCTAATCACATGCTCAAAAAAACCCCATTGGAATCCATGTGTCCGGCGCCCTACTCGTAGATTAAGGGGCCTGATGCATGGATTAGGGGGGTGGCGCCCCTGCGCTCTGCATTACGGGCTGCCACTGGCCATTCCACTCTTTGTCTTGTGTAGTGTCTCCACATCGCTGTTCTATAACTCTATAACTTTTCTATATTGTTCTTTGTATTATTGCGTTTTACAAACTTGTCTGTTCTTTCAGTGTTACATGTCCCAGTAAATAAATGCATTGGACCCAGACATTCTGTGTTATTCCCAGCCTATAGTGTTTATTTACTAAAACTGGAGAGTGCTGGTGAAGCTCTGCATAGAAACCAATCAGCTTCCATTTTTTTTTTTTTGTCAAAGCTTAATTGAACAAGCTGAAGTTAGAAAATGGTTGGCTACCATGCACAGCTGCACCAGATCTTGCACTCTCCAGTTTTAATAAATCAACCCCAATGTCTTTGTATTTAACACTATCGGGTATATTCACTAAACATGTAATAAACTACTTACTAACTGAATAGTGCAGCAAGTCATAGCAACCAATCAGAATTCCCTTTACTGAACCCACATTGATATAAAATGAATACTGTTTGGTTATATTGAGAATGCTACTTTGCTTCTTGCACTGTTTAATTAAATATAATGACTCTGTATGTTTTTGTAGGTCTCAAGATGAAAAATTGCTTACAGGTAGGCTATTATTACAGAAGAGACTTTGTGGGGTTCATTTACTAAAACTGGAGAGTGCAAAATTTGGTGTAGCTGTGCATGATAGCCAATCAACTTCTAACTTCAGCCAGTTCATTAAGGCCGCGTACACACGGGCGGACTGTTCGCCCAACTTTGTCCGCTGAACAGTGTTTGGGCGGACAGTCTGCTCGTGTGTGGGCTTTCAGCGGACAGTTTCAGCGGACAGTTTGACGAACAAGGTTTTTCGGAAATTCCGTAAAACTGTCCGCTGAAACCTTGTTTGAGCGAACAGTCCGCCCGTGTGTAGGCTTGTTCGACAAACTAAGTTCCGCGCATGCTCAGAAAGGCTTAACACGCCAAAAGTTATAATGCAGTGTATAGGACGTCGTATTTTTCGTCCCGTCGTACGTGCCGTTCACGTCATCGCGCACGGTTTCAGCAAACTGTTCGTTCGTCGTGTGTGGGCATGTCCGTCCATGCTAATTTTGAGCGGACTGTTTGCCGAAACTGTTTGACGGACAAAGTTGGGCGAACAGTCCCCGCGTGTGTACGCGGCCTAAGTTTTGTCAAACAAAAAAAAATGGAAGCTGATCGGTTTCTATGCAGAGCTGCTACAGATTTTGCACTCCAGTTTTAGTAAACCAGCCCCCCGTGTCTCTTCTGCAGTAAAAGTTATTCATATGCCTCTCAGCAGGGCTTATGCACACTGTCACATGAGGCTATATACAGTAAAAAAAATTACCATATTTCTGTGCCTAGAAGTCATTGGTATTAGGTACAGTCTCCTGTTCAAATCTATGACAGGATGTGGCTATACACTGGTAAATGCAGCTCAAGAATGTACATGCATACAGGTATATATATATATATGTATGCCCCAAAATAGACAATCTGCATCAAGGGGCGTGCATTAGTCATTTGCATGTATTTGCTCAGATCTTCATTTACTAGCATATAGCCTCATCCTGTCATTGCTTTTTACAGGCAGCTCTACACAACACCTGTGACTCCTGGGCACAGGATACGGCTGCTTTTTATGGTCTTTGGACTATGCGCCGGTGTGCACGAGCTCTAAGTGTACACTAAAGCCCCGTACACACGAGCGGACTTAACTCCGAAGGAGTTTCCAACGGAGTTCCGCCGGAGTTCCGACAGAGTTCCGTGGAAACGGACTTGCCTACACACAATCCCACTAAAGTCCGCCCGTCTGGTACGCGGTGACGCACACCAGGTCTGACGAGACTATAAAACGGAAGTTCAATACCAAGTGCGCCACCCTTTGGGCTCCTTCTGCTAATTTCATGTTTACCTCGTGTTAGTAGAAGTTTGGTGAGAGACGATTCTCGCTTTTCAGACTCGTATTTTTCAGAACGTTTTTCACTGCTTTTCAGTTTGTGCTTGTGAGGTTTGTATCTGTTTTTTAGTGCGTGTAGTCAGTTCGTCTCTGTATTTTGCAGTGCGATCTACTGCGCTCGCTGACTTTCAGCTCGCTCTTCACAGGCCTTGCTGTTCTTCAGTGACTTCTGTTAAGTTCGTTCTGACAAGCCGACCGTTTTGAAGCCATGTTGCGTGTACGTACTCATCGTCGAGTTCGTGCTTTGCTTGTGCTTGGTGTTGTAGTTCATTCTTCAACCCAAGAACAGTCCGTGAACAGGGTGTTGAGGAGTTCATGGACGAAGAATTGGTTGCTCCAGCGTGACCAGTTCTCGCACATGCCTTTGCTTCGTGAGATCTGGGAGAATAATCCTGATGATTTCAGGAATTATCTCCGGATGACGGACCCCATTTTTCACCGTCTGCTGGCTTTGCTGACCCCTTATATCAGCAGGCAGGATACCTGCATGCGGCAAGCCATCACTCCGGAGCAGAGGCTCATCGCAACGTTGGGCTACTTGGCGACAGGGAGAAGCCTTCAGGACCTCAAGTTCTCGACAGGCATCTCCCCCCAGGCTCTGGGGATCATTATTCCAGAGACCTGTTCTGCCATCATACAGGTCCTGCAGGAGGACTATATTAAGGTATGATTTATCATTTAACATCACATTTTATTGTCTTTAATGTTTGCTAATGTCTTGTATTTCTTTCCTCAATCTCTAATTACCATGATTGCAATATGCTGTGAATGTCCCCTTTGTCCTCATGCATGCTGTTATCTTTTAATGCTCCTTTTTTGTCTTTTATGCATATTTGCCTTCATTAAACCTCACCACCATGCTATGGTAGGCCCATATCCACCTAGTCTAGTCACTTAAAATGTCTTTTGTCAGCTCCATTCTATTGCTTTATCCTAAAACCAAACATTTAATATTATTCCAAATGGTCTGTGTGTCCTTTAACTGGCCCCCCCCCCCACTTAATATAATTCCAACTAGTCTGTGTGTCCTTAAATTAATGTTGAATTATATATTGTATTTTTAACCCACTTCAACCCTGGAATGATTTTCCCCCTTCCTGACCTTCAGCACTTTTTTTTGTGATTTGGCAGTGCGTTGTTTGAATTGACAATTGTGCGTCCTTGTAACATGGCTCCTCCTAGTAAATTATCTTCATTTTATTAGCACAAATAGAGGTTTTATTTGGTTGTCTTTGATCACCTCTGCTTTTTTCTTTTTTGCGATTAACCACCAACAAAACCAAACCGCATTTTCATAAATATGCATTATTTTTCACTTTTCGCTATAAGAAATATAGCCCCAAAAATATATCACCCTGATTTTTTTGGACATCATTTGATGCTGATACGTATTCTTAAACAAATTTGTTCAAATGAATTGCAATAAGCGTTTATTGATTGTTTTGTGCAAAAGTTCTATCGTATCCAAAATATGGTCTATTTTGCTGGCATTTTTAAAATCTTGCCATTTTTGGAAATAGTAATGGCGGTGCTAACCGTTTTTAATTTTTTTATTGTGACTGCCACATTATGGCGGACACATTGGCCAATTTCCATACATTTTTGGGACCATTGTCATTAATACAGTGATCAATGCTCTAAAATTGTCTTGATTACTGTAAAAATGTCACATGCAGTGAAGGTGTTATTAAGCACAAGGGGGCCGAGGAATGGTTTAAAGTGTGTTCTGGGTGAGTGTTTATTAACTGTCTGGGGGATGGGCTAGCAGTGACCTGACCCTGATCACTGCTCCCGATGACAGGGAGCAGACGATCGGTGTCCTGTGACTAGGCAGAAGCGGGAAAGAAAGTTTGTGTTGTAATGTACAATGTTTAATGTGCAAAAGTACTTATTTTGTTTTTTATGCTTTGCCTCCCCAGTTTCCTTCATCGCCACAGGAATGGCAGACTGTGGCATCCCATTTTGCCACCCGTTGGGACTTTCCGAACTGCGGTGGGGCGATAGATGGGAAGCACGTCCACATTGGCAATCGAGGAAGAACACAGTGCTGCAAAGAGCTAGGAGGGTGCTGCTCACCCCAAATAGATACAAATAAAACCAGTTCCCCCACAACCGGGGTTTTTAGGCAGCAAGAGACAGTAATAGAAGCCAATAGAAGTAGTATAAAAGGTATTTTAATATTAATTGGTAAAAACAAACATGAGCTTCACCTAAACACATATATGACAGACAAAATCATGTATATAAAGTACATATAATGTCACATGGAAGTATAATAACAGACACGGCTATGTTACACTGTATGCGTAGATAACAGTTAAAGCATGAAACTAACGCGTTTCAACCCCAAAGGGGGTCTTCTTCAGAGATGGTTGTCTGTTTAAAAGAAAAACAAGGTTACACTGAATAAATGAATCCGGTGTTATACATGTTGGGAATACCCAATATTAATTTAAAATGGTTTACCCGATGATGTACTTCCAGGTAGGTAAGGTGGATTATAGTGCTTCGGATAGAATTCCCCCATAGAGCAATGTCTCAATTTCCTTTACGCATCTGGAGTGGTACCTGGTCCATCTGTGTTGCCAAGATGCCAGGGGGAAGAGGAGGCAGCGTCACAAGCCCACTGGCGTGACTCGCGGGAGGTCACACTATTACCTTGCCCCCCAGAAAAGGAAAATCCGGGGGGTAGGTGCGAGTAAAGGTACACCGATGATATGGTGAGTCACACCTGCAGCGAAATCCCAACAATAGGCAAAAAGTTAAAAGCGAGAATTATTTAATGTTGGAAAGATGGGGTGCACAATATGATATGAAGTTAATAATATCATATCCTCCTTATGTATGCCAAAAGTTGTGTACATATATATATATATATATATATATATATATATATGTGCACCCCCAATTATCCAAATATCCATATAACAAGCTTTCTAAAGACCGAGCAAAGAAAGAGAAAGGAGGGGGGGACCAAGCCTGGGAGTATCTAAGGAGCCTAGGAAGAGGGGGAATGGAGGGAAAAATTAGCCAAAAATGAGTGAGTGTGTAGATGTGTGCTGCTGTGTGGGCCATGACACACAAAAAAGAGGGTGAAGGTGAAAAAAAAAAAAAAGGGAAAAAAGGGAAAAAGAGGGAGTGATGAGCAGTGGGCTGGTGAAGACGGTGGAAATGTGAACGCGCCCACATTGTGCCACCACCCCATTCGGGGTCGTACTATTATAACTACAAGGGGTTTCACAGTATTGTGTTAATGGCGGTGGTGTCGGCACAGTATGAATTTCTGTATGTGGACGTGGGAAAGAATGGCCGGATGTCTGATGGAGGAGTCTTCGCCCAGACGGAGTTCTACCGCCGTCTACAGACAGGTGGACTGGGATTGCCACCTGATTCCGATAATGTTGAAGAACTCCCCTTCGTCTTCATAGCTGATGAAGCTTTCAGTCTGGACGAGCACGTCATGAGGCCATTCCCCCAAAGAACCCTCACCCCGGAGAGGAGGGTTTTCAACTACCGGCTGGCCAGAGCGAGAAGAGTTGTTGAAAATGCCTTTGGAATAATGGCCAGCCGGTTCCGTGTTTTTCTTACTCCAATCAACCTTGCGGAATACAAACTTAACCATGTTGTACTTACATGCTGCATTTTGCACAACTATTTAAATAAGAACTCAACAAATTATTTATCTTCATTTGTGCCTGAGGCTGGACTTGGTCCCGAACCTATGACAGGCCTGGATACTGGCCGTACTGGCTTGGCCCCCCAAAGTGCCCGTGAGGTTCGGCAAAAATATGTAACTTATTTTAACGGTAGGGGGGCCATTGCAATGCCACACAATCTTTAATTTTTAACAATTAAAATAATAAAAGAATATCAAATCAGAATTTTATTTTCTTGCTTGCTTTTGGTTTGTGCTGTCTCCTATGTTAACCTAGTGCACTTGTAGTGCCAAGTGTATTTTCATTAATTAAATAAGGCCCATTGTCACTGGAAACACAAAATCACCTTTCCCAAACTGGTATTGAGCATTGAAAGAATACGCCACACATTGTTGATTCTTCAAAATTTTAATTTGGCCACATTCACATGTGCCATTGAATATTTCTATGAAAATTTTTTTTTTTTTGGTGTTAATTTAAATTTCTTTTAAAAACATTTTTGATTTTCCTTTTTTTATATTTTTCAAATTTGTTTTTTGTTTTTTTTGTTTTTTTTAATTTTTGTTTTCTTTTTCGTAAAAAATATGAAAAATGTAACAACAATCAGCCACAATATTTATAATTTAGGAAGTAACAATCTTAAGTAAAACAAGGGAAATGAAGAACATGATCGATATTATGGAGAAACGGATTATATTCTCCCCAAAATATCGATCATGTTCTTCATTTCCTGCTGCATATTGTCAATCCGATTCTTCAGGAGATCCAGGCTAGTTCGCATGGCATCTATTTCCCCATTCCAGCACATTATCTGGCCAATCAGCCTTTGTGCGCTGTCACTGGAAAACGGGGCCCTTTCCACAACCAGAACATCACCTACAATAGATGATAAAAATTGTTTAAAAAAATATGCAGTCATACATGGATTTCAACAAGCTGGGGTGTCAGACACTCACCTGGTGGGGTGCCCATCTCCCCTACTTCCTCCACCTCTCCTTCCTCAACCTCTCCTTCCTCCACATCCTCGGGGGGGGGGGGGGGGCACTGGTGCTTGGAAATGTGTCCCTTTCCACAGCCAGAACATCACCTAAAATAGATGTAAAAACATGTGTTTCGAAATATGCAGGTATACATCGATTACCTGAAGCTGTGGTGTCAGACACTCACCTGGTGGGGTGCCCATCTCCTCTCCTTCCTCCACCTCTCCATCCTCCACATGCACATCCATGAGGGGGATGGGGCTAACCTCACATTCATGCTGGCAAGGGCGGCGGTCCCTGGGATCCTGCTTTGTGAGTCTTTTCTCCCCTATGAGAAATTAACAAACAAAAAGGTATACTTAGCACACAGATATTTAAGGCCAGAACTAGGAAGATGAAACCTTGATTAGAAGTGTTGTACAATTGTCTGTTTATGAAGAGATGCAAAATGTGAAGACATGATAAATCAATTCACTTTGCCAAAAACTACAATAATTCGCTTTTTGTGCCAAGTTTCACACATGCCCAACCCCCCCCCCCCCCCAAGTATACCAAGGAACCCCGTGTGGTTTACCCTAATAAATGTTCTCTGGTGTCCCACACTTTTGCTCATGAGTGCAGATGTGTTTTTAACCAGCTGCCAAGTGTCCTCTCCTTCAATTCCACTGAATGTTCTTTTCTAGTCATTGTAGTTTGAAACACATCTAAACCACAATGTCCTAATCTTTTTTTTTGTTCATAAAAATTACACTGCAAAAAAATGAGTATTAAACCCTGTATCATAAACGAGGTTTGACACAAACAACGAACGAGGGTTTGTTATTAACGATACGATTACTGTATCCACCAACATGAAAGCAGCAATTTTTTACATTGTACAAAGGTAAAGCATATGGATCAGTATGCAATAATCATAATAGGAACACACGACAAGTACTTACTTTTTTTAAGAACTTTCTTGATCCTTCTGTACTGATCCGGCTCCCTCAATTTAAGGTCGGACCACCGTTTCCTCAATTGGTCTTTTGACCGTCGTACCCCAAAACGATTGTGCAGGGTCTTAACTACTTTGGCCATGATTCTGGCCTTGCGCAAGTTCGGATGGGTGTATGGTCCATGCTTGCCATCATAATCCTTACTTCGCAAGATTGCCACCATCTCCACCATCTCTTCAAATGCCATATTTGAGGCCTTAAATCTCCTCTTTCCGGATTGGGACGTTTGTGGCTCCGGGGATTCGTGACTACTGGAGTCATTATCAAGCACCTGTTGTGTTTCCGCCATGTTTCTCCTACTGCGCACCTTAGAGAAAAGGGGGCGGGAAATATTCTTGTAAAAGAACATCATGGGCGGGCAACGCAGGCATGGTTCTACGCGTGCGCACTGTATATAACGCCAAAATGCACATGTCGTACGTGCCTACGTACGTTATGTGCCCACAAAAGGGCGGAAAAAAAAAGACTTGACCAAAAGAACGTCATGGGCGGGCAACGCAGGCATGGTTCTACGCGTGCGCACTGTATATAACGCCAAAATGCACATGTCGTACGTGCCTACGTACGTTATGTGCACAGAAAAGGGCGGGAAAAAAAAGACTTGACCAAAAGAACGTCATGGGCGGGCAACGCAGGCATGGTTCTACGCGTGCGCACTGTATATAACGCCAAAATGCACATGTCGTATGTGCCTACGTACGTTATGTGCGCACAAAAGGGCGGGAAAAAAAAAGACTTGACCAAAAGAACGTCATGGGCGGGCAACGCAGGCGTGGTTCTACGCGTGCGCACTGTATATAACGCCAAAAGGCACATGTTGTACGTGCCTACGTACGTTATGTGTGCACAAAAGGGCGGGGAAAAAAAAGACTTGACCAAAAGAACATCATGGGCGGGCAACGCAGGCGTGGTTCTACGAGTGCGCACTGTATATAACGCCAAAATGCACATGTCGTACGTGCCTACGTACGTTATGTGCGCACAAAAGGGCGGGAAAAAAAAAACTTGACCAAAAGAACGTCATGGGCGGGCAACGCAGGCATGGTTCTACGCGTGCGCACTGTATATAACGCCAAAATGCACATGTCGTACGTGCTTACGTACGTTATGTGCGCACAAAAGGGCGGGAAAAAAAAGACTTGACCAAAAGAGCGTCATGGGCGGGCAACGCAGGCATGGTTCTACGCGTGCGCACTGTATATAACGCCAAAATGCACATGTCGTACGTGCCTACGTACGTTATGTGCGCACAAAAGGGCGGGGAAAAAAAAGACTTGACCAAAAGAACGTCATGGGCGGGCAACGCAGGCGTGGTTCTATGCGTGCGCACTGTATATAACGCCAAAATGCACATGTCGTACGTTCTTTGGACAAAAATAGGAACGGAAGTTGTGAGCAAGCAAAACGAAGGTAAGTTTAAAACAATTCCCCAAATCAGTGGCATATCCTGCTTAGAGATTGGGTCTATATTGGGCTAAGATTAGGAGAGTCTGGGCTAACATTATTGTTTTTGGCTTGTGTATTGTCTTTCAGAAAAATGAATCAGAAATTTAAAGATCCTGAATTTTTGAGTCTATTTATTGACAAATACAAAGAGCTGACAAATCTGTGGCAAGTAAAGCACATTGATTATTATAATAAACCAGTAAGGGGGGCAACGCTGGAGAAACTTCTGGCATTTGTGCAGACTTGGATCCCAGAGGCAGACGTGGACTTTGTGGAAAAGAAAATTCAAATATTGAGAAATATGTACCGAAAGGAGAATAAGAAAATCCTTAAATCCATCACATCATGAGCAGCACCAGGTGATGTGTATGTACCCAGGCTGTGGTACTTTGACAAACTACGGTTTATTGGCGACCAGAGTAAGCCCAGGGAATCGCTTTCAACCCTTCCCTCCACCCTTCCCTCCACCCTTCCCTCCAGCATTCCCTCCACCTCAGCAGAGGCTGATGAGCAAGCTGAGCCTTCCATCCTGGAAGAAGCGGATGCACCCAGCTGGAGCCAGGTAGTTTGTTACAATAAATAGTGATATTCATAATATTAATGATGTTAACTAGATGTTATAATTTAAACGCTATTATTGATGTTAAAAAAACAAATATTTTGACATATCAATTTACAGTAGTGGCCACAAATGTTTGTCACCAGCAGAAACAAGAAATAGTGGTGGCATAATGATACTCTTTTATATGTATTAACAGAATTTTGAAGTCAGGAGCTGAAAAATGTTTATGATTGATGAACAAAAAACTAAAACGATGTCCCTTTTTTATACACAGGATGAACTCAGCCAGGAGGAAGGTGTGGAAAGTGGCAGGCAGGAGGAGGCTGGGCCCACTGTCAGCCAGGAGGTGGCCGGGCCCACTGTCAGCCAGGAGGTGGCCGGGCCCAGTAGAAGACCCACACAATCGCAGGTGCCTCCCCTCCGTCGTCCGGCAAAAAGGCAAAAGAAGATGACGGTCACACAGGAGGAATCCCTGCGCCTCATTCGAGAGGCTACAAATGTCTTAAGGAGCCCCCCTGAAGCTGAAGAGGCCTATGGCTGCTATATAGCCAGCCGGTTGCAGCAATTGGAGATGGGCCAACGCCTCCAGTGTGAGAGAATCATTTTCTCGGCCTTGCAGAAGGGGCTGAGTGGCGAATTAACTGCCACCAGCGATATTGTGGATCAAGTTCCTCCTGTTCCTCCTCCTCCTGCCACAAGTACACCACCGGAGACACAGCCTCACAGGAAGGCTGCTGAGAAGTCTGCAGGGAAGGGTGCAGTGAAGGGTGGAGCGAAGAGAAGAAAGTGATGACCTGGCTTCACTCTGGTCTGACCAAAGATGCAGCCTGTTGTACCACAGCCTGGGGACATATATACCATCTGCTGCTGCTCTTGATCTCTGGGATTCAGGGACCATATTGTACTTCTCAATATGTGAATTTTCGTTTCCACAGACTTTAATGTTTGCCCTGGGGCCAAAAGGCTACACAAATGTCAGAAGTTTCTCCAGTGTTGCCTTCATTTTTTTTTTGTTGAACCAGAATAAATGGATATTTTTTTTGGAAAATATAATTACCTATGTGTTTTTTGGTCAAAGACATTTCTAAAAGACAATGTGAAATTAACAAGGGACACCAACCTCCTTGAGGTTCCAAAAAAAAAAACATGTTATTGTGGTAACTTGTCACCAGAATAAAAATAAAAAGGTTATTGTGGTAATGACACACACAAAATAAAAAGGTTATTGTGGTAATGACACACACAAAATAAAAAGGTTATTGTGGTAATGACACACACAAAATAAAAAGGTTATTGTGGTTATGACACACACAAAATAAAAAGGTTATTGTGGTCATGAAAAAACAAAAAAAACAAAAAAAAGGTTTTTGGTGTTAACTTGACAGAATAATTAAATATGGAGATCACAAGAAAATAATTGGTAAAGAATTATACGAAAAATATGGATGAAAAAATTAAAAAAAGACGACTACCAAAAAAAAAAAAAAAACATTATTACTGAGATGGGGCTTTAAACTAAAAACAAGATCATTCATGAGATGAGGAGAAATAAGTCAGAAATGTGTTTTGTGAGAACTCTGTGAGTGAATATGAGCAGCAAAGCAACTTCATTCGTTCTTCTAGCATTATAAAGAAGATGCGCTGCATTTAAACGAGCACAGAATTTGCAGCATGACGAATGTGCTACTTTCAATACGAACTGGAGTTTTACAAGACCGAGCACTTCCGTCTCGTACTTGCTTCAGAGCATGCGTCGTTTTTGGTCTGTCGGAACAGCATACAGACGAGCGGAATTCTACATCGGAACTGGGTCCGGCGGAGTTCCGTCGGAAAAATTTGAAGCATGTTCCATTTTCTAAAGTCCGTCAGACTTTTGCGAATCAAAAGTCCGTTGCAGCCCACACACGATCGAGTAGTCTGACGGAATCATTCCGTTGGACTTTGGATGTTGAAAAGTCCGCTTGTGTGTACGCGGCATAAGAAGTGTATGTCATACCCATCATGGCCTGAGTCCTGGGGTAAAGTAACTTTCATGCGCATGAGTGGGAATTAAATCATTCCATGCTAACCAATTAGCATTAGCCAACCAAGTGTCTGATTTTTGTCAAAAGGGCGTGTGCCAGAATCTTGTCTTGCATACTAACAGTACCCAATTGTCGTGCCACAAACACAAACGTAGTGACATACTACGAGGAATTTCAGCTCTTGAGCACCACCCTTTTGGTCCCTTCTACTAATTTCGTGTTTGGTAAACACTGATTCTGAGCATGCGTGTTTGTACTTTCGACTTTTGTGTGACGGATTTGTGCGCCAACCATACGAAAATCTGACATCAAATCGTTGCCTGGCAAAAAATTTACTAGCCTGTCAACCAACATTTGTTGGCTGAAAGTTGGATAACAATTGTCAAAAGGGGCGCACTAACGGTAATATTTCAGGACAACAGTCTGTCAACAGACAATCCCCTGCCAACAATCGTACCGCGTGTACGAGGCTTAAGTTGTCAGCAGCAATGGAACAATGTTGGAGATTGCAGGCATAGCATCACTGGGTGAGAGCGCTTTGGCAGGTAAATCTGCCATACTGTGCACTTATGCTATGAATACATACAAAAGTAAGTAAATAAAAAAAAAAAAGAAAAGGAAGAAGCAGTGTGTAATTACTGTGTATACGTAAACCAAGTGCTATTCTTAGCATACATTTTTTAGCTACCTTCACTATTTCATTTATAAATAAACATCCATTGTAAGGATGAAGTAGAGATTTTTGTCTGATATGGCCTGTTTTTCCTTACCCTGTTTAGTGCCGGCCAAAAATTAGCACATGCATGGCCATGAAAATGCCTTCACCAGCAGTTTTGGTTTTGCAGTTAACCTCTATTTTATAAGCTGTCAAGGCAAAGAAAAAACACAGCCACCACAGAACAGGTTTGTTTGAAGTCTTTTTTAGAGAAAGAGTAAGATTTCCTGAACCATTTCGAAAATTTTCAAGCTCAGTGGCTTTACTGTAAACATAGTCTGAATGTCTAGTGTGCTGCTTCCCTTTGTCCACTGCCAAAAAGATGTCACAGTTTTCAGTGATCAGCACTACCAAGTTTCGTCTTAGGAATTCACCTCTGTCTTTTAACAAAATTCAGAATAAGGCAATGCTTTATTGCAACTGCCAGGCCCATTTCTGTTTCAAGACAAAAGAGAAACAAAAACACAGTTCATCCAAAGAAAATACCAAAACAATGAAGCTGAGTGCTCACTGACCATGTTGAACTGGTTGACTCTCTTGTTTTTTCTTATAAGATATTTTGTCTCTCATAGCTGAGGTATACCTATGATGACAATTACAGGCCTCTCTCATCTTTTTAAGTGGGAGAACTTGCACAATTGGTGGCTGACTAGCTACTTTTTGGCCCCACTGTAACTATGTATGCATAGGCGTGTGCACAGGGTGTGCTGGATGTGCCTGGGTAGTCCCTAATCACTTCATGCACATTAGCATTATTGCTCTGTGTGCCAGTAGGAATATGGGAAAGTTCTCCTTCTTACTTATTCGTTACGCACTTCTCTTTCACTGTGCCGGCAGGGAGATCAATATGCCGGGGTCCTATATATGTAAACACACACATGCATGTGTTTGAGCTTTAGGGTGCACCCCCTAATACCATAGGCTGCACACACCTATGCATGTATATATGTATAGCATGTGTAACATTAATAATGATCATAATGTAACATCATAATGTCAAATCCAGCAGCCAGTGCTATTATGTCTGTTTTCCTAATACATGTAATTTAGGGATGTTGGTACTTCATTAGCTATCATTTTTATTTCTGTCTGTTGGCAGGTGAAGTTAAATTGATACTAATGCCTTGTTTTTTTTTGTTGTTTCAAAATAACAAACAGATATACAGTGGTTTTGCACAGAGCAGCCCAGATCCTCTTCTCGAGTCCCTCTTTGGTGCTCCTTGCCCCTCCCCCCTGCCGAGTTCCCCCACAGAAAGCCACTTGCTATGAGGGCACCCCTGAGCCAAGCTGCAGCTCTGTGTATCCATTCAGACACGGAGCCATGGCCCGGCCCCACCCCCTCTCTTTTCTTATTGGCTCAATTAAGCAGTGGGAGCCAATGGCGCCTTGCTGCTGTCTCTTTTGGATATGCAACAGTTGCTTGTACATGCGCAATGCTTACATTGAACTAACGCAGTTCTAAATGTACTTGCGGGCACAGCAGGCTTTCTCTGAAAAAGTTACTTTCTCATTCTATTTTGGGCATATTTGTTACTTGGGCAGTTGTTACTAAACTTTCTCACATCACCCCATAATATTGGCACCACCATCTTCTGTCAATATTGATTTGGAGTTGCCGTGCGTCATGACCATAGTGGTGCACAGATTGCATTCTCCCGTGCGCCGAGATTGCTATAGGAAATGGGGGATTCGCGATCTGTTACCGGCGCACCGTTTCGTAAATATGGAACTGTGCGTTGCACCTCGCCGTACGCCTCTATTGATGGAGCACGTCTTTCGTAAATCACCCCCTATATGTTACCTATACTGAGAGATAATACATTTGAACAATGTGTGCCCCTTTGAAAAGGTAGAATTGCATCTAGTAACCCAACTAATTATTAGACAACCTAAGCAAATGTGTCTTTCTCAGACTGGGCATATAATTATTATGTAGCTTTAAGGAAAAATATGTTTATTTCAGCTGAACAATTTGTATAGAATGTACACCTGCAAGCCATCTACCCGAATTAATGCAAACTACAAGAGACATGCCAAATGAGTGTCCACTCTTGTTTCTAATTGTGTCATGAAAGGCATTGCTGTGACCCCTAAGGCATATTGCCTTTCCACTGAGCAAAGAGGAATGATTGGACACAGCATGTGAATACATTTCCACTCAGCATCTTCTTCGGTCAAATATGCTTACATTGCAGCTAAACCCAAGACCATGGTGTACTGGCTTTGGGTTGGGTTAAGTTTGGTCTTTCTTCTGGTAAACATCATACTCTATTGAAATGCACCTTCTGAAATAAGCTGTGTAATTTAATTGAACCTGCAGACATGATTTATGATAGGCTGAGTGTTCCATGGTCTTTGGTAAAGCATACTGCCAGAATGGAATCCAGTGCAAAATTGTACTATGAGCTCATATAGATATATTAATGTTAATGGTCTGTTACAAATACTGCCACATTCTCCAAACATCCTCATGTTTAGCTAGAAAACTGCCGTGAAGGAAACTCCACTTAGCACTGAGATCTGGTTGAGATCTATGGTTTTTGTACCTTAGAAATGTTTTATATTTTAAAACATAGTGTTTGTTAACCCCCCCAAAAATCCTGCTCCTTTAAAGCATGTTATATGACATAGTGCTTGTCCTGTGTCATCTGGTCCCCCTGTAACACCTAAAAAACCTAGCCGATCCTGCCAGTTTCTCCCCACCCCTCTGAAAACTGACCACGGTCTATCATGGCTGCTGAGACCATACATACTGACCATACTGACCACGGTCAGTTTACGTGCCTCTGTCATCAGCAGCCTGCTATCTGCTCTCCTCTCTGCTCCTGTGTCCTCCTCCCCTCCTCTCTGTCTGTGTGTGTGAGCCACCCCTCTGCTCTTCTGCTGCTCTCCTAACACTAACCTGTATACACCACCAGCACAGCCTCCTATTGCAGAGTTCCCCTCTGTGAATGATTTATAAATATAAATGCTGCAAATACCTAATTTTAATGGCAGAGTATGTGATCACATGACCAGCCAGCTCTCTCCTCCTCTTCTCCCCTCAAGACTGACATCAGCAGGGGAATCTCACTGCATCTCTCAGAGGAGAAAAGGAGAAAGCTGGCAGGTCATGTGATCGCAATCTCGGCAGTGAAATTAAGCATTTGCAGCATTTATTTTTATAAATTATACACAGAGGGGGACACTACAATAGGAGACAGTGCTGATGGTGTATACAGGTTAGAGTGGCTTAACAACCACTTTAAATGATTACGGGCCTGAAATAGTATTATGGACTACCCCCTGTTTTATCTTTGCTATGATTATTTTCTATTGGTGAATGGTGCAGGAACTTCTCAACATAATTAATAACTGAATTTAATAGAAAAAATATATATTTGTGGATGATTTTATTTTACTAAAAGATGACAAAAAGAAACACAAACTTAAAGTTGCATTAAAGGCTATTTTTTGTCTTAAATAACAAACATGTCATACTTACCCACTCTGTGCAATAGAATGCGTGAAGGTAAAAAACCTGTATTATGGTGCAGCTTACCAATACTATGTGTAGCGGATGACATTTCGGATCAAATGTCACACGCATGTAGATTTCGTTTTTGGCCTCAGAACAATAAAGATTCGGAGGGTTAATTGTGTAGGTAGGCCTTAACACCAGTCTGGCCAGGCTATGTTTGGAAGTTCTGCCTGGTCATGTGAACGGTGAGGAACACATGACAGGCTAGAACCAAGTCTGGTTGGATGTTTAGGTATCGGCCTTCTCGGAGCCAATCAGTGGGAGTGCCGGGGCCCGCTGAGGAATCTGGGAAGGGGTACTTAAAGGAGTGTGGGTCACATGTTCGGGGTTCCAGAGTCGTTCGAGAGACCTGTGTGGTCTGGTCTGGTTCCAGGACCGGGGTAGCCCCGTGAGAGGTCCCGGTCACGGGGTGTTTGACACCCCACAACATGTTCCTGTCAGTGGCCCCTGATAGACCTGCCTGGTAGGGTAGGGATCCGTCTGTTCCCGGGTCTTGGAACTTGCTGGTCCGAGGCGCAGTAACTGAGGGAGGATTCAAAGTGTCCGGGTGTGCTCTCGGCTTGGAGGGACACCACGACTCGTGGAGGTGGCCCGGGGGAGGACTCTTCAGAGGAGGACCAGCAAGTGGCATCCTGAGAAGTGCCTGGTTACTGAGTTGAGAAGGACATTGACGAATTCACACTTTTCCAGTACCATTGAGGAGACGGGAAACGTTCCAGGTACGGAGGAAAAAGGTTCCTCTTCACCCTTAGTTGATTGTTCAAGTTTGAGTCAACGTGTGCCCAGCTGCGAGTGGCTACTCTGGGTGGAAATAGAGACCTACAGTTCAAGGTGCCTGAGTTCTTCACCCGTGCCCTCTGTTCCCTAAGAGACTGTGTTAATTGAAAGTTCTACTGCAAAATAAAACATTTTTAAAATGACTTCATCTGTGTTAGTGTACAAGTCATTGGGTATCAACCCTGGGAACCCCTAGAAGTGGAAGAGCAGGCCAAGAGAAGGTAACTGGTAAGTCCATGAAGTCAAGGCCGCCCTGCAACGGGTTATGGCGGCTACATATGTGATGGCTGCAGTTGTTTTCTTTTTAAGGCTTTCTTCCTCCATTTTCAACTGGCGATCCAGTTAGCAAATCTGGCCCTGCATAGGTCAGTTTTTTCCGTTTTTTTTTTTGTAAAACCAGCAGGTTTTACAAAAAAAGAAAAACTGACCCGATTTCCCCTATCCACACATTCAAGGTTGATTGGGAAATCTTCGCTTCTGTGTCTTTATATTCTGACAGTAGGCAGACTTCCCCACTTTCAGAATATATAACATCCGCAGCAGTCTATATCCTGTAGCACCGATCAAATGGAAATTTTCATTTCAACAGAACTGTAGGTCAGTACAGAGTCACACTGGCTATAAAGGGATCGAAATTCATTCAGTCCCTGGTAAACTGGCTGAATTTTGATCCATGCATGGCCAGTTCAAGTCTGCTATTTTTCAACTGCCTTCAACAGACCAAGACAAAGTAGCAGTTGGAGGCTTGAGATAAACCATTTATCTCTAACAGAGGTGCTTACAAAGATCAGCTTTTTTTAAATAATGTAAAACCTTTTTCCCAAAATTAAAAAGTAAAAAATAGTTAAAGCGGAGGTCCACCCTAAAGTGGACCTTCTGCTCATTGGATTCCTCCCCCCCTCCGGCGCCACAATTGGCACCTTTCAGGGGGGAGGGGGGTGCAGGTACCTGTACAGTACAGGTATCTGCACCCACTTCCGGGATAGCTCTCTGCGGAAAGGGGCGTAGATTACGCCCCTTTCCGAAAGTCCCCCGCTGCCTGCTGGGAAACACAAAGATTCCAGAGGCAGCAGACCATCCTTATTGCACAGCGCGACTCGCACATGCACAGTAGGGAACCCGGGAAATGAAGCCGAAAGGCTCCACTTCCTGATTCCCATACCCAAGATGGCGGCGGCAGCACCCGAGAGACGATCGAGAGATCGGCTTCGGGTGACGACATCGCGGGCGCGCTGGGCGGGTAAGTGTCACTATTTTAAAAGTCAGCAGCTTCAGTATTTGTAGCTGCTGGCTTTAAAAAAAAAAAAAAACCCGGACTCCCGGCGGACTCCCTCTTTAATGTAACTGCTTAAAAAGTGGAGTTCAACTTTGACCTGTTAGTCAAATCCATATAAATCTGCTAGACCATCTAACACCACCTTCTCCCCTCATTTACAATGCTGCTGTCCTAAAGTGTCTCCATTGCTCCTCCAGTGAAGTGGAGAATTCTTAAGACAGGTGAAAATTAAGAAAAAAAAATGCAGCCACCACATTTAAGAATTGATAAACTGCAATATTTTTTTTATTTTAAGAATTAGGTCAGCACCAGTGCTCAGGAAGCATAAGCGTTATTGATTGGGGAGGTGTAGGACTTCTTGAGAACAAGACTGCTGTGCCCCTGCATATGAACAGCGGTCTGGGTCTCCAGGCTCCTGCCAGCACAGGGCAGTTTCTTACTGTTTTTAAGAAAAACATATAAAATGTAGTGCTGTATTCTGTAATTGTTATGTAGCATGACTGCACCAAAAGTATTAAAAAAAGACTTCAATTGGCCTTTTAACATGTTCATATATTAACTGAGAATGCACAGACATTTAAATATCTCTAAAGAACTATGTTGATATCATTTATCCTCAACTGATTTTAGCATTAAGTCTTTAATAATTACTACAGAAATTATAATTTACATGAAAGAAACAGCCACAAAATGATATAATCTTATGTAAAGTGTGAACTGCCAACCTTAATCACTCAGTGGACTCATGGTCTAGCCAGATGCATTTTTAATTTTAACAATGTATAAAGGGAGTACAACATTACGAATTCTTTTTCTCACAAAAAAATGTTGTGATCTAAGTTCATATGGTTAGTGTATGTAATGATAGCATTAGAATGAGTGAGTGAGTGAAATATTTGTATAGCGCACAACGCGAACTGAATCGCCTCAAGGCGCTGCGAAGAGCTTAGTTGTCCAGCTTCTAGAAGAGGAAGGTCTTGAGTTTTTTCCTGAAGGCCTGGTGGTTTTCTTCCAAGCGGATTTTGGTTGGTAGAGCGTTCCATAGCCGTGGTCCTTGGGCAGCAAATCTCCATTCCCCCTTTGATTTGTACCGGGATTTTTGAACGAGGAGGAGGTTTTAGAATTAGAATATGAAACCCCCTCCCCCCGTTATGCACTGTACACACGGTTGGACTTTCCGATGGAAAATGTGCGATTGGATCTTGTTGTCGGAAAATCCGATAGCGTGTGTGGGCTCCATCTGACTTTTTCTGTCGGAATTTCCGACACACAATGTATGAGAGCTGGATCTAAGCTCTGCAGCAACGCTGTATTCCCCGGAATCGGGCGATTCACCAGGTCAGCAGACTGAACACCATTGCAACACATCTGCGATTAGGAGAATCGTTTGATCACTCTTCAGGGGATCGCTGAATGTGCACAGGATTGGTATGGAGGCTCTTGCCCGGGAATCTCATTACCTTTTATAAATTACACATTTGAACACTGTGCACAGACATCTGTTACCTGGATCATGTAGAGGAGTGTTATGTCACAAGACAGCGTTCTTACCCTGTTCCTTATCACTCTGTTACATCAAAAGACCCTTGTTCTTAGAGCTCCAACTTGCTGGTGAAGATAGTGTGAGGCCTCACTCTTAGGACACTGTTATTTACTGCCCTTAAAGGGGACACAGCACTGATACCTATAATGAATTATTCCCAATAGACTTGAGGCATTATAGGTTTGCCCAGGGATCCCTTTAGTGATATTAATATCTAAAAATATCCTTAGCTTGCTTTAAGATTTGCTTATTACTGTTTAACACTGTACTCACTGGTGTTACTTTTATTGTTGCTAATTGCCATTTATTGCTTTAACAGAAATTGTTTCAACCAAGTCCTGGCTACTTATACAGGACTTGGCTGATTAATATCACTTTAAACCTTTCTCTGGTCTAGGTAAACTTGAGAGAGTAGAACTGTGTTTGTGTGTTATTACTGTGTTATTCCATTAATCACATTGCTAGGTGCGCCAGAGGGGCTTTGGGGTAGAGAGGCAGAGTAACGGACTAAACAAACAAAAGAAGCTCCTTCGGGGGTATCCCTACAATCACTATTCATGTCAACATTTTTTTTGGAAAGTTAGTATACCAGGCAAGTAATTTATCCTTTGCTGCTGTCCAAATTATTTCGGTTTCCTGGGCTCGGGGAGTAAAAGGTCACAAAAGAATACAATAGAATAGAAAAAAATAGAATAGAATAACATAGAAAGAATATAACAATCTTCCGAAATTTTAATTTCAAATAGAATACATATGAATAGAATAGAATAGAAATAATAGAATAGAAAATAATACAATAGAAAAAAATATGCACCATCCCTCACCCTCAATAAGGTTGAGGGAGAAGGGGGCATCGCCGCGCCAGCGTTCTCCAGATCTCCTGCGGCATATCACTCCGCCTGCTGTCAGTCAGTGGGCGGCACTGCAACACCGAAGCACACAGAAACTGTGTGACAGACAGAGGTAAACTGCTGCTGCTGCTGACCTATTTTCTCTCCTTCTCTGACACTCGGGGCTATTGGCCACACATTCGGGGCTCCAGCCTCAATAGCCCCATGCTAACGATGCCTATGCCCCTGATGTTATCCCCTTCCCAGCCACTGTCTTTAGTACAGTGCCAGTGCACATTTTTAGCACTGATTACTCTAATGCCTCGCACACACGTAGCCAACTATCCGGCGGACTTAGTCTGACGGACTTCCCGCCGGATTGTCCGCCGGACTTTCCGAACGAGCTACTTGCCCACACACGGCACTTTTTCAGCGGACTAATACGGCGTACTAAGTACGCCGGACTATCCGCCGTACTTTTGAAATGAACGGACTCGCCCACACACGCGGAGGAAAGTCCGCTCATTTTGAGTACGTCTCCAGGTAGCCGGGGCCAGCGAAGGAGGTGTCGCGGGCCCCGTCACCTGGTATGGACTAAAGGGGAACCCCTATGCCGAAAAATCGGAGTGGGGTCCCCCCTAGGTTCACATCAGACCCTTGTCCGAGCACGCTACCCGGCCAGCCAGGAAAGGGGGTGGGGACAAGCGAGCCCCCCCTCCTGAGCCGTGCCAGGCCACATGCCCTCAACATGGGGGGTGCCTTGGGGAAGGGGGAGCCGCACCCCAAAGCACCTTGTCCCCATGTTGATGAGGACAAGGGCCTCTTCCCGACAAACCTGGCAATTGGTTGTCAGGGTCTGTGGGCGGGGGGCATACCGGCCCCCCACCCTATGTGAATGAGTATGGGGTACAATGTACCCCTACCCATTCACCTGTAAAAAATTTAAAAAAAAAAACACAACACACAAGGGTTAAAATAGTTTATTGCACAGCTCTGGGGGTCTTCCGTCTTCAGGGGTCTTCTCGCAGGACTCCTCCGCTATCTTCTGCTAGCTCTTTTACTAGCGGATGAGCCCTGCTTTCTTCTTCGCCGCCGCCCTCTTCTTCCGACTTCGGGGGTCTTGTCCCCCTCTTTGGGGGTCCTGTCCCCCTCTTCGGTTCTTCTTGCCGGGCCACCGCGCCTTCTTCTAGCTCTTTTACAGACGGTGGCCCGGTCTTCTGTCGCCGCTGTCGCCGTCTTCTGTTCTTCTGTTCTCTTCTCTTCTTTTCTTCTCTTCAGATGTTGCCTCGTCGATTGCTCCACTCACAATCACGGTGATGCGGCGCGCTGCGACTTATATAGGGACATCCCTGCATGATGTCCCCGCCCATTATGATGCCACAGTCCCAGAGGATGGATAGCATGCTCGGACAAGGGTCTGATGTGGACCTAGGGGGGGACCCCCACGCTGATTTTTCGGCGTAGGGGTTCCCCTTTAAGTCCATACCAGGTAACGGGGCCAGCGACGCCTCCTTCGCTGGCTACCTGGAGATGCGCTCAAAATGAGCGGACTTTTCTCTGCGCGGGAAAAGTCTGCTCATTTCAAAAGTACAGCGGACTAGCACACACATGGCCGTACTGTCCGCCGAAAAGCGAGTCCGGCGGACAGATTGGAGTGCAAAAATACTTTCCCTAGTCTGCCGGACTTTTGGGTAAAAAAAGTCCGCCGGAGTCTACACACGGGCGGATTGTCCGGCGGACTTGAGTTTGCCGGACTTTTCCACCGGATTGTTTGATCGTGTGTACGCAGCATAAAGCCGCGTACACACGTAGCCGTCTGTCCGACGTACTTAGTCTGGCGGACTTCCCGCCAGACTGTCCATCGGACTTTCTGAACGGGCTACTTGCCCACACACGGCACTTTTTCAGCAAACTAATACGGCGTACTAAGTCCGCCGTACTATCTGCCCTACTTTTGAAATGAACGGACTCGCCCACACACGCGGAGGAAAGTCCGCTCATTTCGAGCGCGTCTCCAGGTAGGCGGGCCCGCGAAGGAGACGTCGCTGGCCCCGCTGCCTGGTATGGACTTAAAGGGGAACCCCAACGCCGAAAAAAATCGGCGTGGGGGTCCCCCCAAAGTCCACAACAGACCCTTGTCCGAGCACGCTACCCAGCCGGCCAGGAAAGGAGGGGCGAGCGAGCGCCCCCCCTCCTGAGCCGTACCAGGCTGCGTGCTCTCAACATGGGGGGGTGCCTTGGGGAAGGGGGGGCCGCACGGCCCCCCACCCCAAAGCACCTTGTCCCCATGTTGATGAGGACAAGGGCCTCTTCCCGACAACCCTGGCCGTTGGTTGTCGGGGTCTGCGGGCGGGGGGGCTTATCGGAATCCGGGAGCCCCCTTTAATAAGGGGGCCCCCGGATACCGGCCCCCCACCCTATGTGAATGAGTATGGGGTACAATGTACCCCTACCCATTCACCTGTAAAATAAAGTACAAAAAAAAAACACAACACACAAGATAAAATAATTTATTGCACAGCTCCGGGGGTCTTCCGTCTTCGGGGGTCTTCTCGCCGGACTCCTCCGCTATCTTCTTGTAGCTCTTTTACTAGCGGAGGAGCCCGGCATTCTTCTTCGTCGCCACAGCCTCTTCTTCCAACTTCGGGGGTCTTGTCCCCCTCTTCGGTTCTTTTGCCGGGCCACCGCGCCTTCTTATAGCTCTTTTACAGGCGGTGGCCCGGTCTTCTGTTGCCGCCGCCGCCGCCGCCTTTCGTTCTTCTTCTTCTTCTTCTTCTCCTGGAGATGTTGACTCGACGTTCTCTCCGGCCGCAATGTCAGGGACGCGCTGCGCTGCGACTTATATAGGGACAAGGGGCGGTGTCACATGGGTTGATGTCACATGGGTTGGTCACATGGGTTGATGTCACATGGCGACAGTCCCAGCATCCTCCGGGACTGTGACATCGTAAGGGGGCGGGGTCACCATGTGACACCAACCCATGTGACATCAACCCATGTGACACCGCCCATTGTCCCTATATAAGTCACAGCGCAGCGCGTCCCTGGCATTGCGGACGGAGAGAACGTCGAGTCAACATTTCCAGGAGAATAATAATAATAAGAAGAAGAGCGGAAGGCGGCAGCTGCGGCGGCAACAGAAGACGGGGCCACCGCCTGTAAAAGAGCTATAAGAAGGCGCGGTGGCCCGGCAGAAGAACCGAAGAGGGGGACAAGACCCCCGAAGTCGGAAGAAGAGGCCGCGGCGACGAAGAAGAATGCCGGGCTCCTCTGCTAGTAAAAGAGCTACAAGAAGATAGCGGAGGAGTCCGGCGAGAAGACCCCCAAAGACGGAAGAGCTGTGCAATAAATTATTTTATCTTGTGTGTTGTGTTTTTTTTTGTACTTTATTTTACAGGTGAATGGGTAGGGGTACATTGTACCCCATACTCATTCACATAGGGTGGGGGGCCGGTATCCGGGGGCCCCCTTATTAAAGGGGGCTCCCGGATTCCGATAAGCCCCCCGCCCGCAGACCCCGACAACCAATGGCCAGGGTTGTCGGGAAGAGGCTCTTGTCCTCATCAACATGGGGACAAGGTGCTTTGGGATGGGGGGGCCGTGCGGCCCCCCCTTCCCCAAGGCACCCCCCATGTTGAGGGCAGGCGGCCTGGTACGGCTCGGGGGGGGGGGGCGCTCGCTCGCCCCTCCTTTCCTGGCCGGCCGGGTAGCATGCTCGGACAAGGGTCTGTTGTGGACTTTGGGGGGACCCCCACGCCGATTTTTTTGGGCGTTGGGGTTCCCCTTTAAGTCCATACCAGGCGGCGGAGCCTGCGACGTCTCCTTCGCGGGCCCCGCCTACCTGGAGACCCGCTCGAAATGAGCGGACTTTTCTCCGGGCGGGAAAAGTCCGTTCCTTTCAAAAGTATGGCGGACTGGCATACACACGGCCGGATTGTCTGCCGAAATGCGAGTCCGGCGGGAAGATTGGAGTGTAAAACTACATTCTAAGTCCGCCGTACTTTCGGGTCAAAAAAGTATGCCGGAGGCTACACACAGGGGGATTGTTTGGCGGACTTGAGTTTGCCGGACTTTTCCGCCCGCTTGTTTGATCGTGTGTACGCGGCATAAGTGTCACTGGTTCCCAAAAAGTGTCAAAAGTGTCAGTTGGTGTCTAATTTGTCTGCTGCAATATCGCAGTCCTGCTATAAGTCGCTGAACGCCGCCATTACTAATACAAAAAATAAATAATTCCATATCTATAGTTTGTAGACACTATAACTTTTGCACAAACCAATCAATATAAGTTTGTTTTTTTTTGTTTTGTTTTTTCGCAAAAAATATGTAGCAGAATACATATTGCCCTAAATTTATGAAGAAATTCTATTTTTTTACATTTTTTATAGCAGAAAGTAAAACATGTTTTTTTTTTAAAAAATTTTATTTTTTGTTTATAGCACAAAAAATATAAAATGCAGAGGTGATCAAATACCACCAATAGAAATATCTATTTGTGGAAAAAAAGGACATACATTTTATTTTGTGTACAGCATGGCATGACTGCACAACTGTCAGTTAAAGCAATGCAGTGCCATATCGCAAAAAATGGCCTGGTAATGAAGAGGGGTAAATCTTCAGGAGCTCAAGCGGTTAAGTTAAAGCAGCCTGTGCCTGAATCTGAACATATCTGAACATAGTGAGTAGATGGGCATTCCAATATAATAGCTGCCCATCATTCCAGCAGGACAGGAAGTGAGGGAAAATCACTTTAAAGGAGCTCCAGATAGCCGTATGCCTCAACATTAGCTGTTTATTCCCAACTCCATCCAAAACTAGAAAAAAGGTTTTCTGTATTCACACCATTGATAGGTGCAGTATATATATGCAAATGGAAGTGCAGTCTCTATAGATCCAAGGGGGACATGCAAGGAAAATAAAAAACAGCATTTTAGCTTGCATATGATTGGATGATAAAATCAGTAGAGTTTCCACTCATTTCAGATCTACCCCTAATGCCGCGTACACACGATTGGAATTTTGGTTGGAAAAAGCTCTGATGGTTTTCCCGATGGAATTCCGAGGGGATTTCGCTCAAGCTGTCTTGCGTACACACGGTCACACCAAATTCCTACCGTCAAGAACGCTGTGACGTACAACACGTACGACGGGACTAAAAAAAGTAAGTTTAATAGCCAGTAGCCAATAGCTTCCGTCTTGTAGTTGAATCTGAGCATGCGTGAGTTTTTGCGCGTCGGAATTGCATTGACACGAACGGATTTTCGGATAGGAACTTTTTCCGACCGAAAAATTGAGAACATGCTCTCAATCTTTTTCTGGCCAAAATTCAGCCAGCAAAAGTCCCATGGAGCATACACACGATCACATTTTCTCATCAAAAGCTCTCATCGGTCTTTTGCTGGTCAAATTTCCGATTGTGTGGTCGCGGCATTAGATGTAGGACGACTGCACTTCCAAGTGCACTTGCAGTGCAAAGTGGATTTGCCTTTCGTAAAATAACCCCCTTAATGTCCTAGATCTAGTTTGTAGGAGTCCTGATTGGGATTTAGCAGAGAACTGGAAACTCAGAATGTGTTAAATTATAATTCAACTTCAAACACAGGTTTGATGCTAATATAATACATTAAGAACATTACACCAGGGTTGCCATGGATACCAAGGTTTTATGATGGAATGCACTTAATAAAAAGCGAATATTGCAATGCAGTGCCATCACTGCTAGTTTGTCATGGAAACCAAGGCTTTCTGAATGTTTACTGTTTATAAAGACTAACAACTGGTGTCATATGAGGATTAGTCTTCAATCCTGCATGATGTCCTCTCTCTTTGGGTCAATGGCAAACTCAGACTACTGCTAGTCTAAGTCTACTGACCTGTAAATACATCATCTCCTCTTAATGCTAAGTGCTAAATGCAAGTATTTTCTGGGAATATATTACACATTTATAGCTAAAGGGACATTGAAATCTTTTGTTTTTAAGGGAAAAATAAAACGTTATGCTCTGTCCTCAATCTTTTTTAAGGTTAAGGCTTGGTTCACACCCAATGCTGATGTGGCTCCCAGCAGGGGTCCTGTGCGTCCTGGTTCACTGTCTCAGGTCCGATTTTCAGCTTGAATTTTGGGCTGAATTCGGACCTGAAACGGACCAAAAGATGCACAGGGCTCCTGTGCAAATTCACTCCGGAGCCGCATCGGAGGTATGTGAACCGGCTCCATAGAGAGCCATTTACTATCTCCTGATATTGCGAATTGGATGTAGGGAATTCCGCAATAGTGTGTGAACAGAGCCTAAAGCAGAATAGCTATCTACATTTTTTTTATTTAACGGCTATCAAAATTTTTACATTTTTATGCGAATTGGATGCAGGATCCCCACATCCAATTCGCAATAGTGTGAACAGAGCCTAAAACAGAACAGCTATCTACATTTTTATGCTTTTCATCAGCCTGCTGTGCAGCTAATGACATTAATCCTAAGGTTTTATACCTTTAGGCAGGGCCGCTGATAGGCCAGTACAACTGGCCCTGCTGTACCGGGCCTGACCAGCAGGGGGGGCCCGGGCAACCTGAACTGCAAAGTAAATAAAAAAAAAAAAAAAAAAAAGATTCTCCTCCACCGATCATCGTCCGCACAACCCCACCCCCGTTCGGTAAGGTTTTTTTTTTTATTAGATGTGATTAGTCTGTGCTGTATGAGGCTGCAGGGGAGGGACTATTTGTTGTATTTCGGGCGCGGAAGAATACGCCTTCTGCGCCCGCTCCTCCTGCTCCGCACACAGCACAAGTCCAGGCCAGCATACCCTATGGTGTTGCGGAGTGATATTCCTCTCTCTCTCTCTCCGCGTGAGAAGAAGTAGCAGAGTGAGAGGAGCAGAGAGTGCAGGGGCCGGGCGATCGAGCTATTGTGGACACTCAAGAAGAGGGAGGAAGTGATCTCTGCTGCCCTGCTGGAGCTAACAATTACACAGGTGAGGTGTATGCTTGAAGTTCAACATCTACTACTACTCTGCAAATACTCTGCAATACATACTCTGCAATACTCTGCAATACATACTCTGCAATACTCTGCAATATATACTCTGCAATATATACTCTGCAATACATACTCTGCAATACATACTCTGCAATATATACTCTGCAATATATACTCTGCAATATATACTCTGCAATATATACTCTGCAATACATACTCTGCAATACATACTCTGCAATACATACTCTGCAATACATACTCTGCAATATATACTCTGCAATACATACTCTGCAATACATACTCTGCAATACTCTGCAATACATACTCTGCAATACATACCCTGCCAATACATACCCTGCCAATACTCTGCAATACATACTCTGCCAATACTCTGCAATACTTTATACCTACCCTGCCAATACTCTGCAATACTTACCCTGCCAATACTCTGCCAATGCTCTGCAATACTTACTCTGCCAATACCCTGCAATACTTACCCTGCCAATACTCTGCAATACTTACCCTGCCAATACTCTGCAATACATACCCCGCCAATACTCTGCAATACTTACCCCGCCAATACTCTGCAATACTTACCCCGCCAATACTCTGCAATACATACCCCGCCAATACTCTGCAATACATACCCCGCCAATACCCCGCCAATACCCTGGCAATACTCTGCAATACTTACCCTGCCAATACTCTGCAATACATACCCCGCCAATACTCTGCAATACATACCCCGCCAATACCCTGGCAATACTCTGCAATACTTACCCTGCCAATACTCTGCAATACTTACCCTGCCAATACTCTGCAATACTTACCCCGCCAATACTCTGCAATACTTACCCCGCCAATACTCTGCAATACTTACCCCGCCAATACTCTGCAATACATACCCCGCCAATACCCTGGCAATACTCTGCAATACTTACCCTGCCAATACTCTGCAATACATACCCCGCCAATACTCTGCAATACATAACCCGCCAATACCCTGGCAATACTCTGCAATACTTACCCTGCCAATACTCTGCAATACTTACCCTGCCAATACTCTCCAAAATACCATTTTATTTATTCATTAATGGTTTGTATTACATATAGATATTAAAGAGGTATGTTCTCATCTGAAAACAGTATTTCTTTTGGATAATCAAACCTATAACTGACTGGAGAAAAACAAATATCACTTGTAGACAAACCTACCCTTTGTTTCAAGGCGGGGTCTGGGGAGGGGCAATGGGTGGGGCCAGGGGTGGGGCTAAAGGAGGGACCAGGGGCGGGGCCAGGGTGGAGCTGAAGGGGGCCCCATGATTTCTATCAGCGGCCCTGCCTTTAGGTCTGATTCACACCTACGCAGGTTGCATTTTGCATATTCCAGGTGTATTTTGCGTTTTTCAATACATGTTTTTGATGTATTGAAATCTATGGAAAAATAAATAAATAAATAAATAAAGAAAAAATAATATAGCATATACAATTGCGACACAAGTAATATTGTAATTGAATGTTATTAAAAATTACCTTTCCTTTTCAATCTGCAGCTGTGTAATTTTCTGAAAATGCAATGCAATATGGTTACCTGGAGAAGTTCTGCACACAGAATGTGTACAGAATGCCCCCCAGAAACATCATTTCTTGATTGTGTGATTGTCTCACCAATTTTCCCAGAAGTCTGCACTAAGATACAAGTCCGATTTCAAGCATCCCCTGCAACAAAAATGTCATTTTTGGTGAGATACTCCCAATAGGAAATCACGACAAATCCGATATTTTCCATCCGTCTGGTGGATCGGATGAAAACAGACAGGCGGTCCATAAGCATGCGATCCCCCCATAGAGGAGAGTGGTCTCTCTGACAGGTCTGTCCCTGCACAGTGTGCAGAGACGGACTTGTCCCCCGCAGGCAAGCGGATGGCTAAATACGGATCCGCAGGATCCTTACCTTGACTCAGCCCGGGATCTCACTCCCCAACCTCCACTCCGAGCTAGACCGATACGGGGAACTTTCGGGCTATAAAATTAACCCATCTAAATTGGTGGCCCTCCCACTAAACATACATACAAATGGGAAAGCTCTTCCCTTAAATATTTGGGGGTCCTCCTCACGCCATCATTCCATTCCTTATACCAGGCTAATTTCCCCCCCCCCCCCTCTATCGGGCGATTAGGGAATTACTACGTAAATGGAAGGCCCACCACATATCGCTCATGGGACGGATCACATCTATCAAAATGGTGATCCTTCCCCAGCTCCTGTATTTGTTCCAGGCACTGCCGATCCCGGTCCCGTACACACAGTTACGCGCGCTCCAGAAGGACCTGTTGAAATTTGTATGGAACTACAAAAAACACCGGGTCCCGAGCTCTGTCATGACGGCCTTACGCTCAGACGGCGGCTTGGCGTTCCCCGATTTGGTCCGCTACTACCAGGCCACTCAGCTACGGGCCATAGCCTCCTGGTTTCCACAGTGGTCATATAATAGATGGTCGGAGATTGAAAAGATCTGGCTGGCTCCAGTTCACCCGAACAGTTTCTTATGGGGCGCGAGGGTCGATATAGATTCGGGTCGGCTACTAGGGCCGATGGCCCAGCTCCGTCTGCTCTGGCGGAAGCTCTCCCGTGAACACAGTCTCCACTCTGAGTTCTACCTACTGACCTCCTTCCTCTGCAACCCGACATTACCGGCTAGCTTGACCCACCAGATGTCCTGGCCCTGGGCTTCGCGTGACCTGTTTCACTTGGGGCACCTGGTGGACCCCAGAACACGAAAGCTGTTGTCCTTCTCGGAGCTCCAGGCTAAACATGACCTCCCCCATCAGACGTTCTACAGCTACTTACAAATTAGACACTTTGCACAATCTAGGGCCCCTCACCTACAGTTCTCCCCGCCCTCTCCCTTCGAGCAGATAATTCTGGAAGGAAGGAGTCGCAGAGGGTTGATTTCAGACATTTATCGCATCCTCAACACATACCACTTTCAAACGAGGGGTAAGCACTCCTACATGAGACGCTGGGAGGGGGAATTTGGTGAGGAGCTCCCCCTTGAGACCTGGCAGGGGGTGTGGCGCCAGGCGGCCAAATCCTCTCTGTGTACACTGTACAAAGAGAATTCCTACAAAATCCTCTTCTTCTGGTATCAGACCCCAGATATACTCCACAGGATATACCCCTCCACCTCAGATCGCTGGCTCATGACTCGTAGGCTGCTCCAGCGTTTATTTGACATTTCTGTACCCCACTCCCCTAAATTCTTCTTACTGGACCTGTCCCAACCCGCACTGGCTAGGCCGGGCCGGAAGCTCCTTAGGCATATCCTGACAGCGGCCTGCTGCCTGATAGCCCTAAACTGGAAAAATCCGTTGCCTCCGTCTAGGGAGGCCCTTTACTCCAGGATCAAGGATGTTGAGCTCATGGAGAAAATGACTGCCAGGGTGAGGGATAGGCTTGAGGAGCATGACCTGATCTGGGGGAGATGGCGGCTGCTGGAAGACTGATGGTGAACCGGTGTGGATATGGTGATGTGGACCGTTGGCATTCTATTCCCTTTTCTATGTCTCTTCCTCTTTCTTTCCTTCTCTCTCTTCTTCTCTCTTCCACTCTTTTTGTTAATACTACTGATGGTCCTTGTTCTGTTTTAAGTCTGGCATATAAGCTAGGCAGCAGACCCTGGGTGGCCTTTTGGTTCCCAGCACGGATAACTGACTTTTGGTGTCTTTCGTCCTGCTGTGCACCCTTGGTCGGATTGCCTGATCTCGCTGCATCTCCCAATACTGTGTTATTCCACACTGTCTATCTACAATGGGCCCCCTGTATTTTGGGAACCATACTGCTATTGCTGTATGCCTGTACTATTACTTTTGTTATACGACCACGAAAAATAAATAAATTGTTATTTGGGATAAATACGGATCCGCGGGTCTGAAAGGGGCCTTAGACAGAGTAACTGACAAGGTGATATTGATAAATAATTACAATAAAAAACAAGCTTATCACCAGATGTAAGGGATAACATGCTAAGCTATCTATAATACTGAAAGCCCTGGTTCTCTGGATGGAGTGTTCAATTACAGGATAGTGAACTCAGTGGGCCAATGCTTCTCGGGGCAGACACTAGACCTGATTGCCCCCTGGTCCTGGAGGCCAGGCAGGAGTTAATACCACATACAAAGGCTCCCCTCTCAAGCCAGTGTCTGTTCAACAGCAGCACTGTTCAGGCCTCTCCACCAAGGGTCAGCAGTCTCACCCACAGAAGTTTAGGGCACCACCCTGAAGCTCTGGTCTATGTGTTTTGTGGCTCTGCCCTGTATTGCTCTGCCACTGTAGTCCTCTGGAGTTGGTCTCTATCTCTCTCTCTCTGAAGTCAGCAGTCTCATTCCTATCTGACTGACTGTGGAAAATGTTATATTTCATTTGGAAACCATGGTCCCAGAGTCTGGAGGAAGAGTGGAGGTACAGAGAATGCAAGTTGGATGATGTCCAGTGTGAAGTTTCCACAGTCAGTGATGATTTAGGGAGCCATGTCATCTGCTGGTGTTGGTCCACTGTGTTTTATCAAGTCCAAAGTCAGCGTTCTGGTTTTGAATGGCCCGCCTGGTTATTTGGACATATATATTTGTGGACCCCAATGATCTCCCAGCACAGGGGCCACAAAAGATATATATGCTGGTTGCCTTGGAGGGGACAGGGAGAAGGCGGAATGAGTGTCGTAGATACAGGAGTATTTCCTGTTTACACGACAGCCTCTGTAATAGGACTTTGTACTAAAGAGCCCACGAGAAAACAGGAGTTTTTCCTGTATGTAATCTTTTGGCGCTTGTTCCGGCCCCCTCCAAGGCTGCAGATGGATGGGCATCAATCAGGCTGCACTGATTGCAATGGCGAGTCTGCATTCCTAGCAATGGTGGGTGCTGCCTTTATGACAATGGTGTTTGCTGCATTCATGGCAATGGTGGGTGCTGCACTCCTGGCAATGGTGGGTGCTGAATTCCTGGCAATGGTGATTGCTGCATTCCTGGCAATGGTGGGTGCTGCATTCCTGGAAATGGTGGGTGCTGCATTCCTGGCAATGGTGGGTGCTGCATTCATGGCAATGGTGGGTGCTGCATTCATTGCAATGGTGGCTGCTGCATTCATGGCAATGGTGGCTGCTGCATTCCTGGCAAAGGGGGTGCTGCATTCCTGGCAATGGGGGGTACTCAATTTTTGGCAATGGGGCTGCTGCATTCCTGGCAACGGGGGGTGCTGCACTGATGAAAATGGGGGTGCTGCACTGATGGCAATGGGGGTGCCGCATTCATGGCAATGGTGGGATTGCATTCATGGCAATGGTGGGATTGCATTCATGGCAATGGTGGGGCTACATTCATGGCAATGGGGTGCTGCATTCATGGTACTTGTGATGCTGCAGATGGGCACTGACTCTTATTTTCCATCACAGTTCTTTATTTAAAATTTACATTTTTTTCCTGAAACTTCCCTCTTAAAGTGAAGGTGCGTGTTATACACCAATAAATATGGTATATCCAAATAACACGCCTAAGCTCATCTCTTTACTCACACACAGCCACAAAGGCAAGAGAATTCTTGTTGGGCAGTGTATTAGTGCTTGAACGAACACACTTATGCCACATACACACAATCGGACTTTCCGCCAACAAAACCATGATTTTTGTTCGAAGGTTGTTGGCTCAAACTTGTCTTGCATACACATGGTCACACAAATGTTGGCCAACAATTACTAACGTGGTGACGTACAACAAGTACAACGAGCAGATAAAAAGGAAGTTCAATGGCCAGTGCGCCACTCTTTGTGCTCCTTCTGCTAATCTCATGTTTATCTTGTATTAGTAGAAGTTTGGTGAGAGATGATTTGCGCTTTTCAGCCTCATGCTTTTCAGTTCGTTTCTGCTTTTTCTTTTTTCTGCAGTTTGTGCTTGTCAGTTCGTATCTGTTCTTCAGTGCGTGTTGTCAGTTTGTTCCTGTCTTTCAGTGCGTTCTATTTATAGTTTGCTTCGGATTTACAGTGTGTCCTGCTCATTTCTAATTTTCAGCTCATTCTTCTCAGGTCCTTTCGGATTTTCAGTGTGTTCTGTCAGTTCGTTCTGAGCAGCCGTTCGTTTTCTAGCTATGTTGAGGTTATGTGCTCGTCAAAGAGTTTGTGCTGTTGTTGGGCTTGGTGGTGGAGTTATTGTTTTGACCCAAGTCCAGTCCATTAACAGGGGGAGGAGGAGTTCTTGGACCAAGAATTTGCTTAATTGTGACCAATTCTCTCATATGCCTTTGTTGCGGGAGCTTCAGGAGAATAATCCTGATGATTTTAGGAATCATCTTCGGATGAAGGACCCCATCTTTCACTTTCTATTGGCTTTGCTGTCCCCTTGTATTAGGAAGCAGGACACCTACATGCGGCAAGCCATCACTCCCGAACAAAGGCTTATCGCCACCTTGCGGTACTTGGCGATGGGGAGAAGTCTCCAGGATATCAAGTTCACGACTGTGATCTCCCCGCAGGCTCTGGGAATCAATATTCCAGAGATCCTTTAACATCACATTTAATGTTTGCTAATGTATTTATTTCATCATTCCATAATTACCATGATTGTAATATGCTGTGAATGTCCTCTTTGTCCTTATGCATGCTGTAAGCTGTTAATTCTCCTTTTTTGTCCTTCATGCATATTTGCCTTCACTAGCCTCCCCAGAATGCTGTCCTGGACCCATACACACCTAGCCTAGTCACTTAACAGTGTATTCTGTCAGCTCCATTGTAGTGCTTACCCTAAACACCCCCTAAAATGTGTCCAAATATTATTGTTGTCCTTAAATTAAGGCAGAGTGCAAGAGGCTTTTTTTGAGGGCCAAAACTCATTTGGAACCCCCCCTCCTCCCAACCGCTAAGTCAACCGATACCAATACTCTATCTGCTGACTTTGCAAAACCCGTATACACTATACCTACCTCTTTTGTGTTCATATTTACAGAGGAATTCACCAAAGCATGTAGTGCAAGTGCCTGCCTGAATACTTTCAAATGGTACTGTTTAAAGTTTTGTTCTCCTATTATCTTGATAGGTAATTGCAGAATGTAAAAATGTGCTTCAATTTGGACAGTGTGTATTCATATTTTTAGATTATGACACTTCTTTTTTGTTTACAAGCGTTTTTTATTGTAGAAAAAGTCATAGTACAAAATATATAGAATAAAGGAAGAGTACAGGTGGGGGAGTAATTACTGATTACACATGAGTATATGGTATGTCATTAGAGAAATAACAGGGTTTATGACAATAGATGCATAGTACAGGTGTCAGTTGTGGTTTTAGTAGGTATTAAAAGATAGTATTTAAGTAACTATTATGAATAACACAATATTATTGGATCTTAAACCAATAGTGCTGTTTCCCATGGCGACCATTTCTTTATTTATATATATATATATATATATATATATATATATATATATATATATATATATATGTATATATAAATGCATGGTATCGTACAACGTATGGTGTATTCTTTCTGATAGTTTGATATTTACCATACGGTTTAGTACCTGCTTCCATGGGATGTTAGCTGAGTGGCAGTTGAATGCAATGGTCCAATGGATAGAGCTAAATAAGGTGTGGATTAATCTAGAATTGGCTATTGGCATATTTGAGGTGTTAAGGGGACATTTCTGCCTGTATTTTTTTATATCATAATGCCAGCCTTGTGACAGATATTTTTGAGGGGAGCATAGTCCCAAAACGTATGTAATAGAGTTCCTTTAGTAGGGCAAACCCTGAAACAGAGGGGTGATGTTGAAGGATAGAAGGAGTTGATTTTGTCAGGGGTAAGATACCATCTATAGAGTCATTTTGTGGCTGATTAACTAATGGAAGTTGTTTTGGTGCACTTATGTAGGTTTTCAAATATAGTATCCCATTGCTCATGTGAGAATTATAGATCTAAATCCAATTTCCACTGAAGCATGGGGTGAGATTTTTCTGGCATATTGAGTTCATTAAGGCACTTATAAAATTTGGATTTTAAACCTCTATCTATTTGGGAAAGAAATGCAAATTTGTTCAAAAAGTGAAAAAGGGGATTGGAGGGTAAGTGAGAAGTATTTTTGGTAGAAGTGTTTGATCTTTAGGTAGTTCTTATGTTCTGTGTGTGCGATGTTATATTTTAATTGGAGATCAGTAAATTAATAAAATTCATTCTTATGAGTGAGTGAATTTAGATTTGTTAGATTGTGAAGTTGCCATATGTTTAATGAGTTCTGGTTAATGTCTAGAGTTGGGAAGTGGGGATCACCTAGGAATGTCCAGCTGTAGTACATCAGCTACAACTCCACCTGGATACTCACCAACTCCTGGACCCGCTGCAATCAGGCTTCCTCCCGGGTCATGGAACAGAAACAGCTCTCCTCAAGATTTGGGAAGAAGCCCTCGAAGCAGCAGATGACGGAGAGCCGTGTCTCCTCGTACTGCTAGACCTAAGTGCAGCGTTTGATACAGTAGATCACAATACTCTACTCGTCCGCCTCACAGAAGTAGCCGGAGTCCAAGACATAGATCTCCAATGGTTCGCGTCCTTCCTAGGAAATCAGTCACAGACAGTGAAACTAGGAAAATTCCTCTCCGAAACTCGGGCAGTCACCTGCGGAGTCCCTCAAGGCTCTCCTTTGTCACCCGTTCTCTTCAACATTTACATTCGCCCACTCCTTCAAATCATCAGACGCTCAGATCTCTGCTTCCACTCTTACGCTGACGACACGCAACTTTATTTTCGGATCAATGGAAAAAAAGATCACCAGCAACAACTTGAAAACTGCCTCAAATCAATAGAGGACTGGATGACTACTAACTCCCTCCAGCTGAACGAATCAAAGACAGAGCTTCTTATCTTACACCCAAATCATAAACCCGCAACCAAAACCTCCTGGTCTCCACCAACCGTCTTTGGGCAGACTATCTCCCCAAAGACCAAAGCGAAGAGTCTCAGGGTTATTTTAGACGCACAAATGTCAATGGATGCGCAAATAGGAGCAGTAGTCAGTGGATCTCACCATCTGCTGCGCATGCTTCGCAGACTCATCCCTTTTATCCCAAAGAATGACAAAGCAGTGGTAGTTGGAACAATCATTAATTCACGACTGGACTACGCAAATTCGCTTTACATAGGATTACCACAATATCAACTTGCGCGATTACAACTGATCCAAAACACGGCGGCAAGGCTGATAACAGGAAAAAACCCTGGGAATCCATCTCTCCTTCGCTGAGGAGCTTACATTGGCTAACCGTAAAAAATCGGATCACGTTCAAGACCCTTTGCCTCACCCACAGATGCATGCATAGAGAAGCTCCGCAATACCTAATGGAGAAAATAAATCATTACACACCAAACCGCAGTCTTCGATCAGCCAACAAAAACCTCCTCCTCGTGCCCAAAGCCTGGTATAAATCCAAGGGGGATCGGAGATTCGCTGTCCAAGGGCCTCGGCTATGGAATGCTCTACCAATCAACATCTGCCTGGAAGAAAATCACCTGGCTTTTAGGAAAAAACTCAAGACCTTCCTCTTTTAGCAGATGATCAAAGCTCGCCACAGCACCTAGAGACGATTCAGTTCGCATTGTGCGCTATACAAGTATTTCATTCATTCATTCATTCATTCAATGATGCTAAGGGAGGAATGTCTGAGACATGTTGAATTTATTATTGTGTCTTTTCCATAGTTGTAGGAAGTGTGTTACAACCGTTTTCAAAGGTCTAATTTTCTGTGGCAAGATTGACTTGGTCCATAGAAGATTTTGTAGGTGGTATGGTAGGATAGATTGATGTTCAAATGAGAGCCACGGGATTTGTGTGGCTGGAGCGTACCATTGTGCTAGTTGGGTAAATCTGGCTGAGAGATAATATAACCATAGGTTTGGGATATTTAGTCCTCCTTAAAGTTAAGTCTAAACATCAGGGAGTAGCTAAATCAATTTTTTTTGGTTTTGCCTGATACATTGATTGATATCTCTTTGGAGTGAGTCTAGTGTGTTTTGGGGTATTAGGAGGGGAAGTGATCTGAAAAAAAAAGTTTGGGTAATATAACCATTTTGGTGGCTCCTATTCTTCCCATGAATGAGATATGGTATGGTGACCATAGTTTGAGTATGTTTTTAATATTGTTGAATAATGGTGGGTAGTTAGCGTAAAATAGGGTTTTATATGAGGGGGTAATATGGATTCCTAGGTACCTGAATGAATCTGATCGCCAATTGAAAGAAAATCTGTCTTTAAGAACTAAAATTAGTGCCGGTGGGATGTTTATGGGAAGGGTCGAGAATTTGGATAAGTTTACGATTAATCCTGTAAGGTCATAGAATATTTCTAATGTTTTCGTCAAGCTTGGTAAGGAAATAAGTGGCTCTGTTAGGAAAAGAAGGACATTGTTTGCATATAGGCTTAATTTGTATTCTTTGAGACCCTTGCTGTATCCATTGATGTTTATGTTGTTTCAGATTGCACAAGCAAGGGGTTCTATAGCCAAGGCAAAGAGGAGTGGTGAAAGTGGACAACCTTGCCTAATGCCCTTGCTTAGTGGGAAGAAGTCTGAATTATAGCCAGGGAGTTTAATGCGTGTTTGTGGGTCATGGTATAGGGCTTTGAAACCATGTAGGAATTTGTTGCCTATAACATATCTAGGTAGCAATGTGTCTAGGTATGACCAGCTAACGCTATTGAAAGCTTTATGAATGTCAAGACTGAGTTGGATTGTAGATCTGGAGTGTAAACTGGAGTCTTGGATGATATTTGTAGTTAATCTTATATTGTCTGTTATTTGTCTGTTTGGGATGAAACCTGTCTGGTCTGTGCGGATTAAAGGGGAAATAACCAAAGCCAATATGTCTGCTAACATACGGCCAAACATTTTAAGATCGTTGTCTATGACTGAGATAGGGCGGTAATTTTGTGGTATAAAGTGATCTTTATTTGGTTTAGGTAATAGGGACATGTTTGCTAGGAGCATTTCTGAGGGGAATTGGTTTCCTTAAAAGATATGGTTATATCATTTTGTAAGGTGGGGGGTTAGTGTGGGAGTACATTTTTTATAATTGGTTGTGGAGTAGCCGTCTAGGCCTGGGGCTGTTGAGGTTTTATCGAGCCTATAATTCTGTTGATTTTTGTGTCTGAGAAAGGGGCGTTGAGGGATTCTATTTGTTGGTTGAAGAGAGTGGGGAGTGTAATATCATTAACCCTGGTGTAAGGAGGATTGTTTAGGTGATGAATGAGGAGTGGAGAGAAGTTTTTTGTAGAAGTCTAGAAATGTGTTCATCACTTCTTTGGGGTGGGATATTAAGTTTCCTAATGAATTCCTTAATTTATAGGTGTGAGGAAGTTTTGTAGTATTGTTTAATTTTCTACCAAACATAATGGAATATGTATTGCTGTGTAGTAAAAATCGGGGTTTAGACCATCTAAGGGCTTTTTCCATGTTAGTAGGGTGTCTAGTGCAATGCATTTTTCTCGGATTTGGTTGAGGAGATCGCTAGATAAATTTTATATCTGCTAATTTGGATTTGTTTTTTTTGATGATGCCATATTGATTAAATGCCTCTCATGACTGCCTTGTGAGCCATCCATAATGTGGTGGGTGGCATGTCTGGGACTATGTTTTGTGAAAAATAATGTTCTGGGTGGGATGATTGTTTTTGGGTAATTCATTGGTCAGTTAGGAGGGAATCGTTTATGCGCCATGTATGTGTTGTGGCTGCTAGGCCTATATGTGTTGTAGTGAAGGAGACTATGTGGTGATCTGACCAGGGACAAGAATGAATCTCTGCTTTTGAGGAGTTGGCTAGGAGAACTGGGGTAAAAAAATGTAATCCAGTCATGCAAAACTATCATGTGGGTGAGAATAAAATGTGTAAGCTTTGATACCCACATTATGTGCTCTCCATATGTCTACAAGTTGGTGATTGTTTAGGATGCGATTTAGAGATCTGGAGAATGCTTTAGAAGATGGAACCACTCTGTTCCTATCTAGTGCTGAGTGGGCTGTAAGATTGAAATCATGCCTATTATTAGATGTGGGGAGTGGCATTTATCAAAGGTGCCAAAAAATTTAGCAAAAAAGCTTGATTGTGCTTCATTGGCAGTGTATACTGATGCAATTGTGATCAGACATCCTTTTATTGAGCCTTTTATAATCAAATATAAACTATCAGGGTCTCTAAATATACTTTTGGTTTCAAAAACCACCAAATTCTTTATAAAAATTGCTACGCCTCTGGATGGTGTTGTATGTTGTGCAGTAGTATTGACTATATGTTTTGTCAAAGAATGTGGGGTGTTTGTCTATAGCAAAGTGGGATTCTTGTATCAGAATTATATCAGCCCCCAATCTTTTGTAATGACAGAAAGCTTTTTTTCTTTTTTGGGGTGAATTGATGCCCTGGGCATTGTGAGATATCACTCTAAGACCCATTTGTCAGCAATTGGATAACTGAGGGGCTAATAGAGTGATAGGTGAGGGTCACAGCGCCCTGGGCATTGTTGAGTATACCAATAATATGATATACGAGGATCATCCTTTATCCCAACGCCATTGTTACAATTGTCGTATGACTGGGGAAGGAAAATGGTCTGAAGGGTATCGCTCCCATGATAGAGTACAATCTGTCACCTGTGTATATCATAATCAAATATAATAAACTAGAATGTAAACTGTATAAAGTTGACCTTCTTATAAAAAATAACTTGTACAAAAAATTTATATAAGTGTTTAGAAAGGTTTAACTTGGGAGCTGGAGGTCTAACTGAAAAAAGTACTTTGGTCTAAAGACAAATAAACTTGGACTATAATGTTCATTACTCATACGGAGAGTCCAATCATGAAGGACCCAAAAAAGTAGGGTCAGGAGCACTAAAATGAGTGCTGACCAATACACGAGTAGACTGCCTGGCATGAGTTGGAGGTCGATCAAATGGAGGCGGAGAGAAAAAGCATGTCTCCTATTCTTGTATAATCAAATTGAAAAAAGCGTGCATATTATTACACATGTAATCCCTTTAAATATTCTCTTTAGAGTTCATGGGAAGACTTATATATTGATACATATGGTACTCTTTTGTTGACTTCCTTGTGAAGAACTTTATGTCAAATAGGATGTTCTGGGGAGCAAAAGACAAAATAAAAAAAAAACATTTCTTCCTTTTAAATTCTTTATCTTTCTTAGGCCGCGTACACACGGGCGGAATGTTCGCCCAACCTTGTCCGCTGAACAGTGTTTGGGCGGACAGTCCGCTCGTGTGTGGGCTTTCAGCGGACAGTTTGACGGACAAAGTCTTTCGGAAATTCCGAAAAACTGTCCGCTGAAACTGTGTTTGAGCGAACAGTCCGCCCGTGTGTAGGCTACTTTCGAAATGAGCAAACTGTTCCCGCTCGGAGGAAAGTCTGCTCATTTCGAGCGCGTGTGAAGGTAGGCGGGGCCCGCGACGTCTCCGTGACATATACCATGTGACACCGCCCCATTGTCACTATATAAGTGACCGCACAGCGCGGCTCTGGCATTCCGGCCGGAGAGAGCGACGTGTCAACATCTCCTGGGGAAGAAGAAGAAGAACAAGAAGAAGAAGAACGGAAGGCGGCGACGGCGACAGCGACAGCGGCGACAGAAGACCGGGCCACCGCCTGTAAAAGAGCTACAAGAAGGCGCGGTGGCCCGGCAGAAGAACCGAAGGCGGCGACAGAAGAACGGAAGGCAGCGGCGACAGAAGACCGGGCCACCGCCTGCAAAAGAGCTACAAGAAGGCGCGGTGGCCCGGCAGAAGAACCGAAGAGGGGGACAAGACCCCCGAAGTCGGGAGAAGAGGCCGGCGGCGGGGAGGAAGAAAGCCGGGCTCCTCCGCTAGTAAAAGAGCTACACGAAGATAGCGGAGGAGTCCGGCGAGAAGACCCCCGAAGACGGAAGACCCCCGGAGCTGTGCAATAAAATATTTTTTCTCTGTGTTGTGTTTTTTTTTGTACTTTATTTCACAGGTGAATGGGTAGGGGTACATTGTACCCCATAGTCATTCGCATAGGGTGGGGGGCCGGTATCCGGGGGCCCCCTTCTTAAAGGGGGCTCCCGGATTCCGATAAGCCCCCCGCCCGCAGACCCCGACAACCAACGGCCAGGGTTGTCGGGAAGAGGCCCTTGTCCTCATCAACATGGGGACAAGGTGCTTTGGGGTGGGGGGGTCGCGCGGCCCCCCCTTCCCCAAGGCACCCCCCCATGTTGAGGGCACGCGGCCTGGTACGGCTCAGGAGGGGGGGCGCGCTCGCTCGCCCCCCTTTCCTGGCCGGCCGGGTAGCGTGCTCGGACAAGGGTCTGTTGTGGACTTTGGGGGGACCCCACGCCGATTTTTTTCGGCGTTGGGGTTCCCCTTTAAGTCCATTCCAGGCGGCGGAGCCCGCGACGTCTCCTTCGCGGGCCCCGCCTACCTGTACACGCGCTCGAAATGGGCGGATTTGCCTCCGCCTTACGTGGGCGAGTCCGTTCATTTCAAAAGTTGAGCGAACTGTTTGGCAAACAGTTCGCTGAAACAGTCCGCTCAAAAAGTGCCGTGTGTGGCCATGTCCGTCCATGCTAATTTTGAGCGGACTGTTTGCCGAAACTGTTTGACAAACAAAGTTGGGCGAACAGTCCGCCCGTGTGTACGCGGCCTTAGCTGAAACTGGAAGGACTTTCAACTTGCATGAAGATGCATTTCTTAAAGATAGTCTGATTCTTTGGTCTCCTCTTATAGACGGGGTAGCCCAGATGGGAGATGATAATTGTGTAGATGGAGGTCTTGGATTTAATTCTGGATCAAGTAAACCCAGTTTGACCAAAAGATCTTTGCCTTCTGTGACATTCAGGACTGTATATGTAGTTCCATTGTGGGGCACTGTTAATTTAAATGGAAATCCCCATCTGTATCTTAAGTGAGCAGACAGCAGAATGGAAGTGATTTCCTTCATCTTGCGTCTTTTTTCAAGTGTGGCTTGAGATATATCTGGGAATATCTGAATCTTTGTGCCATTTAACACTATGTTGTGTGAGTTTCTTGAGGCTGTTAAGATATTCTCTTTTGTAATGAAGTCCTTCATGCAGAGTATGATATCTATTGGGGGTATGTTAGGAGGAGGTTTGGGACGGAGGGCTCTGTGTATCCTATCACACACACATGAAGATGGAGGATTGTCAGGAAGGAGAGATTGAAATAGCTTTGAGAGAGCAGGCATCAATTCTGTGACTGATTCAGGTATTCCACAGAGTCTTAAATTGTTCCTGAGATTCATAGTGTCCAAATCTTCAACTTGAGATTGGAGGTAGGAGTAATTATCAGCTAAAAGCTTAAAATCTTTCCTTAAATCATTGTGTTCTAGGGATAATTCATCATGCTTAGTCTCTAGTATATCTGTGCATCCTCCCAGGCAAGCCATCTCCTGCTTAAGGTTCTGGTTGTTTTGTGTAGTTCAGATTGGATTTTGTTAGCCAGTTTATCATAAATTGCAGAGAGGCTAGCATCTAGATCAGCTTTAGTAAGTTGAGAGGTCTTTTTGTGATGCAGTTTTTTCTGGAGAGGCACGTGAGGCAGCAGGGGATGCCTGGGGAGAGGGACAGGCCAATAAAGGGGTTAATGTGTTCCCTATTGTGTTTCTAACTGAAGAGGGGAGAAGACTGTGTAGGGAAAGAGATAGGTCGCTGTTCATACTCTGTATGAACAGACGATCTGTCACTTCTCCCCTCAGAAAATTGGAAACTGTATGTTTACACACACAGATTCCAGTTCTCCAAGTGCCCCAAGCGATCGTGGGAGCCTGGCGGTGATCGTGACTGTCGGGCACTTACATCGGCTCCATGGACAAGCAGGGGGTGTGTGGCCACAAGGTGAAGCGCAGTTACATAACGTCGTTTCGCCTATCCGTGCCATTCTGCAGCAGAACAACTGTTGCGGATGGTCGACAAGTGGTTAAAACCAGAACATATACATCCCCAACTCAGGAACTTACAAAGTTTAACATTGCTAAAGTGAAGGCCATATGAGACATTAGTATGTCAAAACTGTGTTGATTTTGCCTTCATCAGATGAAAAAAGCCAAATTGTTAAGATGCACACAAATTGTGACTCAAAATTTGCATTTCCCTCATGATCCCATGCCTAAAATGTCTGTCTTTTCCCTACATCTATTTTAGTAAAGCCAGAAAACACAGTGTCAATATGTGCTATCTGCCATCATGGGATATCAATGTACGGGTTTTGTGGGTACAACCCCTTCCTCAAAACTAAACTAGCTGAGAGGAAGGGCTCATACCCCCGAAACACATCCATTGATCCCCCATGATGGGAGCTAGCACACGTTGACACACTGGGCCTTAATACAGAAAGGACAATCCACCTTGCCCTACAAGTGCACTTGCATTGCACTTGTAGTGCAAAGTGGTTTTGCTTTTTTTAAATAGGCCACAGTGTGTCAACACGTGCTAGCTCCAATCATGGAGGATCAATGGACGTGTTTGGAGGGTGAAACCCCTTCCTCTCACCTACTTTAGTTTTGAGGAAGGGGTTGCACCCACAAAACCCATACATTGATATCCCATAATAGCAGATAGCACATGTTGACACACACTAGACTACAAGTGCAAAGTGCACCTGAAAGTGCACTTGGAAGTGCAGTCACTGTAGATCCGAAGGAGGACATGCAAGGAAAAGAAAAAACAGCATTTTAGCTTGCACATGATTGGATAATAAAATCAGCAGAGCTTCCCCTCATTTCAGATCTGCCGCTCAGATTTACAGCGACTGCACTTCCAAGTGCATTTTCAGTGAAATTTCAAGTGTACTTTGCACTTGTATTTCAAAGTGGATTTGCCTTTCGTAGATAATCCCCACTGTGTGCATCTTCAAAATTTGGCTTTGCAGTTATTGAAAACTTTTAAAAACCGTACAACAATAAAGATAAAATTAAAAATTTTTATTGGTTTTAGGTTTTGCCTGAAACATCAATGATGTTGATCAGTCTTTTTTTAACATCATTGATATTTTGCTTGACCTTTTCTGAATCCTGATTACACACCATGATCTCACTGATGAGTACTTGTGCACTTGCACTGTTGAAGTGAGTTTCTTATTCCATAACATCCACATCACCTAAAAATAAAAAAACACACCATGTAGTATAAATATGCAGGCATACATCTATTACCTGAAGCTGTGGTCTGAGACACTGACCTGTTGTGGGCACCATTTGGACCACTTCCTGAACCTCTGCATCCACATTCTCTGGTTCTGCATCCACATCCTCGGGTTCTGCATCCACATCCTCAGGTTGTGTGCTGAGTTGCTCTTCTTCAGGAGGGGTGTGGGGTTCCTGGTGTTCTCAGATGTCACAATTTTCTCCCCTATGTGAATACAAAATGGTATACTTAGCAGACAGATATTTGAGGCTAGAAATAGTAATATGAAACATTGCTTGGAAGTGTCGTCCAATTGTCTGTTTTGGCAGAGTTCCAAGCTGAAGACATGATTTTTTCCCTTTCAAAAGCTGGAATACTTACCTGTTTTGTGCAAGTTTCACACACGGAGATACCCCTAGTATCCACTGGAGCACCTGAGTGGGACACCATAAAAAGGTTGTTCCCACACCAATGCTCCTGTGTCCAGATGTGTAAACAGCTGCTGAGTGTCCTCTTCTTACACTGAATCAAGTTATCATTTCATTCTAGTTTCAAACACATCTAGACAACAATGTAATAAACTTCTTTTAATCAAAATAGGCATGAACAATTGTAGTTAACTTGCATTTGCCAAAAATGTCGTATTAGTGGTTGAACGAACAATGTTTAATATGAACAAATATACTGTGTCCACAAACTTCAAACTTGTCATTTTAAACTGTACAGTAAAGAAAAGCACATGGACTAGCATGAAAGTAATAATAATAATAATAATAGGAACACACGACAAATACTTAATTTTTGCAGAACTTTCTTGATCCTTCTATACTGATCCTGCTCCCTCAATTTCAGATCTGACCAGCGTTTCCTTAATTGCTCCTTGGATCGTCATACCCCAAAAGTCCTGTGTAGACATGTGCAAAAGGAAAAAATTAGTTTTGTTTCGTTTTAATTAGTTAATTAATTAATTTTTGTTGAGTTATATTCGTTAAATTCGTTAAATTCGTTTTCGGATTTTGTTTTGTTTTCTACCGAATTTGAAAAATCGGTCGCATTCAAAAATATTTCTACCGGATTCGAAATTATTTCAACATGATTCGAAATTATTTCAACTGCATTCGAAACTATTTCAACCGGATTCGAAAATATTTTGCGACCAGACTTGGGCCATGTATCTCGGGGTTCACTTGGTGCTAGAAAATTTGGAGATGTAGTAGTGCTAGTTCAATTGTGTTTGCATATATATATATATAAATTTATTTCCGATATTCGAATTTCATATAGAATGAATTTGAATTTGAATAGAAAAGATTAGAATAGAAATAGAGAATAGACTAGAAAAACAATAGAACAGAATAGAATATATTATATTTTATTCTAAAATGAAATAGATGCTAATAGTCTGCAGGAGATCTTATGGAAACAAATAGTAATCTGCAAAAGAAATTAAAAATGAAATAGATAGTATATATATTATATTCTGTTCTATTGTTTTTCTAGTCTATTCTCTATTTCCATTCTAATCTTTTCTATTCAAATTCGAATTCATTCTATATGAAATTTGAATGTCGAATATATATATATATATATATATATATATATATATATATATATATATATATATATATATATATACACATCTTCTGAAATTCACATTTAGTATATAATGATTTTGACTTTAATAGAAAAGATTTTAATAGAATATAAAAGAATAGACTAGAAAAACAATAGAACAGAACAGAATAAAATATAATATATTCTATTCTGTTCTGTTCTATCGTTTTTCTAGTCTATTTTCTATTTTATTATAATTTTTTCTATCCAAATTAAAAATTAATTAATTAAAAAATTTGAATTCATACTATTAGAAATTAAAATTTATTCTATTTGAAATTTGAATTTCAGAAGATGGTTGTATATTCTTTCTATTTTATTCTAATAAATTATATTTTTTTCTAATCTTTTCTACTTGAATTAGACATTTTTGGAAGATGGTTAGTTACTTATATACATCTGTCACATCAACTTCTCATACTTGCAGTGTACCAATGTAAAAAAAACCACACATCTTATTTAATTTATATTTATCACATCAATGAAGTTGTCAGCATGCCTGATTGAAGAAGTCACGGATGTCGATCGCAAAGGCAAGTATATATGCTGTATGTCCTTGTCCACTTGCCACATCACCTGCCACAAGTTGTGTATTGTCCACTTGCCACATCACCTGCCACAAGTTGTGTATTGTCCACTTGCCATGACACCTGCCACGAGTGCCACGTGGCCGGCCATGAGTGCCACGTGACCTGCCATGACTGCCATGTGACCTGCCACAACTGCCACATGACCAAATTGTGGATTGTCCACTTGCTACGTCACCTGCCACAAGTTGTGGGGTTTCTAGCACCAAGTGACCCCAAGATATGGACAATATGTCAAGCACTTTTCTGCAGCAGAGAATGACATTTTGCAACCCGAATTTGGGGCCACATATCTCGGGGGTCACTTATAGCTAGAAACCTCAAATTTGGTATGCAAACACAATAGAACTAGCACTACAAAATCTCCAAATTTGGGGTTTTTAGCACAAAGTGACCCCGAGATACGTCACCCCAAATTCGGGTCTCAAAATGTCAAGCACTTTTCTGCAGCAGAGAATTACATTTTGCAACCCGACTTTGGGGCCACATATCTGGGGGTCACTTATAGATAGAAACACTAAATTTGGATATAGTGCTAGTTCTACTGTGTTTGTATACCAAATTTGGGGTTTCTAGCTACAAGTGGCCCCGAGATACGTGGCCCCAAATTCAGGTCATTTTTCAAATTTGATTTGAATTTCGTCCGAATTCGGTTGAATTCGTTAGCATTGTAATTCGGTAATTCAGATGCATGAATTTCGATTCGGAATGAATTTCGATTCAGTGCACCAGGCTATAGAAAACATACAATTTTAAAATCTTCTCCAAATGGTTTGCAGGCTTGTGTGAATCAGCAGCTTAGAGAGCAGGTGTCTGCCTCCTTGACCATCCTGGCCCCTCCCCTATGTGTGATGACACAGGGCGATCACGTTTCTTCCTCAGGGGGATCTCAAGTGTTTGAACATTCCCAAGGAGCTTCCCCTGTGTGTATGAATGTTCCAGGAGCCTGCCTTTTGAGGAAAGCACTCTTAGCTGCCAACAAAAGTGGAGCTGAATTAAAAAAAATAAAGATTTGTTGTCTTACAGAGAACATCCAGAAATCTAAATTGGCTTTAGTCTCTGATTTATGTGAGGTTGAACACTGCGTTTTTATATGTAAGTTTGCTGCTGCTCAATAAACTACTTCTATTTGATTACTGCACTATGGAGATCGCTTTCTATTCTATAAGAGCTTTGAATGGAGGAGAGTGGAGGTTATCAAGGAAGATAATATTTGCAGTGGAGTTTCCTTTCCAACAATTGGAATATACCTTAACTGGCTGGATGCTCCAAGGAAAGGAGACTGCTGTTTTGCCCATCAAGGATATTTAACAGCAAAGGTGTTACTAGACATGCGGGGTCTCAACTTGAGCTGAGAGGCTGGTGCACACTATTGGTGTACTACGGATGGTGGAAGCTATTATCACTTAATTGAACTGAACTTTTTGCACCTGATGTCACATTCATCACCAAGGATTTTTACACAAGCACTTTATTTATTGTATTTTTTGGATTGATTACTTTATTTTTTTGGACTGACCACACTATTTATCTTAAGCATTATTTATTGCCTTCATATACAGTTTTGTAGTGTGATTCCAACCTTTGCACATGTTTTTCATTATCCACTTATGTGTACTGATTTAATTAAGCTCTTGGTGCATATGCACTTTATGTTGTTCATCCTTTCCTAGACAAATGTTACCACCTTCCTCCTCCCACCCAGTTTATTGCCCCTCAAATTATTACATTTGCAATTTTACATAGCGAAAGTGCTAAAGACTGGTGTAATAATCTGGCAAAGTAAACACACTACCCAGTGTCCAATCTGGACCACAGTCCTTACACCACTGTAGTTATAAAGCCTTCCCCTTCAAAGCCTTTAATAAAAGGGACCTCCTTCGGAATGACTGAGCAGTGGAGCCTTCAGCTTAAAGTCGTATATGTATAGTAAATAAATCATAGAAACATTTAAGCACTTGTCAGATAGGGGAATAAAAATATCACTCAAAAGTCTGAATGATATAATGCTAAGGTGCCATCTTTCTTATAGTTAACCTCTGGGGTCAATTCATCTTGTAAGTTGGCTCCGGATCGATAGAGCAAGTTCTTTCAGATGCTTGCATGTTGGCTCTATATTCATATTCCGAAAGTACTTAAACAATCAAGTCAATCCTTATCCATATTCATACTTCTGCATTATATAGTTGCCAGTATGTTTGTTATTAAACCCACAATAGTAAATCAGTCTGTATATGCAGTAAAGCATGCTTGTTATACTCACTGAGGAACCTAAGGGGTTAATCCTCTGCATTGTATAAAAAGGCTATTTGATCCTGTCTGCTCTTAACCTCCCCTTCTTACACAGTCCCCAAACCATCTCCTGATAGAACTGAGCCTTTGGGGGCAATCTGCACATGCTCAGTATCATGTGTAATGCTAGAGAATTCTTTAGTTTAGGAGGGTGCAAGTGATCAGCACAGGGCCAATTAGCACTGTCCAGACAGATGGTTAGGGGTCCTGCAGCCTCATAGGACAATCAGGGGATGGAGGGCTGGAACAAACGTCACCTGTTGTCAATTCTTCCAGTACCCTTGTAATTAAGGATACTATTTAATCTTTGTGATGAGGGTTGATCAAAATGTGATCCTCTCACACTTTTCTTGGATGGCCAGACTCCTTTTCCCTCAATCTTAGGAGTAAGTTACAATTATTCATCCACTAATTTTTTAAGAGTTTATTTCAATTTCATTAGCTTATAATTCTTTTACAGTCACTCAATTTTCACCATAGGCATATTAGCTTTGGATTTCCCATGTAATATTCTTTTCCGGCTATCACATCCTTCACACTTATGTTCACTTTAATGTTCACAAAACACGTACACTCATTGATCACTTTAACACTAGGTTTTGGGTTTTTTTTTTTTTTTCTCCCCTACTTTATCACTTTTCACAATTTCTGTGTCATCACTCACCACTCTACTGTTAGATTTGAAAGTTAAGGCCATTTTTGGCTTATTTACATCAGTCATCAAATTTCTAATCTAATATTATTATGAATGTAATATATATATTTTTTATATATTTAATTACCATAGTATATGATAGATCACTGTAACAGTGTCTGACTGTTCAATATATAAATTGAATACACTATAATTGATCTGGGTTTGCCCATGAGCTAATGCTCTGGTAATTGCCATTTCTGGGACGCTTTGGTGGGGGGCATTTGTTTACATGTGACTCCTTGTAAGCTGCATTGATTGGATCCTTGTCCTCTTCTCGGTGTCTCATTATGGCGTTGGAGCACGCAGAATGATCTGACGGCTGTATGGGGAGGTTCTGACCGAGGAATATCTCCAAATGCAGTGGTAATTATGTGCAACGTGTTACCAAACATTTTTGCATATATTATATCTTGTTTTTAAATAAATTTGACATATTATTATAAATTGTATTTTCTTAGCCAATTCATCCTCTGAAGAGACCCCAGACATCATGGGTCAAAACGCGTCAGCAACTGTTATGCAATAGTCATTATCATATGCTGTGTATAACCTTTATGTTTTCTACCTTCTGTATTTGGCATGGGTATATCCCCATTCGAGCTCATATTATTTTACACTCATGTAATAACCCACCTTATCTTCCAATAAGGAATTGTTATTCTTTACTCAATGGTTATTTTTCTCATCATCTATTGCTGCCTAAAATCCCCCCTTGGGGGACCGTTTCCATTTTTTCTGCCCATATTGGGGTGAGCAGCACCTGTATCTCTCCCTAGTGTGTCTTCCCTTTGCTATAGCATACAGGTATACCCCACTTTTAAGTACACAATGGGGTTTATTTACTAAAGCTAGAAAGTGCAAAATCAGTCTCCCTTCTGCATAGAAACCAATGAGCTTCTAACCCCAGCTTGTACAATTAAGCTTTGGTAATAAAACCTGGAAGCTCATTGGTTTCTATGCAGAAGTGAGCATGATTTTGCACTTTCCAGCTTTAGTAAATAAACCCCATTGTGTACTTAAAAGCGGGGTATGCCTGTATAGAGGGTTACCTAATGTCTTCCTTTTTCTCAGTCCCGGTCCGAAACTAAACTTATGCAGCAGCTGCTTGTTTGTGAGAATCTGTGATCTCCAGTGATTGCATGAGTGCAGTGCAACAAGTCATTATTTATGGCTCCATCCAACACAAAGCATTGATTCAAGTAAGCAAAAGGAGTCGATTTCTTCATTGTAATAGTTACAGAGCAGGCCAGTAATGTTTACACTTGTAGGCAGGTGCAGTCTACATTGTTCACTGCAGGTAGCGCTCAACCACAGCAGCATTGCAGGGGGAGAGGAGATGAAGAGAAATGTGGTTCCTCTGTGGTTTCTTGGGTCACTGGGGAAGCTATCTGATTGCCTATTTAGGGCCCTGGCTTCCATGCATGGTGCATATTTGGCATGTGGATAGTGTAGGGACCGTTCCCATCTGACAGAGAGTTATTAGCAGCAGGGAGAGGTTCCAGACGATTAGGGAAAGGAAAGGGACACACCATCCTTGTGCTTGTTGTAACTACTGAACTTTTACATCAACATGAATCCTGTTCTTTGCAACTGGACTCTGAGTGTTTACTGCCACCAGACATTGCCATGGGCATATGATATCTTTTAATGATAGAAAAGGCAGAAATAAGCATTTATTTTTACAAAGTTGTATGGTTTCCTTTATTATATTAAAAGGACAGTTTTTTTTTTTTTAAGAATATATGAAAGCAAGCATGCACAATATATATGAGCATATTTAGAAATAGCTGTTTTTCTAAATAAATATGCCATTTAGATGAAGTGAAAAGGATAATCCACGCCATTTATTAATCATTTTCAGTAGCAAAAGAGAATGTCATCAGGCTGTTCATCACATTGACATTTACTTTCTATGGAATATTAATTTCATTGACGTACAGTTGGTTGACATGCTGATCAGTGAATACTGCATATTCTTGGCACACTTCCTAATTTGTTTGAACGCTGATGTCTGCAGTGAGCGGCAGAATTTCACGGTATGTAATTTTCTTTGGCACTCTTAATGTTTTTACACCTTAGTGAGAAAATGTAAGTTGAGGGGTAAAGCCATTTGGAACCATCAGCTAGGCTGTTGCTGTCAGAACAAATTAGGTGTACAGTTTTGGTAGGAAACAAACAGCTATTTCTGCAATATGAGTCTTTACATTTATATAGTGTTAAAATTAAATTACAGAAATATGAAAGGTGTTAAAAAATAAACTGTAAACATACTGCTAATATTTATGCTGGTGATGCATTTGCATTTTTTAGGGTTACGGGAATCAGATATTTGATACAAATAACATCCAGCCTGACTAGTAAGCTAGTGAGCAAAAATAACAGTTTGACCATAGTGCGCACACAAGCCAACTCTTTCAAAAACAGTTTAACAGTGAGGATGCTTTAAAAAAAGTTAGCAATTTCCAGATTAATGACAAAAGGGATTCAAGTGGACTGGTGCCCTTCCACTATCCCTGAATAGAAAAACAAAGTACTGACAATGTAGTTTTACTCTCTGTATCCATTTAAGGCTCCATTTTCACTTCTGACTAGAGCAGTGGTTCTTAACCACCCTAGTACTGTGACCCCTTGATAAAATTTCCCAAGTGGTGGGGACCCCTAACAGTAAAATTATGTTCATAGCGTGGGATGACAGCACCTAAGGCAAGACAAGCAATTTTCGCCCCTAACCCGCAGACATTTACTGCTCCCTGAGAGCCCTTCTACTCGTATTAGTATTAAAACCCCTTCTGGTACATTTTTGGATGAACCACGCTTTCTCTTTGTTCTAGTTTCTTTCCCTTTTATCTCCATCTATCCTAATTTCTTGTCCCCCCCCCATCTCTCTCTCTCAATCCATCTTTCTTGTTCTTTCGCTAATTCTTTCTCTCCCTTTTTCTTTGTTCCTTCCCCTCTTTTCCTCTCTCTTCCATGTATTCTCTCTTTATTTCTTTTCTTACCCCTTGTTGGTAGGGGGAGAGAATAGGATGAGTGACAGTGCTGGTTGGGGTTGGGAAGAGTGGCAGTGCTGGGGGGAGTTCTGATCAGCCAACTTAGGTGCTCTTGATTAAGGTCAGCTGCTGATCTGAGAACTGTAGTGGTGACTTTTAATGGCAACTATAATCACAGGCAGTGTTACTGAGTCTCCGGCTCTGTGGTGTCTCGCAGCAGTGACACCTATGCCGAAATCAGGGGATAGGGACTCTTCCATCCCCTCCCACTTCACGTTCCTCATCAGTACACTGTCTCTAGTCTCCGCCTCTCAGTCATGCAGTGAACTGAGTGAGCGGCCACAGGATCCAGGAACAGCCCCGCTGGTCAGCCACAGGCTCCAAGGCCAGTCCTGTTGAGCGGCCACGAAAAGGCTGGGACAGTGGCGCAGGCTCCAGGAACAGCTCGGGATTCGGTGACCCCTGGCAAATCGGCATTCGACCCCTGAAGGGGTCTCGGCCCACAGGTTGAGAACCACTGGACTAGAGTGTACCCAACAGGGACAGTCTTAACCACTTCATAATGGCACAACAGGAGTGCCAGGAATGGAAGTTTGGAAATCTCAATGTTTCTCAAAGGTGATTTAACTCTCCAACATCTTCAACTGATATATAATTTTTGTGCATATTAACCCTAATGCCCTGTACACACGACCGGACTTTCCAGCAGACTAGGGTCCGACGGACTTCCGCCGGAATTACGGTGGACTCTGAAGGAATGGACTTGCTCACACATGACCGGACTTTCCAGCAGACTAGGACCACCGGACTTCCCGACGGAGTTCTGGCGGACTTCCAAATGAACGGACTTGCCCACACATGGACTAAAGTCCATTTATTTTGAATGTGATGAGTTACGACAGGACTAGAAAAGGAAGTCAATCTCGCCGCTTTTATTGGCGAGATTGACACCTTGCAAGCCTATTATGGATTTTAAGGGGAACCCCCTACGCCAAAAAAACGGCATGGGGGTCCCCCCAAAAACAATACCAGACCCTTATCTGAGCACACAGCCCGGCTGGTCAGAAAAGGGGGTGGGGACAAGTGAGCGCCCCCCTCCTGAGCCATACCAGGCTGCATGCCCTCAACATAGGGGGTGGGTGCTTTGGGGAAGGGGGCGCCCTGCCGGCCCCCCACCCCAAAGCACCTTGTCCCCATGTTGATGAGGACAAGGGCCTCTTCCCAACAACCCTGGCCATTGGTTGTCTGGGTCTGCGGTCGGGGGGCTTATCAGAATCTGGGAGTCCCCTTTAATAATGGGGCCCCCAGATCCCGGCCCCCCAGATCGTACCCCTACCCATTCACCTGGGGGAAAATGTGTCAATAAAAAAACACACTACACAGGTTTTTAAAGTGGTTTACTAGGCAGCAACGGGGGTCTTCTTCCGACTTCTCCGCGCTTTCCTGTTCTTCTCCCGGGCTCCTCCGCTATCTTCTGCTCTTTTGCCGCTCTTTTGCTAGTGGTGGCCCAGGTTTCTCCTTCGTCATTGCCGTGTTCATCGTCGTCGTTGTCTTCTTCTTCTTCCTTCTTCTGTTCTTCTGATGTTGACCAAAATCTCTCTCCCACTGTAATGCTGTTGACATGATACGCAATGACTTTTGTAGGCATAAGGGGCTGGAATCTCAGTGATGTGGATAGGTTCTCTCTCTCTCTCTCTCTCTCTCTCTCTCTCTCCCTCTCTCTCTCCCTCTCTCTCTCCCTTTCTCTCTCCCTCTCTCTCTCTCCCTCTCCCTCTCCCTCTCTCTCTCTCTCTCCCTCTCCCTCTCTCCCTCTCCCTCTCCCTCTCCCTCTCTCTCTCTCTCTCTCTCTCTCTCTCTCTCGTCCTGCCTCTTGTATCCCTCTATTCATTTTAATGGGATGTGGTGCCTATTTCGGTTCTTCATTGCCTATATCTTCTTTAAAACATTTGCTGCATACTAACCAGACTGCTGAGAAGCCAGACCAGCAGTGACACCCGAGGCAGTGCAGCACAGACCACAGTGACCACATCTGCACTGATGTCGCTGGGAGACCAGATCATCCTCTCGCTCTCTACTTCCAACTGCTGAATTTCTGGATGCATTCTGTGGAGAGACTGAGGGAGCCCCCCTTCCTACAGCAAGATTTCACAGCCGCACCCCACGACTAGTGTAGAGGGGACTACTCATTGTTCACACTGAGGTACTGGAGGTAGGCCGTTAAGTATACTGCACCTGTCCCACCTATACCATAATTTCCTGCATCTTTACCGAACCTTTATTGCATCTTTACTGTACCTATACTGCATGCTGGTTTACTAAAACTGCCGTTAAGTGCACCAACACTTCTTAAAGGACCCCAATGATTGCTGGCAGTAAAACAAAAAAAATTACTGCCCTCCTGTAAAAACATTATGCAAGTCCCCTTTTTCCTTCGTTTCTATGGACAGTAAACATCTAGTCAGTCTCGGCATATCATAGTCACCATCAATGCACTTTGGCAGTATAGTTTCTGCGTTTGGTACATCAAGCTTTGTTGTTGCTCACTGCTGCACTTTAGGTGGCCTTGCTATTACTGTACGCTGAATTGTGTTATTATCATTATTTCACTTCTATGCTTATTTTTGTTACCAACCATATCAGCTAACAATATATTAAAGGGGTTGTAAACCTTCAAGTTTTTTCACCTTAATGCATCCTATGCATTAACCCCTCTGGCGGTATTCCTGAGTCTTTACTTGTCCCCTGGATCCAGCGATGTCCCCAGCTGTAGGAGCGAGCCGTCCTCCGCTCGATTCCTCACATCGCCGGGCTCTGTTGCCTGCGAGCATTGCGACGCACGGGGATGGAGTTCGGCGCCAAATTCAAAAAGTAAAACACACACATTACATATAGTATTATGTAATCTTACAGATTACATTGCTGTATGTAATTATTTCACATCCCCTTTGTCCCTAGTGGTCTGCCCAGTGTCTTGCATGCAGTTTTATATTATATATATGCCTGGAAACTGGAGATTGTCCATAGCAACCAAAACTGTCCCTTTACATCAAAAATGGTTTTAGACCAGCTAGAAAACAACGATAATAAATTAGAATCACTCGCAGAATTGAGCGATAGTGATTTGTGGGGAGATCCGTCATCAAATACTGAAAAGTAATGAGGGTGACAATTCTGCAATTGAGAACATTTCTGTGTTTTTTATTTGATTACATTATTGAATGATTTTTATTATTGTTATATTATTATTATTTGGTATAATTATTTATAGTTATTTATTATATTATAATTTACGATTTAATTTTTCAAACTTTATCATACCCGGGATGTCTACTAGACTGGTTTGAACAGATTTAAGTGAGTTATTCCTAAGAATTACAGGCCTACAATATAAAACGCCAAATTTTCATGCAAAATAATTGTACCGCTTTCAGCACCTAAAATCTGAAATAATCATACCACCAGGGAGGTTAAGGTGAGAAAACTTCTGTCACTGAGCAGCCCCCTAGCCCACCAGCCCCCCGTTTTACTCACCTGAGCCCGCTTTTTCCCCCGTTGGAGACGCACTCTACCTCTCTGGCTGGGGTACTCGGCTCTTGATTGAATAGATTGATAGCAGCGCAGCCATTGGCTCCCTGGGCTGTCAATCAAATCCAATGATGTGGACGCCGGAGGGGGGCTGAGTCCGGACTTCTGTGTCTATGGACGCAAATGCTGGACTTGGGAGCACGCCTCCGGGGAGAACGCTTCTCCTAGGGGGTTTATCGATGTGGGGAGCAGCCACGAGCGCCATTGGGGGACCCCAGAAGACGATGATCGGGGGCCACTCTGTGCAAAACAAACTGCATAGTGGAGGTAAGTATGATATGTATGTTATTTTAAAACAAAAAAAACAAGGGTTTACAACCCCTTTAAGTTTACGAACTGTTCAGTGCCTGTTTTCTTTGATATAGTACTACTACCAGGTACTAAGTATCACTTTTAGTGATTTTCTGTGATATTGCATACTTTGTAAACTCAACCTAGTGTGTCAGAGGGGATGATATCCTTAAAGAGATAGAGGACATATCCTAACCAGTGGCTCCTACGGGGGTAGCATGACACATAAAGTTGCTGAATGTCTTCTTTCCCCCCTTAATTTAGTTTGTTTTTAATGAGCAGTGCATATTAGCTATGATCTTGCGCACTGCTCTATGCACACCACACATCCCATAGTGCCTAGTCCATCTCCGGAGTGAGCAAGATAAAGTGGCTACATTACTACATACAGTGGGACCACAGAGAACAAACATAGTCACCCTCTGATAAGATGTCAGATCACAGCAACAAAATAAAGGGATTTGTAAGAGGCTGAGAGCAATAGAACACATATTTTGTAGTTGTGAACGTACAATATACTTGAATAGATGCTTTTAAAGCAGAGTTTAATGTCACTTTAACTTTTCCGTTTACTTCCTGTTCCCGGAAAATGTGGACTAATGGTAACCTTAAAGAGGAAGTAAACTCTCCCACTCTGATGCTTCTTTTCATTTAGTCCATTATAATAAGTAATTATAAAACTATAGCCACTGTAATCCAGCCCAAATAACATATTACTTACTGTTTAAAGAAACCTAAAAAAAATTGTTTCCAGGAGTTAGGCAGCGCCATATTAAGTATTGTTTTCTGAGTCCACAGTGGAGTGTATTTCCGCCCTTACATTGAGCACTTCCTGTACTGTTAACCAAGCCTCCTTCTCAATCCAATGTTTCTATGACAACCCTGCTTCCCTGTTCATAGCTGACTTGTTTTATTTTCATTTACTTGTGCGGATTGTCTAATGTTTGTCCGTGTCAGTCTTATCAGCTTCAGCCTATAAGACTGCAGTAATGGACAGGTTTACACGGCATGTGATGTCACATGGTCACATGGGGTGTAGGAGGAAGCTCTGAGTGATTATGCAGCCTCCTGGGATTTCAGTGGTGTGCCGTAGGAAGTCCTGGTAACAGATAGACAAGCACATAGAGAGTGTGCCATAAATCAGAGGAGATCTGGGCATGCTAAGTGACGTCATTCTAAAGAACGAAAAGGATTACAACAATACTAAGCAAGTAAGGAGATATCTACAAGCAGTGTTCATTAGGGTTTTTATGCTGATTTACATGGGACAAAGTTGTGGGGGAGAGTTTACAACCACTTTAATTAGCTGTTCTGCAAATGCTTTGTTTTTATACTTACTTTCATTATATACATTATATAGACTAGAACAGCTTATTACTGACTACAGTTTTTATATTTTATACCAACAGTAAAAATAAAAACAAATATGTATAAAACATCACTGTATAAAACTGAAAAAAGTAACAAAACATAAACCAAACCCATTATAGTGTGCGTTAAAGATGACAACAATTTCTCAAACTCTTTAACCCATTGTCTACCAAAATATTTTGGTAAACATCCTGGCAGTCAAAGGGTCACACTGAATTGTCAAGTAAAAGTTATCTGGGGTCGAATCTATATCACATTTACAGTACATTAATGCCCCCCACCTGTGCTGGCTTCTGGTAAACCTGGGACCTAAACCTTGATAAACAGCTACAGGATACAAACTCGCAGATCCCTGATCTCTTCTGTGTTGAATGAAACCAAAAGGGACGACTCTTTCGCACTTCCAGGTTTAGAGCGGTCATTTCCTGCCTACTGTAACCAGGGAAGCAGCTAATCAAACATGATCTATTAAGTGTAGTGGAGGACAATGGAGACATTGGAGGTCTTAGGCCGTGTACACACGGGCGGACTGTTCGCCCAACTTTGTCCGCTGAACAGTGTTTCAGCGGACAGTCCGCTCGTGTGTGGGCTTCAGCGGACAGTTTCAGCGGACAGTCTGACGAACAAAGTTTTTCGGAATTTCCGTAAGACAGTCCGCTGAAACTTGGTTTCAGCGGACAGTCCGCTCGTGTGTAGGCTTGTTCGACAAACTAAGTTTCGCGCATGCTCAGAAAGGATTTACACGGCGAAGGTTGCATTGCAGTGTATTGGACGTCGAATTTCTCGTCCCGTCGTCGCGCACGCTTTCAGCGGACTGTTCGTTCATCGTGTGTGGTCAAGTCCGTTCATGCAAATTTTGAGAGGACTGTTTGTCGGATTGTTTGACGAACAAAGTTGGGCGAACAGTCCGCCCGTGTGTACGCGGCCTAAGTGTCCCCAATGTCTCCATAAATAAAAATCATAAAAGCGGAAAAATCTTTCTTGTCGCCCCACGTACACACCTAAATGATAACTCACACGTAGGTCACCTGTGTATATATTAACAGCAATTGCGCCAGGCATGAGGTATCAGACTGACAGCAATATTTCTAGCGAGTAAACTCATGGGTAACTCTAAATGTATATAACCTGTAAAGGCTTTTAAATGTCACCTACCTTTTATATGTTACAATTGGTTGGGAGTTTAAAAGATAACTCCATCTTTTACACTATTTTACGTTATCATATTTAGGGTGTACCATGTAACATAGTGGCAAGTACTCTTTCTCTTGTCTCTTTGGGAGATTTTCCTTCACTTCCTGTCCTGTAGACTGAGAAACAGGAAGTGAGAGGATTTATTTCCAATGTGAGGAATAATCTCAAACAGTTGAACTAGATTTCTATTCGAATCCTGTTCTGGTGGCAACTCAAAAATGTGGCTTCCCCTCACTTTCATTCCCAGTGAGACTGGTGATCAGCACATGTAGGCCCCTTTCACACTGGGGCGGTGCGGGCATTTTTTTTTTAGCACCGCTTTACCGTCATTTTAGAGGCGCTATTCGCCCGATAGTGGGCAGTTTTAACCCAGGCTAGCGGTCGAAAAAGGGTTAAAACCGCAGCGGCGCATTGGCGCTGCCCCATTGATTTCAATGGGTAGGAGCAGTTTAGGAGCGGTGAATACACTGCTCCTTCACCGCTCCGAAGATGCTGCTAGCAGGACTTTTTTTTACCATGCTTGCGTACCGCTCTAGTGTGAAAGCCCTCTGGCTTTCAAACTGGAGTGAAAGGAGCCGCTATACAGGCACTGTTTTTAGAGCTGTAGTGCCTGGAAAATGCCTCAGCGTGAAAGAGGCCTTAGAGAGAGTGAATCTCTCAACAGGGACACAGACAGCCATAAAACAGTGGTTATAATAACCTATCACCAAACAATCCAAAGTTTCTATATAAAAAAATATTTTACCCTTAGTTAGTCATGCTATAACCCTGACCGCCCTAACCTAACCCCTAACACCCCTAACACTAATTTAACACTAATTTAACACCTCCAGGGAAAATTACCCTTTCTTTGCCAAAAGAATCAGCATCAAAAGTTGTTAATGAGTTTATTTTTTAATACAAAATCTAAACAAAAACTGGATTCACTCTGTTGTGATGAAGCATTTTATGCCTTTTGATGCACAGGCAGTTGTTAAGATTGAATGGCTCCCCTAATGAACATTCTTTGTAATACATGGTAACACACTGTGGTTTACTACATTGCTAAACATGATGCTTGTACCTTGTTGGTGTCCTGGTGTCTTTTGTGTCATTTAGTGCGTTAGGCAGCCCATTCAAATTAGTGGGTTGCCTTATCACAACCCACTCTAACATGCAATATAATATGCGTTAACATAGTACCACATACCGTATTTATTGGTGTATAACACGCACTTTTTTCCCCTTAAAATCAGGTGGGTGTGTGTTATACGCCGCCCCCCGCCGTTTTAAACCTTCTCTGCTGCTCTCAGCGGCTTTCGTTATTTTCGGCCATTCTCAGCTATTTTCGGCCGTTCTCGGCTATTTATGGCTGCACTCGGCCGTTCCCGGTGGCTTTCGGAAAGCCGGTGAGTGCGGGCAAAATTAGGCGAGAACGGCCAAAAATAGGAGAGAATGGCCTAAAATACCAGAAAGCCACCGAAAATGGCCGAGAACTATCGAGCGCCGCCGAGATACACAGCACATCCACTCTGTATTTCGGCGGCGCCCTTTTTAAACAGCAAAGACACGGACAAGCCTGCAAATAACTGACAAGGCTGCAAATGACTGACAAGGCTGCAATGCAAGGCTGCAAATAACACTGACAAGGCTGCATTGGTGGGCGTTTAAATGTAAGTTTTTTTTTCCATAAACTTCCCTCCTAAACGTTTTTTTCTTTTAAACTCCCTCCTAAACTTAGGGTGCATGTTATACGCCGGCGCGTGTTATATGCTGATAAATACGGTCGTTTTTGTTTTGTTTTTACAATTAAGCATTTTTATTAAGCAAAATACAGTACAAAGAAAGTAATTTAATTGTTTGTAACAGGTTCGTAACATGTAAACTTATTACATAAGCGTCATCAATCCGTAGAATAATATCAACCAATTCATCAGCTATTACATTGATGGTGTAGTATTTATTAACCTCATTAACTATATCGAAATCCAGTCTGAACAGATATATCAGATGTCAAGAGGCTATATTAAATCAGAATGAAAAGAAAAAGAAAAACAATCCAAAACTAAGAATAAGGATGGATGACAGGTAGGGGATAGGGGTACCCTTGTGGGGTTGTCATAGGTAAAGTTCTTATCTCTTACTGATGAGATGAAAAGGATGGATTTACAGTGGTCAAATGGCTGGTAAATAAATTAATGGGGTTCACCCAAGCATTTGAGGTGTATTCACCCAGTTGTCAGGCTATCATATGCTACAGAGTATTTAAATTGGTGCCAGGCTGACCATGCTTTATGGAACTTGTCAGATGTTTAATTTGCTATGGCTAGTGTTTCTTCCATTTTCAGGATATGATTTACTGTAAGGGCCCATTCTTTGAGGGAAGGGGTGGTAGACAGTTTCCAATATTTGAGAATCAGAGATTTTGCGGCGATCAGAAGGTGCTTGGTCAAGGATCGTTTGTATCTACCCAGGGGGAAATGAGTGATATGCAAGAGGCAGGTGTGAGTTCAATTTTAGTTTCTGTAATGTGGAGGATCAAATTGCAAATTTTGCTCCAGTAGGTAGCTATCTTGGGGCATTGCCACCAGATGTGAAACATATCGCCTCTGCTTTCCCACATCTCCAGCACAGATCGGAACCCAGCGGGTACCATTGTTTTATCTTATCAGGTGTGGCATACCATTGTGTGAGCAGTTTGTAGGAGTTTTCCTGTAGTCTCGTGCTGATCGAGCATTTATGTGCTAAAATGCATGCACTTTCCCATTGGGAGTCAGTGAAGTGCATGTGAAGGGCAGCTTCCCATTGGCTTCTGAACCTGGTTGAGTCTGTGGATTTGGCTTGCTGGAGATGTGAATGTACTACATAGTTTTAAATGGGCCCTTAACCTCTTGCCAACCACGTAACACACATGTGCAGCACCAGGGAGGGAGGGCCCTAATGCCCATATGCCTTCTGTGTGTCCATGGGGGCAAAGGTTTTTGAGCTGAGAGTGCACTCCTGGTCTCTGTTTATTGGAAAAGGAGGTTTCACTTAAAAAGAGTTGTTGCCGACATCCCCAAAATAAAATTTGCAAGGAGAGAGTACCCCCCAAAGAACACGGAACTTTTAAGGCAACTTGGTAAAGAGATCAAGAAGATGTATATATATAAAAAAATAACAACATTTATTAGAATATTATTAAAAGCTACTAGGTACATACATCACCAATTAGACATGGATTAGAAAAACAAAACAATACAGTTGATATAGTTGAGAACTGTTGATCTCCTTTTGGTTTTCCTGACGTATTTCAGGATTTCAGTGTTGATCCCTTCATCAGGGTAATTTCTTTCAGGAGAAAGTAAGCAAATAACAGTCTATAATAAAACATAGTGAAAGTCTGAGTATATAAAAAACACCGGACTCTGTTTATGGTCCGAAGCTTCTGCTGCCTGCCCTGCCAATCACATGGTCAGAAAGTCCACCCCGCCTCCCTACTTTAAAGTGGTTGCAAACCCTTACATATACCCATTAAAATGACTGCCCTCAGGTGATACACAGAGATGAATCAAATCCTCCAACACAAGTTGCACATGTTTATTTGCAGCCATTTGTCCTGAACATCCTTGGAAAACAAAGAGATGAAAAGGAGCTGCAGCTGCAGTTACACTGTGTACAAAATCTCTGAGAGCTAATTGGAGGGAAGGAACACACCCGCCTTCACACAGCACACAGGAACAGAGCTGAGGCTGTCAATCAGTTGGAGGTCCCTCCTCTGTCACATTTTTTCTCTTGGTGTCAGGAAAACTTGTCAGAAGGGACTTAAGCTGATAGCAGAGGAACAAGACAGCAGAGAGAAAGAGGCGTTCATTTACTAAAACTTGAGCAGCGTCAGAGAGTCTTTACCTAGATTGGAGTTGCGGTGTGCTAGACTGACACACTACAACATCGATCACTGTGATGCGCACCCCCAGATGTCATATGATGATGACAGGATAACACAACCACTTTGCCGACGTCATTTTACTATATGACGGGCGGTGCCTTGACAGGTCATGTTTTCAGTATTTCCCTCATATTAAACGGCTGTGGTAATTACTGAGACAGTGAAAGTGATCAAATCACCTGTGCAAAATAATGGAAAGCCTGAAAACATGACCTGTTCAGGCGTCTTGAGGACTGGAGTTGAGAAACACTGGGTTAGACCCCATATACACTATACAACTTTTGTTGTCTGATTTCCTTTAGATTTACCAAAACCATGTAGTGCAAGGGCCTGTCTGATTGCATACAAAGTGAAACTCTTAAGGTTTGACCTCATATTACCATATTGCCAGGGGAAAATCACGCCGATCCCCTGCCATCTCGTGGCTTTCGGGTGTTCTCAACGGCTATCGGATGATTTCGCTCATTCTCGGCGGCTTTCGGAGGCTCTCACAGTCCCGCGTGAGCCGCCAAAAGCCACCAAGAGTGGCCGAAATCCGCAGAGAACAGCCGAGAGCTGCCGAGAATGGCCGAAAGCGGCCAAAAGCCGGCGAGAGCAGCCGAAAGCACCCGAGAACGGCCGAAAGCGCCCGAAGGCCGCCGAGATACACAGCGCCAGTCTGTAAATGGCACTGGGGCAAGGCTGCAATGGCAAGGTTGCAGATGAAAACTGACAAGGCTGCAGATGGACCCTGACAAGGGTGCAGATGCACACTTGCAAGGTTGCAATGATGGACAAGGCTACAATGGACACTGAGAAGGCTGCATTGATGGGCATGTAAATGTAAGTTTTTTTCCTTAAACTTTGCTCCTAAAAGTTTTTTTCCTTAACATTCCATCCTAAACTTTGGGTGCGTGTTATACGCCAGCGCGTGTTATAAGCCAATAAATATGGTATATGGTTTTGGTAAATCTAAAGGAAAAAATCAGCAGAAAATTGTATAGTGTGTATCCAGCCTTAAGCTATAGGTCGGTTGCCTTGATTTCCAGCAGAATGGGGAATTCACTGACAGTTCTTGACAATACAGGAGTTTGGGTTGTGTCTTTTAAAAGGCGATAGTTGCTGGTGACATACACTGACATAAGTGTTCCATATTCATAACTTGCCAAATGTTCTGCGTTGCATTGTGTAAGTGTGGGAGAATGCATAATCTAGCAATGTGTTAAAATACATATGTAAGCAAGACATGGGTTATGAGCTTATGTGTCTGTCTTCTACACCCAAGGTCAGCGTTATGGGATCTCCGGTACATGTCTGAGAGACTGCTTCATTTCTACAGAGGAAAAATAAGAGTTTAAAGAAAGTAACATTCGCAGGATTAAAACAAATATCTCTGACTGGCCCCAGCACACACTCCTGATTTATGGAAGAATATGAAATGTCAGAAACATTCTTTTCCTTATTAACTTGTCAGTATTATTGTTACTGTTAAATGTTCATTCAAATGAGTCACACGCTTTGGTGTTATTTCTATTGCAGTGTTTGAAATGTAAAGGCAAACTTGTAAAGTACACATTTTCAGCTAGTATGGCAGCATTTACCTAAAAGTAATTTTCAGTGAGACTTTCACTTTTGTTACTTGCTTTTCCATGTCCTGATTATTGTATTTTATATGCAGATTAGTTGATGCTTTCTCTAATGGTCATCTGGATTTTAGAAAATATGGCTGGTATTTTTTTATTTAAAGCCCGACTGCAAGATCGACCCCCTCACCCACCCCGCCTTAAAGCCAGCACCAAACTGGTAAAAGAAAAAAATACATGATTCCCAAGTCTAATAAGTAGATTGAATGATGCAAGGCATCATACAACCTGGATGAAGATGCTACATCGCTTTTCTGGATCGGTGAGTCTGCAGAGGACAGCACTAAAGATCTGGTAAGTCATGGATAGATTGAGGGTAGGTATGCCTGGAGGGAGCCCACTCTTTCCTAAAGACTCCCAGCAAATAGCACAATAGCAGCAAAGGTGTCCAGTGCGCCCCCTCACCCAATAACCAACGTTGTCCTTCCATGTGCTCCAGGCATAACGGCCCTTAATCCATCCATTACTATATACATTATGTGCTCTTACTATGGAGGCTCTCAAAATGTTTAGAGTTAGGACTGCAGATAATACTGGGGTGCCTTGTCATGATCAGTGCAGCTTACACATGTATTAGCAATTGTGTGCAAACTGAACCCTTGTTTTTAATGTGAGCTGTTAGACAGTACAATTCGGTTTGTTGCAGGCTGGCTGGTATCTTGAGCTTGGAAATTTTTCTCTGTTTTGGTCTTTTTTTGCAACAGTGGTGCTTTAAAATGGATCTTGCACTTAAATCTGCTAACATCAAGTGGCTGTCGGATTCCGGAGCATATGGGAATGCCGTCTGTCAGAGGAGTGGAGGATTGGGTAAGAAAAAGTGCTTCTCCATCCCCAAGACTTAACAAGCATATCACCCTCTGCAAGGGAGATTTTTAAACTTCCTGTAGTTAAGCTTTAAATGAGACATAATAAAGTGTCCATGGAGGAAGACAAGGGGAATTAAATGTATCTGATGGATGTGCATGCCTCCATTATACTTCAAGCTAAAATGTGTTTATGTTGGTGGAAGCCAGAAGCAGGGATCACTATGAGGACCCCTTTCCAGTGTAGTTCTTGACAATTACATATTAGGTCAGACTGGCAATAATTAATTTCATGGGCAGACAAGGGTTCAAGCTATAGGGACGGCATAATAGTACATATTAGATTAGATGTGTAAGGGGCTGGTGATTGGTCAATGTTGGGCATCAACTGGTACGAGTCCCTGCAGCTTCTTCTTGCTAAAACAGCAACCCACTTGCTTCCGGCCCTAAACCTCTGTCATATTGTGCTGACCTCCTTGCCAGTGGTCTTCCCAAAACATCCCCAGCCGTTAACCTTTATATTCACAAGAAAGGAATGTCCACACAAAAGACATAAAGTTGCTGCACTTCACTTATGGTACTTACTGTCACATTACATAGATATACTATCCAGGGTCTCTTCAAAGCACTTGACTTTGTCAATCACATATAGTGGCCGATCTGTGGCAGTCACATGTGAAAGCAGCATACAACCCCTCACCCTTAAGCCATCTTCCCTTTACACAGTATTTCTCCTTCCAAGGGTCATTAGTATTCACCCAGAGGGCTTTGGCCTGCCTTAGGTTATCTATGTCCAGCACACAACTCCTTCCACATAGATCCTGAGACAGTATGCCCACTGACTGATTCATGACATCACTGCAGAAGGGCTCTAGCACCTGATTACACTATTCTGTGTCACCACACACACTATTCTGGGACAGAGACACTTAGTTGCAGACTAGCTAACTGCACCTGCTTACAGATGTCCTCTGACAGTTCTAATTTTTCCTAGTCATATTATTTCTAGTAGTAGTTATTCACATTCAACTGGACTTGTTCTGTAATTTCATAGCTTATTCAAGCTGCTTCTTTAGTTCTAAGGAGTGTCAGAAAAAATACTATGGCCAGGATAGGTGAGAGCCATCAAACAAGTCCAGTTTAACAGTGTGTACCAACATGCAGCTCTAGTAGCTTGCCCCTTGGTCAGCCCATGAAATACATCATTGCCAGTCTGTCCTACCATCTCATTGCCATGAACTGCACTAAAAAAAGGGTGCTGTGTGGATTTAAATATTAATACTTTCCTGGCACTCGTTAGAACCAAAGACGTGGCTTAAATAAGCTGCAAAATGTCTTCACGTTACAAAACAAGTCCAGTTGAAAGTGAAAAACTACTACTAGATACGCCAAGAATGATAAGCACTCTATAATTAAATCCTCTCGCTAAGGCCCCATTCACACCTGAGCGTAGCATTTTCAGGCAGAAAATCATGCGATTTTACGTCATTTTTCACCGCAATTTTGCAGTGGTTTTTACGGCGTTTCGCCGCAATTTTGTGCAGGGCAAAAGTTCATCAATGTAAAAAGAAGAAAAACGCCCAAATCTGCCTAAAAAAAAGTTCCAGAACTTGTTTGAGCTTCAGGCGTTTTTGAGCTTCTGGCTTCAGGCGTTTTGGAGTGGAGATGTGAACCATCTCCATAGAGAATAATTTATTTTTCCCCTCCAGCGTTTTGTAGCTTCAGGCTTCAAGCTACAAAACGCCCAGGTGTGAATGGGGCCTTTTATACAATCTAAAGAAAAGTTACATGTATATTTTATCTGTGCAATATAACAAAAACATCAGCAAGCATATAAACAATGTGAATCAGTATAATAAAGCAGATATAGGGGTTGATTTACTAAAAGCAAATAGACTGTAGGCTTGATTTATTAAAACAGTAAAATCTGGTGCAGCTGTGCATGGTAGCCAATCAGCTTTTGACTTGTTCAGCTTGTTCAATTAAGCTTTGACAATAACACATGGAAGCTCATTGGTTTCTATGCAGAGCTGCATAAGTGTTCGCATTCTCCAGTTTTAGTAAATCAACCCCTGTGTACCTTAGGAGAAGTTGCTCCAGAGCTTATTAGCTACTTGTCAACCAGTTGCCATCATTATACGGCAGTGGCTTGGCTCTCATGCGTGAATTGCCATAGCTGTACGACGGCTCGCGCACTCGTAGTTGCTGGAGAGAGTGCCCGTGGGTCAAATGTACTCGATGTCTGCCGGTGACCTGTGATCGGCTAGTACAGAGGCAGAACAGGGATCTGCCTTTGTAAACAAGGTGATTTCCCATTCTGACAGGGGACATATCAGAGATCTTCTGTTCCCAGTGATCGGGAACAGTAATCTCTGTCATGTCCCTGGCAGCCTAACCCCCGTACAGTTAGAACACACCCAGGGAATACAATTAATCCGTTGATCGCCCCCTAGTGTTAACCCCTTCCTGGCCAGTGACATTTATACAGTAATCAGGGCATTTTTATAGCACTGATCAATGTAATAATGTCACTGGTCCTCAAAAAGTGTCACTTGGGGTCTTATTTTGTCCGCCACAATGTCACAGTCCCAGATTGCTGCTATTACTGGTAAAAACACTGAAAAAAAGTCCCTATATCTATCCCATAGTTTGTAGACATGATAACTTTTGCGAAAAACAATCAATATACGCCTATTGAGAGTTTTTTTTTTAACAAAGATATGTAGAAGAATATATATATTGGCTTAAACTGATGAATATTTTTTTTATATATATATATATTGTTTTTTGGTTATGTATTATAGCACAAAAATTTTTTTTTTTCAAAATTGTCGCTCTTTGTTTGTTTATAGCGCAGGAAATAAAAACCACAGAGATGATTAAATACCACCAAAAGAAAGCTCCACTCCAGGTAAAAAAAAGGACATCAAATTTGTTTGGCTACAGCATTGCACAATCGCGCAATTGTCAGTTAAAGCGATAGAGTGCCATATCGCAAAAAAAAGGCCTGGTCATTAACCACTTAATAACCGGCCTATAGCCAAATGACGGCTACAGGTCGGTTTGTTATCTCTGGGAGGCCGTCATATGACGTCCTCCCGGAGAATCGTTCCTGCGCGCCCCCTCGGGCGTGCACACCGGAACATCCGTGCTCGCCGTGTTCACGGGACCCGGCGCAACACGGACCGCAGTAAAGGTCCAATAGCTTCGGCCCTTTACCACGTGATCGCTCCGTCCAATGACGGAGCGATCACAAATGTAAACAAAAACGTCATAGGGGTCATCAAAAGTTCATCTCTCTCCTCTCCTCACACCGATGCAGTGTGAGAGGAGAGGAGAGCTATCGAGTGATACAGTGAGTGCCACAACATTGCCCAATAGTGCCCAATAGTGCCACAACAGTGCCCAGCAGTGCCACAACAGTGCCATCTGTCACCTCTGTGCCATCTGTCACCTCTGTGCCACCTGTGCCACCCCTGTGCCACCCCTGTGCCACACCAGAGCCACCGAATCCACACCAGTGCCACTACAGTGCACACCAGTGCCACACCAATGCCCATCAGTGCCACCTGTGCCCATCAGTGCCATATCAGTGCCGCCTGTGCCCCACCAGTGCCGCCTGTGCCCCACCAGTGCCGCCTGTGCCCACCAGTGCCGCCTGTGCCCACGAGTGCCATCTGTGTGCTAATCAGTGCCACCAGAGCCACACCAGTGCAACCAAAGCCACTATAGTGACATCAGTGCCACCTGTGTCCACCAGTGCTGCCTGTGCCCACCAGTGCCATCTGTGTGCCCACCAGTGCCATCTGTGTGCCCACCAGTGCCATCTGTGTGCTAATCAGTGCCTCCAGAGCCACACCAGTGCAACCAAAGCCACTATAGTGCCCAGTGCCGCCTGTGTCCACCAGTGCCGCCTGTGTCCACCAGTGCCCCCTGTGCCCACCAGTGCCACCTGTGCCCACCAGTGCTCTGCAGTGCAGCCTCACCAGCCACCAGTATGGCAAAAAAATTTTTACTAGCGAGGAGGCCTACCAGCTTCTAAGTATAACCGATGAGAGCAGCGGGGAGCTCTCTGATTCTCAGTCCGATTCGGATTCTGCCTATGAACCCGTTACAAGCAGCGAGTCTGATACTGAATCAGAAGAGGAATACAGTGGTGTGAAAAAGTGTTTGCCCCCTTCCTCATTTCCTGTTCCTTTGCATGTTTGTCACACTTAAGTGTTTCGGAACATCAAACCAATTTAAACAATAGTCAAGGACAACACAAGTAAACACAAAATGCAATTTGTAAATGAAGGTGTTTATTATTAAAGGTAAAAAAAATCCAAACCATCATGGCCCTGTGTGAAAAAGTGATTGCCCCCCTTGCTAAAACATACTATAACTGTGGTTGTCCACACCTGAGTTCAATTTCTCTAGCCACACCCAGGCCTGATTATTGCCACACCTGTTCACAATCAAGGCATCACTTAAATAGGAGCTGCTTGACACAGTAAGGTCCACCAGAAGATCCTTAAAAGCTACACATAATGCCGAGACTCAAAGAATTTCAGGAACAATTGAGAAAGAAAGTAATTGAGATCTATCAGTCTGGAAAGGGTTATAAAGCCATTTCCAAAGCTTTGGGAATCCAGCGAACCACAGTGAGAGCCATTATCCACAAATGGCGAAGACATGGAACAGTGGTGAACCTTCCCAGGAGTGGCCGGCCGCCCAAAATTACCCCAAGAGCGCAGCGACGACTCATCCAAGAGATCACAAAAGACCCCACAACAACGTCCAAGGAACTGCAGGCCTCACTTGCCTCAGTTAAGGTCAGCGTTCATGCCTCCACCATCAGGAAAAGACTGGGCAAAAATGGCCTGCATGGCAGAGTTCCAAGGAGAAAACCACTGCTGAGCAAAAAGAACATCAAAGTTCGTCTCAATTTCTCCACAACACATCTTGATGATCCCCAAGACTTTTGGGACAACATTCTGTGGACCGATGAGACAAAAGTGGAACTCTTTGGAAGGTGTGTGTCCAAGTATATCTGGCGTAGAAGGAACACTGCATTTCATAAAAAGAACATTATACCAACAGTAAAATATGGTGGTGGTAGTGTGATGGTCTGGGGCTGTTTTGCTGCTTCAGGACCTGGAAGACTTGCCCTGATAAAAGGAACTATGAATTCTGCTGTCTACCAAGAGATCCTGAAGGAGAATGTCCGACCATCTGTTCGTGTACTCAAGCTGAAACGAACTTGGGTTCTGCAGCAGGACAATGATCCTAAACACACCAGCAAGTCCACCACCGAATGGCTGAAGAAAAACAAAATGAAGACTTTGGAGTGGCCTAGCCAAAGTCCTGACCTGAATCCTATTGAGATGTTGTGGTATGACCTTAAAAAGGCCGTTCATGCTCGAAAACCCTCTAATGTAACTGAATTAGGACAATTCTGCAAAGATGAGTGGGCCAAAATTCCTCCAGGACGCTGTAAAAGCCTCATTGCACGTTATCGCAAACGCTTGGTTGCAGTTGTTGCTGCTAAGGGTGGCCCAACCAGTTATTTGGTTTAGGGGGCAATCACTTTTTCACACAGGGCCATGATGGTTTGGATTTTTTTTCACCTTTAATAATAAACACCTTCATTTACAAATTGCATTTTGTGTTTACTTGTGTTGTCCTTGACTATTGTTTAAATTGGTTTGATGTTCCGAAACACTTAAGTGTGACAAACATGCAAAGGAACAGGAAATGAGGAAGGGGGCAAACACTTTTTCACACCACTGTATGTGCCCGTGAAAAGAATGCGTTCTGGCGTGGAGCAGCAGCCTACTACCAGCAGCGCAGAGCCGTCCACCTCTAGAGCACAGGCGTCCACCTCGAGAGCAGTGCCGTCCACCCCGAGAGTAGTGCCGTCCACCCCGAGAGCAGTGCCGTCCACCCCAAGAGCAGTCCCGAGAGCAGTGCCGTCCACCTCGAATAGGGGCCATGCCAGCCTTTCCTATGCCCTTCAACACCCCCTGTGGCTGCCCTCTAATTCCGGAGAAGCAAATATCCCCCCCTTCACCACCCAGCCAGGTGTCCAGGTGAACACCGATGATTTTTCAATGCTAGATTTTTTTCATTTGGCTTTCACCGAAGACTTACTATCGTCCATTGTGGCCCAGTGCAACCTCTATGCACAGCAGCACATAGTAAGCAACCCTGGCTCTAGTTATGCCCATCCCTTTCAGTGGAGAGAACTAACTGTAGGCCTAACTTTTTCTATGGGACTTTCAAAAAAAAACAATTGTACTCCTATTGGTCTACCAAACCTGTCCACCACATGCCACTCTTCTCATCCCTTATGCCAAGATCACGATACCTAATGATTATGCGGTTCCTCCACTACAATGACAACACCCAGTGCCTTCCCCGAAATGACCCAGCTTTTGACAAACTATTTAAAATTCGGCCACTCCTAAATTATTTCTCTGAAAAATTTCCCCAATTATATACCCCCGAACAGAATATTTCCGTTGATGAGTCCCTTGTAAAATTCTCAGGCAGGCTTGGCATCAAACAGTTTATCCCCAGCAAAAGGGCCCGATATGGGGTTAAAATGTACAAACTTTGTGACCGAGCCACGGGATACATCTACTCCTTCCTGGTGTACGAAGGGAAGGACTCCCAACTGCACCCCCCTGAATGCCCAGAGTACATTGGAGCCAGCGGAAGAGTGGTCTGGCAGCTTGTCTATCCACTCCTTGGAAAGGGATACCATCTTTATGTGGATAATTTTTATACGAGCTTGCCCCTCTTCCGCAATCTTCACCGGAGAGACACCCCAGCATGTGGTACAGTGAGAGCCAATAGAAAGGGCTTCCCGCAAAAACTCGTCAATGAAAGGCTACAACGAGGGGAGACGGCATCTTTGCGGAACCAGGAGCTATTGGCTGTCAAGTGGAGGGACAAAGGAAACGTCCACATGCTGACGACAATCCATAATGACACCTACATAGAAGTCTCCAGAAGAAACGGCCCAATCCAGAAACCAGCCTGCATCTATGATTACAATTTGTTTATGGGAGAAGTGGACTTTAACGATCAGATGATTGAACCCTACCTTCCCACAAGAAAATCCCGCCACTGGTATAAAAAAGTGTCCATTTATCTTTTCAGTTTGGCCATGTATAACACTTATGTTCTAAATCTACAGAGAACCCCGTATCCTATTTGTACTACCAAGAAGAAGTTATTTCCGCCCCTTTTGTACCCTGAAGGCCCACCAGAAACTATTCGCTCTGATTGTGTGAGCAGACTCCACGAGCGCCACTTTCCTGACAAAATCCCCCCCCCGTGAAACAGGCTGCAGACGTCAGAAAAAATGCTGGGTGTGCTCCAGAGGAGGAATTAGAAGAGATACCACATTTTATTGTCCCGATTGTCCTTCCCAACCAGGCCTCTGTATAGGTGAATGCTTCCGCCGTTACCATACTTCTCTACATTATTAGGGAAGTATGGTAAACGTAATTCTCATTTCCTGTCATTTTCCTCCACACCCCTTATGCCACTGCACTGAACTGTGCATACCTCTGCCTTCTCCGGAACCGACCCTGGCCTGTTATATGACCAAGCTTTTTAACTAACGCTAAACATACCTCTGCCTTCTCCGGAACTGACCCTGGCCTGTTATACGACCACGCTTCTGCCTAACGCTAAACTGTACCTGCCTCTGCCTTCTCTGGAACTGACCATGGACTGTTTGACCACGTTTTTTGGCTGCCTCTTGGATTGATCTTTTACCCTGTTATGCTAGTGGGAACAAAAGGGGTCTCACATATGTGAGGGGCTCCAGAATAGTTTTTCTGGATGAAGAAAACAAATTTTTTAGTTTTCTTTTTCCCGAATTAGGGACTGGAGACTCAGAGGCTTCAAAGAGATTGGGCGGGAGAAGCCTCTACCCCTTTCCCCATTATTTCATAGCCTGCTACTTGGACCATGTTCCTGCTTACTACCAGGATGGACAATATTCCTGCCTGCTGCCTGGACAATTCCATTCACTGTCGCTGACCACGTCCCTGCAAGCTGCCTGGATCAGGGCTCTCCTGTGGACAATTGGACTACTAAAACCACAGGTAATTTTTTGTTTACCCCTTACTTGGTATGTACGTGCTATGTTAGAAATATGAAGGGCCTTCAAAAATGTGATAGATTGTAAGGAAATTGGATGCGCAAGTTATGTTCCTAGAACACCTGATGATGCTTCTTAGATGTTGGGCCTCTATGTGGCCAGGCTGTGTAAAAGTCTCACACATGTGGTATCGCCATACTCAGGAGGAGTAGCAGAATATATTTTGGGGTGTCATTTTTGCTATCTACATGCTATGTGTTGGAAATATCTTATAAATGGACAACGTTTTGTAAAATAAATGCATTTTCATTTTTTTTCCACATTTTCCAAAAACTTTGGGAAAAAAATAAACCATTCAAAGGACTCATTATGCCTCATAGATTATACGTTGGGGTGTTTGCTTTCCAAAATGGGGTCACTTTGTGGGCGTTTCCATTGTCCTGGTGCTCCAGGGCCTTCAAAAGTGTAATAGGTATTTGAGAGATTAGATGGGTAATTTATGCTCCTAGAACGCCTGAAGTTGCTACTTCAATGTTGAGCCTGTGTATATGGTTAGGCTGTGTAAAAGTCTCACACATGTGTTATCGCCATACTCAGGAGGAGTAGCAGAATATATTTTGGGGTGTCATTTTTGCTATGTACATGCTATGTGTTGGAAATATCTTATAAATGGACAACTTTTTGTAAAAAAAAATGCATTTTCATTTTTTTTCCACATTTTCCAAAAACTTTGGGGAAAAAATGAATCATTCAAAGGACTCATCATGCCTCATAGATTATACGTTGGGGTGTTTGCTTTCCAAAATGGGGTCACTTTGTGGGCGTTTCCATTGTCCTGGTGCTCCAGGGCCTTCAAAAGTGTAATAGGTGGTTGAGAGATTAGATGGGTAATTTATGCTCCTAGAATGCCTGAAGTTGCTACTTCAATGTTGGGCCTGTGTATGTGGCCAGGCTGTGTAAAAGTCTCACACATGTGGTATCGCCATACTCCGGAGGAGTAGCAGAATATATTTTGGGGTGTCATTTTTGCTATCTACATGCTATGTGTTGTAAATATCTTATAAATGGACAACTTTTTGTAAAAAAAATGCATTTTCATTTTTTTTCCACATTTTCCAAAAACTTTGGGAAAAAAATGAACCATTCAAAGGATTCATTATGCCTCATAGATTATACGTTGGGGTGTTTGCTTTCCAAAATGGGGTCACTTTGTGGGCGTTTCCATTGTCCTGGTGCTCCAGGGCCTTCAAAAGATGGGTAATTTATGCTCCTAGAACGCCTGAAGTTGCTACTTCAATGTTGGGTGTGTGTATGTGGCCAGGCTGTGTAAAAGTCTCACACATGTGGTATTGCCGTACTCAGGAGGAGCAGCAGAATATATTTTGGGGTTTCATGTTGAATGTACATGCTGTGTGAGAGAAATAACCTGTTATAATGACAATTTGGTGTGAAAAAAAAATTAATTTAAAAAAATCTTCATTTTGCAAAGAATTGTGGGAAAAAAATGACAAGTTCAAAAAACTAACTGTGCCATGTACTAAATACCTTGGAATGTCTACTTTCCAAAATGGGGTCATTTGGGGGGTTTTGGTACTTTACTGGCTTGTTAGGGTCTCAAGAAATGAGATAGGCTGTCAGTACATCAGGTGTGATCAAATTGATACATTTTCAGCGATTGGCACCATAGCTTGTACACCCTATAACTTTCACAGAGAATAAAAAATTTCCACTAATTTGGGTTATTTTTACTAAAGATATTTAGCAGTATACATTTTTGGCCAAATTTATGAAGAAAAATTACTTATTTACAAAAAAATTAATAGAAATGAAGAAAAAGCATTTTTTTACAAAATCTTCGGTATTTTTTCATTTATAGCACAAAAAATAAAAAACCCAGAGGCGATCAAATACCACCAAAAGAAAGCTCTATTTGTGTGAAAAAAAGGACGGAAATTTCATATGGGTACAGTGTTGCATGACTGAGTAACTGTCATTCAAATTGTGAGAGCACTGAAAGCTGAAAATTGGTCTGGTTATTAAGGGTGTTTAAGTGCCCAGTTGTCAAGTGGTTAAGGGGGCCAATCCTACCGGTCCTTAAGTGGTTAAATCAGCAGAAGCTCCGCTGACTTCCATCATCCAATCATGTGCAAGCAAAAAAGCTATTTCTTTTTTATTTCCTTGCACATGAGTGAGTATTCTTTGCAAAGTGAAGCTTCACCTCATTTACTAAGCTCTGGCGCAACTGCCCTTGCTGAATGCAACTGCACATTGAAAAGTGCACAGTCTATTTGCCTTTAATAAATCAACCCCATTGTTCTTGAAATACAGTATATATCATATACAGTAAAACCTTGGTTTGAGAGTAACTTGGTTTGAGAGCGTTTTGCAAGACAAGCAAAATGTTTAAATACATTTTGAGTTGATATACAAGCGATGCCTTGATATAAATGTAGTGTCATGTCACAACTGAGTATAAAAGAGAAGAGAGAAGTGTAGCAATATGGTTACATTTAATGAAGGTACAACATTTAGCAACATATTGCTACACTTAGAGGCGCCACTTCTCTTTTATACTCTGTAGCTCCTGCTGGATTTTGCTTCTAATCCCCTTGTGGAAGCTGCTGTTTGTGGATGGACATTTTACAGTTACACTACCTATCACATTACTATAATCTTTTTATATGGACTATAAACTGAAGAACCTATGAATAAATGGTTGTGGAACGAATCATCTGAGTTTCCATTATTTCTCATTGGGAAATTCACTTTGATATGCAAGTACCTTTGGATTACAAGCATGTTTCCGGAACGAATAATTAATTAGCAAATTGTCCAAAACGATAATAATGCCTTGTACACACGGTCGGAAATTCGGATGGAGAAGGTCCGATCGGATTATATTGTTGGAAAATCCGATCGTGTGTGAGCTCTACTGGACTTTTTCTTTATCCGATTGGATAAAGTGCCACGCATGCTAAGAGCAAATTACGAGACCAAAGCTATTGGCTACTAGCCTCAAAGTAGTCCTGTTGCAACAAACGAATGTCATCACGTTCCGAACCATCGGATTTTCCGACAACTTTATCCGACCGTGTGTTTGCAACACCAGTTTAAGACGAAATCCGTCGGAAAAAATCTGATGGATTTTGTGGTCGGAAATGTCCGACCATGTGTACAATGCATAACAGTCTCATATACCATCCAAATATTAGTGTTACAACAATCTTAAAAAAGTGCAACAAATTTCTTCCTTGTCCATAAGGAATTTACATTTTATCGCCCAATGAAAGTAGCACCGATGTGCCACCACCAAAGCTCTTCTCACCTTGTTTGATGGACTCCACTAATAATGGAGGTCCAATTCAATTATTAATATAACATTTTTTATCACAGCTCGCAAACAGGGCCGCTCTTCATACATCAGTCTTTCCAATATAGATGTCAAAAAAAGAAAGGGCAAGATAGTGCCGACATATGCGCACTGAAATATTTTGTTTCGGAATGTAATTTTCGTCCGAAAAATTAATTTATTTAGTTATTCCCGAAATTCATTTTTATTTATTTCGTTTCGTTTCATTAAAAAATGCATTCGTTTGAAAATCCGAAATAATTAAGGTCAAATCTGTCATTGAAGGCTTATGGTGTCTGTCGAATGTTCTAAGAAGATTCAATGGAGCAGCTACACTGTACGACGCCGCAATCATACATTTCCGGTCGAATGTTCCACCTACAAGCTATAGTAGAATTCTAATGTTGTATGACACTAGTAATAATTATATTTATTAATTATTCTTACTAGTCAACCGACATTAGAATTCTTCTATAGCCTATGGGCAGAGCTTTTGACCATAAATGTCCACTCGCGGCGACTGCTTCGTCGAATCTTCATGTCGAATCTTTTCTGTCTATGTCGAATAATCTTGGACTAATAGAGTTTGGTTAGGCACATTGGACTTTTTTGCTATTGTCTCTATGATGTTGAATCTTTTCTCTCTATGTCAAATCTTTTCTCTCTATGTAGAATAAGCTTGGACTAATAGAGCTAAGGTTAGGCACATTCCACCACAGGTTTGATGGACACAGATCGCTATTGTCAGCGTCATGTAGAATCTCCTATCTACATCGAACTGTTGTCACAACAAAAATTAAAATAAAGCATTTGTTTATGTCGGATCTTTCGGTTTTCGGATTCTGCACGTTCGTTATCGTTTGTTAAAACGAAAAGGAATGCACATGTCTAGTGCAGACCGCAATCCACTATTTTATTAAAAAACTTGTGAAAATACACTCGCGTGACCAAAAGGGTAAAAGGGCTTTTCCACTGAACAAAAAAACTTCAGCAAGATGGCATCCTAGCTCCACCGTAGGTAATGATGTAACCACCTACCTGATGCGTATAGCCCAATTGGCTTTCTCAATGGCTCTTTCACAAACTTCACTACTACTATATATGTCAGACTGGACAGCCTGCAGATGAAATAGCACAAATAATGTCCTATTTGCCTCTCAAAATCCACACAACTTTCTGTACAGGAATTCAATTGCTTGCCAGCCCACACGGAATCAATATTTAAATAGCACAGTATCCCTCTGCCTGAAGAGACAGGGAGAACAGTGACAATTGTGCAGTAAGATACCAATCATTTTAATAAATAAGCAGTATGGCTCACAGAAAATGATGACCCCAGCCCTAGGAAAATGTCTTAAGGACTTCCATTCTCATAGCATGTTTTATAAACCCCATTATTGGAAGTCTTTCTGCAACCATATAAAACATGAATGGTTCTATTATTTGGGCCTGTTTGAAGTTGAAAAGATTACGCAATGGCAATTATGAATATGAATGGATTAAAAATGTTTTATTTGGCTATCCAGGCCTATAAATGTTGAGGTTAAAAATCATAAAAAGATATAATTTCCCTAATAAATGAATAAAAGTCAAATATACAATGAATAGGCTGTGATTCGGTCTACACTGTGCTTGTGAAATGCCCCTGTGTGCAGAGAGGTTGGATTTTATAGGGTTTATATTGGTGACTGTGCCCTGCACATTACTCCATACTAGTGAAATTGTAGATAACAAAATCATTTTTTTGCGTGTCGGGAGAACAACAATCACACACTTACTTGATCCACTTTAAGTGACTGACTAATACTTGAACTAGAGCAATATATTGTTTCCCAGCAACAGGAAAATAGTGTGACCACACAATTTAGAGCTTTTAACGTCACTCTTCTATTTTTCCATTGAATCATGCTAATGTGGATTAGGAGCATTCGGGTGGCCATTACAAGCTTTTCAAAGGATTTATATTAGAAACCCAAAGTGGTGACATAAGACATTGCAAATTAACTGTACTATAGTATTGCACTATTAAATAGCTTGCTCATTTATGTAATGTTGGAATGCTAAAGGTTCTATAGAAAATAAAGAACACTATGTTGACGGGTCATAGCTTTTCAAATCAAATCAAGTCTTCTCATTTGGAGATATGCATTATCTAATATACACTATGGGGGTTATTTACTAAAGGAAAATCCACTTTGCACTGCAAGTGCACTTGAAAATAAAGTCGCTGTAGATCCGAGAGGGACATGCAAGGAAAATAAAAAACAGCATTTTAGCTTGCACTTGATTGGATGATAAAATCAGCAGAGCTTCCACTCATTTCAGATCTACCCCTTAGATTTAAAGCGACTGCACCTCCAAGTACACTTGCAGTGCAAAGTGGATTTGCCTTTTGTAAATAACCCCTATATCACCAAATTATCAAATATTGGTACGCCTGCCTTTACACGCACATGAACTTTAATGGCATCCCAGTCTTAGTCCATAGGGTTCAATATTGAGTTGGCCCACCCTTTGCAGCTATAACAGCTTGTGAGCACTGAACTCATTATCTCTGAAAAAGAGATGCTTGAGAGAGGATATGATTTAAATTTATAAATACCGTACTGGTGACCCCACAATAGGAATAACACTTTTTTGGGGAAGGAAGTTTAACAAGACACGTGGCCATTCATTAAAATTAGAAGAAAAGAGGTTTAACCTTAAACTACGTAGAGAGTTCAAGGATGTAGAATTCCCTTCCACAGGCTGTGGTCTCAGTGGGAAGCATCGATAGTTTCAAAAAACTATTAGATAAGCACCTGAACGACCGCAACATACAGGGATATACAATGTAATACTGACATATAATCACACACAGAGGTTGGACTTGATGGACTTCTTTGTGTCTTTTTTCAACCTCACCTACCATGTAGCTATGGTGGTTATGTACTAAAGGAAAATCAACTTTGCACTGCAAGTGCACTTGGAAGTAAAGTCGCTTTAGATCCGAAGGGGACATGCAAGGAAAATAAAAAACAGCATTTTAGATTGCACATGATTGGATGATAAAATCAGTAGGGCTTCCACTCATTTCAGATCTACCCCTTAGATTTAGAGCGACTGCACTTCCAAGTACACTTGCAGTGCAAAGTGGATTTGCCTTTCGTAAATAACCCCCTATGTATGTAACTATGCAACAGCTTCAACTCTTCTGGGAAGGCTGTCCGCAAGGTTTAGGAGTGTGTCTAGGGGAATGTTTGACCATTCTTCCAGAAGCGCATTTTTGAGGTCAGGCGCTGATGTGGAGGAGAAGTCCTGACGTCTTCACTTTAATTCATCCCAAAAGTGTTATCAGGTTGAGGACAGGTCTCTGTGCAGACCAGTCAAGTTCCTCTACTGCAAACTTGTTCATCCATGTCTTTATGAACCTTGCTATGTGCACTGATCCAAATCATTTGGTAGAGGGGGGATTATGGTGTGGGGTTGCTTTTCAGAGGTTGCGCTTGGCCCCTTAGTTACAGTGATGGGAACTCTTAAGATGTCAGCATACCAAGACATTTTGGACAATTTCATGCTCCCAACTTTGTGGAAACAGTTTGGGGATGGCCCTTTCCTGTTCCAACATGACACAAATTAAGGTACATAATGTCATGGAAGGGAGAGTTTGGAGTGGAGAAACTTGACTGGTCTGCACAGAGTCCTGACCTCCACCCGATAGAACACCTTTGGGATGAATTAGAACAGAGACTGCGAGCCAGGCCTTCTCGTTCAACATCAGTGCCCAAAGACACACTCCTAAACCTTGTGGACAGTCTTCCCAGAAGACTTGAAACTGTTATAGATGCAAAGGGTGGGCCCACTCAATATTGAACCCAACCGACTAACAGACAGAGTTCATGTGCTTGTAAAGGCATGTGTCCCAATACTTTTGATAATATAGTGTATATGTTAAATAAAAAACTTCAGTGAGCACAGATTCTCTTCTTTTAAGTTGTAACTCTGACCAGCACTACACAGTCCTCACAAAGAAAACCTCCGGCCAGCAACTCTTTCCAGGTATGTATGGCCATCGCAGAGAAATTAATGAAGCTGTGATATGCAGCTTCAGCATGGAAAGATGCCAGCTAAAATGTACACACACACACAAATTAATGATTTTTCAATTAAAGAGAGGGAATCTGAAGGCAAAGAGCTTTTGTTGTGATCTTTCATTAGATCAACCATAATACTCTGTAACTCCCAGGTCATGGGTGCACCCAATATAAACCTTTTCACTTGCAAACTGCTTTTTTTTGCACATAATAAAATGCATTTTGATTATTAAAGAAAACCTAAAACCCTGAAACATTATGCATTTTGCAAGGTAATTGCAATTTTTTATGTCAGAAAAGATTTACAAATTTTTTTATCAGATCTATATTTTCAGTAAAAAAAAAAAAAAAGCTCAAATGATTTTTTGGGCACAAAGGGCAATATAATAATTTTTGTAAAATAAAATAAATAAACCACAAGGTTGTGTTGTATAAATAGATGCTGTAGACACCCTGTCCTAAATATTGCCAGACAGTAAATATAGCTTTGCTGGGTTGTAGGTAACCTGGCTAATTTGTAGTCTTTGTGATCAATCGGGTTTCCCCCTAAGTTCAGTGTAGCTGTAGTTCTTCTCTTTTGTCAGTAGGTGGCACTGGTACCTTTAGCATTAGTATGATGAGCTTCAGGAAAATTATGCATACTTCTCTTATCCAACCAGTAGGAGATTCCTGGCCACTGGTGCATGCCAGGAGAGTGTATAAATGTTCAGGAAGGTCAGGTGATCAGGGTACTCCTACCCAGCCCTTGGTCTGGTGTGCATGTGTAAGGAACTGCTGTGCTGGGTAGGCCTAAAGCTTAATCTTAGCCAAGTGCTCTAGGCTCTGAAATTGAGGGCTTGACTGCGCGCAGGAATGAAAGGATGGAGACTTGAGATAAAGTACCAGAAGTCACTCTGTCATAACCTGGGAAACTGAGGAGGGCCTGGGAAACCATCAAGATGGCCTCATCCAGACATGTCCTGTACATTACTGTGAGTTGTTGTTGCTATAGGAAGCAGCTGTTGCTACTAGGGTACAGAACGCTGGGTACAGCTTAAAGGCTTTTCTCTGTTCTGTTGTCAACCTTTCTGCTTGTCTACTTGTTCTAGGGTGTCCTGTGCCCTACCCCTCTCTCCTTGAATTTTTATTGTGTGAGCGATAAACTCACGTTTGTTCAGCATTAAAAGTGACTGGCGCCATTTTTCTACACTGTTCACAATTCAACATACCTAGCAACCTGCACCCTGAGGTAAAATGTCAGCCCTCCCTGATGCTGGGGATCAGGGGAGCACTACAATGCAAAATATGTCAAAGTTGCATGTGAAAAACACCCCCAAGCATGTAGAAGTGTTTGGGCAGCTTCACAGTCACCAAAATCACTTCTACTACAAAGTCGTCAGCCTGTAGTAAAAAAAGCTAAGGAAAACGTATGGCTGCTATACGATCCAGGAGTTTATTTACAAGTGTTATAAGTGTTATAGCAGTCAGGGCAGAAACTAGGGGGGGGGGGTGCAGAGGGGGCATATGCCCCCCAGAGTTATGGGACCTTCTGCCACTCTTATGTGAGATCCTTAGCCAACTGGTTGGGGGTTGAGGACATGTATTCCTACATTTAAAGTTACATTGTGTTTACGCTTTTCATTTAACCCCTTTTCTTCTTACAGGGCTTTCCAGTCCAATAAATGCCACTGAAATGTTCACAAGTGTTTTGTGGTGGCATTCAGGTACTTGTAGGGGTGGCTCATCACTGCTGTAAGGCAGAGGAACCCAAAAAATCTTAAGTTCTTTTGGGGAGGTGTTGCATAAAACAAAGGCTATAAAAAAAATTATTTTGGCAAAGTAACAGTATGGATGGTGATCACTTAAATTGTGAGCTTAAAACGTCCTTGGTCTTTATAATTAAAACATTCAAATATCAGTTAACTACGACACTAAAGCAAACACTAATGCCCCATACACACGGTCGGAAATTCCGATGGAAAAAGTCAGATCGCATTATGTTGTTGGAAAATCTGATCGTGTGTGGGCTCTATCTGACTTTTTCTGTCAGAATTTCCAACTAAAGTTGGATCTAAAATTTTCTGATCAGACTTTTTCCGATCGTGTGTAGAGAATTCCGCCGACGCACAAAGTGCCACGCATGCTCAGAAAAAATTTGGAGATGAAAGCTATTGGCTACTGGCTTCTACGTAGTCCCGTCGTACGTTAAGAATGTCACCTCAGTCCGAATGATCGGATTTTCTGACAACTTTGTGCGACTGTGTGTATGCAACACAAGTTTCGGCCAAAATCCGTCAGAAAAAAATCAGACGGATTTTGTGGTCGGAATGTCCGACCGTGTGTACAAGGCATTAAAACTACTCCTTTGCTTGGTAAACACTGTTTAATTTATATTTAAATGGTTAATCTAAATAACTGACAAACCAAACTACAAACATGTTCTTTATTTTCTTGCTAGAACTGAAGTCAGTTTAATGTAAATGTGTCTGCAATTAAAAAGCCTTTTAACCTTTTAGTCCATTTAGCTGTCAGATACATCAATGCCTGTTTCTCTGCTTCTTAAACTGATAGTGGCATTAATATGGAACTCGAACATGATAATAATTGATCTTGCACATCGTGCTTGTCCTTGCCTGTAGCAATATTGACATGGGATAAAGTGGAGTGTTCTTTTGGGTTTATTTTTTCCTGTATATTGATAACTTTTTACTTTTCAGAATAATATATGGGTAATGTGTTAAATTTATTTGTGAGAAAAGACTGTTCATACAGTTTTCCTATAAGAAGGGATTATGCAAACATTAATCAACCTCTTTCTAGCCTTTATTCTTTGTCTGTGGAGGAAAACAAAGTTTTGCAACCTGTATGTACCAGATTATATCACACTTAAAATTTTTCAATAAAAATGATTGGAAAAGAGAAAAGACAAGGTGATGGGTGAGAAAAAGATCATTAAGGTGGCATCTCATTTTAAAATATTCAGAAAGAAAGCACAGGAGGCTAGAACAGATATCTACAGAAACTGGGAACTCCACAAGAGTCAGTTATCTTAACTAGTAACATCGAGAGTTATTTATGGAAGGTTTAAAGCAGGGGTGCCCAACCTTTTAAAGAGCGAGTGCCACTTAAGTGACTTAGTAACCAGTTGCGGGCCACAATGAGTGGAGCGGGTGGATGACAGGTCCATGTCCACTCTACATATGCAGAGCGGACATGGACATGGCTCGCTGTACTCTATGGGTCCTCCGATCTGATCTGCCATGATGGAATGGGACGGATCCCCCTTCTGTTTTCTTTAGTGGATCGGATTGGAGGTAGGTGGGTGTATACAGCCAGAAGTGCATTTTGTTTACATCTGTGGCTCAATAGAGGTGAAAAGTGGGTTCGATTGGGTCGGACCATTCATGCCAAAGGGGCCTAATGCTGCTTTCACACTGACGCACTGTGGATTGCCTGCACTGCATGTTCTGCGCTGCACCTGCGGATCAGTTTGAAAGCAGCCCAGTAACCACTGCAGAAGAGATATGCCCATATATACACTGTGATTTCTACTAATAAACTTACCTTTAAGAATAGTCTTCCATTCAGGTATCGCCGGCTGTTGCTGTCCCAGGCAGAGTGCATTTGGTATCACTCCGTCTGTGACAGGAGACAGAGCTATACAGGAAGCATTGATTTATGCAGCTTTGTAGCCACTTGCTTTCTCTAACGCCAACTTCATTAACAACACTAATGCTCTGGGATGGCGGGTCGGCAATCCACAATCTGGGCTTGCCAACCCACCATTTCAGAGCAGGAGGTCGCGGGCCACATCAAATGGCTCTGCGGGCCACATGTGGCCCCCGGGCCACTGGTTGGGCTCCCCTGGTTTAAAGGGTTTCTGAGAGAAAATGGTAAGTTCAGATACTGCACACATATAATGAAGTGCTGTAGTACATATTTTTTTAACTGGAAGCCATAGACTTCTAAGACTACTTTAAGAAAGATATTGGGGTACTATAACAAGCCAAGCCTCACAGCTCCAACTGCAAGCCACAGGGAGTCCTATTTTCCTTCATTTTATTCAAACAGAAGAGTGCAATCTGGCTAATTCCCAAAGTGATTTTAACCAGCCAATATGTAGTCACCCTTACATGTTGCTCTGATATGTCAATGTAATGTTAGCAGTTTAGCACAACAAATATACCCACCCACCAACAGAACAACAGAAAGTAATATACTGTACATATATTCATATTTTACAGTTTCTACTATTCAGAACCAGATTTCAGTCCCTTTTTTTTATTGCAGAGCCCCCAGTGTACACAAATCATGGTGGCTGCACACCTCTATGTCCCTTATATTCTTCTAATGAAAATGTAAAAAATGATGAAATATATCATTCTCCTGCCCTCTCTGCGAGATCAATGTCCTTTGCAAGAAATGTTGTGAGGAAGTCGAGACCATGCACCTTGAAAATACACAGTTATTATTTTCTCCATTCAACCAGCAGGCTTGTAAGGGTAGGCAGGGGGTTGATTGTCATGTCCTCCATGTTTCTCTCCTTGCTGAGTGCCAAGCAAGGGTCACATGAGGGGCCTACCCGAGGGTGGGTTCTTCTGGGCTATGCTAGGCACTTTAGTTAGGGTCACTGCCTCACACATGGGGTACCTTTACTTGAACAACCGAATAAACTCTAATAAACGCTGTCAATGTAATATACATCACCACGGTCACTTTTGGAGGGACATGCAGAGCCCTTGCCCTCTCCACCTGTCCAGCATATCACCTCTACTGCACTCCCAGTAATGGTAGCCTAGTGCCGATTACATGCATGCACTTCACTTGACTGTTCCCCCTGTGTACCTGTGCACAGGATGAGGCTCTTGGGGGTGCAGACCTGCTCCTGTTGCTATGGGAGACAGATCACTGCCAAAGGAGTGCCAGTAACATCTCCCTCACTGCAAGAGGCTATCCCACCTGTTACATGTACACGCTTAATGACAGGCTGCTAGAGAAACCTTTACTACCCTTGGTAACCACTGTATTCGCACACTGTATGAACTCTTGTACCGTTATCTTCATATTCCAATGAGTTTAGTAACCCGAGCTGTAACTACATGTGCCATTTCCAGAAAAACAGCAATGACAGGAACCGGTGCAACCAGAAATGTGTGGACTGCGATAGGGAAGACCAAAGGCGTGTCAATTAATAATAATATGATTTATTATTAGGATAAGTAGTACACAAAAGTAAACGCATCTCTGATGTGACAAACAATAAAATAAACCAACAATCAACCACGGTGACACACAACAAATACCTACCCAAACCAAATGTATATACACATTTAAGATACAATCATAATCGAAAACAAGCCAATGTAGACCACGGGAGATCAAACAGATTGGGCTAGGAACAAGACAGGACAGGGAGAAGGTAACAGGAGATGGGGAGAGAAGGTGGAAGGGATCAGGCTGCAGGGTAGGGGTCCAGCAACAGGTACAGGGTTCAGAATCACCGGATACAGGATTACGGAAGCAAGGTTCAGAATACAGAAGCACAGGTTAACGAAAACAGGTCAGGGTGCAAGGAACAATACCAAGGCAATGTGTGCAGCATCTGCTGGGTATATATACACCTATTGCAAACAGTCTCAGGTGATGCCTGTCTCAGGAGATGATGTTGGCTCCAGACTCCCGGGAGACACCCGCAGGTGGACACTGTAACTGCGGCCCATAGGTCTGGGGTAGACCATGCCATCAGCAGGTGAAACCTTTCATGACAGTGCCCCCCCTCAAAGGAGCGACCTCCGGATGCTCCAACTTGTCGTAGCTGTAAAAAGTCCATGCTATCAAGCTGATGTTTGGTTAAAGGATCATCAGAGGCGGGCTGGAATGCAGGCATTGGATTATCAGGCTGGGTGATGGGCAGAGGAACATCAAGCTGGGCAGCAGGCAGAGGCACATCAATCTGGTCAGCAGGTAGAGGCACATCAAGCTGGGCAGCGGGTAGATGCACATCAAGCTGGGCAGCGGGCAGAGGCACATCAAGTTGTGTAGCGGGTAGAGGCACATCAATTTGGGCAGCAGGTAGAGGCAGATCAAGCTGGGTAGTGGACAGAGGCAGATCAAGCTGGGCAGCAGGCAAAGGCACATCAAGCTGGGCAGCAGGTAGAGGTACATCAAGCTGGAAAGCGGGCAGAGGCACAGCAGGCTGGGCAACAGGCACAGAATCAACAGGTTGAGCATTAGGGACCAGGTCATCAGGAACTGTATCTTCAGGCTGGGTAGCAGAAACTGTATCATCAAGCTGGGCATCGGCACTGAATCATCAGACTGGACAGCAGGCAGAGGCACTGGAACATCAGGCCAGACAGCGGGCACTGGAAAACCAGGCCAGACAGTGAGCACTGGAAAATCAGGCCAGAGAGAGGGCACTGGCACATCAGGCCGGACAGCAGGCACTGAAAAATCAGGCTGGGCATCAGAAACTGGATCATCAAGCTGGACATTGGGCATCGGATCATCAGACTGGAATGCAGGCACTGGTGCAACAGGCTGGACAGTGGCAGGGGCAAGCTGGGCATCAGAAACTGATTTAACAAGCACTGCGTCAGCAGGCTGGGTACCAGGCACAGGCTCAGTAGGCTGGGTAACAGGCATCGGCTCAGTAGGCTGAGTAACGGGCACGGGTTCTGCAGGCTGAGTAACGGGCAACAGCTCAGCAGACTGGGTAATTGGCGTCAGCTCAGCAGGCTGGGAAATGGACACTGACACATCAGGCTGGACCGTGGGCACCAGAACATCAAGCTGGACCATGGGCACTGGAACATCAGGCTGGACCGTAGGCACTGCAAACATCAGGTTGGACAGCAAACACTGGAGCATCAGGCTGGACAGCAAGCAGAGGATTGGCAGAGTTAGGTGGGTCATCAGGTTCAGGACCATCGGAGCCTAGCCTAACCCCATTGGCAATCATGGATTCAGGCTGGAGCAGATCGGATGTTGTGGAAGCAGGCTGGAACAGATGAGCTGGTGTGGAAGCAGGCTGGAGCAGATAGGGCTGGTGTGGAGGCAGGCTGTAACAGATCACCTGATGTGCAAGCAGGCTGGAGCAGATCGGCTGTTGTGGAGGCAGGCTGGAACAGATCGGCTGGGGTAGAAGCAGGCTGGAGCAGATCGGCTGGTGTGGTGGCAGGCTGGAGCAGATTGGCTGGTGTGGAAGCAGGCTGGAACAGATCGGCTGGTGTGGATGCAGGCGGGAGTAGATCGGTTGGTGTGGAAGCAGGCTGGACAGATTGGCTGGTGTGAAGGCAGGCTAGAGCAGATCAGCTGATGTGGAGGTAAGCTGGAGCAGATTGGTTGGTGTGGAGGCAGGCTGGAGCAGATCGGCAGGTGTGGAAGCAGGTTGGAGCAGATCGGCTGGTGTGGAAGCAGGCTGGAACAGATCGACTGGTGTGGAGGCAGGATTGGATAATGGCAGGATTGTATGGGTTGGGAAAAACTTCAGTTTATTTTTGGGCTTAGCCACTGAAGTTTTGTAAATGGGGGTTGCAGCTGATGGAAGAGAAAAGTTTGAGTATGGTAAAAAAAAGAGGGAGCAGTTACTAAGGGGGATCTTTGCGGAATTGTTGCAGGCAGAAGAGAGGAGGCAAGGAAAGGTGCAGCAAGTGGAAACAGGACACTGATATTTAGCAGGGTTTATTGGGCTACAACTGTGGTTGCTGTGGGTGATGGAGAGAGAGACGTTTCAGAAGGCAGGTGTCTGGCAGCAGGAATGGGTTGTTGCCAGCCGACAGGGGCAGGGTGCAATAAATCTGACCATGCCTGTAGTAAAGGCCGAACAAAATTTGGTTTACATGCCGCCTGTTTCACAAGAGAATGCACCGCGTTACTGCACTCCACTGCTGGAACAGGCCGAATAGTTCTCAAGGAAATAAGCTGAGTCATCCTCCAATAATCACACCAGAGATTCTACCTGAGCCATACTGAAGAGGGGGGAGAAAAATCATCACATCCTTTAGGAGTACTGGACAAAGCTAACGCTGCATACACCTGAATAAAAGCCTGAACATCTCCAAACAACATACTGCCCTGATCAACTAGGGAATGAGCCAGTTGGATACATTCTCGTAACTGGTCACTGGTCCACTCCTTCAATATCTGGAGGCAGTATTCACCATCCTATGTAACCAGCAAAGAATAATAAACAACTTCCTCTGGATGCATTTTCCCTCAGAATGACAGAACCAAGATGGCTTCTCTAAGCAGCCACTTCTGGTCAGGACTGGCCTTGATATTATGTCAGTAACCAGTGAGACCAGAAATGTGTGGACTGCGATAGGGAAGACCAAACATGTAAAGTAATAATAATATGATTTATTACAAGGATAAATAATACACAAAAGTAAACGCACCTCTGATATGACAAACAATAAAATAAACCAGCAATCAACCACGGTGACACACAACAAATAACTACCCAATAACTACCCAAACCAAATGTATATACACGTGTAAGATACAATCATAATCGTAAACAAACCATGGTAGGTCACAGGAGATGAAGCAGATGGGGCTAGGAATGAGACAGGACAGAGAGAAGGTAACAGGAGACAGTTTAACGAACACAGGTCAGGGCACAAGGAACAAAACCAAGGCAATGTATGCAGCATCTGCTGGGTGTATATATACACCTCCTGCAATCAGTCTCAGGTGACACCTGACTGTAGGACAGGGATATGCAATTAGTGGACCTCCAGCTGTTGCAGAACTACAAGTCCCAAGACTGACAGCCACAAGCATGACACCCAGAGGCATGATGGGACTTGTAGTTTTACAACAGCTGCAGGTCCGCTAATTGCATATCCCCTGCTGTAGGAGATGTCAGCTCCAGACTGCCGGGAGACACCCGCTGGTGGACACTGAAAACTGCGGCCCATAGGTCTGGGAGAGACAGTGCCATCAGCAGGTGAAACCTTTCATGACAAGCAGTATGCAAACCCCTAGGTTTCCCCCGGGTCCCCCCCCCCACTCACCCCTGGGCTGGACCCCATGTTCCTTTTAAATCACATGGAACTAGTGGTTTGGACCCAGTGAAGCCCACCAAAAGAAAACCTAAGAACACAATTAACTCTCAACTTCCCAGCTAGGGCAGAGTTACAGGCCCAATGTAAAAAAACAAACAAAAAGAAAACATTCCTCTGCAACAGACCCAACATAGACAGGTCCTTTTGGAGGGGACTAGGGGCTAGCCTTCTGCCCACTAGAGGAGACCAGGGATTTTGTCTGCTTCTCCCAGCCAGAGCATTGAAAAGAGCTTAGTTCAGCCTCTGATCCCATGGAGAGATTATTCTCTAATGATGTACAACAACATGATGAACACTGAGAGCGAGGCTCAGATTCATTCTCTTAATAAAGACAATAAAGCTTCCCTTCTGGAGTGGATGGAAAGGTGTAATATTAATATTATACAGGTTAATGGTCAGAGGGAATGTGGTGGCCCTCCTGCAAATGAGATAGGAGAATCTGCTCCACTTGGGACAGAAAAATGTATCAACAACATCCCTCAGAAATCTATGAAGATAAATAATTAATTTCACTTTTTCAGACTGCTGGAAAATTGTATGAGTTTTGTCTTATGATGACTTTTGTAGTGGGCAGATTACAGAAGTGAAAGCCAAACACCTGACAGACAGCATGTGTAATGTACTTTGTGTATTTGTGGGAATGTTTTATGTTACAACCTAAATATAAGTGTAGCATGAAAAGTGCCTTTAATGCCCTTGCATGGTGCCTTGGTTTTCTGCTACAGACATCAAAGTTGCAATGCAAATGTCAACATTTTATAATGCTGAAATTTGCAGATGGCTGGGTACGTCACTAGCCTCCGTGTGAACATAATCTGGCACAGTGATTTATTATTTAAGTGTAAAGCACTGAATTATGGTGGCCTAAAGAAAGTGAACCTTATACACAAATTTTAAGCCTCATGGGTACCATGCAGGAGAATGAAATATACCGTTTGCTGCTGCATTGCACTTGTGACGGGTTTGCTTTAAAGATGTTTCTCTGCTTTCGAGATGAAAGAATCAATGAAATATGCGTAACAGATGTGCCATTAATCTAAAATTAAAAAAACAATACAGCCTTGATTTGAGCTTAAAGCAACCCTGTCAGAAGACATAAGTGTTAAAAACTGCAGTTCCTTGTAAAAGAAGAGCATGTATACTCACCTTTCCTAGTGCCCGAGCAGAGGAACGTTGCTCTATTTAGTAAATATAGTATCTTGAAGTCTATGGGGAAATCTTCTGGGTGTGTTGATCTCCTGGCTCCCCCACAACTCTAACTGGTTCTTCCTGCTGACATTTACATAATACAGGATGCATTAGTGAAGTGGCGTTCAAGAGGAGAAACTAGGTGATCAAAACTCCTGAAAGTGGTGTGGAATTGCCAGTGGACTGTGGGGGATAATGTATACCGAACACACCAGCTTTCAGCAGCACGGGCACTGGGAAAAGTGATTACTCACACTCTTCTTTTACAAGTGATGTAGTTTTAATATTTATATTTCTTTACAGGGTTATTTTCACTGTTAAGACCCCTTTCACCCCAAGCCGCCACCGGCGTCAGCGGTAAAGCGCCGCTATTTTTAGAGCCGCTTTACCGTCGTATTAGCGGCACTATTCGTCCGATAGCGGGATGGGTTTAACCCCCCCGCTAGCAGCCGAAAAAGAGTTAAATCCGTCCGGCGTTTTGCCGGCGGTATCGCAGCACTGCCCTATTGATTTCAATGGGGAGCATCGGTGGAGGAGCAGTGAGTTCACCGCTCCTTCATCGCTCCAAAGAAGCTGCTGGCAGGACTTTTTCTGATGCCCTGCCAGCGCACCACTCCAGTGTGAAAGCCCTCAGGCTTTCACACTGGAGTGAATTGAACAGCTGTTTTAGGGCATTTTGCAGGTGCTATTTTTAACGCTATAGCACCTGCAAAACGCTTGAGTGTGAAAGGGGTCTAACTGTAAATCTAAACATATACTGTACCTATCTAGAAAAAAAGTTAGTTGGTCTATTCTACACCAGTCTTGCTCAACCTGCTTACTTCAGAAGAACCCTTGAAATAAAATTATTATAAACACAGCTTATGGTACATTAGCATGATCAGTAAGTTGTAGATATAAAAATATTTTTATCGCCCATCAGAAAAGCATTGACCCTTACATTGGTAATCAATTTTTTGCTCCATTACATTGGTGGTTAATGAAGAAGTCACCCTATATATTGGTAGTCAATGTAGTACTCTATTACATAGGTGGTCATTGGAGTGAACCTTTAAGATAGTAATCAACATATCAATCCTTTAAATTGGTGATCATTGGAGCAAGTCCAACTTACACTTACATAGGTCAGTGGGAGAAGTGCCCCTAAGATAAGAGGTTAGAGGGAGAATGACCGTCTTATAATGGTGGTCAAGGCCATGCTGCCTGTTTTCACATGGACTTCAGCTTCTATAGGAGCAGTATGAACAGCAAGCTTTATAAAGCAATTGCAGAGCTTTCTGCAAGCTTTGTTGCAGCTTTTAAAGTATGCTTCAGCTCCTGTTTATAAATGTTGAACACATATCCTATTGAGAGTGCTGACTGTCACTTTAAACAAGCTGCTAGCAGGCTTCAACACTACTTGTAGCTTATTAAAAGCCTGCTAGCAGTTTGTTTAAAGTGACAATCAGTGCACCCTTTAGGATCGGTTTTCAACATTTACAAATTAGAGCTGAAGGACACTTTAAAAGCTTCAACAAAACTTACTAAAAGCTCTGCAAATGCTTTGCAAAAGTTTGCTGTTCACACTGCTCTTGTACAAGCTGAACCCCGTGTAAAACAGGCTATACATTAATGATCAGGGAGAAGCTCAATCCGTCACTGACCACTGCTTAAGAACCCATAGCAAGCGTTACTGAAACCTGGAGTTCCAGAGAACCCCAAATGATGAAGGAAGGTCTACATTAAAAAAAAAAGCCTTAGGCCGCGTACACACGCGGGGACTGTTCGTCCAACTTTGTCCGCTGAACAGTGTTTCGGCGGACAGTCCGCCCGTGTGTGGGCTTTCAGCGGACAGTTTCAGCGAACAGTCTGCTGAACAAAGTTTTTCGGAAATTCTGAAAAACTGTCCGCTGAAACTTGGTTTCAGCGAACAGTCCCCTCGTGTGTAGGCTTGTTCGTCAAACTAAGTTCCGCGCATGCTCAGAAAGGATTTACACGCTGAAAGTTGTAATGCAGTGTATAGGACGTCGTATTTTCCGTCCCGTCGTACGTGCCGTTCACGTCATCGCGCACGGTTTCAGCAAACTGTTCGTTCGTCGTGTGTGGGCAAGTCCGTCCATGCTAATTTTGAGCGGACTGTTTGCTGAAACTGTTTGACGGACAAAGTTGGGCGAACAGTCCCCGCGTGTGTACGCGGCCTTAGTGTCAAAAAACTCAAGAAAGAAGGCAGCCCATCTGAACCTTGTTGAGATATTCAGATGTCATCAGGCTTTTTAGTCTCTCTCAGCTCATCACTGAACTTCTCTGACTAAACCCTAACAAAATGAAATTTTAGAGATGAACTCTGGGAAATTTAGAAAATTACTGACAGTTGCCAATTTTTTAGCCACCTTCGGCCAACCAGGTACAGGCCCACTTTACATACTATCACACGTATACTCAGGTATGTTGAGAACTCAAGGATGCTTTAAGGCAGGAGCAAAATTTTTCCTCTTTACTTTACTTTAAAATGGTACACTTCCAAACAGTAGCAACAGAGTAAAGCATTTTGAAACTACTTCATAGTCCATGAAGCCATATTCACTGGAAGAGTGGAATAATACAGAATAACTACTCCCATCAGTCAGAGGTTAGCTTCATGTGCTTAGAAGCTCATAATAACGGAAGCCCATGGGAGAGAACCGGGAATGCAGTTCCACTACCTCACTGCTTCATGTTGCCTGTCTGGTCTGTCGGTCACCAGCCGACCACTTCCTAAATTACAAACCCTATATATCTAGGGAGTCAACCAGAAGTGGCAGAGATAAAATGTCCTTCCTGCAAGGAGGGGCGCACATCAAGGAAAATAAGTTAACCCCATCCTGCAAGCTTTACTTTGAGCCAACTTTTCTTCTGCAGATAAAGACATTGCTAGGGACTTTTCTACTGCCCCCAAATAATTGTATAATTATTTAAATGTTTTTAAATTTTATATCAAGTGCAAAATATGAGGATGAATGCATATGATCTACATGTGTACATCATCATATATTAAACATAATAATATAGTTGGGATGACCCAATTCAGCTTAATATCCTTTTAATGCATTTAAAGTTAATGATTTAACTTGCACTCCTTTTAAATGTCCCTCAAGCCAACATCTTTCTGGAGAAAAAACATGAGTTTTTTTCTACAAATTGCAATGTGGAACATTTCAACACATTAAGTACAAAGTCAAAACCACATTAAAGGACTGGTATAATTATTTAATAAAAACAAAACTATATTCTAATACATTTGTATGGCCTGTTGCAGATAGCTTATCTACCCTGATATAATATGACAGGTGTTACAGGTGTGCAGCAGCCATACTGATTATACGTATGGGCCAGTTCACACCAGATGCAGTTCCATGCGGTTCCGTACAGTTCTGTTTTTTCTGCACCAATACAGTTGTGCACCAGAAACTGACCGGAAACTGACTGCATGGTGTGAACTAGAGCCATTGGAATACATGGAAAACACTGTGCATGCATTTTTAGGGCCAGTTCACACCAAATGCAGTTCCACGCAGTTCCATTTTTTCTGTACCAATACACTCAGTTCCAGTCAGTTTCCGGTCAGTTTCTGCACCAAAAACCAACCAGAAACTGACTGCATGGTGTGAACTAGAGCCATTGGAATACATGGAAAACGCTGTGCATGCAGTTTTAGTGCAGAAAAAAAGCGCGCGGAACTGCGTCTGGTGTGAACTGGCCCTTAAAGCAGAAAAAAAGCACACGGAACTAAACGGAACTGCATCTGGTGTGACCAAGCCTCTTTTTTACACTTGTTGTTTACAAGTTAAAATCATTTATTTTTGCTAGAAAATTACTTAGAACACCCAAACAGTATACATATTTTTTTCTAACACCCTAAGGAATAAAATGGCGGTCCTTGCAATACTTTCTGTCTTACAAAGCACACTTTTTCTTGGAAAAAATACACTTTTTGAATTAAAAAATAAGACAACAGTAAAGTTAGCCCAATGTTTTTTATATTGTGAAAGATAATGTTACGCTGAGTAAATTGATACCCAACATGTCACGCTTTAAAATTTCACCCACTCGTGGAATGGCGACAAACTTTTACCCTTAAAAATGTTTAAACATTTCTACAGGTTACCAGTTTTAAGTTACAGAGGAGTTCTAGGGCTAGAATTATTTCTCTCACTGTGATAACTCACATGTGTGGTTTGAACACTGTTTTCATATGCGGGCGCTACTCACGTATGCGTTCGGTTCTGCGTTCAAGCTCATTGGGATGGGACGATTTAAAAATGTTTTTTTCTTATTTATTTTACTTTAACACTTTAAAAAAAAAAAAAATTGGGTCACTTTTATTCCTATTACAAGGAATGTAAACATTCCTTGTAATAGAAAAAAAAAACATAACAGGACCTCTTAAATATGAGATCTGGGGTCAAAAAGACCTCAAATCTTATATTTACACTAAAATGCAATAAAAAAAAGTAATTTGAAAAAAATTAAATAAAAAATAAATTCTCCTTTAAGAGCTATGGGCAGAAGTGACGTTTGACGCCGCTTTCGCCCTCTCATGCATGGAGCCGAGCAGGGGCCATCTTCCCCTCAGTCGGCAGACAGGCATCCATGGGAGAGGACGCGATTGTCTCCGCCATTACCGGCAGGTCCGGTAAGCGGTGGAGATGGTAGAGAGTGCAGCGGGAGGGGGGCACCTCTCCCGCCGGCGATAAAAGTGATCTTGCGGCGAATCCGCTGCAGGGACCACTTTTATCTCAAAGAGAAACGCACAACGTTAGCGAAAATACCGGGGTTTCAGCAGCATTAGCGTCAAAGTACTAACGTACGGGTATGTCGTTTTGCGTGAAGTGGTACTACATTTACACTCTACCCTACATATTTATATCTCCATTCAAAAGAAAAAGCTGCGCTGAAAAATCATAAGTGTACGTGATATACTATACACTTATATAACAATAAGTGCTACAAATTGCAGTATGAATAAACACTGCTACCGTGCAAAAATGTTGCTCAATCCAAATCGCATTTGTGTAATTTTTTCAATAACCCACGTGAAATGAACCGTGTAAATAAATCAAAAAAAAAATTCAAAATAAAAGTGAATAACAAGTGCACATAGTCCACAATTTAATGGAAAGTCCACAATTGGAGTAAAATAAATGTAAAGATAGATCTTCAATCTTCTCAAGTGACACTGCACACAACACCCTTAAGAAGTGACAGAATACACCAAGGGGAAGATCCTCCACCAATAAATCTACTGCAGCTTAGCAGATAGCTAGATCTCTTTTTAGGGAGATCCAAAGTGCCTATGGCTTATCCCCCAGCCTGGGTCTTTGTGCTGGATTGCATACGACGGTCCACTTGGATCCAAATACCTCCTGCTTTAGTCTCTCCTCCCAGCCACATTAGTATATGATCATTTGAGCAGATAAAAACAGAAAAGATCCCATAGCATAACTCCGCAAATAATTTTATTAAAGCACATATGCGTCAATTATGCACTTACAGTTAAGCTGTATAAAAAAGCGTGATCCAAATAACGAGCCAGCCGGCTCTCTCTCACTGCCTGTCGCTTCCTGGACAGACGGGCAATGGTGGTGACGTCAGCACACCACTGAACCCTACGTTGTTTCGTCAAAGGTGACTTCTTCCTGGGGCCCCGGGGCCTGCAGAAAATGTTGTTTGTTTCATCAGGCTGATTGCAGGTGGATTCTGAATGGGAGGGTCTTGTTCACTATAATCACCTGGTGCAAGCTCAGGTTCTGCATTCCTTTAAAAGTATTAAGTATTACCCTTAGGGAGCATCTCACCCATAATAACATTTCTACAGGATTTGCCCAAAAAAATTTGAGTAGAAAATTTGATTTCTGGGGGGCATTCTGTACATCAGTGGTATAAAGAAGGCTTCCAGGTTGCTATATTGCATTGATAGAAAATGACAGCAGGGGCATATTGAAAAAGAATAATAGTTTTTAATAACATGAAATTACAATATGGTTTGTGTAGCAATTATGCTTTATTATTGTTTATTTTTTTTTGCTATAATTTTTCTTTTAACATCCGAATGCCTAAATAGGGAGATATAGAAAAATAATACCACACAAAACACATCTTACTTCCTTCACTCAGGTTTTCAAATCAAGAGTTTTTCATGAAATTTTATGAATGTAACCTTATAGACCCTACCTGACTCAATAACAGAAATGAGGCTCTCGTGGGTGGAAGTGGGCGGTGGAGCTACAACTTCGATCTCCAGAACTTGAGTGTATTTAAAGACATTTTTTTCAATTCTGGATAGCATACAGAAGGATCAGCAAATCCATGGGTCTTTTGAGTTCTCACTACAAGACTAAATAGAAAAGTAAGAGACTTGTTGCGATGACAATTGTCTAAAAGATGATTTATCTCACTTTGGATATATTTTCTATAGAACAGGAAGTGAAGAAAAATCTCCCAACTAGAACAAAGATGTGAAAAAAAACAAGAATTTTAAGCCCCAGTGTATGCTGGGTTGGTGATGTCATATGGGGCATTGCCAGCAAGTCACAATGTGTCTCCGCCCCCTATCTATTTAAGAACTGTCAGATGGCAGAACAGGCAGTCGACGATTAGCCTTCATAACGGACGGAGCTTTTTTTTTCAGGTCCAGCGGGCATGGGAATTGACCATGGTTACACATGGGGGACATTGTTTTTTATTTTTGATAAAGGAATTGTCAAAAAGTGTTTGTGTGTTTTAATTTTTTTTTTTTACTTTTTTTTGGTGAATGAGTAGGGTTACAAATGTACCCCATACTCATTCACATTGGGACGGGGTCTAGGGGCCCCCTTGGTAAAGGAGGCTTTCAGATCCTGATAAGCCCCCTGCCTGCAGACCCCACCAATCTCTGTCCAGGGTTGTGGGGAAGATGCCCTTGTCCCCATCAATATGGGGTGCACGCTCTATTTTCCTTAAATGTTATATTTTCTATAGAATTTTCTATAGAATAAGAAGTGAGGAAAAATCTTCCCACTAACGTTAGTGCAAAGCCACAACACCAGCATTGGCTGATGTGAAATAGAGCATGGAATGAGACTATTTCCTATGATCTGCACAAAATAAACTGCTTTAAGAACATTACGACCACTGCTTATTAAGTGTCTTTATTCAAAGTACCAGTGCAGAATATACAAAGACTAATTCTATTGTTGTGTACTATTATTACTACTACTATTTATTCTGCTAGGCTGTTGCACCTGCAATATATGCCTTATTGATGATGGACTATATATTCAGAACATTATCCAAGCACTTGTAAACACATCCAAAATAATCTGCCTTTATGAGGAAGGGGCTACATGACAAACAAACCTTCTATCCACCAACAACTCAGTAATCAGTCCATTGATGGTCGAAAAGGTTTGGTAAACTTGAGCTTATCAAAAGGTCTAAAAGTGTCCAGCTGTTTTAGGATCTGACTGGCTGTTATATGGCAATAAAATCATTTTGTGTATCTATGACAATATAAAAGGAAGTCAGTTGTTTTAACTTGGGGCTCATACTTAGAAGCTCCGTCAATGTAAATGTCACTTTATGCCCCCATGTTTATTGCTTATTGGTGCATCGTGTAGACTTGTTAGTTATAAAAAGAACTGTAAACTGCAGTGTTGTGTATTTAGCATTAAAGCTTCAATTCTGGCAGCTACAAAAGATGCAACTTAATGCAACTCTGTATTTATTAATACATCTTTTCAACATGCAAATAGCATAAGTATAAGGATCCGCTAACATTTTTTTTCTTCTTCTAGAAGCTAAATAATGTTATCCTATGTTTCCATGCACACTACTTTAGGCTATTAGCATTTTTTGCACTTCAGTTTCTAGGAGCAGAAAAAAATAGTTTTTGTAGATTTTCTTGGAGCTTTTTTCCAGCAGAAAAAAATATGCTGAATGCTCCTAACTGCTTGTAGCTGCTACTAAAATGCTACCAACGTTTTTTTTGGAGCTTTTTCTCTTTTTTTTCATGTACTGTAAAAACGCCAATAAAATGCTTCTAACTGCTCCTAAAAGCTGGTTTTCTGGATTTTTTTTAGCTTATAGTGTGTATGGAGTGTTAGAATCCTGACTGTCAGCTTTTCTTAATACCCTATACATCAGCGCTTAGATTAGAAAAGAACAGGACTGGGAGCCAAGGTGTGCTGCTTGTATATGTGTTCATAAAGATGATGTTGATTAGCAAAGCAAGCAGAGTGAGCAGAGGGATCACCTTGTGTGTCGGCTGCTACTGTTTTATTGTCAGAAAGCTGAGGGTAGAGAGGACACCACTATTTTCCTTGTATGAGGCACTAGATCTCCTGTTGTTCATATCCTCTGCTTCGATTGACCCATTTTTATTGATAAAGCTAACTAGCTAACTCTGCTCTCATATAGCACAGTACCCCAATAAGGGACCTGAATGAAGACCACAATGTAAGAAAAGCAGTAAGAGTGCCACGTCCAAAAAAGATTTTAATGAATTCACACTAGAATAGAATAAAACAGCCAATGGTTTTAGGGGGTTCAGGCACCACCCCCTTCTTTAGGCCAACATATAAAAATGACATATACAAGGAATATGGTGGTGTCCTCTCTCAACCCAGCTTTTTTACTGGACATTGAAAGAGCAGCAGAGAAATGGGGTCATCCCGTTGCTCCCTCTGAATCTCCCATCTTCGTACATCTTGAAACACGAAATTCAACAAATGTACGTGGTGTCATCCACCTGACTGTGCTGTGTGGCAGGCTTTGTAAGTCTCTGGACTGAAAGGGCAAAAGTAAAAACCTTTCAGCAGGGAAAACAGATTCCTTATATGCATTTCATCACTGTATTTAAGCATGTCCATCCCAGATGAACAATATATAGAAAGCAACAACAAAAAAAACTTTTGATTGAATTAATTACACAAGATAAGTGAGAACGCAGTGACAGAGCCTCTGGAACATTCAAGCAGAACTGGAAATGTTAACTTGCATCTCTGTGGTTCTTTTGTGTCACAGTAGTGATAAGTACACACATTAAAACTAACACCTTATCATGTATATTTTATGTGAACTTACTAAAAAAAGTAAGCAGTTTATAAATGAACATGTCAGTAAAGCAATAAGAAATAAAAAAGGTGGACACGGTTTTGCCAATAATTCATGTATTTAAGCTTCATAATACTGTTAAAATAAAGTTATTCACCATAAATGATTTCAGCTGCATATAGATTGTACATTTCGTTTTAGTGTTTGTTTAATGCACTGATCTCCATGTGTTCAAGTAACCGCTCTATAAATTATTATTACATATTATTGTTCTTTTTTTAGGCTAATATGCATATTTATGGCTCAGTTATACATTTATTTCCACCTGTTTGTAAATAATTTTATGAGTTAAATTACTTATATTATTCTATTTAGTTTTTTTTTTAATTATTATTATTTCCTATAGCTCACTCATAAATATGAATTTCTAAAACGAAATTTGTAGCACAATGTTTGTATAAAAGCAGTCCAATTTTTATAGGGACATTAGTAGTAATACATGTCAATTGATAACACGCTGGATGGTAATATTGACATCAGTCCCAGTCCAATGTAGAAGTCAAAGAAAGAATGTGCTGTACTTGTATAAGTGTAGTAGAAGATCCTGCTCTTTATATTAGTGCTCACAGATGCTAAACTCTAAAAAACAAAACAAAAAACAAAACAGAAACAATGTATTATAGTGCAGCTTGCCAGTTCTTAAATGTGTTGATAGATTAAGGACAGGTTTGCCTAGAGCAGTGGTTCTCAACCCTGTCCTCAGGTACCCCCAACAGGCCATGTTTTTGGAATTTCTCTTAGATAAAATAGCTGTCTAAAATACCAAGCCATTGACTCCTCTGATTTAAAGCACCTAGTGCAAGATAAAGGAAAACCTGCAAACATGGCCTGTTGGGGGAACTTGAGGACAGGGTTGAGAACCACTGGCCTAGAGGGAGCCTAGCCCTCCTTAAAGGTATAGGGATGAATGAAACACCCAGCAAGGGCATAATGGCAGTTAAAGGTATACCATGTGTGCCTACACCAATTCTCAAATTGTACAGATAAATGGCAACCACGCCAACCTATAACTAGTCTTTGCCGCAAGGAGCCAATGGAAGGACAATGCACATCAAAAATAAATTAAAATTCCCACTTCACTTACCAGCTAGAGACTCTGAAAATTATAGAGTTAGCACCGTAGTACACTGGGATGCTTTGTTATGGCCACTGCGGCTTACACATTTTTTTGCAAATATGTATAACTTAACCCCTTGTTTTTAACGTGAACTATTAGACAGAGTCAATTTGGTTTTCTTGCAGACAGGCTGGTAAATGAGCGTTGTTTGTTTTGCTGTGCATTGGCCTTCCATGTGCTCCTTGTTGCAAAGGCTAGTTAAAGGTTGAGGTGGATGCCATTTGTTTGTACATTGGTTATTTTTGCTGTCATCACCATCAATGCAAGGGCACTGCAATTCTGGCAAGATCAGTAGATATTTTTCTGTACTGGCTGAAAATGTTCTTAGCTGAAAAAATGAAAACAAATGTACCCAACAAATCTAAGGTGTGGTAAGCTGCAATATATTACTTTTCTGGGTTTAGATATGCTTTAAATTGAATCTAGCAAAACAGATCTGCACAGGGCAAAGCATCTTTATATGCTAATTAGAATCTTCCCAAATACTATACAGAAGTTTGGCCCTGGTCAGAGCCACACGTACCACTGAACAATTTGTACTAATTTTTAAAATATATCAGGTAAGTATTTTCTAACTTTTCAGTTTGAAGATTATGAAAGGACTTTGGAAAGAATGGAAAAGGGTGGCACAAAACTTTGGGCCAACCTTATTGGGTTTGTGGCCACCCTTCTTCTGCCTTTTTTAGCTTACCCAGAACGGTTTGTTTATAAGGAGAGGATTTGGCAATTTAGGGGTACTACTGCTCCTTTAAAAATATTAAAGCATTTGATGTTTTGCTTATACAGTAAAATGAGAATTACTTGATATTTATGATATGTGATATTCTTTATGGTAAACCAATAAAGTGCCGTGGCCATTTTCATACCAATTTTGTGTTTTTTAGTCTTTATTTGTTGTTTTTCATTCTTTATTTAGGCATTTTGATCGGGGGGGGGGGGGGGGTTGCAGCCTACAGTCCCAAAGGCAGAAGCAGGTTGGGGCTCTCAAAAAATGACACGTTCATTTAAAATTAAAAAACAGTTGTACATATGAACAACGTTAGATAATAATCAGTTTTTGGTTAATCTGGAATTGTAGATTTCTTGGCTGAAATATCAGGGAAGAAAATTATGAATATTGGCTCTCCTCCAGAAACAAGACAGCTTCTGTAAGACTATAGGACTGGATGGACATGGAACTTTAGCAGGATATTCAGCAAGATGTACACACACACAATATTTTACATGCATGCAAACAGTAGGTGCCTGAATATACATGACGTATAGTTCCAGCTTGGGGGAGCTACACAGAGCTCTCAGGGTGAGGACTTTTTTTTGTTTTAATAAAGTGGTTTGGGGTTGTGGTTCCATTTTGAAATAGAAACATCTAGTTTAGGTGGTGTTGATCTTGACATGTAGTCCCCCTGCCCTTAGATGACGTTACTCTTCAAATTTATTTTACTGGGGCTCTAGTTAGCCTAAAGTTAATCGAAAGCTTTTTTTTTCATTTGGTCTCAGTTAAGCCCAATATTATTGTTTGCTTCTGCCTACTGTCAGGAAGTGTCCCTGTCAACAGTGCAAGAAAATACAATAACGCTGGTTTATGAATATTTGTGTCTTCCTGGCCAACCATTAGAACTTTTATTGCCAGTGGTGCAGACTGGGGGGAAAGACTTGGGTTTGGAGCCTAAAGAGTTTTCACTGCATCACTGGAGGGCACATCCTAGAGGATTGAGGGTGAAGCCTGGATGGGAGCACCAGGAGAGATATTTCATCTTCTGAATAGTGTCTGGAAGAGCTGGGTACAAGCGTGCATGAAGTCTGGCAGCTTATTCCGTGTATATATATATATATATATATATATATATGAAGGCTCTATGCACACTGGCTTGAAAATTGCTGCTTCTACAGGAGTTTTGTGTTTTTCCTGTAGAAGCAGCTCAATGTTGTCCTATGTGTCCATGCACATTAGGCATGCACAGGCATTTTTTGAGCTCTTTAATTAAAGGCAGGAAAAAAACCTTCTGGTTTGCATTTCTGATTGGAGCTTTCTGGAAGAAAAAAATATAAACTCTCTTAAACTCACCTAAACTGTATACAAAAGCATTCAATGTGAGTGTTTATTTCTGTCAAGGGAACTGGCATTTTTTTTAAGCCCAGCATGTATGCAGCCTAACACTGCTGTTCAGTCTGGAAGAGCACAGAATGATGGTTCTGACCTAAAGGCCCTCATGTGTTTGGCCTGTGAGGAGAATCTGGAGGCTGTGACTACTTCTCTTTTGTGCTATCCTGCATTCTAACTCTCTCCCCCCTCAGGTTTATGCAAATAAATACTCTTCAAGCAAAGACTGACAAAGTGGAAGCCAATCACTCGGTCACCATGCAAGTTTCAATGGTGCTGTGGGGCAACTATAAAACAGTTTACTTCTGGAAATGCTAGGAGGGCCCATTAAGGTCAGAGGCTTCTTAAGAGTTGAGCACTACAGAAGTCTAATGCCCCATACACACGGTCGGACATTCTGACCACAAAATATGTCGGATTTTGTCAGACGGATTTTGGGCAAAACTAGTCTTGCAAACACGCGGTCGCACAAAGTTGTTGGAAAATCCGATCGTCTGGAACGAGGTGACGTACAAAATGGTACGACGGGACTACATAGAGGCCAGTAGCCAATAGCTGTCGTCTCCAAATTTTTTCTGAGCATGCCTGGCATTTTGTGCATCTGAATTCTCTACACACGATCAGAAAAAGTCACATCTTTTGTTGTCGGAAAATTTTAGATCCAGCTCTCAAAATTTTTCCATCGGAAATTCCAACGGAAAAAGTCCGATAGAGCCCACACACGATCGGATTTTCCAACAACTGGCTTTTTTACCATATACCATTAGAAAGCAGATTGCAGGTCCTTCTAATATCTGCAGACCAGACAAATCTTCATGCAGCAAGATGATTTGTAAATCAGTTCTCTCATTGCTATATATCATCCATTCTGCAAATCAAATTGAACTTAAATATTAGCAACTTTTTGTAACAGAGTTTTTGTGAAAAAAAATACTTGATGTTTAGTGAGAAATAGACATTCACTCACACACATGCACGGTACGTGGAATCTAGAGAGAATACTTTAAGGTCTAGTTATAAAGCAGTGGATTTAACTTTCACCAAACATTCTCTGGTGGAGAATAAATCATTATCTTTTAGGGCACATGGACCTGGAAGATACACCCACAGAAAATGTTTGCCAATTGTCAGATTCTTAACTTTATAAATGTGAGATGTGCATTGATGGACAGATGTACAACACATTACTGTAAAGCAGTTCCACACAATTGTTCCTTATTTCTGTCTTCAAGTATTTAGTCCCATTGTCATTTTACATCTTCCTGTGACCTGATGTCAGGTAGATCTGTTAAATCAACAGTTCCTTAACGTAAGCCTCTGCAAGGTACCAGCTCCTGCTCTTGTCGAAATCACAGAGAACAACTTTCATTATCGTCAAGGGATTCTGTTCGGTTTCCTGTGGATGCGCTGTATAGCCTAATTGAACATGATCGATTCAGGGTCTTGATTAGCCATTTGAGCCATGTGCCTCAAAACATCCTTTTTCGTTATAATACCCAGAAGCCTCCTGTAGGAAATAACCAGGAAAAGCCCATAAAGATCATTAGAAGACAGTTCACTACATTCTACTTTACTGTGCACGTGGCCCCTGTAAATCACACAAAATCCGTCTCTGTGCTTCAATAAAACAGTGAGAAACCAGAAGAAAAACACATGGTGTGCAATTTCTAATTTCCATTTGGTTTCTGGAAAGCCAAACAGATGTGGTTTGCAATCGAATGAATGCAATAGAAGCTGTGCATTGTGAAAATCAGCACTTTGACATGGCAGGTCATACATGGCATTTTCTGTAAGTTTCTGAACAAAACAATATATTTTATTTGATTCAAACAGTTCCCCAGAGAAGTGACAGAGTTCCATACTGTATTTCACAATAATAAAGTAGGTATTAATATTTTGGAAACCGGATGTGTTGAAGAATTCAGAAACAATGATGATAACCTTTGCAGGTCACTTCTGCATATGAAAACATAGTGCAATAAACTTTTTTATAACATTTAGCATACCCAACAGACCTCTTCATCCTATTCTTGATAATCCTGTGCATAAGAGAACCTTCAAAATGCAAACCTATTGTATGACATTTCCTGGGGCTCACTGTGTTCTTCTATGGGGCTTTATTACCACAGAGTAATGGGTTGCCACCAGACAAACCTGACATAACTGGATCTGCAGTACCTCAATAAAGTTCATCTAAATTAAAGATTTAAAATGTTATATATTGCAGCGTACCAGTCCTTAGATATGGTGCAGCATTGTTTTTTTTTAAGACTTTTTTTTGCTTTAGTTTTGCTTGTTGATCCTGATCCTATAACAAAACACTTTAAATGGCATATTTAATTAAATTGTTAGGGCTGACATACACCTTAAGACTTCAGTTTCTGCCGCAACAGCATTAAGGCACTTAAAGAGGAAGTAAAGGCTATTAAAAAAAAAAAATGCAACCTTCAAGGCAAAGGCATAATGAGCTAGTATGCGTGTTTTTGTAAATATCTCCTAATATTTTTGTAAATATCTCCTAAACCATATAGGTTTAGGAGATATTTCTTGGACCTACAGGTAAGCCTTAATCTAGGCTTACCTGTAGGTCAAAGGGGTTTGTAAGGGTTTACAACCATTTTAAGGCTTTAAGCTGGACATACATGGATCAAAATTTGGACCAGCCACATTTTGATCCATGTATGGGCAGGCTGGTTCTACAAAAGTTGATCTACCAATCCCTCCCGCCCAGCCATTGTGTTCTCCTGGCAAGGGGAGGGTAAGCCATCTCTGGCAGGAGAACACAGTGATTATTGCTAGCAACTATAATGCCCCATACACAATATCAGATTTTCTGCAGATTTTTTCCTTCAGGTTTACCAAAACCATATAGTGCAAGGGCCTGCCTGATTGCATACAAATTGAAACTCCTAAGGTTTGACCTCATATTATATGGTTTTGGTAAATCTGAAGGAAAAACTCAGCAGAAAAACTGATAGTGTGTATGGGGCTTAACAGTCGCTTGCAATAATCACATGTAAAATCTGGCAGGCTGGTTGTACCCAAGTTGATTGGTTGACCAACTTAGGTACATTTAGCCTTCCCATTTATCCTGCCCATACATGGTTCAACTCTTGGCCGATTCCTGATAAACCAGCTGAGAATCAAACCGTCTAAGGTCAGTTAAAGGCTGCATAAAGCTGGCAATTGACATTAGAGGGTATAGAACTGTGTTCAAAGCCATACAGGTATGACTGGGTCTCTAAATATAAATTGACTATTTATGTCTATTGTATGGAGCAGAGTGGGAGAAGCATGCTGCAGATGCCTCAGGTGATGGCTTATTAAAAGGAAAATAACAAGAATCAGGCAAAATGTAATAATTTGTAGATTGTTATTGCCCTTAAGAAGACTTGGTCAAAGACGGCTGACCAATTAGATATTTGATTGTCCCCTAGTGTTAGCATTGTTGCTAAATAGGAGGTGTAACAGATCAGCAACAAACACGATATGATACTTGTTCTCTTACCATGTAATCTCTCTCTACCTTGCTACAGCCTACTTAGTTTCAGGACTGGAAGCTATAAGTGTCGCCAGATTTCACCTACAGGTTAATATAGCACCTACATGTCCAGTCCCTACCTAGCCTCTGAGTCAACCTCACTATGTTGCCATGCTCAGATCAATGGAGCAGTAGATTAAATTCCCAGTCCAGAAGTCCAGTCCAATGTTAGTGCACCTGAATCTAGTGTATCACAATCTAATGTACCACACTCTAGTTCCCGGTCAACTGCCATCTACATAGGTGTATCCAATTGATGCAACACCCACAGTCCATAATTTGCTTTGGATGGTGCTCTGGTGAAGATCCGATGGGTGTACATAGACTCTGCAACTCGTCAATTTTAAGGATGTACACCACCTCCCAAGTGCAGATAGCATGCGTTTACCATGTGTTTACATACATCTATTTGCAATGAATTCACATTGAATTGTATGGATTCATAAAGCCAAATGTTAATAATTTCAAAAGCCTGTGTACATTAGGCCTGTGGCTGGTCAGGTGACCATATTTTTAACTGATTTGGCCACCAACAGTGACCTATGTCACATTTCCAGATTGTACAGGGAATTATAAAATTGTGTGCACTACCTCGATAGACAAATGAAGCATGCTTATAGAGGATCTAAAGATCTCTTCATTGTATCTGAGACCAAAGATATTCACTTGAGAAAATGGGGGAATAAAATAGTGCAGGGAACCCCTTTTCATTAACATTTGGTTACCCCCACACCTGCTGCTTACATGCAACTTCCATTAACTCTCTCACCTCCCCATTCATTCACTGGAGCAAAGTGAACAAGCCCTTTTTAACCTCCATATCAATTTGATCAACACTCATACAGACTAAAGACTTACCACTCGGATGTCAGTACTTGGGCCTGACAATTGACTGTTGAGGCACCCAGTACTGATTTTGGAAGGATAGAGAGGGAGTCACGTGCTCCCTGATACCCAAATCATATTTTGAATATTCAAATATTAGTTGTAGCTAGAGTAGAGAGGGATTAGAACACCTGTCAGGTTTGTAACACTGTCTGTGCCCCCGATAGGGAAATTTACCCTCTCTATTTCAACCGATTTAATCCCTGTTTTGGTTACGGGACAGGAAGTAAAGGGAAATCTCACCAATGGGACACAGATCCAAAATGGAAAAAAAAAAGTTTGGCTTTAGTTCTACTTTAATTGTGCACTTTAACCAATTCCCACCCGCCATATGCAGAATGACGGCCGCAGGGTGGCTCTATTATCCTGACTGGGTATCATATGACGTCCAGCAGGACAAGCCATGTGGGCACCCATGGTGGCAATTGGTAGTGCGGTGTGTTGCTCTGACAGACCACATCTCTGATCTTGGTAAAGAGCCCATGACGTAGGATCTTTACCATGTGATCAGCTGTGTCCAATCACATCGTAACCAGGAAGTAAAATGTATCGGATTTCCTCTATTCGTGCTGACAAGGCGTGAGTAGAGGAGAGCTGTTCAGTGACTCTCCTAATGTGTGTGTGTGTGGGGGGGGGGGGGGTGCGCTGATAATCAGCACATTTATTATCAGTGCAGACCCATCAAGGATGCCCACTAGAGCCCACCAGGGATGCCAACCCATGCCCACCAGGGATGTAAATCAGTGCCCATTAGGGATGCCAATCAGGGGCCATCAGTAATGCCTGTCAGTGCCTCCTCATCAGTGCCCATCAGTGCTGCCTTAACAGTGCCTGTCAGTGCAGCCTCAACAGTGTCCATCAGTGCTGCATATTAGTGCCTCATCATCAATCATCAGTGCCCATCAGTGCCGCCTCATAAGTGCCCATCAGTGCAGCTGCATCAGTACTTGTCAGTGAAGGAGAAAACTTACTTATTTACAAAATGTTATAGAAATTTTATTTTATTTTTTTAATTTTAGGTCTTTCTATATTTGTTTAGCAAAAAATGAAAAAAAAAACAGTGGTGATCAAATACCACGAAAAGAAAGCTCTATATGTAGGAACAAAAAGATTAAAATTTTGTTTGGGTAAAGTGTGCTTTACTACGCAATTGTCATTCAAAATGTGACAGCACTGGAAGCTGAATATTGGCCTGGGTAGAAAGGAGGTGAAAGTGTCCGGTATTAAAGTGGTTAAAGACATATACAGTCAAAAAGCACATCACTTAAAAGTAAAACAAATCAATAATACTCTACTGGTGCAACAAAGGGATAAGCTTGTTAAAGTTCTAGTAATTCATTTTTAAAGTTGATGAAAAGAATGACCACCATGTACTGGCTGAAGCAAAACAAACCAAATTCAAATAAGAAGATACTTACCCACTGCGAGTAACAAGACATTGCCTTAATCCAAGTTTTCTAAAGATATCTACCACTGTCTCCATAGGTGTGTGGTCAGTGACAGTAAAGGGACTCAGGTTGAGTATGCGTCTCAGTTTCAGTGGGTGTGGACTGTTAGCTGGAAGTTCTGGTGGATCTTCTGTGAAATAGATTATTGAATTGCTTACCACTCCATCCTGCCTTTGTCTGGCATTTTCTGAAAAATACACACAAAACCTAGTAAGCCAATCATAGCGATTTAATTCTTACAAGCAGCCAATAAGAAGTCACAATGCTAAAGTCACACAGTATGTAATTAATTTTGTTTGGTTGTAACATTTAACAGCACTTAAAGGAAATCTGCAAGAAATATGCTATATTGATGCTTCCTGAGTCATTGATCAAGAACAAGGAAATAAATAAGAAATTCTGTCTTTTTTCCCAAATCTGCTGATGCTGTGTTCTGGGTCTTTGATTTAGTATTACAGACAGAACAAGGTAACTAGCATTTTCAAAAGGAACCCAGCAATAACATAATAATAAGGGGAAAGGGTAACCCTGTTTTTGTTAAAAAATTATATATTGAATTGCCTACACTTAATTTTTTCTTTCACTATCAATTATATTTTCACCAGCCATCCAGAGTTTTCTAAAATAAAATGTAATTAAAACTTCTCCTGCTGTGTACTATAGCACCTGACTACAGTTTGCAGAGCAGATTCCTTAAAATATACATCCCTTGGCTCATATAATTGCCTCACTTCCTCCCTCACATAATTACAACACTGCTGTGGATCATTAACACAACTGGACTTTCACTTTACAGATGATCTCAAGCAATCACATTTTCAAAAGCTCTCTAAAGCTTCTCAAGGGTGGGCACACAGTTCTATACCACCTTTAGACACTGGCTTGGTGTGAAAGTTCATCTCTTTTTACCCCTCCTTTCACACTCCCCTGGGATTAACATGGAATGGGAAGCTATAATACCAAATTTATCTGCTAGAAAATTATGACATCACAGCATCTTCAGTCTGATATCCTCTTTCTAGAAGCACAGATTGCCGGAACTTATGGATGTAAGTCCTCTATGTGCACTGTTAACACTACTGGGAAGGTGGTCAAAATGTTCATTGAGGAGATGTGAAAAAAAGGAGAAACCTATGTTTCACTACATGGATGGTGCTCAAGAATGGCACAGGGGCTAGATACAACCCTTCCAATGCACTATTCCCAACGCACAAGTTCCTATAGAAATGGCTCTGCATATAAGTGGGTGCTGAAGCAACCACCGGCTGGAACCGTGTCAAGACAGAGCAAGAGAATGTCACCAGCACACCAAGGATCTCCAGAACGGGGCCAAAGCTTTATTCAGCAATCACATCGTTACAGCAGATTGCAACGTTTCAGGGTCGCACAGGACCCCTTCATTAGGCATGCGACCCTGATGATAGATACTACCCTGTCACAAATATTGCTATTGCACATTCCTGAGTTAACTACATTTGAATATACAGTCTAACCTCTCCGATGAAATGATAGCTGTAAAGACTTGAATATGAATGGATACCCAAGAAACATTTAGCAGGAAGGATACTCATCTAGACATTGGATTGGGGAATTGTTATATGTTAGATATGTTTTCCACTGAAAAAGAAATTGCTTTAATGCGTACCAGTATTGTGTATCTTATCATATTTATACATGTAACATAATGTGACAGCAGGTAACCAGGTCATGTCACGACAAAAAGCCAGTTAAGAATTTGATGGATAAAACTGGTCATGCAGAAAAATTGGCCTTTCTTTAACATTTTGATTGATACAGTTGCAGATATCAGACACTAAACTTCTGTAATTATATTTTTCTGCTTATTAAGACAAGGACAATGAACTGAAAACATTTTAATCTCACCAGCTGTGTGAGGAGTTTAGTAATTTTGTTATTATGACAATTATGTTTGGAGATAACCTCTCTGCAAGCTCTTATGTTGGAAATTGTCCTTAAATTGGTTTTGTGTATCCAACTACAGTTTTATTCTTTCTAATTATTGACTAAACTCTCTAGCATTCTTGTTTATCTCCAAGTTATCCTTGAACAGAATTGTTGAAGATTATCATCAATGAGTATTACTTTTCAATTCATTACAAATACCAATTATAAAGACAAAGTAGATGCTTGGGGTGAATTTGTTTCTTTTGTTTTTGTTTCATGCAATATTTATGTCCTAAGTGAGTCCAATATTGAGACCCATGAAGGGCCAATACACAAAGGAAGTGGACACTCTAATATCTACATAGTTGGGGTTGAGAGGAACATTATAGATTTTAAGATAGAGCTTAAATAACTTTAATTAAATATGTTAAATTATAGCAGTTATATTTATCATTTCAAAAAATAATGATACAGGTTAAAAATGTCCAATTTTTTAAACTACTGTTTAAAATCAATATTAATTTAACCCAGTAATGTACGAAAGTAAAAAATTGAAAATATAGTCAAGTTGTCTTTGCTATATATACACAATACACTGGCCAATCTAACTTCCCCCATATACATATATATATATATATATATATATATATATATATATATATATATATATATATATATATATATATATATATATATATACATATATCTATATGTATGTACAGTATGTTGTATATACTGTTTAGTAAACGCATTGATAAAAATAAACATGTTATACTACATGTAAGTAGCTGCATGATTAGAGAGTGCAATGGCTTAATGGTTGCAGGCAGTACATCTATGCCAAGCCTATACTAGGAGAGATCGCAGAACTACCTGGTTCAGTACAGAAGTGGTGGCAGACATTTAGAGGAAAAACAGTCCCAAAAGTGAAAAGAAGGTTCTATAATACCACCTGCCACATGTAGCTGTGAGATCCTGTGATAGTCCCCTGCACAGTAGGCAAAATGGTTGCTTACCAAATTGCATGCACCTTCTGTCAAGGGAGGTCAATGACTATTGTGGCTCTAAACCCAGCCAGGGCCTTTTAAATGTCCCAGAAGTCTCATAGGGCATGTGAAGTTCCCATCCAAGTAACAATATCACAGACGGACCTTGCTGTTACCCATGGAAATCTTCAGCTCTTCATACATGTCTGCACCATTTGAAGGGAATGCAGAGTACTGAGCGAGCAGCACCTGTCTAACTACCACAAGTGCCTTGTACAATAAGGAGCAAGTTCCTCTAAATCTGAAGCCACCAAATCAATCACTGTTTTCAGGTGATTTATTTAAGTGTGGCAATTATCTTAGGTGTCAATTAAGGATGAGCCAAACACCCCCCAGTTCAGTTCGCACCACAACTTACAAACAGGCAAAAAATTCAGACGAACACCGTAAAAGTCTATGGCACATGAACATGAAAAATCAATATTGCTCATTTTAAAGGCTTATATGCAAGTTATTACTATAAACAGTGTTTGGGGACCTGAGTCCTGCCCCAAGGGACATGTATCAATGCAACAAAAGTTTTAAAAACTGCAGTTTTTTCAGGAGCAGTGATTTTAATAATGCTTAAAGTGAAACAATAAAAATGAAAGATTCCCTTAAATATCATGCCTGGGGGGTGTCTATAGTATGTCTGTAAAGTGGAGCAGTTTTTGTGTTTAGAACAGTACCACAGCAAAATGACATTTCTAAAGGAAAAAAAGTAATTTAAAACTGCTTGCGTCTGTAATGAATTTGTCTCTGCAATATAGATAAAACTCATTGAAAAAAAATGGCATGGGTCCCCCCCTCCAGTCCATTACCAGGCTCTTTGGGTCTGGTATGAATATTAAGGGGAACCCTGCACCAAATTTAAAAAAGAAAATGGCGTAGGGGTGCCCTAAAATCCATACCAGACCGTTAAGATCTGGTATGGATTTTAAGGGGAACCCTGCACCAAAAAAACAATGGTCCCCCCAAAATCAATACCAGACCCTTATCCAAGCATGCAACCTGGCAGTCCACAGGAAAAGAGGGGGGGACGAGAGCGGGCCTCCCCTCTGAACCATACCAGGCCACATGCCCTCAACATGGGGGGTGCTTTGGAGTCACCTCAAAGCACCTTGTCCCCATGTTGATGGGGACAAGGACCTCATCCCCACAACCCTTGCCCGGTGGTTGTGGGGGTCTGCGGGCGGGGGGCTTATCGGAGTCTGGAAGCCCCCTTTAACAAGGTGACTCCCAGATACCCACCTTCCACCCTATTGTAACATTGTACCCCTACCAATTCACAAGAAAAGTGTAAAAAAAAAACCTCCGAATAACCAAAGTTCGGCCCGAACTTATGCTCGGGGCTGAACCATTCGCCCATCCCTGGTGTCAACCCAGGACAAAGCCCCCCTCTCAAAATCAACATGTCATTCAACCATTCTGTAATTCTATCTCTGGAATCCCTTTCTACTGCCTTGCAGTGTAGAGCCCAGCACAGTCCATTCACATCACACTGTCCAATCGTTATGTACAGACATGCCTCCTACTACACAGCACTGGCACTTCCTAGATGCGATAATGCCGGCCATGTGACACAGCTTCTTCCAATCTGATTTTGACTTTGGATTGGAGGAATCAGTGTCACATGACTGGCTTCACATCCCAGATGTTAGGGGTCCTGGGGTCCTACAATGTGCTGATGATCCTTTGCGTATGTATGCCTATATAGAGTATGTAAATGGCATTTTTCTTTAAAAACCTCTTCTTCTGCACAAGGAAAGCCACAGCCCACCATGAGCCACGAGCCACCATTTAAGCTAGTTTACACGTACTAGAAAAAGGAGATTCTGAGAGGAAAGGAGGGGGTTCAAAACATGGAACACCATAACCATGAATTACCTCAATATCCCCCAGCAAAGTGACGGACTATCTTGATACCAGATTATATAAAAACGTATAAATTTATTCTTAAATACAATTTAAAAGTTTTTTTGAAAAAAAGGAAAACAAATACATAAGGAATTTCAATTAATACAAAGTATAACTATGACATGGATATGTATGTTACGGCGATATTGTGTATCCAGTTCGGTCTTTGTATTCTACTAGTTTCGCGACTGATTCTGTCGCTTCTTCAGGAGACCTTGTTTGTCTGAAATTGAACATATCATGTCAAAACATTTATTCTTATTACATAGTTTAACATAGTTCAAAAAGAACTATGTTAAACTATGTAATAAGAATAAATGTTTTGACATGATATGTTCAATTTCAGACAAACATGGTCTCCTGAAGAAGCGACAGAATCAGTCGCGAAACTAGTAGAATACAAAGACCGAACTGGATACACAATATCGCCGTAACATACATATCCATGTCATAGTTATACTTTGTATTAATTGAAATTCCTTATGTATTTGTTTTCCTTTTTTTCAAAAAAACGTTTAAATTGTATTTAAGAATAAATTTTACGTTTTTATATAATCTGGTATCAAGATAGTCCGTCACTTTGCTGGGGGATATTGAGGTAATTCATGGTTATGGTGTTCCATGTTTTGAACCCCCTCCTTTCCTCTCAGAATCTCCTTTTTCTATGACTAATTTATAAGGATGAGAATACCGTATATTTGGATATATTCCTTCTATAATTCTTGAGGCACAACAATATAATTACTAATAGTTTACACGTACAAATAGACAATAGATGATTGTCACCATGATTGCGGATTGTGGCAGCAGGAGACAATACTAAGACTGCCCTTGCCTATTTACCTTGCAGGAAGAAGCAATTAGACGTGTTTAATATTTTCAGCCAATAGCTACTGTTTTTACCTATAAAATAACCTTGTGCCGGGTTGCTATGCTACCCTTGCCAGATACCAAGCATAGCATGTATGGGGAATATATGAGTGCCTGTCCATATAACCCTCTAGGCAAAGCTATGGCAAGTTTAAATATTGCAATGATATTAAAGGCAGCTTCTCCTTTCAAAATGATGTACAAATCCTATCAATTCCAGGAGGACCTTGCTATCTATGAGCATGTACAGATCTCATCAGACACCCTCTACTGTCTGAGTGCAACAAAAATGGAATAGTAACATGCATTGCAATGGTCAATACTCAAATGTAATTGGACTTGAAACCACCATCAGTTTTGTTGTCTCATTGCTGTCTTCTGCAAGGGCCAGTAAAATTCCACAATTACCAGGAAAATTCTGGACATCAGTACTTGGCTTATGATTGTCTTTTTTGTATCTTGGTGGAAAAAAAGTGGAAACGGAAGTGGAAATTGAAGCTGGTTATAAATAACTATTGTTATTATTATAAGGGATTTATATAGCGCAGACAATTAATAAGGCCCTAAAGCAGGGATATGCAATTAGCGGACCTCCAGCTGTTGCAAAACTACAAGTCCCATGAAGCATAGCAAGACTGACAGCCACAAGCATGACACCCAGAGGCATCATGGGACTTGTACTTTTGCAACAGCTAGAGGTCCACGAATTGCATATCCCTGCCCTAAAGTAGAAGAAAAATTCTAAAAGTAAAATAGGGAAGAATAACGAACATTATAGATTCCTTCAGTCCAAATAATTTAGTCTTATATGCTGAGATAATAGAAATGTATAGGAGATACCAGAGAGATTAAAAATACTGTGTTAAATGTGTGAATAATTGTCTCATAATTACTGATGTTGTACAGATGTCTTGTATTAGTTGTATTTTTAAGCAAGAAATGTAATGACAGTATTTTTGCTTACCAGCATTCCAAATATCACACATGTATATTATTTTACAAAAATGTAATTACATTTTAAAGCAAAATGGTTTGAATAAAAGAGCTCTTAAAAGGGGGACTGGCAGCATGTTTTAGCAGATAAAATATTTGTAGAGTTTAATTTTCCCTAAACATAATACATTTTTTATTTAAAATAAACGAGGTTGTATGTTTCTGCTTAACCTCCCTGGCGGTACGATTATTTCGAATTTTAGGTGCTAAAAGCGGTACAATTATTTTGCATGAAAAGTTGGCGTTTTATATTGTAGTCCTGTAATTCTTAGGAATAACTCTCTTAAATCTGTCTAAACCAGAGTCTAGTAGACATCCCGGGTATGATAAAGTTTGAAAAATGAAATCATAAATTATAATATAATAAATAACTATAAATAATTGTACCAAATAATAATATAACAATAATAAAAATTATTCAATAATGTAATCAAATCAAAAACACTGAAATTTGCTCAGTTGCAGAATTGTCACTGTCATTACTTTTCAATATTTGATGACAGATCTCGCCACAAATCGCTGTCGCTCAATTCTGCGAGTGATTCTAATTTATTATCGCTGTTTTCTAGCTGGTCTAAAAAACATTTTTGATGTAAAGGGACAGTTTTGGTTGTTATGGACAATCTCCAGTTTCCAGGCATAAAGAACAGTTTTTATAATATAAAACTGCATGCAGGACACTGGACAGACCACTAGGGACAAAGGGGATGTGAAATATTTACATACAGAAATGTAATCTGTAAGATTACATTATACTGTATGCATACTGTTTGTTTCACTTTTTGAATTTGGCGCCGATCTCCGTCCCCGTGCGTCGCAACACTCGCAGGGAACGGAGATCGGCTCCGTGATAGATCGAGCAAGACACGGCTCGTTCGTACAGCGGGGAGACAACGCGGGATCCGAGGGAGAAGGTAAGTAAACCTCCTCCTGGATCCAGCGATGCAGTCCCGAGTCTGGCTCGCTAATGGTACAAAAATTCCACCCCGAGCCAGACTCGGAAGACCGTCAGGGGGGTTAAAAAGGCCACATCCTTAATACGGATAGAGAAAGAAATCTAGAAATATAAGAGCTAGCTCATTGAGGGACTATGTCATCCAGAGTGAATATAACAGAGAGACGGAAGGATCCGTGTAAATACAAAGGCATGTATACATGTGGAGGCTGCAATCACTGTCGATTTCTACACACAGGTCCATCAGTTATACTACCAAATGGACGTTAAGGATAAACATTTTGTTAACACTTGTGGTGTAGTATATTTCTTGCTCTGCGGTTCCTTCCATGTTGGCAAAACTAAAATGAATTGTGGAAAAGAATCTATAGGCACATTACACAGTATGCAAACTTTCAACCCCGAGTTGCCCCTTGGTAGGCATGTTACAATCAGTGGGATTTTTTCTAACGTAAAGTTTTTTGCTCTGGATCAGATCCACCACAGCTCCCAGGGTGGGGATTGGAACAAACTTCTCCTCCAGAAGGAGCTTAGGTGGATCCATTCCCTCAGATCTACCATGTATCCTGAGGCAGGTAATTATAAGCCCTTTTTGGAGGGGTTTGTCTCAGGAGAAAGGGAGAAATAATCAATTCTCTTCTCCTTCTCTCTCCCCTCATGATTCATCTATTTGTTCTCTATTATGTAATCTTACCAATTTATGACTTCCTTCAGGCTGGTGATGCTCATTGTCACACACAGTCACTTTCTATGTATTTCACTATTTTTTTTTGAAGAGTGATCAGTTGTGGATCACCTTTTTTTTTCTCTCTCTTTCTTCATACTTTTTTCAAACATTTTCCCTTATCCCCCCTTTTTTGGATGTGGCTCTACTGTGGTGTTTGCCCGCACTGCGCAGGTCGGTGGGATACAGAGTTGGATATGGACACCGGGGGATATTCCTCAAGGTGTCACTTCCTTATACTTTGCATCAGCCTTATTTACGCTGTTTACATCGGGGTTGAGAGATACCCTCTATTATTACCCGTGATCCTTTGGATGCTTTTTTCCATCTGGCTCCCCATTGCCGCTGTGAAGGTGATGGCCACCCCCACTCGGTTGTGCGGGGTCACACCGTGCGCCCTGTTCCCAGGGGTTCTACTATTTATGGCTTGGGGTGACACTCTGAACGTGCAGGTTTGATGAGCAGACTCTCTCCTCCCTTCCCACAGGAGGTGGATTGATTAATTACACAGATGACTTAACTATATATAGACAGCCCCAGTATCTCTGGGAGTAGTCTGGTCTCAGATGAGCAGAGCTTGACAAGCTGTGTGGATCATCTTAGCAGGTATGCATTTACTTAGTGGAATATTTCAGTTAGATTGTTTTAATATTTGAGAACAAGATAGATGAATATCATCTCTCTTTCTTTCCCATTATATTATAGTACTTTGTATTTCATTTTTTATTCAATTTGATCTGGACACCAGTCCATGATTATCCTGAAATCATATTGCATACTCCTCAGGCTTTTCTAGTATATTTTGAATATGCTTCAAGCAAGGCTATATAGCAAGGATATGCAATTAGCGGACCTCCAGCTGTTGCAGAACTACAAGTGACATGAGGCATAGCAAGACTCTGACAGTCACAAGCATGACAGCCAGAGGCAGAGGCATGATGGGACTTTAGTTTTGTAACAGCTGGAGGTCCACTGATTGCATATTCCTGCTATATATTGATTGATGTTCATAAGCATCTCTTTAAAAGATATATCCCTTAGGCTGAGGGTTTTTTCATCTTTAATAGGTAATTTTATTTACCATTTAATATGTGTTTTTGTATTACTCTTTTAGATTCATATAGCACCTTACTTATGAGATATATGCCCCTTTCCCTCTTTGTCCATGCAAAGTGATCCCAGAGTGCCCCCCTTGATTCACCCTGAAAGCTGGGGAGGCCTTTCTATCTTTTTCCCTTGCATCACATACTCACCACCTTTCATTGACTAACTTCTACCATTTCCACTGTTTTTATACTTTTATTTTATATATACCATATGTACTATGATTGTTAAAACCTTCCCTGAAGAATGAGCTTCAAGGACTCTGAAATGTGTTGGGATTGGTTTATATATAACAATTGTACTCTCATCTCATTTATCAATTTTTCTGAGGGGAGATTTATTTCTCTTAATACATTTTTATTTGTCCATTTCTGCCTATAAAAAAATGCCAGTGTAATGGGTTAACTTTACGGATCATGAATCCCGTTTCCAGCATCTATGTTTGTATCCATCTTTGCTGTTTGAATACTAAACCTTACCACCATTGGAGAGTGCTGTTTAGATATGGGAGACATTGAAATGAAAAAGCAACTTGAGCAGCTGTTTTAGAGCACAGCGGGGTGTACTCAAAGCCAGGGAGCCACAGGCAAGAATTATCTGCAGCAAAAACAACCCATGATATTGGCAGATTTTTTAGTGGCTGCATGAAAGGGTATGATTGTTAAATTTTTAGTGAAAGTGTAGTTCTACATGAAATAGAAGCAGAGCTGACACTTTAACAGGTGGGCACTGACAGCAAATCACCCAGCAGCGTATTATATCACCCATTAATACCATAGTATATCACACTGGGGTATTTAATGTCACCCAACTGTGCCATTCAGCAGAGACATGCAATATAATCCAGGGGAAGCCTTCCATCTAACAGAAACATATTATCCGGTCACAAGATATCACTTAGAAGGAGCATATTAGAATAGCTAGTTACAAATTACCACCATCTAGTATTTACTCATTTAAAGGCTGTTAAGCCCCAAACATCAGCATTTATGTTGTGGTGGAATTAAGTGTCAAGGGATGGGATTTGTTACCGACAGGGCATTTACATTATGTGATTTTTATAAACATGAGACCCACTGATCTATCTTAATATACTACTTCTGTTCACTCAGGACCCCACTGTGGGTACACAGGCTCTCCATATGGAGTTACCCCTTTACCTCATAGTTTACACTGTAGTAGCAGAAGTACTGTCCACTTTAGGCTTCTAGTACATGTGAGTGGAGCTATTGATTTTCATTGAATAAATTGTATCTCTTAATGCACTATTGTGGTCTGCATGTATCTAGACCCTGAAAGTGTTCCTGAAAGAGAACTACGTAGAAGCAGTTTTCTATGGCAACCAAGATGGGCTTATGATCCCTGCTATTCTGAGTATACCCCAAAATGCTGAACAATACTGACTTATGTATACTATGGTAACCCCAATAGGCATAACATTCATAATAGTTTTGTGAGTGCAGTCTTTTGTCTATTTATTTTTTTCAAAGCTATAGGGCCTCTAACACTAGGGGCGCACTAAATGACTTTGTTTTGTTTTACAATCATCTGGTTTACGCCCTACAATATGTAACTGCTACACTAGAATTTGAGCTTTATGTACTATCCACAGGAACTTATTTTGCCCTTTGCACTGTTTTGACAAGTGTAGCCCAGAAAGGAACTTCTTAGCCCTTGTACACACGGGTGGACATTCCGACGGAAAATGTCTGATCAGACCATGTTGTCGGATAATCCGACCATATGTAGGCTACATCGGACTGTTTCCGTCGGAATATCCGACTGACAAAGTTTTAGAGCTGGGCTATAAAATTTTCCGACAACATGATCCGATTGGACTTTGTCCGATCATTTGTAGAGAATTACGATCGGACAAAGTGCCACGCATGCTCAGGTCAAATTCCTAGACCAAAGCTATTGGCTACTAGCCTGAACGTAGTCCCATCGTAACAAAATAACGCCATCTCGTTACGAACGATCGGATTTTCCGACAACTTTGTCCGACCGTGTGTATGCAACACCAGTTTTGGCAAAATCCATCGGACAAAATCTTACGGATTTTGTTGTCGGAATGTCCGACCGTGTGTACAAGGGCTTAGTATTAGAACAAAAACAACAAGCTTGTATGGCGCTGGACTGCTACATCACTATCTTAGTAGATACCAATTTTATTTATCTTAGTAGTAGAATGTCTAGTGCGGGAGGCCGAATTTGGCCATTTATCTTTTCTAACTAATCAGTAATTAAAAGCACTAAACATTCTGCTTAAATATGCTTTGATCTATTTAAGCTATATTTTCCCGATTGGTACTCATCTGGGACATGTGCTATTTCTATATGTGACTAGTTCAACATTTATATACAAATTTGTGTGCATTGTATGGATCCTTCTAATTAAACTAAAATCCCTGTGATTTACACACGCCACACTGTATAAAAATATAATAATGAATTTCCAGAATTGTATTCCACAAAAAACAATGTATAGCTAACATAAGATTATGTGCCTAGGAACTAAACTTGAGTTTAATATACTGTTCAAGATATGGATGTGTTTCAGATGTAGAGTAAAATTTAATATTTAGGAGATCTTATATCTATAACTTCCAGCTGCGAATGAAAAGATACATGTTAAGTTTGGAACATTTGTCTTGATTTCAGTATATGAAGTTAGGCTCGAATTTATTGTATAATTTAAGGAATATTTGCAAAGAGAATTTTAAATCTATTGAAATCCTAAAAAAAACTTTTTTGTTTACTTCAGCAACATGTGCTCAAATAGTAAATGATGACAGAAAACTAATGTTAGATGTAAACAAATCAGTGAAAACCTCATGCCCAAAACCAGAAACTTACTTATTGCAATTATAAGTTCTCTTCTTTGAGCAAAACCAATTAGACGTTCGGAGTCTCTGGATACCACAACAGGGAAACCATTATAATCAGTGTCCTTGATTAGAGTCTCCACATCTTCTACTGTCATATTGTCCTGGGTAAGAAGAGAGAGTGGTGGCTCACCACGACGAGGCCGCATGACGTCCGTGGCCAGTGTCCTGTGGGTGAACTCATCCTTTACATCAAGAAATGGGTATCCATTTAAATGTATATGTGCTTCATAAATTCCTTCTTTTCCAAATGCATCTGCTACCCATTTACTGGTGACGGCAGCTGCCATTAGTGGTACAATGTACTCCAGACCACCCGTCAACTCAAACATGATGACAACCAAGGAAACTGTCATCCTGGTGACACCACCTATTAAAAAAACAAGATAACATTTTCATTTGAGGTCTACTGTATATAGTGCTTGACACAAAATAATTTTTATCTTTTGAGAATGTTACCATTAAAAAAAATACATGTTAACCCAGAGGCTAAAAAAAGGTCTTACAGGATTTAAGTGCTAGATGATAGGGGTGAGCAAATTTGATTAAGCAACTTCTAAAATTTCTCAGAAATAAAACTTTACATTTTTCTCATTGAGCTGCTTAAAGTGGTTTTAAAGGCAGAAGGTTTTACATCTCAATGCATTCTATGAAAAACCTTCAATGTGCAGCAGCCCCCAACAGCTCCTCTAATACTTACCTGAGCTCCATCCCAATCTGGCGATGTTGCACGAGAGCCTCAGCTGTCCGGGGACACAACAGCAAGCGCCATTGGCTCTAGCTGATGACAATCAAGGTCAATAAACCAATGTGGGGAGAGAGGGGGTGGAGTGTCTGAGTGCACACACAGAACAGCTCTGGGCTGTTCTGTGCAAAAAAAACTGCACAAAGCAGGTAAGTATGACATGTTTGTTATTTTTAAACAAAAGTGAAACTTTAAGTGAAATTTGACTGAAGAAATTCTCTTTTTCCTTTATTTGGAGGATATGCTTTTTTTTGGGTAGTTTAGTTTATTCATTCATTGTTCTTTGTATTTCTGTTTTTTTTTTAAATTGGTATTTGATCATTTTAGTGTGTACAGTGTATTTGATACGGTTTATGTTATTGTTATTTGGGTGTACTGTGCACGTGCAACTCAGTGTACATTCTTAGCATATCTCAGTGCTGAGATGGAAGAACTTCTGTGTGTACTGTATGTGCAGGAATTATGTCATTTCGGCTCAGTCAAATAAGATGGCCGAAAATTCTGCACCCCAAAAAAAACAGACAAAAATGTCAGCACTGGTGATGGAGGAAGGGTAGATGACTTTTCTTCTGATTTAAATGTGATTACCCAATTTTGTAAGATTACCCAATTTTGCAAAATTAGAACATTTTATGAAGTTTCTGGGAAATGAAGACTATGAATGTCAGTCATTCCTACTTACTGGCCATTAAGAATGGATGAGACCTGCTTGGTCACCTTGTGGTCTAAACTAAAAATCCAATAGTGCCAGCATATATAGATCTGTGGTCCGGGAAAACCTGGAAGCCCCAGAATGACAGCAGTATTGAGTTAAACTCTTAAGATGTCTTTAAAGTATATGATTAAGTTTTCAGTATGATACCACACACTGAACATGGCAACATTGTCAAGTTTCAAATGTGATACTGTCTTCCACAACTAGAATTACCAGTGCAAGCAAAGGTCTATAATATTTGAAAACAGGATATTAAAAGTCCACAATTATAATGTATTCAGAATGATTGAGCATTCTATTGTATACAAAACTTTAAGGTAGTTCATAGAGTTTTCATTTTTTTAATATGCTGATCCAATTTTGTCTACAATATTTCTCCTTTGTTTAAGTCACATGTAAAAAAGTTTTATCTTTCTACTGCCAGCTGGAAACACAGAATAAAATTACTTTTATTCTGGCAGTAAGGATGGCCACACAATTGTAATTTTATTGCCTGAGAACAAGTTTTTTATAAACTTAAAACATAATTTCAGTGTTTTAGGTTTCTGGCAAATGTGATATTATAAGGTAGATGAGAAATATAATCAGCTTTGTAAATAGTAGTTATTTCCTGCAATGTTCTGTTATGCTTGTATTGGCCATTTCTTTGCTTTAGGTATAACTGAAGGCAAAACTTTTTTATTCTTTTTTTTTTTAGTTTTTGAGTGGCGAGGAATTAGAACCTCTGTTAGGAAGATTTACTCTCTCTTTTCTCTCCAGGTGACCATTGTTGAGTCTGAATGTGAGGAAAACTTAAAGTTGAGCTGCCACCGTAATAAAAATAGAGGGCAACTATTCTGTTCCCAAGCCAACGGTCTAAGAGACAATTTACCTCACTTGGGAGCAGTGTTGGCCGGTCCATAATGGGCACAGGGGCGCTGCCCCCCAATGCTCCCAAGGTTAGTTTGCCAAAAAAGAAAGCTACTTTAACATGTTGAAAACTGTTAGTCATATTATCATTCTATTTTAAATGAATCACTCATATGTGTCACATAATGTGTGTACTGTGCGGGGCGCTGGACTAATGGGTGTAAATGTGATGTGAGCATATGATTTCAGGCTGAGGCTCTAATTAGCTTGATTACCACCAACTTTTGATTTTAGTGAATCAATATTTGTCATCGCGTCACTTCCCGTTTTGCGGCTTCTCATCCCGTGGAGGTGATACTGCCGGGAGAAAGTGCTGGGCAAGGTAATGCGGATGGGGCAGAATTGTATTGTCTGTGTGATCTTAGAATATATTCATCTCTATATCTCTGTATGTATGTGAGTGCGGACCTGGAGGGGTTTGTTTGCGGCCCCCCCAAACATTTTTAGTACCAGTTCTTGGGAGAGATTTTCTCACTTCCTGTGATGTCTACAGGAAATAAAAAGAAGGGAAAAAACAGACAAGGGTTTAACATTCTCTATTCCATCCAAAATGGAAAACAATATTGGCTTTAGATATACTTTAAATCTCCAAATATAAAGGAAACCTGTATGAGGGGGAAACACGTCTTCACTTGGCCACCTCTCCACCTGATGTTGTCAGTGCTTGGCTATCTTTGCTGATCATCCACGTTTAGTATTTTTAATGTTTTTCCAGATCAGTGACTTAGAGGTCAAAGAAAGTGGGATAATAAGCAGAAGCAAGTCAGTCTTCCAGTGCTAAGGAAGTAGTGGAGAGTTTTATAGAAGTGCAGATGGGATCAGAACAGTGATAGTCTGAAAGTGCACTAACTCATTTGCAATCAATCAGAAATTCCCTAACTGAAGTCAGGAGTGTACGAAATTCATTCTGAATAATTGCAATGGATACTGCATGTTGCACTAAAAGTAGTTTAGTGCTATATAATATATTTATAAAGCAGTGATTGTGACATTCACCAAACATTCACTGCAGGTGAATCTTACTAGTGCATGTGTATTGAATTACAGTGATTGATTTACCTGCAATGGATGTTTTTGGCGAATGTCACATTCACGGCTCTATAAATATACCCCATATGAGTACTGCACTTTGCTCATATGGATCACAGCAATTGGTTCACTTAAATGCCTTCCTGCCCAGCTGCACATACTTGTTTTTTTACTCTCCTGCAATTTCATTCAGATACATTTGAAGAGGGCAGCAGTTTAGTGAACCTTTTGCTTTTTCCCTGCATGAGTAAAGCACAAGTTCATATTTAGGGTTGGTCCTTATACTGTTGTAATAGCAAACAATAGCTTACAAGCCTCTATTAGCCTAAAATGACTGAAAGTTTACATTATATTTATTAGGACATTTAACATTCACCGCAAATATTTTACGGCATAAAATGAACTAAGGTTTGATATTTCCTAGGATTGGAACACAAATTGGAATAAGACAATTGGTAAACAAGTAATAACCTACAATACTTCACCTAGACAAGCTGCAGCTCCCACCATGGCATATAGCCCTGGAGTAACACAGTCTGCTCCTGGTCTGCACCAATTCCTAAAGATGATCCAATCATGATGATGATAAGCCAGTTGCTCCACCCCGACTCCAACTATACGCCCAGCTATGGCTCCAACTGCTATGCTTGGAATGAACAAGCCAGATGGAATCTATAAAATATGAAATCCACAGCTAATGGCTCAAGAAGATAAAACAAAAATGTATTATGTAATACAATTTTTCAGCAGTTCTTCAAACAGTTTAAGGCCCCTTTGATGCGATCAGCCCACTCAGATCTGCCTGTCTATTTTTCAGGTGGATCCGAGCAGGCCACCAATTGACTTCTTTGGGCAGGCGGATGTCAGTGGACATGTGTTCGCTGACACCCACCTGCTATCCAATCCGGCAAGATCCGCTCAAAACAGACGGATGGCGATACGTTCGCCATCCGTCCAGCAGATCAGATTGGATGGGATTAGATGAAAATGGACAGGCTGTTCATTTTCATCCGATCTCCCCATAGAGAACAGCGTGAGCTCTGACAGTTCCGTCTCTGTGCAGTGAGCAGAGATGGACCTGTCATCCGCCTGCTCAGCAGGGATCAACAGAGCAATCCCCAGCTAAGCTAGCGGAGTCCGTCCAATGGGTTTGCCCTGTGTGAAAAAGGCCTAAGGGCTGATAAATATCACAATCACAAGTTCATTTCCATTAAATGCTGTTTTGCCAAGTTTAAAATAAGCTGCTCCATCCCTATGCAAGACAGAACTGCAAGTTTCAAATATTACTAGCTAAAAGCTATGAAATTGTATATGTGTTTGCAACATGAGTTATGTATTTATGTTTATAGGAACAAATCTGTCCCCTAAGGAGGTGATTAAACTTGGTGTAGCCAGGTTATGTACTACAGAAATATGGAGAAGGGGACATTGCCTTTTATTCTTCTCCAATGGCCAATGGCTCTGATGAAGGACATACCTTTGAAATGCATGAGCCAGCAAGCACCCTGGTAAGGTCTTCCCTATGCTCGAGATATCGGAGAGTCTGGGACAGTGTTGCCACATTGAGTGGTAACACTTGATAGGCATTTATACTACCTATGTTGGTAAGTAGTATCTATTTATTTTATTGACTCCTAATAAAAATTTTGCACTAGGCCAGTGCGCCCTTTTTCTTTCATCAACCCTTACAACCTCCACAATTGGGCCTGGACAAAAATGTCCTTATCGTAGTGTAAACGGACTGTGGGCATGCTTCAAATATAGCTCTATAAGTAATGGTTAGTAAACTGTAACTACTGTAACTGTAGTAGCACAGCCCTGAGGCTAGGAAGAAGGAGGAATTTGATATCAAGCTCACTTTTACAGGGTACATAGCTGACTACAATAGTTGTGTGCCTTTGTGCCTAACACTTCTTTTTATGCCTTGTCTTCCAGTTGTCACTGTCACTTTCTGGGATTAAAGCCCAACGCTTGCATTTTTTATTTTTTTTTCAATAGATTTGAGTGTGGAAAGGTTTGAAGAACTGTCAGGTATTTTTTTTTTAGTCCGTTACCCCAAGTATAAGATTTCCCAGTAGGAACACTGAATGAAGTAAAACACATTATCAGTAATAGGGGAATGTTTAGAACGTCTTTCAGTTTAATATAATTGTCTCTGTGTTCATAGTACAGTGACATTTGCTCCCGTATTTCTTGTCATGTTGTGACAAGCTGTCACAGGGTCAGAAAGTGAGGCAAGACAACAACTTGACAGACATTTTTGCTCTTCCCAACAAAAAGAATACCAAGTACTGTATTTTATTTATGTGACTGTGGTTTACTGTGCCCCCGATGAAGAAGTATTGACCTGTGTCAGGGAAGGGAACAGAGGCAGTTATTGAAAGTTTTTTTTTTATGTACCTGTGAATAGAAACACTGTAAGTGGAATTTTTTTTTTCTAATAAAAATGAAGGATTTCATGTTATGTGAGATTATGTTCCTTCTACCTGAATGTATGTGAAATGTGCCCTGGATGGTTTGTCAACTGGTATAGCTGGAATTAGGACCTGAAGCCTGTATACCCAATCAGTATAGGTCATATATAGAGGATGTGCAAGTCCATTGGGGGAGGGATCACACTAGGTTAGTTTTTTGTTCACTTGGATGTAATTCATGGATGGAGGATACATTTTGGGAAGAATCAGCATACTGAATCATCAGGGTTAGGAGACTGCGTGGACAATGTTTGAACACTGGAGTATGAATATCATATGGATATCATGTGTGGACACTATCTATGATCACTGGAACAGGGGTATGAACACAATCTCTTTAGGCGTTGGCCTTTATGAACATTGTTGGTGTTCTGTGACTGTGCTAGTTATGCTTATGTAGCGCTTCCCCCAGAAAGGGCTGCTTAATTTAGAAAAGGTTCTTTCCCAGACAGTGCAGGGGCAGCCAGGCATACAGTAACAGTTCAAAGTCTGGGGTAAACAATCAATCTCACAGCCTGTGGAGCCATAGCAAGCCAAAGCATGCAATCCAACTCCTCCGGAGTAAGGCCTAGTACACACTACCAGTTTTTATTCATTCAACCCAGCAGGTTCAACTAAAAAAACGGTCAGCTCCAGCCGGAGCCTCTGTACTAACAATACAATGTTAGTACAGAGATCTACACCACTGAGCCATTGTTCTCTTGAGAGGGGGACGGCCCCCCGCATTAGCCATTGGCTGAAAGCGCTGATCGGGAGCCAGTCGGCAGCTGGTTTGGCATGCTCGTCCGACAGAAGCTGGCATAAAGGCCAGTTTTAATTAAACCGGCCGGTGTCACTAGGCTTCAGCCAAAAATGAAATTTCCCTAGCAACCTAACTAGGGGGGTGCTATACTGCACTGGAATTATGATAACATTTATATGTAAATTTACAATATTGTTTATGTGAGATTTACATTTTTTATGATATGTATGCATGCACTAGAGAAGTAAAAAGTATATATATATATATATATATATATATATATATATATATATATATATATATATATATATATATATACAGTGGTGTGAAAAAGTGTTTGCCCCCTTCCTCATTTCCTGTTCCTTTGCATGTTTGTCACACTTAAGTGTTTCGGAACATCAAACCAATTTAAACAATAGTCAAGGACAACACAAGTAAACACAAAATGCAATTTGTAAATGAAGGTGTTTATTATTAAAGGTGAAAAAAAATCCAAACCATCATGGCCCTGTGTGAAAAAGTGATTGCCCCCTAAACCTAATAACTGGTTGGGCCACCCTTAGCAGCAACAACTGCAACCAAGCGTTTGTGATAACGTGCAATGAGGCTTTTACCGCGTCCTGGAGGAATTTTGGCCCACTCATCTTTGCAGAATTGTCCTAATTGAGTTACATTAGAGGGTTTTTGAGCATGAACGGCCTTTTTAAGGTCATACCACAACATCTCAATAGGATTCAGGTCAGGACTTTGGCTAGGCCACTCCAAAGTCTTCATTTTGTTTTTCTTCAGCCATTCGGTGGTGGACTTGCTGGTGTGTTTAGGATCATTGTCCTGCCGCAGAACCCAAGTTCGTTTCAGCTTGAGTACACGAACAGATGGTCAGACATTCTCCTTCAGGATCTCTTGGTAGACAGCAGAATTCATAGTTCCTTTTATCACGGCAAGTCTTCCAGGTCCTGAAGCAACAAAACAGCCCCAGACCATCACACTACCACCACCATATTTTACTGTTGGTATAATGTTCTTTTTATGAAATGCAGTGTTCCTTCTACGCCAGATATACTTGGACACACACCTTCCAAAGAGTTCCACTTTTGTCTCATCGGTCCACAGAATGTTGTCCCAAAAGTCTTGGGGATCATCAAGATGTGTTGTGGAGAAATTGAGACGAGCTTTGATGTTCTTTTTGCTCAGCAGTGGTTTTCTCCTTGGAACTCTGCCATGCAGGCCATTTTTGCCCAGTCTTTTCCTGATGGTGGAGGCATGAACGCTGACCTTAACTGAGGCAAGTGAGGCCTGCAGTTCCTTGGACGTTGTTGTGGGGTCTTTTGTGACCTCTTGGATGAGTCGTCGCTGCGCTCTTGGGGTAATTTTGGGCGGCCGGCCACTCCTGGGAAGGTTCACCACTGTTCCATGTCTTCGCCATTTGTGGATAATGGCTCTCACTGTGGTTCGCTGGATTCCCAAAGCTTTGGAAATGGCTTTATAACCCTTTTCAGACTGATAGATCTCAATTACTTTCTTTCTCAATTGTTCCTGAATTTCTTTGGGTCTCGGCATGATGTGTAGCTTTTAAGGATCTTCTGGTGGACCTTACTGTGTCAAGCAGCTCCTATTTAAGTGATGCCTTGATTGTGAACAGGTGTGGCAATAATCAGGCCTGGGTGTGGCTAGAGAAATTGAACTCAGGTGTGGACAACCACAGTTATAGTATGTTTTAACAAGGGGGGCAATCACTTTTTCACACAGGGCCATGATGGTTTGGATTTTTTTTCACCTTTAATAATAAACACCTTCATTTACAAATTGCATTTTGTGTTTACTTGTGTTGTCCTTGACTATTGTTTAAATTGGTTTGATGTTCTGAAACACTTAAGTGTGACAAACATGCAAAGAAACAGGAAATGAGGAAGGGGGCAAACACTTTTTCACACCACTGTATATATATATATTTACTTTTTTTTTTTTTTTTTTCATTGAACTATTTTATTTACGTTCATTAAAAGAACATTAGTTGTATTTTTAAGCATAAATAGTATAATTAGCTACATTCATATAGACATTGGCCACCAATGGTGCCATTTATAGAAAGAAGAAGAGACAGTAAGGCTTTGCTATATGCGTATGTGCCAACGATCAACATCCAATCAGAAGTTGAGAGTACGTTTTATTCAAGTGTTCTTGACCAAGCTGCACTGCTGCTACAATGGAAGTCAAGGATTAGGATGTGCTGTCTAGAACAGTGTGGTCTCATATAAGCTATCAAAAAGTAGGTGGCATCTGCCCCAGGGTGATTTACAGAGAATAACAGTCAGAATGAAACTGACCCTCCAAACTCAGCAGCATCAGGGTAGAGAGACTGTAAGGGCTCATTCACACAGGCAGAAAAAAAAGCTGTGATTTCATGCATATTGCACATAGTTTTGTGCACATCTAAATGCAGCACTATAGTAATCAATGGACCCATACACATGCTGTGCCTAACTGCGAAAATGTGTGCTGCATTTGGCTGTGCAGAAAAAAAGGAGGACAGCTCTGCATGTGAGAGCTGGCAACCTCCATTTGTTTTCAATGGGGCTGCCCCTCCCAGGTAATTGCGGGAACCCCCTGCTGGGGTTCTTGCATATGGTCACAGGCAGTGTGCATTCTAGGGAGCAGGGTTTCTGGTAAACGTCACTTCCGCTTAGTGGAAAGCATATCAGTGTTCTTATGCCCTGTACACATGGTCGGAAATTCCGATGGAAAAGATCCACCCCGTGTGAAAGAGACCTTAGCCCTTGTACACACGGTCGGAGAATCCGTCGGAATGTGTCCTATCGGACCGTGTTGTCGGATAATCCAACTGTGTGTGGTATGCATCGGACTGATTCCGTCGGAATATCCGTCGGACCCAATTTTCCAACATGTTGGAAATATTTCCCGACCAACTGGTTCGATCAGACATACTCCGATCATTTGTAGAGAATTTTGATCGGACTAAGTGCCACGCATGCTCAGATCAAATTCCTACATCAAAGCTATTGGCTACTAACCTGAACGTAGTCCCATCGTAACGAAATTACGTCATCACGTTCTGAAAGATCGGATTTTTCGACAACTTAGTCCGACCGTGTGTATGCAACAGTTTCGGACAAGATCCGACGGACAAAATCCGACGGATTTGGTTGTGGAAATCTCCGACCGTGTGTACAGGGGCTTAGAGTGTTGTTCAAAATTATATGTTGCAGTGCCATTTATTTTAAGATGAAGATGCATTTATTCATGCATTGAGATGTACTACCAGCCCTTTCCAAATGCAAGCGTTTTATTTGTAAAGCACAGAAGTAAGTGTAATTAAAGCAAAACTTAATGTTCTTCTTTAATAAAAGTATAGCTGCCCTTTAAGTAAAAGAAGACATTAAAGGACAAATGACCTTGAATAGGTTTGCTATTATTTTTTACTGAATGTCTATAATATTCCATTGAAAATATGCTGAATTCATTCTCCACTAAAACATTTTAAGGAAAATATTATTTTAGGGTGTGTGCATCTAAAAATGCCAGATGGACAACCAGTGATTCCGAGCAAACGATATAACTGACATTCTGTGGTTAAATTAACATACTAGTACCCTATGTATGCAACTAGCTTATGTTATTAGATAGTCCTGTGTTCATTTACATATTGTACTAATTTAACAAAGGACTCAGTGTAAAGTATAGACACACTTGTGGAGGACTATGATAAAAACACATTTCACTTCACGCTACTCAAAACAGATCAGGTAAACCAAAACTGCTCTGCAGTGTTCAGTACTTCACCGACAACCAGAGGATATTTATACTTGAAACTTCTATCAAAGACATACTTGTATCACGAGGGATTGTTATTTTATTAATGGTAGATATTTAAATATTTAGAAAAGTGCTCCCATGTGATTTGCTGCAGCTGAGTCTCTTGGTGGTCCTTCTTATTAAAACAAGTGGTAAATATTCATGAAACCAGGAAAGACACCTGTAACAAGTCTACAGGCTAACATAAAGGAGAACATGTTCTAGATGAGAAAAACAGGCTGAATAATTGATCAATTTAAACCAAGAAACACATATTATAAAAAAAACATCTGAGCTAACAAGGATACAGTTAAGGATTAGGCACAGGAATAGTCATAAAATTATAGAATATTGAGAACAGACCGAATAGTCCATCCAGCCTGCCCATTTATTTCACATAATAATACTTCTATGTAAGCATAGTCGCGTGTATATCCAATACATACTGTATTTAAAGGAAATGTAGAGCAGCAATTAAATCAGTACCAGATCTGCATAATTCTCGAAATGGTGAAAACATTAATTTTTAAAATTCTTTGTTATTGCAAGACCTTGAGAAACTGTACCCAGACAAACAGAATTGCCTGGAACGCACGGACTGCCTTTTAATAATAAAAAGTACAGCTTTTTCTTCTTTTTTTTTTATTATTCTTTCGCTACATGTTGTAAAATGTCAGGAATTTCTTAATCATTAATAGGTTCTTTTTAAAATTGAAACCTCATCTACTTTTCTGCAGGGCATTATATTTTTGGCTTCTTCTATACAGCGTTAGTAACTTGCATCAAAAATAATCTCTGCATTAAAAATGTGCACACAAAATCAAAGACACTGTTGATCAAAATGCTCTGCATAACTAAACTGAGGAGTCCCAATAATCAGAGATATTTTTATTTTAACTGAGAAGATAATAATAATAATAATTATAATAAAAATGTTAATAGAATAATGGGCTTACCTTCATACCAAATGTGAATATAGTAATGATGATTTTAAACACAAGAGCTAATGCCAACTGCCACATTGCCGTGTAGACCCCTGGACCAGCTGGTCTGTCTGGAATGTCATCCACTGGTCTGGTCATGTTGATATCATTGATGTAATCACAGAGTTGAGAAGACTCCAGAGCTCTGCAGTCATTAAACAGCTCTGAGATCAGCTCACTTGTGCTCCTCCGAGTATATGGATTTGGGTAAGCAATAATGGCTGTGATTGCAGTGACCACAATGACTTCTAGTACTGGATACTTGCCAAGGCTGGTGGTCTTGCGCCGACGGCACCAAGCAATGTTGCAACGAATGAAAAGTGTTCCCCAAAGCCCTCCAAAGACACCAAGAAGGATGAATGGAATCAGTTCCATCATGTACCATGGTGTATGATATTCCACATAGAACAGAACTAAGCGACTGTTGCCAAATGGGTTGATAGATCGAAGCGTAAAAGCAGCAACCAGGGCAGCAAAAAAAGAACGCCACAGTGTCTTTAAAGGGAAATAGTAACTGACCTAAAAAAGACAAAAAACACAAATTGTTTAAATCCTTTTCTTAAAAGTTTAGCGATACATTGAACATTTCTCAGTGTTAAACTGTCACTTACTGTATATGAACTTTCCTCCATTAAAAGCAGAAAGAGGTGTTTTAGATGACATGCTTTTCAGCACACACTGGTGGGCAAAAACAGCCATCATCTTCTTAAAAAAGGTTTCAACCCTCTGCTGCTACTATACTAGATCTGAACCAGCTTTACAGTGAGCCATGTGGTCATCTGACCTTCACTACTAATTATAAGTCATCAAATGGCAGATGAAAACACTTGTGGAGATAAAAAAAAGAAACTGATTTCTGGGAGACTTTTTTATTTCTAAAATTGCAGTGAGTTTTGAATAGGCACTGTGGGAATAAACTTACAACGGTCTACTAAAAACTGAGATGTCAAAGTTTAAGAGACAGTTTTGGATTGACTTATTTTAAAGTATATCTAAAAGTAAGCCATTTTTCATTTTGGAATGAGTCAGGGCCATCTTTAATATTGATTGGGCCCTGAGCAAACATTTTCTTGGGCCCTCCTGAATCCACTTATTAACTATTTATGGGCAATGTGGGCTCAAGGGGCAGCTGCTTTGGGCCCCGGAACATTGACTGAGCTTGGGGCAACTGCCCCTTGTGCCCTATGTTAAAGATGGCCCTGGGTAGAGTAAGGAATTGTAGAAAGCAACTGTCAGTTTTTTTTTTACCTATCCTAAAGAATAAAAAAAAAAAACACTCCTTTAACATCAGTAAGAGGAAAACTCTCAAAAGTAATATAAATCCCTCCTTTGACAGTGGTTACCAAAAAAGTGTCCATTGGAAGATTTCCCCTCTATTCCTGACCTGACAGTTTAACATTTTGGATGTTTCCTCACTTTCGGTCCTAGCTGCAATGGTCACAAGGTCAAAAAGAGAAGTTGTAGCTCCTTAGCAACAAAATTTAAAGGGATTCTAAACATTTTTGATTTTAGACACACAGTCCATCCCTGTCTTCAATCTGTGTTATTAAGAATATGAATACTTCTTATGCCTATTGATAGGAATCTACTTAGACTCATTATCTACAACCAAATGATCATATGTTTTTTACCATTGTTTACACTGCATAGTGCCATTTAGATGACGTGTATACATATGAATCTACATTAATTCATTTTACCCTATTAAATCTCTTGTCAATTTTATATGTCGTCCCTTTGATATGTAATGTATGTGTGTGTATACATATTAAACCTTTTCTACTATGTGCATCATTGTTATGTATTGTCAGACTCCATGTGGCAATTAAATATACTCTCTAATTATCTCACCCCCACAAATAAATAGCCTCAGTTAAAATCCCACCTTCCCTTTTTTTGTATATTAAGAATATAATATCAGATTGAAGATGCCACAATGTCAATCAGAAATTAAAATGCATGTCAGCAATAAAATGTCAAAAACATTCCATATAACTTTATTTTTTTAATATTACACTGTCTTTAATATAATAAGCATTAAGGTCCAAGGCCAAAGGCTAAAAGACCTTTCCTTGTACTGTATACTTGTTACTTCCTGCTCTGACAAACAGTAAGATTTAAAGTGTATTTCCACTTTTGCAGCCAAATTGGGATAACATCTACTTTATATTTGTTACATGTTCCTATTAACTTTTAATATTGCATGCTCTTCCTGCTTTATAATGTTTAGGAGGGTAACATAATTCACCCTGTCTGTACTGCATTCACGGTTCTTCATTATCAACTGTAAATTAGATTTGAAAACTGTCTGTCCTAACAAAGGTGTAAAAATTTAGAAACCACCTTCCTCCATTGTATGTTAATGATAGGTAGCTAAAGATTACATTATTAGATGAATGATTGTCTGTTTTTTTCTTTTTGCATGCTAGTCTCATATCAAAAATGAAGAGTTTACAAAATTTATGAAAATTCTCGTATGGTAGAATAAAAATTCGGAAGTGATGTAATGTGTTGTAGTGTATTTGTACTATATTTTTTTTGTACTATATTTTCGAACGACAATTGTACTAATTAAATGAAAATTTGGTATTGTACGTGAGAAGTTTTTGTGCTTGTCCAATCAGATCATTTTGCTTGATTTGTCATGATCGGCTCTCGGAAGCGGTGTACTAATGATCAGATTATCGTATGATCACTTTGAAAGCAGTTTTTTTCATAAGATTTTCTGATCGTGTGTAGGGGCCATAATGCCTAGTACACACCATCAGAAAATTGGATGATGAATACAGTAAATATACAATACACAAAACTTTTTCTTGTACGATTTTCGTTTAATCAGTACAGTATTCATCTGAAAAAAATCAGAATACCAAGACCACACATGCTTGGCAACGAAGGAATATATTACAATACAATAAAACACATTACATCACTTCCAAAGTTGCATTCTGTATGAGAATATTCATAGCTCATTCCTCTGATATTCTCATAATGTGTAGAAGGCTTAAGAGTCTCCAATCATTTTTAGAAACAGCCATGATACCTTCTCCTTAGAAAACTCTGAAAGGTAAGAAATATTTTTTTTAAAATATATTTTTAGGTGTTCTGTGTGAATAGGAACACATAGCAAACATATAGTGGGGTTTTCTCAAAATTGACTGCAAAAGTAGAATTACCCTTTAAAATGCAAACAATACTACTTTTGAGGACAATAGCACCCTGTCACCATAATAATCCTTGCAACATCTGAGTACTAAAAAGTAAATGTTGAGTAGAAAGATAGCTAATGTGAGCAAAGTCACAAGGTCTTCTGCATTCTTTGGTTTATGGCCATTGTGTGGTCAATGACTTGCCATACGCCTTAGATATAAAAGAGGATTTGCCTCATCTACAAAACTAAACTGTCTGTGCGTCCCATCCCGGATGCAAATATTCAAGAAAGGTTCCCCAAAAGTGGTAGTTTAAATGGATGGCAGGTAGTAATTTATATAAAAAAAAAAAAAAATGTGTGCGGTACAATAACATACAACATGAAAAACATGAAAGGCCAAAGATAAAAACATATATGTGGGAGGCAAGTGTGGAAACCAGCTGAAGGGAGAGGGAGGCCTGCAGACTGGTGTCCAATGTATTTCGATTACACAAACAGTGTGGATTTTCCTCATGGACTATGTGGGCTTCAACACTTCAAATGCAGCAAATCCCAAATAATCAAGTAGTAGGATAAAAGGATCCGTCAGGGCCAGACAGGGAGTGGCAACCCAGACATCATGGACCAATATGTGTTCCCAGAAGTTGCTCTTGTCTGTCTGGTTTCCACACTTGTCTCCCACATATATGTTTTTATCATTGGCCTTTCATGTCATATGTTATTGTACCGCACAATACATTTTGTAATTTTTATATACATTACTGCCTGGCGTCCATTTAAAATCCCACTTTTGAGGAACTTTTCTTGAACATTACCATACGCCTTTGTTTCCAATCTTTACCTTCCATCTGTTATATATTTTACAGTTTACATATTTTACATCTGCTGTAGCTCTCTGTTTCATAAGTCCCTCTCATAAGATTCTAATGTCCCCACTGAGTAACCATTAGTTTACTGCTGCTCTTGATATATAGTCATTTACCTCCAATGTAGAAGTGCAGAGGTCTTCTAATTCTGCAATGCAAACAAGTGCTAGAAGACCATGATTACCAATTCACAGCTGTATAAACAGTAAACTAAATGTTTTGTTTTCTTAAATGTTTCTCAGAGGTTATTGAAGACCGATTGGTGGTCTTTTAGTATTAGCATTTTACATGTAGCTCTTTTAGTGTGTGTAATTTTTGAGTTCCTAGGAAAAGGAAAGCAACTATGACTGGTACTATCAATGTTAAAAATACAGTGGGTAAAATAAGTATTGAACACATCACACTTTTTCCAACTAAATATATTTTTAACGGTAATATTGACATGAAATTTTTCCAACATGTCGGTAATAACCCATGCAATCCATACATACAAAGAAACCAAAACAAATAAGTTAAAAAAATAAGTTATATGCAAACATAATAAAAATGAATGTCCTCCCTAGGATACTGTTTTACATGCAAATACTCCCCATACCCCTGCCCAAGATCTTTTTTACACAAGTGTCCAGCATGCTTACTACTTTCATATGGAACTCGCAAAAGCGGAGAATCGCTATGATGGTACTACATCTCCCAAGGGCTACAGAGGCCTGGGTATCCCAGACCTACAAAGGTACTACCAGGCCATTGCTCTGCAGAGGATTCTGAACTGGCGCTTTCATGGTCAAACCAAAATATGGGTGGCCACGGAAAAATATATGGCGGGAAGGAACCTGTCGTATGCACCGTGGATTTTGTGGGTACACAGGGGGCTATCAGAAACGATGTCCCGTTAACAATATCTACACTCAAAATATGGGACCGAATCAATTGAGCATTAAGCTTGGCCCCCTCTGTGTCCCCATTGACGCTACTTGGAGAGTTTCTCTGGTTCCCACCGGGGGAACACGCTGGCTTCTCTGGAGCCTGGGTGGAAGATAAGAATGGCAGCTGTGGTAAACTGCTGAGAAACGGCAAAATGATACCCTTAGAATCCCTGGAGGACAGGCCTGGGAGACCTCAGTTGAACTTCTGGAAATATAGACAGTTGCATCATTTCTTTGAAGTACATGGTAGCTCTATAAGAGATATCACATCGCTCACACCTTTTGAGAGGCTGTTCGCAGCGGAAGACCCGATACCACGCATGATCTCAGAGCTATACCAGCTGCTGGGGTCCTCGGCCTCAAACTCCAAGCCAATATACATATGTGCCTGGGAAAGAGACCTAGGAAAAGTGTTCTCTGAGTCTCAGTTAACACACCTATACCAGCTTACACACTCCAGCTCAATAGATTCTAAGAGGCAGGAGACAAACTACAAGCTACTGACACGCTGGTATAGGGTCCCCTCAGATTTGGCACAGATATACCCAGCCAGTTCGGGTGAGTGCTGGTGGGGATGTGGAGGCCGGGGAACCCTGCTGCACTCTGGATGCCCTCTAGTCTGGATGTGTCTTTGTTAAAACTAGCAGACCCAACACTGGGTCACTAAAATCACACTAAGAGGTAACCACTAATGTAATACCCAAGACCAGAGCGCAGACCACGTACATAACACACTTGTCTCTAGCCAAGAAGAAGTGGCTGCCTGGCGGCAGACTGTCCGGAGTGGGCCACAAGAAACCTTATGAAACCAAGGTGAGACTCTGCCTTTTTCCCACCCCTCTAAGTTATATGTTTTCTTTCTTATTACTACTGTTAAAACTTGAAATTGTCTGTCACTGTTAAGCACATCTTGTGCTATGATTGTGAAGCTGTGTCCAAACCTAATAAACAAAGTTGAAACAAAAAAATTAAGTTATATGTAATAAAATGGAATTACACAGGGAAAAAGTATTGAACATAAAGTAAGGGAGGTACAAAAAGGTATTGAAAGCCAAGGCACCAGCTGAAACCTATCAGTAATTAGAAAGCAATCCATCCCCTTGTCAGTGCAAATTAATATCAGCTGGTTCAGTGTCAACTCATGGCCTATAAAAAGGTTTCTTATTAACAAAGTGTCACACAAAAACATAATGGGTAAAAATCTCATGATAGGTAAAAGCAAAGAATGCTCTCAAGCCCTTATCAACCTTATTGTATAAAAAACATACTGATGGCATTGGTTACAGAAGGACTTCTAAACTTCTGAATGTTCCAGTGAGCACTGTTGGGGCCATAATCCAGACATGGAAAGAACACCCTTTCACCATAAATGGGCCATGACCAGGTGCTCCTCACAAGGTTTTTGACAGAGGAGTGAAAAGAATCAAAAGTATTGTCTAAGAGCCAAGGAGCACTTGTGGAGAGCTTCAGAAAGACCTGTCATTAGCAGATACAATTGTTTCAAAGAAAACAATAGGTAATGCATTTAACCGCCATGGCCTGTATGCATGCTCACCACACAAGACTCCATTGCTGAAGAAAAGCATCATTTTTTTTTAAAAGCCAGCAGCTACAAATACTGCAGCTGCTGACTTTTAAATAGTGACACTTACCTGTCCAGCGCGCCCGCGATGTCGGCACCCGAAGCCGATCGCTCGCTCGTCTGGCGGGTCCTGCCGCCGCCATCTTGGGTATGGGAATCAGGAAATGGAGCCTTTCGGCTTCATTTCCCGGTTCCCTACTGCGCATGCGCGAGCCGCGCGGCGCAATCCGGACGGTCCCCACTGCCTCTGGGAGCTGTGTGTTTCCCAGCAGGCAGCGGGGCACTTGCTGAAGGGGGCGGGCACTTGCGGAAAGGGGCGTAACGTACGCCCCTTTCCGCAGAGAGCTAGCCCGGAAGTGGGTGCAGTTACCTGGATTATCCAGGTAACTGCACCCCCCTCCCCCCTGAAAGGTGCCGATCGTGGCGCCGGAGGGGGGGGGATTCCGATGAGCGGAGGTCCATTTTAGGGTGGACCTCCGCTTTAAAGTTGAAGCTTGTTTAAAGTTTGCTGCACAACATTTAGACAAGCCTGTGAAATACCAGGAGAATATAGTCTGGTGAGATGAGACCAAAATTTAACTCTTTGGATACCATAATACACACCATGTTTGGAGGTCAAATGGCACTGCACATCACCCCAAAAACACCCCCATACTAACAGTGAAGTTTGGAGGTGGGAACATCATGGCATTAGGCTGTTTTTCGGCATTTGGTACTGGCAAACTTCATGTTATTGAAGGATGAATGGAAAAATGTACCAAGACATTCTTGATAAAAATCTGCTGCCATCTACCAGGATGATGAATATGAAACGAGGGTGGACATTTCAGCAAGACAATGATCCCAAACCCAAAGCCAAGGAAACTCTCAATTGGTTTCAAAGAAAGAAAATAAATCCGCTAGAGTGGCCCCACCTATCACCTGACTTGAATCCAATAGAAAATCTATGGAAAGAACTAAAGAGAAGAAGAAGACAGAAGAGGCTCATGGACCGTCAAGATTTGAAGACTGTTTGTGTGGAAGAATGTACCAAAATCACACCTGAGCAATCCATGCGACTAGTTTCATATAGGAGGCATCTTGAAGCCGTCATTACCAACAAAGTATTTTGTACGAAGTATTAAATACATTTCAGTTAGCATGTTCAATACTTTTTTCATGTGTCATTCCATTTTATTACACATAACTTAATTTCCTGTCGCATCATGGTAGCATACACTCTGGGTTGTGACTCCGCCTCCACAACCTGATAGGACCACATAGCTATAAGATGACAATACGGCCCACGCCCCAGCATTCTCTTACTTTTCCTCACCTGTTGGGACCGCACGGATCAGCACCCTCTTACCGCTTCGCCCCAGCCAGGTTCTAGCCTCTCCTGGATGGAAGTTCTTACCGATACAGCCTCTAAACAAAGCTAAATGGAAGGAACCCCACTCTGGTGATCTCAGTTGTATGTTACTACTCTCTCTGTGACCTTGAATAAGCCTTAAACAGGCTTGCATTTTTATCTGCCTACAGTTGGAGCTTTAAACAGGCTCTAGTAGTATTGTTCGGCTCCTGTTATAAGCCTTAAACAGGCTAGGCAATGTCTTTGGCACATAAGCCTTAAACAGGCTTTGAGATATACTCAGCACATAAGCCTTAAACAGGCTTGGCTAAATTGCAGTGGTCTCCATCTCTGTCTTTCCCTGTTTACCTTGTGTGTATCCTTTGGCAGTCTTCCTGGGCGTGGCTCCGGCTGCAGATTTAAAAGGGATTTCATTGAATTTGTCTGTGTACTTGTACCTAGACTCTGGATTGCCAGTATTCTGACCTTCCTTACAAAACTTTCATTCATCCTGCTTAGGTGAGTGGATACCTGTTACTATACTAATGTTTACTGCCTTTCTGCTGTGCTCTTTCCTAGTGAAGATTAAAAAAGAGAGTAATCCTAACGCTGCCTAAATGGTTAGCCCTACCAGGTCCTCAAAATCATTGGAACCAAGGCACAAAGAGACCTCAGGCAGGAGAAGCCATTCCAGCCACAGACGGAGCCGATCAAGTCGTAGGAGAAGTCGCTCAGGCCATAGAGGGAGTCGCAGGAGAAGTCGCTCCAGATCATATTCTAGACACAGCCGCTCCTACCATAGAAGATCCCCTGTGCATAGACAGCGATCCCCAGTGCGACCCTCCGGAAAAGCATGCTGGATATGAGGGGCCGCAGCTCTCCCCCGACAAACTGGCCTGCCGTAGGTGCTTCGAGGAAGTTACTAAGGAAAGAGAACCACAGTCTAAAGAGCCTGTAGCTCCACAGATTCTTACTCCAGAGACAGAGTTGTCGACACAAAGTGCCTCACCTGCTCCTCCCAGTACATCAAGAGAGCAGGATTCCCCATCTGACAATGAGGGGTTGGATGCATCTGCAGGTTTTGATTTTTCATTAATAGAACCATTTGTCAGAGGCTCAACCGAAACGGAAAAAATACTTCCCGAACCTCAAAAGGGACTCAGAGGCTTTTCTGTTCATTGAAGAAATGGACGATTTAATTAAGGAAGAATGGCAAGGACCTGAGAAAAAAATCGAGCCTGAATAACAAGCTTACCAAATTATATCCCCTAAAAGGGCCTAAAGTGAGTCCTCTTGTCTCTCCTCCTATTGTAGACGCATCTCTCATGCGATTAGCCAGGCATGTGACACTGCCGATTGAGGATCGACATGGATATGAAAAGGGCCTACCTAGCATCAGGAGGCACTTGCAGACCGGCAGTGGCACTTGCAGCTGTAGGCAGGGCCATCTCCAGCTGGTTGGCGAATAACAAGAAGTTGATCTCAGAAGGCGCGGGTCAGGAAAGCATAGTAAAGGCACTACAGGTCTCGTGGGGGACTTTGTGGCAGAGGCATCGGTGGATGCCATTAAATTGGCATCAAGGGCCATGTTGGCATCAGTAATGGCCAGACGGGCACTGTGGCTGAAACCCTGGTTGGCGGATCCTGTCTCTAAATCCAATTGGTGCAGCATTCCATATGACGGCGAGAAACTTTTTGGTGCAAAGCTGGATTCAGCAATTTCAAAAGTGACTAGTGGGAAATCGGGACTGATACCATTAGACAGGAAACCGAAGCAGCAGAGACCTCCTCCCTTTAGGCGTAATCTGCCAGACAGATACAGGGATGCGAAAGCTTATAGGCCGGGGAAAGAATACAGGAGGAGCTGGAAGAACCCCCAAACATTTTTTATTAAATTCCAGAAACCCAAGACTCCCGCTTCCGGTGACCAAAAGTATTTTTGAAGGTGTGCCCGCCCAGCCAGCGGTAGTGGGGGCAAGGCTTTCAAAATTCAAGCTGGCTTGGGAGGAAAGCAATAAAGGACCCATGGACAGTGGCCACTGTCCTTTCGGGCACAGATTGTCTTTCAGAAGACGTCCCCTAGGGGATAATTTTTGCCCGACCAGGCTTCCACCATCAGGGGAAAAATGGTTTCTGCTGACCAGTTACGTTCAAGAGCTTCTCCAGAAGAAAGCACTAATAGAAGTACCTATTTCACAGAGGGGATGGGGATTCTACTCCCCATTGTTTCTGGTCAAGAAGAAATCAGGGGACCTTTGCCCAGTCTTAGATCTGAAAAACCTCAATCGCTCCATTCGAGTGGAGACAGTCAAGATGGAGAGTTTACAATCGATGCTCCAAGCCATAAATCTGGGAGATTGGATGCTTTCCATAGACGCCTATCTTCACGTCCCGACTCATGTCACCTTTCAGAAGTTCCTTCAGCTCTCGGTGTATCAGGGCCACTTCCAGTTTCAGAGTCTCCCGTTCGGGATCTCTACTGCCCCCAGAACCTTCACAAAGGTCCTGCTACCAGTGATAGCATCTTTAAGGGAGAGAGGATTGAGAGTCCATCACTACCTGGATGTCATCCTCCTTCTTTCAAGCAGCTAGGAGTCCTATATCCAACATCGAGAGGTCCTAGTTGCCACTTTACAAGGACTGGGCTGGTTGATAAACTGTAAGAAAAGCAATGCTCATCCCACCCAGAGGATGATCTTCTTGAGTGTGGAGTTGGATACCCGGACAAACACGGTGGGACTACCGGTAGAGAAGATTTCCTTACTGATTCAGAGGGTGAGAAGAGCAATCTCAGCAACATCCCTGCCGGCCAGAGCATGTGTCAGTCTTCTAGGCTCCCTGTCTGTGACCATTCCTATGGTCCATTGGGCCCAATGGAACATGAGACCCCTTCAAACTTCCTTTCTGCGTCAATGGGACGGCTCATCCATGACCCAACCGATCTACATCTCGGAGGAGGTCAAACAATCCTTGCAGTGGTGGACTCGTCCCTGCAATCTGAGATGCAAGCATATAGTTCCCCTTCCTCAGGAAACGGTAACCTCGGATGCCAGGGGGGCACACTACCAACATCATGCAGCCCAGGGCCGCTGGCCATTCAGGATCCAGAATGCAGTCTCAAACGTGCTGCAGATGAAAGCAGCCTTTCAGGCCCTCCTGGCCTTCAGTACTTACCTGAGGGGGAAACGAGTCCTTCTGAAGATGGACAACAAAGTGGCCGTCGCCTATATCAACAGGCAGGGGGGCACCAGAAGCTCCTCCCTGATGCAGGAAGCTCGCCCTGTGACGGAGTGGGCACAATTGAACCTACTTGATCTGAGAGCGGCCTTTATCCCAGGGGCCGAAAATCTCCTAACTGACTCACTCAGCAGAAGTTTTGTGATCTCTGAGTCCCCAAGCGTTTATGCTCATAACTCAGACCTGGGGCTCACCGGACATAGATCCGGCAGCTACACCAGCAAATGCAAAATGTCAGAGGTTCCTAACAAGAATCCCCTTTCCTTCAGCAGAGGGAGTAGATTGTCTTCAATATCCCTGGCACTTCAACCTCGGCTACATCTTCCCTCCGACTCCCCTCATAGCAAGGTTCCTTCTGAGGCTCAAGAGGTCAACAGCACTAGTAGTGGCGGTGATCCCCTTTTGGCCGAGGAGACCATGGTTCACTACTCTCCTTCAATTGAACACAGCGGATCTGCTTCCTCTCCCGCTGTCAGCAGACCTGCTATCCCAGGACCAGCTTCTATATCCGAACCCGGAGAGGTTACATCTGATGGCCTGGAGGCTGAGAGGACTAGGTATCTAGAACAGGGCTGTTCTCAGAGGGTAGTGGAGACATTACTTCAGGCTAGGAAGCTGACTACCAACAACACCTACCGAAGGATCTGGGAGAAGTTTACCACCTTTTCTCAACAACAAGGTTGGGACATATCTTCTCTGACAGCCCCTCAAATCCTGGATTTCCTGCAGTCAGGCCTAGAGAAAGGGCTTCGATCCAGTACCCTGAAAGTCCAGGTATCAGCCTTATCCACTCTGACCAGGGTCAAATGGGCACATGATTCTTTGGTCTTCCAGTTTCAGAGAGCCTGCTTTAAACTAAGGCCACCTAGGAAACCTTCATTCCCGGCATGGGACCTCTCAGTTGTCCTGGAAATCCTGTCTAAAGAACCATTCTCTGCACTCGACAACATCTTCCTTTGGGACCTGACGCTCAAAGTCTCATTCCTGATTGCTATTACTTCAGAAAAGAGAGTCTCGGAGATGCAAGCCTTGATGTCCAAGGAACCATACCTTGTCGTCTACCCAGACAGGATAGTACTAAAACCATCAGATCGTTTTGTACCCAAGGTTTCCTCATCATTCCACTTTAATCAAGAGATTAATCTCCCAGCCCTTATCACAGATCACGGTGATCCCCATCCTCTGGATGTCAGGGGCAACATCCTAAAGTATCTCTCAGCAACTGAGTTGATCAGGAGATCAGAGAACCTCTTAATTGTTCCATATGGCCGTAGGAAAGGTCAGGCAGCATTGGCTTGTACCATTGCTTCATGGCTGATAAAGGCGATCAAGAAGGCCTACTTACTGAGTAAATTACAAATTCCGCAAGGCTTAAAGGCACATTCCACCAGGGCAGTGATAACTTCTTTGGCATCCTATTGTAGGGTCTCGGCAGTGACTATCTGTAAGGTGGCCACCTGGTCTTCCAGAAACACCTTTATATTACATTATAGGGTGGAATCTGCACGGCTTTCAACAGTAGATTTTGGAAGGGCCGTCATTCAGGCCAACTCCTCTGTTTCTTGTTAATAAATTTATTTTCTTGCATTCCCACCCAGTCTGCGAGTTACTCCCCAGAGTGTATGCTGCCATGATGCGACAGGAAACCAGAAAATTGTATACTTACCTTTCCGTAATTTTCCTTTCCTGTCGCATCTTCATGGCAGCATACAACGCCCCACCCGTTGGACGTGATTTATATATACAGAGAATGCTGGGGCGGGGGCCGTCTTATAGCTATGTGGTCCTATCAGGTTGTGGAGGCGGAGTCACAACCCAGAGTGTATGCTGCCACAAAGATGCGACAGGAAAGGAAAATTAGGTAAGGTAAGTATACAATTTTCAGTTTTTTTTAACTTATTTGTTTTGGTTTCTTTGTATGTATGGACTGCATGGGTTGTTACATGTGGTGCAAATTTCATGGCAATAGCACCTTTAGAAATACATTTCCCTAGAAAAATGGTGACGTGTTCAATACTTATTTTACCCACTGTATATATATATATATATATATATATATATATATATACAGTATATATAAACACACACACACACACACACACCCACACACACAAATGTAGTTCTGCCTGAATAATGTTTAAATATTAAAGGCAAGCAGAAACACAATGGCTTGGAATTTTTCATTGACGTCAGCACCATCAGTTTCAATTTACAGAACAATAACAGTTAAGAGAAACGCACAGTACCTCTTCCAAACTGAAAAGAACACCGCCAATTGGAGCTCCAAAAGCAACAGAGACTCCTACTGCAGCTGCAGCCGAAAGCACCTGTGACACAAATATATCACCAGGTTAAGACAGAACTTTCATAGGGGATAATGAATTCACATTTTTCCTTTTATAAATCAACTTACTTCTCTCCTTTTTCCTTCATTTTTGCTGTATTTGGAGTACAAGCTGCAGAAAAAATTGCCACAACAACAGGCTACATGAACTGATGGTCCTTCCTTTCCAAGACTTAAGCCAGAGGACACAACGAGAACTAATGTTACTGTTTTTATTAACAGCGTCCACTTTCCTAGGTATCCTCTTATTATGAAGCCACTCAGAATGGTCTTTATCTAAATGTAAATAAAAAGTAAAACCCATTAGAAAGAGCTTTAGATCTTTTGGCAAGCAAAAAAGAAAAATGTTCAGCATTAGTATAGGCATATAATGTACTTATATTGGTGGCAGATTTTCAGAGAGTTGGATCTTGGCATCTTTATTTCATATTACCGGTATTTCATATTTTCATATTAATGTTATTATTCAAGTTTTTGAACAAATTGCAATCATATATCACTCCTAAAGTCTTATGAGACTTCTTAGGTTGCCCAGACACTGTAGGACTCCCTCCATAGTTAAAGAATGTGTTTCTCCTTTGATGTTAATGCAAGAATCCTGAATTCATGATATTCAAAGCTTGATAAAATTCTCTGCTTAGGTGGGTGGCCAGAGTATTTGCAACCAGAATGATTACTATTCTTTTGGATGAAATGTCAGGACCACTAAGAAATAAAATAGAGATGTAGCCCCATGAGATTGTCACCCCTAACACCCATTTGTTTTATAAATACATTTTTCTCTTAATAGAGGGCTATGGTGATTTTTTAAGTACATGGCTCCCTTTGGCTGCTTTGGTGGTTCTTCCTGTTTTGTGTTTCAGGTGAAAAGCTTCCTGATGTTGCTAGGAACATAATCGTTGCTGAGGAACATAATCCCCTGATGAAGTCACGTGACCGTGACGAACACGCGTCGGGACGAGAGCTACCGGAAGTGACGCAAATCGAGCTCGGTGCTCGTTTATACACTGTTTTTAAATATCTCCTTTGTTTGTGAGTATCCTAATTTTTGTTTAAATAAAAACGTTTTATGGTCAAAACTACTACACTATGGGGCTTCCTTCCTCCACATCTTTTTAACCCTATATATACACACCTATTGCTGAGGCACCCCCACGCTGAATGCTGCTGAGTTACCATTTAAAGGGACCAATACAGCGCAATAGTCAGGATATTGACGCCAGGATCTGGGGACACCACAGCAGGACCTCAAAAGACAAAGAGCACCAGGGACCCCGAGGATATACATATTACACGCTGTTACCTTACAGCTGTAAGGTAAGGGGACACCCATATCCTGACCACACAGGACCACGAGGGATACACCCACCATCACCAACATCACCACCAATTACATTGTTTTTATTAATATTGTGCACATGTTATTATTATTTAAGCACTAGCACTTTATGCGATTTTTTTATATAATCGCCACCGATTCTGCACAAGTGTAACGGACATTTTCCGATAAATTTTAACCTTTTTTTCACCATGGCATTTGCATAGTTTCAATATTGTTTTAGAGGGATTTTTCATTTACTCCCTCAGCACTGACACTTTATGCGTTTTATTATTCTTTATTTTTTATAATTGCCACAACTTGCACAGTTGAACGGACATTTTGCTCACTGTTTTATCTATATTGTTTTAGCAATTTTTATGGTGTAGAGGCATCTTGCACGTATTATTATTGATTCATTTTTTGGCACTGGCACTTTATGCGATTTTGACAGTTACAACAAATCGCATTGGGAATCACTTGTTTCAAATATTTTGATTGTGTGTTTTTTTCGTATTTTTTCATTTATATTTGAATTTACCTTGATGTTATAATGTTATAGTGCTTTTGAGGGTTCTTTATTATCCCCCCATAAAAAACGCACACCGATTTATATATATTTTTTGCCTTATGTGACGACAAATATGCCGTCTAACATCTCTATATTATTCTAGTGCCTATAGAGCTTACCAGCCTTTAGGCTGGACTTCCTGTCATAGTACAGCGCACCACTACTTCTGTTTCTTCCATTTTTTTCCCACTGGGGTTCAGGTACCCCACCTCAGTGTGTGCAGCAGTACAACGCTCCCTGCTTTTTCGATTTACCTTGATTAGGCGCAGGAATACTTTCTTATACTTGCTAGGAACATTTACCTCAGCTGCTGAGCAATGGATTGGTGACAAATCCTTTGGCAGGAAACACCTAGCCAATGAGTGTAACTTTTTACTTATATCCTCCCCTGTCACTTGGCGGAGTCAGCCTTTACCTCAGGTCTCTCAGCTGGGCTCATCTCTGGATTCCCTCCATCCTTTTTTTTTGGATCTTTTGACCTGCTCTCCCACCCCCTTTGTTATTTCCCCCATTGCGGTTCCTCTTTATGTGGGTAATGTCGCCCACTTTGTGGATGGGCTGTGGTTGGTAAGCTGTTACTTGATTGGTATAAGATATTGCTGCTTGAGTCTTAGTGACTAAGCACGTTCGTCTGTTAATGTTTAACAGCGGCTCTGCTTGCCATTGAAAGTTAAAGTTCACTTCATAATTAAAATGGTTTTAAACCCAATAAAGGGGCCACGGCCTAAACTTTTCCACAATCCTTGTTGTGTGTTTATTTTATATTTTAGGTATGTTCTTATGGTATGATGGGTGTTAATGGGGTATACAATCCCATGGCAATTTCTCAGCCCATTACTGATTTACCATGCCTTATTCTGCACTATTTCTGTGTATAGGTGGCTATCTTGGTAGAGGCAGAGCTTTGCTTTCTGATGTCAGAACTTCCAGCAAGGAGAACAGTGAGCTGCAAAGTAGTGGTATCAATCAATTTCACTCCAAAGCCCCTAAGGCTAACAGTTCAAGGTAGCAGTACCTTAGGTCTCACACTGCAGATATACAATTATGAAGTAATCACATAGGAAGTGTACTCTTATTTTTCATAAGGAACTTGAGCCAAAATGCAAATATTATTTCAGTGTGCTGCTCAGGCATAATTAACAGTTGCAAATGTTGCCTACGACATAGCAAATTTTCACTTTTTTAAATTCAGATCCACTTTAAAGTGATACTAAAGGCATTTTTGAAATAACAAACATGATATACTTTCCTGCTCTGTGTAGTGATTTTGCACAGAGCAGCCCCAATCCTCATCTTTTCAGGTCCCCTGCTGGTGCTCCTGGCCCCTCCCTCCTGCCGAATGCCCCCAAAGCAAGCAGACATCAGTGGGGAGGAGAAGATGAGAGAGAAGAGCCAAGATCCAGCTGCCCCTAGTGGGGAGGAGAGGATGAGAGAGAAGAGCCAAGATCCCGCTGACATCAGCCCGCTCCATACACTGAAGAGGAAGGGACTGCAGACATCAGCTGGGATGAGAAAAGAGGACCTCCGGCAGCTGTAAAATGTTGTATTATTAATACAGTAATGGGAATAAAGGTGTAGCGCTTAATACACTAATAAACGGAGACACTGCACCAGTATACAGTAATGGATTCAAGTTTTTTGTGAACTTTGATAGGGCTTGTTTTCGGGGTAGGGCTTATATTGCAGCAGGCCCTTAAAATCGCACTAGGTCTTACTTTCGTGGTAGGGCTTATTTTCAGGGAAACACTGTATATGGTGAGGAAGACTTCTGGGAGCTTCGGCCGCACCATTCCCTGGCACCTTACTGACAGGAGTGTCTGCAGCATCACTTTTGTCAGAAGCGGGTGCCTGATGAGAACACACCTCCGCCTCAGAGTGGTGCTGCTTGGGAGTGAAGGGAGACATATCACATGACCAGAGGAAGAAGGAGAAGCTGCCTTCATTCCTGTTGAGAGAAACATTGAGAAGGGGGTCTAAACAGAGTGAGTACACAGAGGATGCGGGGACAACTGATCACCAGGCCTCCCCTCTCCTCCTCAGAACCCCCCACGAGCCCTTAGCCTCCTCCCTTCCATAGAACTCTTTAGCCCCTTCCCACAAACATTACACACATTTCAGAACAGCACACTGTGCATACCCCTATTAGCTCCATCCCCTCGTCAACCCACGAGAGAAGAGGTTGTGTGCAGGTAGCTATCTTTGCCCTGGGCACTGGATGTCCTTGCCAAGGATGCCAGGCTTCCTTGACATTCATTGCAGTTTGTGATTAAAATTTGCTCATCCACGGAAAAGACATAAAACATTTAAAAATAAATTTACACACATCTTTTTTGAAGAATTGAATTATGTTCTATCCTTGAGGAAGACTAAAGTCAGAAGGAGTATCATAAAATATCAGGAGTTATCATTAAGATCTCACCTCAGGAATTCCAGAGCCACAAGCATATGGAGCAAAGACTCGAACCAAAGCCACCGCCAAGAAAGCAAAAAGCAGAGCCCACAAAATATAGAGGAAATAGTTTAAAATATATGCGCTGGCTCCCTGAAAAAACAGTGAAAATAATAATAGTTAGTCTTACTGTCAAAAGTAACCATTTAAATTGCATTACAACAGTGGTAGAAAAAGAAACAAAAAAAAAAAAAATATATATATATATATATATATATATATATATATATATATAGAACAAAGGCACCAAAAACACAGCAGAAAATGACAGTGATATTGATAGTTGTGATGTATGGTCTGGTTTTGGTTGGTAATAATAATGAGAATAGGTAAAGGTCTTCAGACAAAAAGTGTTAAACCTCTGCAGAAATGGTGCAGAAAACAGTGTCAATATTCAAGTATTCTTAAAAACATTATAGAATTACTTAAAACCAGTTAAATACTATACATTCCAGATGTAATCCAAAAGTTGTTCTAAAGCCGGCCATACATGGATCAAAATTCATATGGTTCAGCAGAGACTGGCCTAATTTCGATCCATGTATGAGCAGACTGGTTGTATATAAGGCAATATACTGATGGACTTCTGTACAACCAGCCTGTTGGATTTTCCCCACTCGATCAGAGCTGCTGGCTATAGCCGGCAGCGCTAATCAGTATATTCTGGAGGTGAAGTCTTTCCGCTGTCAGAATACAATAGCTTAGTGGAATTCAGTCATTTTTCTTTCATTCAACCCACTGGTTAAAACAAAAACAAAAAAAGACTCATCTATGGCCTGCTTAAAGCAGTAGTAAGTGGAGGGAAAAAAAATCTTCTGGTCCCAATCCATGGTAATGTCATACGCAATTGCCGTTTGAATGGCCAAGCTCTGGTAACGCACACAGGAGCCCCGTGGCCGCGACACAGCGCATGCCCCGTGAGGTCAATGGCTGCAGAAGAAGTGAATATCAACTAAATCAGGGATGTCCAACAAGTGGCCACTGGAGCCCTCTGATGTGGCCTGCAACCTCCTGTTCTGGGATGTCGGGTTGGCAAGCACAGATCGCTGGTTGGCATCCCAGAGCATCAGTGTTGTAAATAAAGCCTGGAGTAGAGGAGTGACTGCAATGACAGGGTTCAGAGGTAATCTGAAGTCTGCTGCAGTGTTAATTTCATCTACAAAAATATTTTTGTCTACAAAATTAACACTATTTTAGTTGACTAAAAAAATGACTAAAACAATCCCACATGACTTAAATACGACTAAAACTAAAATGGCATTTTAGTCAAAAGGCTATGACTAAAACGAAATCGAAATGTGACATCAAAATTATTAAGCACTATTAATCACAATGGCTAAATCTGTGTCTGTAGTGCATGTTCAAACCTTAAAGTGGAAGTCCAGTCAAAAATGAAAATGTTTCTATTAATTATATCTAAAATATCTTTATCTTTGACATTATTCATTTTCTGTATAGCTGATTGCCAAGCTTTGAAAGTGTAATCCAAGCCAGACAATCAGCTTCTTCCTGTTCTTCAGGGACAACCTTACGTTCTTATTTCTTAATTCTGCATGGGGGGGCCTCTCACTTCCTAAAAACGTTGTCTTCTCCTACACAGGCATGCCTGCTATTCATTCAAACCGCCCCTCTCATGCTCGGCCCCACCCACATCCCGCCTCTCCATTTTAGACAGACATGCCTAGACCTCCCCGGCCCCACCCCCATCCCTCCTCTCCTTCTCAGATCTCCTCCTGTCATAGCCTCATTTTGGTTAGCAGTTTCTCCTGAGAGAGGGGGGAGGACAGTATTTGGATTTGGAACGTATGTTCTGTTTGTTAAAAACTGTAAAATAGATCACAATGCAACATGCTGCAGATTTTCTACAATGTGTTTCAGCATGGCACTGTGTGCATGGTGTGATGAGCACTGCATGCATGGTGTGGCACCGCGTGCATGGAGTGATGGGCACTGTGTGCATGGTGTGGCACTGTGTGCATGGTGTGATGGGCAGAGCATGCATGGTGTGATGGGCACAGCATGCATGGTGTGATGGGCACAGCGTGCATGGTGTGGCACTGTCATTTTCTACGTAAAAAGCCAGATGGGGCATACACCCGATCGGAATATACGATGAAAAGCTCCCGTCTCACTTTTTCTGCCGGAAATTCCGCTCCTGTGTACACGGCATTACACTTGGCTATAGCAAGATCAATAGAAAATACAGTGTTCAGGAAGAGGAGGGTTCTAACAGCTTAACAAAGTATTCTATACAGGCAGAGTAGAGGAGCTCCAAACATCCCAAATGTTATTATATATTTTTTTTACAACTTCTATGCTGAAATACTAGCTCCACATAAGGCAAAATTTGGTTGACTAATGTCGCGTACACGCGACCGGTCTTTCCAGCAGAAAAGATCAGACGGTCTTCCCGACGGAGTTCAGACGGACTTTCAATGGATTTCCGACGGACTTCCAACCGTACAGACTTGCCCACACACGAACGGACCAAAGTCCATTCGTTTTGAACGTGATGACGTACGAGGGGACTAGAAAAGGAAGTTCAATAGCCAGTAGCCAATAGCTGCCCTAGTGTCGTATTTGGTCCGTCGGACCAGCATACAGACAAATGGTTTTCCCGATAGAAATTGATTCCGTCGGACAGATTTGAAACATGTTCTATTGCTATGTCCGTCTGAATTGTTGAAGAAAAAAGTCTGATGAAGCCCACACATGATCGTAATATCCGAGGGAATGATTCCATCTGACCTTTTCTGCTGCAAAGTCCGGTCGTGTGTACGCAGCATAATTGTTTCCAATGGCGCACCAAGGGAAGAGTTGGCTGGATCCTTGCTATAGATTTACGGGCCAGTAAGAGCGTTCCTTTCAATAAAATTCTCATATATCTTCGCCAAGAATATCTAAAAGACACACCTCCGGGGTCAGGGCACTTTTATGGATAATATTGTGTTGCCACTACCTACTGAAGATTTTAGTTGACTAAAAAAGAAATAAAACTAAAACAATTTAGATGACAAAAATACGACTAAAGTTAAAATTACATTTTAGTCAAAAGACTATGACTAAAACAGAATTGAAATTTGACATCAAAATTAACACTGGCCTGATGGTTTCTGACGGCTACAGCGAGGACCTACATTGCTGAGAAGCCGTCAATAGATGTCCTCCCCTTTGTACGCTCCCCGCGCGCTGTGATCACCGAGTCAATAAGACTCGGGTGATCACAGATCTGAGTAAGGGACCGGGATCCCAGCCCCTTACCATATGATCAGCTGTCAGCCAATGACAGCTGATGACGTGATGTAAACAGAATATCGGTAATTTTTTTTTTTTCTCCTCATGCTGACAGTGTGAGGAGAAAAAAAGCAGATCATCAGCTTCTGTGTAAGGGACATCGGTCCTGAAGAGGAAGAGGCTCAGCAGCCTCATCTGTGCCAACCAGTAGCGCCTGCCAGTGACCACACAGTGCATATCAGTGCCCACCAGTGTATATTAGTGCCACCAATCAGTGGCAACTATCAATGCCCACAAGTGACACCTATCAATGCCCATCAGTGGTGCCAATCAATGCCTCATCAGTACCACCTAGCAGTGCTGCCTATGAGTGTCACCTACCAGTGGCCATCATTGTCCATCACTGCCGCCCATCACTGACACCTATCAGTGCCCATCAGTGGCAGCTATCAGCGCCATCTATTAGTGCCCTTCAGTGCCACCTCTCAGTGCCCACCAATGCCTCCTCTCAGTGCCCACCAGTTCCACCTCATCAGTGCCCACCAGTGATGCCTCATCAATGCCCACCAGTGCCGCCTATCAGTGCCCACCCGTGCGGTCTTATCAGTGCTCATCAATAAAGGAGAAAAATTACCTGTTTGCAAAATGTTATAACAAAATATAAAACTGTATAAAAACTTGTATTTTTATTCAAAATGTTCGGTCTTTTTTAACAAAAAATAAAAACCCCAGAGGTGATCAAATACCACTAAAAGAAAGCTCTATTTGTGGGGAAAAAATGGTAAAAATGTAATCTGGGTACAGTGTAGCATGACTGCGCAATTGTCATTCAAAATGTGACATCGCTGAAAGCTGAACATTGGTCTGGGCAGGAGGGGATGTTAGGTGCCCAGTAAGCAGATGGTTAAGCTGCAACACACTCAGAAGCTGGTAGATACACAAGGTCAGGCAGAGACTGTCAGAGTTGCAGTTTCCATATTTACGTTCAGTCAGGTCCCTTTTAAAGACACTACATCCAGAAGACGCAATATACAATGACAGCAGCTGATTCCTCTGTCTCCTGTTATCTTTCTCAGTCATGTAGTACAGTAGCTCTGTTATCTGAGTGTCTCGATAGATTTATTACTAAACATCACTGTAACATACTTGCTGCTAAGCCAAGGTATATATTTTATCAGCTCATCTGCCAATAAAGTGTACATAATACTAGCTAGCAGGATGCAGATCATTCCAAAGGCTTGTCAGGTTCAGTCTTCTAATGTCAGTCACTGCATATTTCCATCTTCCATTCATATACTAGAGGCATTATCACTGGGTGAAACAGCTTAATGCGAACTGAAGCTTCACGGTCAGCAACAAGTACATAAATGTTCATACAGTAAGTCTGATGTTTTTTTGTTCTTAAACCTTTGCACAAAATGTCATCAACGCTTGCTGATATTTATTTTTATTGTCCCGTGGTATAAAAATTAACATTAATATTCAGAATAGCTGAGTTTTTTTGTAGTTTATAGCATTTCAGCATGATTATACAGCTGAAAAACTCCACTTCAAAACAACTAGTTGTGGGGGGGTGGTTTGCAGCCGGAAACGCCACTGCCAAAAAACGCTGATAAAAGCCTATGTTTGCATGGACACATAGGTAACATGCTGGCTGCAGAAAAAAATACTTAAACAAAACAGCAGCTGTAAAAACGTTCAGTGTGCATGAGGCCTGAAAAAAATATGACCTAGAGGTACTGGGCATCCTTGCACTGCAAGCCCCCCATACAAATTAATTTTTTTCCGTATTTGTTTACTTTCTTTTCCACCTGCCCTTTCCCCCCAGAATGCCCAGTAACTCCCGGTCATATTTTGTCTAAACAAAGTGGTAAAGGTGCCACACTACAAGTCATATACCGTGAAGAAACACCAAATTTATTGGCCATGGTCACTTTTTGACCACACCCTCAAGTGAATGTCACATTAGCTCCCCCATTTAGGCCTCTGAACGTTTTTACAGCTGCTTTTTTTTGGCTCCATCCATCTTCCCATCAACTCTGACCAGCTTCCCTGTCCATGCTAAAAAAAAGCATTCCCACAACATGATGCTGCCACCACCATGTTTCACAGATGGGGATGGTGTGTTCAAGGTGATGTTTAGGGTTCGTTTTCTGCCACACATAGTGTTTTGCTTTTAGGCCAAAAAGTTACATTTTGGCCTTATCTGACCAGAGCACCTTCTTCCACATGTTTGCTGGGTCCCCCCACATGGCTTCTTGCAAACTGCAAACAGGACTTCTTATGGCTTTCTTTTAACATTGGCTTTCTTTTTGCCAATCTTACATAAAGGCCAGATTTGTGGAGTGCACAACTAATAATTGTCCTGTGGACAGATTATCCCACCTGAGCTGTGCATTTCTGCAGCTCCTCCAGAGTTACCATGGGCCTCTTTGCTGCTTCTCTGATTAATGCTCTCCTTGTCCGGCCTTTCAGTTTAGGTAGATAGCCATGTCTTGGTAGGTATGCAGTTCACATTCTTTCCATTTTCGGATGATGGATTGAACAGTTCTCTGTGAGATGTTCAAAGGTTGGGATTTTTTTTATAACCTAACCCTGCTTTAAACTTCTCCACAACTTTATCCCTGACCTGTCTGGTGTATTTTTTGGCCTTCATGATGCTGTGTGTTTACTAAGGTTCTGTAACAAACCTTTGAGGGTTTCACTGAACAGCTGTATTTATACTGAGATTAAATTACACACAGATGGGCTCTATTTACTAATAGGTGACTTCTGAAGACAATCGGTTCCACTAGATTTTAGTTAGGGGTATCAGAGAAAAGGGGGCTGAATACAAATGCACTCCACACTTTTTACATATTTATTTTGAAACAATTTTGAAAATAATTTATAATTTCCTTTCCACTTTACAATTATGTGCCACTTTGTGTTGGTCTACCACATCAAGTCCCAATAAAATACATTTACATTTTCGGTTGTAACATGACAAAATGTGGATAACTTCAAGGGGTGTGAATATTTTTCAAGACACTGTACATGAAGCTTAATCAGCAAGTTCTGTCCAACACTAAAGCATTTAGCCCTGGAAATGTACTAACTGCTGGAGAATGTATGTTGTCCAAGATTCTGTGGTAAATGAAATTATGTTGCTCCCTGTGAAATAATTACTGCCAAATAATTCCTCTGTAAAGGCAATTGCAAATTAATCTACAGTTAAAAAAAAGATCTCTAGAAAGTTATTATGTGAACCATTTGGCAATTGAAAAGGAAGGGAATGTTAACTACATCTGGCGATCTTTTAGGAAAACCATTTCTTTACCTCTGCCTGACTGATCAGCAGTTCGGACCACGTCTGCCATTGAGGACATTTATCCCGGTCTTCAAACGTGGCATCGTTTGAAGCCCAGCAGCACTGTTCATGGCTATACCAAAAGTCGTTTAGACAAATTCCCTCTTTCAGATCAGTCATCCAGTCCACAGCTAAGTCAATAACACCTGCCAAGGTACCTAAAGACAAAACAGAGTGAGATTTAGAATCTTTTTTTTATGTTACAAAAATATCATCTCGTGAATGACATACAATTGTTTGGAATCCATGAACCAATTGTTTTTCTTTATTATATATGTAGGTAGAGTTTTGTGCTGGCCCAGTTGGGAGGGTTAGTGTTAATTTTGTTTCCTGGTTCTTTCTTGGTGGGCTTTCTTGGGTCTGTCTCACTGGTCCTGTGCTGTATAAAAATGGGGCAGGGATCCGATTTGGGTACTGAAAGTCTGCAGTTTCTGCTCTTACTGTTGCCGGACTCAGTCCTATTGGCCTGCTGAATATGCCGAGTTCAGAGTGACAACTAATGCACATCTGCCCTAAGGATTCTTCTACAGCTTGGAGAAACTGCTGGAACTTGCAGTCCACTCTGAAGATGACAATTCTGGATACTGCCACCATGGACTCTTACTTGTGAAGGCTTGCTGGGGCAGACACAAGCGTGAGTTCCGGACCAGGGATGTTAGGAAAATACTGTTGCTAATGTTATTTGGAATTACCAAGTTTTCCAGCAAAGTTTTTGAAATGTTGCCTTTGCCTGGTCTGAAGTTACTTAAGGGGTGTAATGCAAGTAATCGGCTCGTATAGCCTACAGTTTGGGTCAGATAAGCACATTGGGGTATGACAATCATACCTGTAAGTGTTAATACAGTGAGTGTTATTACAGTGTAAAGTTACAAGAGGTTACCAATGGTAACAAAGGTCTCAACTAAAAAAAAATATACATGATCCGTCTGGTAAACTTCTGGTAAATATCAATCTTGGCAAGACCAAACACACCAAAAAAAATTGCTTCTAACTGAATACACTGTAAAAAAGCAACTATGTCTGGCCGGATCTTTTTTTGAATTTGGGGACAAGAGTGGTCGCCTCCTCTTCTTCCTAGCGAGGCCGCTTAATGCCCCAATCTCGGTAATGCAACTCAGAAAGCCCAGGGGTGAGGTGGTAAAGGAATCCTGTGAGATTCTAAACACCTTTCTGGATTTTTATGAAAACCTATACCAGACACAGATGCAACAGAATATTCAGGAATTAGAAAGTTATATAGACAACTTAATCCTTCCTTCACTAGACCCAAAAGACCCAGAAGATAGAGATACTCTGGAGCAACCAATAACACTAGAAGAGATTAGTGATGCAATCTCATCCTTCAAACCTGGTAAATCCCCAGGCCTTGATGGGTTCCCAGCTGATTGGTACCAGTTGCATAAAGAGAGACTGGCACTTTCTCTCCAAAAAGTCTTTATAGCAGCAGAAAAAGAAGGCATATTACCAGAATCTATGTTGGAGGCTTTAATTGTAGTGATCCCCAAACCTGGGAAGGATCCACAAGAGTGCGAGTCATACAGGCCGATCTCTTTGATAAATTCTGATGTCAAGATACTGGCCAAAGTTTTGTCCGGTAGATTGAAGTTGGTAATGATTAAACAAATATATTTTGATCAGACAGGATTCATACTCAGCCACTCTATCCAAATGAACTTACGTAGATTGTATGTCAATCTGCAGCTCCAACATATAAATAAGGGAAAACGAGTGATAGCGTCTTTAGACACCAAAAAAGCGTTCAATTCTGTAGAATGGAACTATTTATTCTCCCTACTAGGCAAATTGGACTTCGGACCAAAATTTGTATCCTGGGTCAAACTTCTATATAAGGAACCCCGGGCGAGCATTATAGTAAACGGGCTCATATCTGACTCCTTCCAGATCCATAGGGGAATGAGACAGGGGTGTCCTCTGTCTCCACTCTGGCCATTGAGCTACTAGCCGCCAAGCTCAGGACCCATGACACATTACAAGGTTTTTTAGTGGGAGATAGTGGGTTGAGTCCCTTAAATACTTGGGTGTACAGGTCATAGCGAATATTGAGGACTATATGGCCCTTAATCTACTACCCCTGATACAGCTTCTCAAAAAGAAAACGCAGGCATGGATTAAACTCCTGCTGTCCCTAGTGGGCAGGATTAGTTTGCTGAAAATGAAATTCCTCCCCATGGTGTTATATTTTCTTAGACATGCGCCGGTTTGGGTCCCCAGGTCATATTTTCGTAAACTGCACAGTATAATTTCATTGTGATGGGGATGCAGCTACAGTGCTCACCTAGGGGCTTATGACAGTCTGCAATTCGCCTTTTTTAGAGGTACAAAATCGGAGCTATCACTGACACTGTCCATGAAGGCCACTATCAAAGCGTGGGGAGCAGCGGTAAAACTGGCATGCCCCAGCTTTAGAGGGGTATCCCCATCAATGCCCTTATGGATGAACCCGACCATGCCCCATTTTTATAATCTTCCGGACCCCATGCTTTGGGTGGTGAAAGGTATCAAAACAATAGGGGATATAACCAGATATGGGGAGTTACAAACCTTTCCTCAATTACAAACAAGATACGACCTACCTAATGGTTATCTATTCCGGTTTTTGCAGATTAGACACGCCTTTCAGGCACAGTTTCGAGAGATGAGAGTGGAGTCCCTGCCTTCGGCCTTGGAGAGGTTATTGTCAGGGGAGGACCTGGTCAAACCCCTTTCAGTGACATATAAGGAAATGTTTCAAATTACACCCCAGGCCATAGTAAAATGTAGAGACCGGTGGGCGACGGAGGTCACAGATTTCCAGGGGGAAGACTGGGATGCCCTGTGGACTAAGCCATTTCAGAACTTGGTGTCTGCTAGGGATAGATTGATCCAGTTCAAATTTTTGCATAGGAGCTATTACACTCCGGCCCGGTTGGGCAAGATCTTGTGATGATGTTCGTATTTTGTTGTCGGAAAATTTGAGATCCTGCTCTCAAATTTTTTCGGTTGGAATTTCCAATGGTAAAAGTCTGATAGAGTCCACACACGATCGGATTTTCTGACAAAATAATCCGATCAGACCTTTTCCGTCTGAATTTCCGACCGTGTGTACGGGGCATAAGACCGTCATGGTCATAGGTAACCCAATTTGTTGCTGACACGTTCGATATACCAAATATATGTAGCTCACTTCTAGGTCTGTTAGGAGTTATAGAGGATGAGGTTATGAGTAATAATACGAGAACAATATTAAGGCTCCTGTTCTATTATGTAAGAAAACTAATTGCACTTAACTGGATCAGGAGAGATCGTCTTACATTAAACGATTGGAAAAAGTTGGTTAATGCTAATGTTACCATGTATAAAATTACATATGAAGCCAGGGGCTCAATCAAAAAATTCAATAAAGTCTGGGGAAAATGGGTTAACTCTGAAAACACTATACAATCAGATTTGTAACTGTACAAAATCAAGATATATCTGAAATGACAATTGGAGGATCCCATGTGGATGTGAACAGCAGCACACAGCACAAATGTTTAAGAGAGATCACTCCCTCAGGTTTTAATTGTATTGTTTTTTTTGTCCCTTTATGGAGTACACTACAAACAATTTATAACTTATCTATAGAAATCCAAAAGTTTTTATTATTTTCAATATTCAATGTACTTCTATTTTGTACAACCTAGTTTGGTTTAAAAAGAAAAAAAAAAGAGTAGCCGAATGTGTAAACAACAAGACATAGGAATGAATAACAATCTTTAACTACGCAAATAATATGGACTCAGGTATATTTCAGACTGTATCTCAATGATATTATACTTTGTCAATAACATGTATGAACACTTGGCACATAAAAAACTTTAAAAAAAATAAAATAATAAGAGAAACAGTGACATCTAGAGGAAGTTTATGTTAATGTGTTAGTGTTCTGAATTTCATTGCTTATATATACAGTGTAGATATATATATATATATATATATATATATATATATATATATATATATATATATATATATATATATATATACACACATACATATATTTTTAATATTTCCAGAGAAACAAAGTTTACAAAAAGGGAAATGTCCCCCAAAAGGTGTTTTCTAGGCAGCAAGTGAAATAATATATGGGATTTAAAATGGTTCAAATTTTATTAGTGACAATTGTCAAAAGGGAATAGACAATGACAATTAAAACATGAGCTGTTGTATAAGAGATATAAAGACAACACAAATGCGACTAAATATAATAATACACAACATGTCTATTTTGTGTCCCTTTTGACAATTGTCACTAATAAAATTTGAACCATTTTAAATCCCATGTATTATTTTTCCATCCACTTGCTGCCTAGAAAACCCCTTTTGGAGGACATTTCCCTTTTTGTATATTACTTGGGGTGTGCAGCATCCTTCTTTTCTCTTTAGATGTCTTTCCCTTCTAGAGAAACAGAGTTTATAGCCCTCATTCTCCAACACCCATCACCTCCAATTCCTCCTCCAGCAATTAAACAGGTCCACACTTTGTACTGGGACCCCCAGATATGTAGCTACATTGCTGGCAGTCAGCAAACATTTTTAAAAATAAAGTCTTTCATTTAATAGATATTATATGCTACAATATTCATTAAAGTGGTTGTAAACCCGTACAAACCACTTTGACCTACAGGTAAGCCTAGATTAAGGCTTACCTGTAGGTCCAAGAAATATCTCCTAAACCTACACGGTTTAGGAGATATTTCCAAAAAGACAGGCACCGCTGTCTACGGCGAATGCGCCATAGACAGCGGCATGCAGGTGCACTGGGCATGCCGCTGCTCTGGCGCTGTAAGTGACCGGAGCAGCGATACCCGGAAGAAGATGGATGCTCCATGCTACAGGGGACAGCAGTGACATGGCTGGCTCCTGTGTCAGGTAAGTGACACATAATGGGCTACTATGCATTAGCCCATTATGCTTTACCTTTGCAGGGAGACAGAGGAAGTAAACCCATCAGGGTTTACTTCCTCTTTAACTGTTTCTCAAAACACTTATTATATTTAGCCTTTAAGTAAATATATACCACTATTCTGCCACTATCCCTATTCCTTCAACCAGAATTATACTATAATACTAGATAAAGATATTATCCATAATAGACAAAGACATCGTCACACAAGTGCTTTCAGGTCATTTTACTTACACGTGTGCCATGAGGTCATCCCACTCAGTGTTACCATATAGCTCTACCTGGAGCCATGCAGTTTTGCTTTGGAGATGTATGAGTAGATGGTTGTGCTGGATGGGAATTATAAGAGGATGAGGGTTGTGGAAATATAGTTCCAGTGAAAGGTATAGTACATAAGGATGTTGCTTGCAGTAATGGGTACTGGATGTAGGGGGGGGGGGTTGCTGTGTGATGCAGGGAACCCTGGCTCATTTCTTGCAGAAGTGCCTAGGAGTGTAAAGCTATTATTCTGCTATATGAACTCCATCTGTATCTCCAAGCAGTGAGATGCAATACAATGAACATTGACCTTACCTGCTAAGAGTCCAATTTTGAGCATGACAACCCATCCTGACCAAGCATCTAGAAGTCCTTTGATGAATTCCCATACAGACTCCTTGCTTTTGTGTGTGATCTAAAAAAAGTAATTATTATTAGTATTAATAGACAACACAGTGAAAATTCGATCCTGTTATTACTCAAATTTCCACCGACAAACTGTAGCCTCCTCAGCCAATCAAACTTGGGCCAAAATACTGATAATTTGTAATCCATTTCCCCAACAGTTGCTATTGTTTTCCCAGGATAAGGCCAACACCAGGTGTTTCTACTAAATACATAAGATGAGTTGTCTATACCTAGCGCATTATGCATTAGGCAGCAATCTAACCCCCTTGTGTCATTGTTTAAAGGGGTTGTAAAGCTTTGTTTTTTATTTTCTAAATAGGTTCCTTTAAGCTAGTGCATTGTTGGTTCACTTACCTTTTCCTTCGATTTCCCTGCTAAATGTTTTTTTTCTTTGTCTGAATTTCTCACTTCCTGTTTCTCCTCAGTAAACTTCACACCATCATCCGAGCGGTGTTTAGTCAGCCAGAACAGCTTACTGAACAGCTTACTGAGGAGGAACAGGAAGTGAGAAATTCAGACAAAGAAAAAAAACATTTAGAAGGGAAATCGAAGGAAAAGGTAAGTGAACCAACAATGCACTAGCTTAAAGGAACCTATTTAGAAAAAAAAAAAAAAAAAAAAAACCTTTGCAACTCCTTTAAATATGTAAAGTGTTTTGAAACCAAAGAGTAAAAATGTTGTTTTGTAGCTTCCCAGTCCTTAGATGTGACGGCTGCTTTGGTTTTCTTTTTTCCATACTTTTTTCTTCTTCATTTTCACCCGGTGATCCTGCCAATAACACACTTCTAGTTCTGGATTTGCAAGACTCACTAACTGTACTGTATATATGGGGGAGCAGCGTTGTTACCTAAGGACAAAAAGTGTGAGAACACCTCCTCCTTTTGTCATCTCACAATCACAGGAGGAGGTGTTTTGTAGTCCACAGAGAGAACTGGAAAGGACTGATAACACTGGCAGGACCAAAAGGTTTTTTTTTTTTTTATCTCATTAAAAAGATAAATAGCAAAACACTTTTTACCACACCCAGGCCAATAAGAAAAATGCAAGTGTTGCTAAACCCAGGACCCTGCATTCACTATATCTGGTCTCCCACAGTACACGGAACATGGCAATGCAATTATTTTAGTAACTATAAACTGCTACATACCTTTTCTCATCAACAGTTAGAGTAGTCTTGTGACTTTTATCATTGTCCAGCCAAGCACTGATTTAAGCATTTAGGAGGCATTTTCTGACTGCACTATGAGACTGCAAGATCCCTGACTCTGTGTGGACAGTGCTGATTGGTCCTGTGCTGATCACATGCACTCTCCCAAGAAAAAAAAACCTCTCTAGCATTACACACCGAACTGGGCATGTGCAGCCTGACTCCATAGGCTCTGTGTTGTCAGGAAATTATCAGTGGACAGTGGAAGAAGAGGAGGATCAGAGAAGACAGGATCAAACAGCCTTTTTACACAATGCAGAGGATTAACCCGTTCATTTCCACAATGAGTATAACAAGCATGCTTTACTGCATATACAGACTGATTTTACTGTTGTGGGTTTAGTAACACTTTATTGTTTATACAGTGCCTTGAAAAAGTATTCATACCCCCTGAAATACAGTATTCTACATTTTGTCATGTTACAACCAAAAATGTAAATGTATTTTATTGGGATTTTATGTGATAGATCAACACAAAGTAGCACATGATTGTGAAGTGGAAGAAAAATGATAAATGGTTTTCAACATTTTTTACAAATAAATATCTGAAAAGTGTGGCGTGCATTTGTATTCAGCCCCCTTTAATCTAATACCCCTAACTAAAATCTAGTGGAACCAATTGCCTTCAGAAGTCATCTAATTTGTAAATAGAGTCTACCTGTGTGTAATTTAATCTCTGTTTAAATACAGCTGTTCTGTGAAGCCTTCGGAGGTTTGTTACAGAACCTTAGAACACACCGGATTGGTCAGGGAAGATGGATGGAGCCAAGTACAGGGCAATCCTAAAAAAAAAACTATTAGAGTCTGCAAAAGACTTGAGACTGGGCCAGAGGTTCCCCTTCCAGCAGGACAATGACCCTAAACATACAGTGAGAGCTACAATGGAATGGTTTAGAGCAAAGCCTATTCATGTGTTAGAATGTCCCAGTCAAAGTCTAGACCTAAATCCAATTGCGAATCTGTGGCAAGACTTGAAAATTGCTGTTCACAGACACTCTCCATTCAATCTGACAGAACTTGAGTTATTTTGCAAAGAAGAATAGGTAAAAATTACACTCTAGATGTGCTAAGTTCGTACAGACATACCCCAAAAAGCTTGCAGCTGCAATTGCAGGGAAAGGTGGTCCTAAAAAGTATTGACTTTTGAATACAAATGCACGTCACACTTAAATTTATTTGTAAAACATTTTGAAAACCATTTATCATTTTCCTTCCACTTCACAATTATGTGCCAATTGTGTGTCACTCTGTGTTGGTCTATCTAATTAAAATCCCAATAAAACACATTTACATTTATGGATGTAACATGACAAAATGTGGAAAATGTCAAGGGGTATGAATACCTTTTCTAAGCATTGTATAGACTGTAAAGATTGCAGTAATTTGCAAAGTTTAGACTTTTATACATACAAATGTGTAGATTTATAGATAGAGCCTATATAGGGGCCCACAATACTTTTTTGGTGTCTTGAAAGTGCACTATACAGGAATTAAATGTTTTATTGATATATGAACATTGACAGATTTTACACATGGTAAATCAACCTTTGGATAATATTGGGTACATACACTGTGGAGATTGCAGCGACTTGAAACACTTATGCTGCGTACAGACGAGCGGACATTCCAACAACAAAATCCTGGATTTATTTCCGACAGATGTTGGCTCAAACTTGTCTTGCATACACATGGTCTCAAAAATGTTGTCGGAAATGCCGAACGTCAAAAACGCGGTGACATACAACACGTACATCGAGCCAGGAAAAATGAAGTTCAATAGCCAATGCAACTCTTTTGCTTGATTCCGAGCATGCGTGGCATTTTGAGCGTCGGAATTGTGTACACACGATTGGAATTTACGTCAACGGATTTTGTTGTCGGAAAATTTGAGAACCAGCTCTCAAATTTTGTTTGTCAAAAATTCCAACAAAAAATGTCCAATGGAACCTACACACGCTCACATCGAACATTTGTTGTCAGAAATCCCTACCGTGTGTATGCGGCATAAGGCTGTTATACGTGCACATGTATAGATGTACAGATAGAGCCTATATAGGAGGCCAAAATACTTTTTTTTCTCAAGTGTCTTAAAACTTGAGTGTTGAAAATGTGCTATAGTGGAATTTAAATATTTAGTGATGTATGCCCAGATTTGATACACAGTATTGCCCCGTACACCCGGTCGGATTTTCCGACGGAAAATGTGCGATCGGATCATGTTGTTGGAAAATCCAACCGTGTGTTGTCTCCATCTGACTTTTTCTGTCAGAATTTCAGACGCACAAAGTTTGAGAGCTGGATCTAAAATTTTCCGACAACAAAATCCGATCGCGTAAATTCTGATCGTGTGTAGACAATTCCGACGTAAAAAGTGCCACGAATGCTCCGAATAAATTACGAGACGAACGCTACTGACTACTACCCTCTGTATAGTCCCGTCATACGTGATTTACATCACCTCATTCTGAACGATCGGATTTTCCGACAACTTTGTGCGACCATGTGTATGCAAGACAAGTTTTGGCAAAAATCCATCTGAAAAAATCCGACAGATTTTGTCGCTGGAATGTCCGACTGTGTGTACAGGGCATAAGACTTGGTATCATAAAATTACTACATAATTGCATCTTAAATTGTCTAGTTTACTAATAATGTGTCCACCTATAGGGCAAATTGTCTTAAGCTCAACATTACAATCAATTCCATTATCAACTGGTCGTTTTCTTTTACTATGATCCTTCTGTCTGATTTGATTGCTCTTGTGATGGTGTAGCTTGATTATCAGTTTTAAGTGCAGAGCCATATAAGTCAGATATGAAGAATTGGTTCTCTTACTTTTCTATGCCTGTCTGTGTCCCGTGACTTCTCCCTTAACCAGTCAATAGTATGGAAGTCCTCATATGTCCCAACATCTGGAACTGGCTCATCAAGGAAATCCATCAGGTTGCTGGAACCATTTATCTCTCCAGTATTAACCATATTGGCTTCTACAATCAAAAAGCATTTACATTATTAAACAGCCTTATATAAACAATGCATTCTTCAGATTGTGCTGCACTGTCAGTGTAAATATAATATGCTTTTATTATGTTAATATACAGCTTTTGATGTTTAATTAATTGCATACAATGTAGCCTATAAACATTTTGTTGATTCATTGAAAACTTAAGGCCAAGGGAAAAAAAAAGTTATATTGGCACTGCAGTAATTAGCATCAGATGTTATCTCTCAGATACGTAATGTTAAATATCAAGTGCAATAGGTTATTTTTATCCTCCAGACCCCCAGTTCAACCCTAGGGTTCCTCCAGAGGTTGCTAGGGGTTCCTTCAGCATTGGGAAATTTCTGCCTCTCAGATAAGTTCCCACTGACACCATTGATCTTTTTAACTATCTGTAAGGAGGTAATTCTTCCCAAGGACCACAAGTGTAAGGACCATTCTTCCCACTGACCATCACACTAATGTATCATGAGTTGTAGATTTCTAATTTTTAAAAGGGTTCCCTGAGATCGGAGAATTATTTCAAGGGTTCCTCTGTGTTGAAAAGGTTGAGAAAGGCTGCTCTACGGGATGGTTAGGCTGCCTTCGATTCAAACAAGCTACAGATGTCATAGTACTGCCTCTCCTTACAGCCAGTCAACAGAACAGAGGCACTATAAGCAGAGGCGTGCGTAATCCAACATAATACTTGCTATGCAATAAATGAGAATTTAAAAAGGTAAGAAAAAGGGAGCCTAGAATTTTTGTATATGTTTTTATTATTTTTTTACTATAAACTATTACTCATAATTATTTGATATTTATGATTTCAAGCAAGTATGTGTAACTGTGTAACTCCATGTTTCTTTTCTAATTTTTATCAGATGAACATACCATAAAGATCTGTCTCTTGAAGTTCATTAAGTAACACAGGGTTTAGTTATTCAGACAATTGGGTTATATTACCACACACACAGGAGGGGTTGGATATTGAAAAATAGAAGAGCGATGGCAGAAAAAAAAGACCAAGTAGTCCATCAAGTCTGACCCCTTTTTCATGATTTTATATTTTATTTTTACTTCTTTCTTTTCTTTTTTTTTGTCTTATTATAGATCTATGTTTGTCTCTAGCATTTTTGAATCCACTTACTATTTACTAACTCACTACCTCTGTTGTAAGTCCATTCTATTCCAAACACCAACTATTCTTTCAGTAAAATAATACTTTCTAAGACTAGTTTTGAACTTTCCTCTTGTTAGTTTAAAGATCATGTCCCTGTGTTCTTGATCTTTGTTTCATGTTGAAACTACTGCCCACCTGAACCTTGTTTGCCCCCTTGATGTATTTACCCACTTCAACAAGTCCGAACACTTTGACCCCCTTCCAGTGCAGGCCATTTGTCAGTTTTTAGCACTGTCATATTTTGAATGACAATTACTCAGTCATGCAACACTGTTTCCAATGTAAAGAAAAAAAAAGATCTTTCTTCCCCTCTCTCTGAGTTATTACTACTGACCTATTAAGGGCATCTGTAGGGTAGTGCCGAATAGGTGATGTCTTTTTGTTTACGTCTATATCAATGAGCTGTATTCATATCCGACATCTTGGTTGCCAAGTGAATAGTTGATATTTTTGTTCTTTGTTTTTGTTTTATGTATTCTTGTTTTATCTTATAAGCCTGGGTATGCCCAATAGGCTTTGTTCTGTACCTTAACCTCAAAATACGTAATAAAGAATATCTTAAAAAAAAATTAAAAAAAAATCTTTCTTTTGGATGCATTTAATAACCACTGGGTTTTAAATTTTTTTGCTATACAAACAAAAAAAGAGAATAAAAAAAAACACTATTTGTTAGTTTCTGTTATAAAATTTTGCAAACAAATAATCTTTCCTAATGAATTTAGGACACGAAGGGGGTTATTTACGAAAGGCAAATCCACTTTGCACTACAAGTGCACTACAAGTGCACTTGGAAGTGCAGTTGCAGTAAATCTGATGGGTAGAGCTGAAATTAGGGGAAACTGCTGATTTTAACATCCAATCATGTGCAAGCTAAAATGCTGTTTTTTTATTTTACTTGCATGATCCCTTAACTGGTGTCGCAGTGATCACAAGCACTTCAATTGGTATGCCGGTGCTAAGGGACAATGTAATTGGTGTGACGGTAATTAGGGAAACCATTAATGGTGTAGCAGTAATCAGGAACAATATGACTAGTTTGGCAGTAATAAGGGACAATATGACTGGTGTGACGGTGATCATGGACATTGTGAGTGGTGTGGCAGTGATTAGTGACACTGTGAGTGGGTGGTATTGGTCAGTGTAAGCATCATATATCACACCATTGCACATTCCCAGGGTGCAAGCACAAGCGGCGGGTGCAGGGGGGCAAAGGGTTTCATCCACCTGCAATGATGCTGTTCCTTTCTGGCTGTATATTTACAGTGGCCGGACAGGAAGCAGTTAAAGATTTCAAGTCTTCCCTTTCCTTCCTCCAGACTGTCCATACAATACAGGGGGTCCCCGACATACAAACATCTGACTTACAAACGACTCCTACTTACAAACAGAGGGAGATAACAGGAAGTAAGAGGAAATCTACCTCTAGGAAGGGAAATTCTCTCCTGTAAGAGTTAATATGGGAAAAAGGTGTCTCCATTGATGCTTTATCACCAATCCTTGTTTCCCTAATAGCCCAAAATGTTCAAAATCCAATTATTATTGGGACAGAAAGTGAGGTGAAATCTTCTGTACAGGGGCACAGACAGCTAAACAAATGTTACAGGGGTGATAACCCTTCCCTATGTTATCCAAAAAGTTTAAAAATAGATTTTTGGCTGGAGCTACACTTAAAAAATGTACCTGTTCCGACTTATAAACAGATTCAACTTAAGAACAAACCCACAGTCCCTATCTTGTTTTTTAACCCTGGGACCCCCTGTAGTAAGTTCCTGAAGCCTCTCCTAATATGTCTAATACCTTTCTTGTTCTAACTTATCAATATCTTTTTGTAAGTGAGGTCTCCAGAACTGGATAGAGTATTCTAAATAAGGTCTAACTAAAGATATATAGAGACGAATCAGGACCTCCGTTCTCCTGCTGTAGACCCCTGCCTCTAAACTCTGCTGCTCCTAAACTCTGATAAAAGCGTACGTGCCTAGTGTAAGTTGTGTTAAGGGGCTTTGGCAAAACAAACACCAAAAGCTCCTAAATATGAGTTTAGGAGCAGCAGTGTGCATGAGGTCTAGGAAATGGATTTTATAGTAGGTACAAATTACCTATTATCTTTCTCTTTCAATAAAGGACACAAAATTCAGTTATTCATAGACAATTGGAATATCCAAAAACAGTCCAACTCAAGGATGGACAACAGTAACAAAACACTAACAGGTCCAAATGCAGTTCAATAAGCTTCCTGAAGGACATTACAGTTGAAGTTGGTATCAGATAAGACCTGCACATTTATCTGGTAAAACTTTGAGAATGTGTGAACAGAAGACTAGATAAAAGACTTGAAAACCTGCCTGATGCCAAAAATCCCATGGTTTACCCTGGGTAAAAACTTCTCTCGTTGCACCAGGTGAAATAGGTCATATGTAAGATAGTAGACCTTGTGGAAGGTAGACTTTCTAGCTTTAACAGCATGGGAATTACAAAATTAGAGAAACCCCTGTCTCTCAAGACCTGAGCTTCAACAGACATGCCCACAGGATATATGCCAGACGTTTGATCAACTGAGAGTACCACATCTATCCGGGCCAGTTCAGAGCTATAAGGATCACTGGAATGCCCTCCACCCTGATCTTGCGGAATAGACAAGGAAGATGTTTTAGAGGAGGAAATGCATGTATCAGGCTGTACTGAACCCATGAAACTACCAGACTGTCCACTGCTTTCAACAGACAATCTCTGCATCTGGAGACAAACTTGTTGCTGAACCTGGAAGCCAGGGTAGTCCACATTTGGTATCCCCCACTTGTGGCAAGGGTCCCGAAATAATTATGCTTGTAGGGACCTATCCCCCAGGTTCAGACGCTACTGACTTAGGTAGTCTGCCTGGCAATTGGCCATGCCTGTAATGTGAATGGCAGAAGAAGTTGGAAAGTAGAGTTCTACCTGGGTTAGAAATCTTTCTATATCTCTTGCCACAGCAAGACTTCAGGTTCCTCCCTCATGGTTGATGTACGCCCCTGCCGTGGCACTGTCCAATCGTGTGATCCTCCCATGGTTGCAGGGACAACTAAATCACTTGGAGCTTCAAAATATTGATTGGAAGACAAGTTTCCTGTGGTGATCAAGTGCCCTGAATTGGCAAGGTGTCTAGAGCCCCTCCTCAACCCTTCAGGTTGACAGCCTTGTTGGGACCATCCAAAAAACCTCCAGAGCTAGATTTCTTAGATACCAATCCAGCCTGGTCTTCAGTGGCAAGTGACTTAATTTTTCTGGAAACTGAACTGTTTTGCCCCAGAATGTTGTGTTGTAGCGCTCTGAAAGGGATTTGAGCAAATGGAGTTGCCTCAAAGAAGGCTGACTTCAGTCCCAAAACTCTCATGCAGAATCACAAAGTTGGACAGTTCCTGGATTGTAGCTCAGAAGTGGAGAGTCAGAATTTTTTCCTTGGGGAAGTTTGGCTTGAGTTATATCCAGGATGAGACCCAGATATTCCAACCGATGTGTCAGTTCCATCACTGATTCTACATCACAGCACTGGACTCTCTGCATCACACTGTCAGTCAGAACTTGTGCCAACTGTTCCCTCAATAGGAGATGCAGCATCATAAGGCTAGCAAGGGTGCCAATACTTTAGTATGCACTCAAATTTTGGAAGACACACTAAATGATAGGGTCACACACCAATAGTGTTGAGGACCCACAGCAAAACAGAGGCAGTGATTACTGAACTGGAAAGATGGGGACATCATGTTTGCATGTATGTCTGCCCACGCTAGAAACTTTTCCTGAAGTAGTGAGCCTATAACTGGCCTGGTGGATTTAGTGACAGTGAAAGGGTTGGGGTAAAACCCCTGAAACGTTTCTACCTTTGGAATGACAGTGATAAATCCTTGGCTCAAAGGATCTGCAAATGGTGCAGGGAGATCTGCTAGTCTGCATTGAGACATGGTAAGGCTGGATAACATGAAGCAGGGAGGGTGGAGAGAGCAGATCTCTAGCTTGTAGTTTCTGGAAACTAAATTTTTATCCAGGCATTTGAGATGCTTGCTGACCAAGTGTCAGCAAAAGCCAGTACACGTCTCCACGTTGGAAAGTCAGGATGTCACTTCATGCCAAAAGGGACTTATCTTTGGGTTTAGGGGAATTAGAGGTCTAAAGTTTGTGACTACACTGGACCCCTGGTGTGGGTCTAGCCTTGGTGGATAAAGCCAGAGAGTTACAAAATTAACTCTTCTGTGCCTCAGAGTAGGGAGGAGCTTCTCTTGTTTAATGCTTGGGTGAGGCAACAACAATGATTTGGAATAGGCAACTTTAGGGGACAGGTCATGTAGTTGGAAAGTGATGGAGTGGAGCTATCAGTTGGGAGGAATGACCAGACACAGATTATTATAAACAGCTCTATTTTGATTACTAGGACCTGCACTGCTCTGTTGTGAAATACTGGTTCTATTTTCTGACAACCAGTTGCTCATGTACCGTATATTACAGATAGTAACTGGAAAACCGCCATCAGTTGTAGATAACATAATTGTGGAATATGCCCCCTGGACTACAGCTCTGCATAAATAGCCACTAAAGCTATCACAGATTATATCCTATACTAGTGCTTTAACATAGTGAAAGCAGAATAAAGTGTTACAGGATGAGGCAGCAAAAACCCTAGCATTACTACTATGCTGTTGATGGAGGCTTTCCAGTTAGCTTTAATATACACAAGCAGCTGGCAGCCATATAAAGCACCAAGATTGTACAACAAACCAGTGCAGGTACTACTATGCAAAACAAAGCAGTTTATATTGTAATAACCTATGTATGGTCATTCCCCATAACTGATACAGCACCGCTATTCCTACAGTATCACTATTCTGCTGAAAGTCTGCTTATTTGTTATACTTGCCCCTTTTGAAATGGATCATTCATATAATGAATGCACATTAGAGTTGTTAAAGAAAAAGAAATCCCAAAGTCAGGTCATAGGGGGTCAGATACAGGACAGTTTGTCAATAGCTACATCTAATTGGCCTTAGCAAGGTTGCACTGTTTTACCTGTTAATACCTGCAGATAACAGTTGCAATTGCTAGCAGTGTATATGTGACATTAAGGCTCACTAAGGCCTCATTAAGACCAGCTGCTTTGAACATGGTGGCCATGGGGTCCTGGGCTTTGTTCCAACCCTGGCCATATCTGGATAGAATTTCTATGTCCCACCTGTGTTTTTTTGATGTTTACCACAGGTGCTCAGCTTTCCTCCCACAGGCCACAAACAGTTTAATTGCCTTCTGTTAAGGTTCACCTTAGAAAGTATGCACATGTGCTCCCTAATGTGTGAGGATAATGAATTTGAAGGTCCTTAGGGACAATGCTCTCTTTAAAACACAAAGGAATATGTCAGCTCTGTATAAATGATTAGTAATAATGTGGCCATAAATATACATTTGTATAAACAAAGTTCCAAACAATATTCAAGAGAGTTCTACTAGATGTATGGAATTATTTTGGCGGTGCATTTATATTACTAGAAAAGTAGAAAAGCTATTACACATTTTAAAAACAACTCCTTATATATGTGTATATATATATATATATATATGTAGCAATATGGACTACAACTGTAAATTACAGTGATCTTCCTGTATTTCCATGCATCGAATGTCCCTCTAGTACTCAGTGTTATCAAGTGACCTCATATTTGTGAGACAAACAAAAGGGATTGTAGGGCGAGTATTTCTGCAAACTGATAATTGTTTCACATGATCATGCGCCTGGACTACATATCCCAGGGATCTTTGCTACCATAAGGGAGATTGCACAGAGTAGCTATAAAAGAAAAAAAAGTCAGCGTAGAGCTCTCTTCCTCCGGACGTGAAACGGACCTCTCCGTGCTGGTAAGAGGCGGTGTAACATATTCCAGTCCCGATGAGAAGGGCCTAGATCTGTTGCTTGTCATTTGACATCCCTCCAGCACCACTTCGGTCGCTTGCCAGTCAGTATACCAAATTCGGGAGATCGAGACAGCAGATCCGCAGCACGAGTGTCACTACACAAAATACTATTTGGAAGACATTGGTCTGGTCGCTGGTGAGAGGGCAATCGCCCAAACTTTATCCACCATTTGTCACGGTTTCACTGGGACACTTTGAACAGACATCTTTACCTTAGCAATTCTTTACTGAACCTGTTTTGAACACTGTGCTTAGACATCTTTAGCCGTATTCATTACAAGGAACTTATTGCTACCCAATACATCTAATTGGGTTACAGTAATGAGCTCCTACCTGCTAGTGAAGACCATCAGATCTGCAACGGGGACGCTACTGCTATTACTGACACAAGAGCCATTATACCATCACGTCTTAAGCCTGATATCTCATTAGGGTAACAGTTATAGGCCAGCCAGGTTCCATCTTCAGCAGTGTGTCAGTATAATCTGTTAGCTATATTTATCCCGTCAGGTGCTAGCAGCATTTCTTTGAGGAAGTGTATATAACATACTGCTTTATTTGCTAATATCTTGTCTTGTGTCATTCGGAGGAATTCCTTTGCTGAGTTGGCGCTGTTGCCTAAAACCCAGCAGAACTATTACCTCCTCTTTGCGACAACATCCCTTTTAATCTGTTCCAGTAAATATTATCAGAACATAAACACACAGAAGTGTCTGATTTATTACTTTAAGGTGGTACAAGGATGTTTGAACCCAGAGTGTCTGCTGTGTTGGAATGTTCACAAGGTCATGGCAGATGAGCAAGTAATTCCAAGCAGTCCCTTAGGGGGTCGTGCTACATATATACTGTATATATATATATATATATATATATATATATATATATATATATAAATATATATATATATATATAAATATATATATATATACAGTGCCTTGAAAAAGGGTTCACCTCCCCTTGGCATTTTTCGTGTTTTGTTGCCTCACAACCTGGAATTAACATGGATTGTTTGAGGATTTGCATCATTTAATTTACAGAACATGCCCACACCTTGGAGATGTTTTTTTTATTGTGAAGCAAACAACAAATAGGACAAAATAACAGAAAAAAGTAAATGTGCATAACTATTCACCCCCCCCCTTTGTAGAGCCACCTTTTGCAGCTATCACAGCTCAAAGTCGCTTTGGATAAGTCTCTATGAGCTTGTCACATCTTACCACTGGAATTTTTGCCCATTGCTCCTTGCAAAACTGCTCCAGCTCCTTCAAGTTGGATGGTTTGCGCTTGTGAACAGCAATCTTTAAATGTGACCACAGTTTGTCTATTGGATTGAGGTCTGGGCTTTGACTAAGCCATTCCAACACATTTACATGTTTCCCCTTAAACCACTCAAGTATTGCTTTAGCAGTGGGTTTGGGGTCATTGTCCTGCTGGAATGTGAACCTCAATCCCAGCCTCAAATCACACACAGGGTGGTACAGGTTTTGCTCAAGAATATCCCTGTATTTAGCACCATCCATCTTTCCCTCAACTCTAACCAGTTTCCCAGTCACAACTGCTGAAAAACATCCCCACAGCACGATGCTGCCACCACCATGTTTCACTGTGGGGATGGTGTTCTTTGGGTGATCTCATATGTTGGGTTTGCGCCAGACATAGCGTTTTCTTTGATGGGCAAAAAGTTCAATTTTAGTTTCTTCAGACCAGAGCACCTTCCGCCTTACATTTTGGCAATCTCCCACATGCCTTTTCGCAAACTCAAAATGTGCCTTTTTGTTTTTTGCTGAAAGTAATGGTTTTCTTCTGGCCACTCTGCAATAACGCCCAACTCTATGGAGCGTACGGCTTATTGTTGTCCTAAGTACAGATGCTCCAGTCTCCAGGGTTACCTCAGATCTCTGTGCTCCTCTCTGATTAATGCCCTCCTTGCCCTGTCCATGAGTTTTGGTGTGCAGCCTTCTCTTGGCAGGTTTGCTGTTGTGCCATGTTCTTTCCATTTGGTTATGATAGATTTGATGATGCTCCTAGGAATCATCAAAGATTTGGATATTTTTTTATAACCTAACCTTCACTTGTACTTTTCAGCAACATTGTCCCTTACTTGTTTGGGGAGTTCCTTGGTCTTCGTGGCAGTGTTTGGTTAGTGGTGCCTCTTGCTTAGGTGTTGCAGCCTCTGGGGCCCTAAAAGGTTTGTATATGTAATGACAGATCATGTGACACTTAGATTGCACATCATCAGGTAGACATCATTTCACTAACTAGGTGACTTCTGAAAGTAATTGGTTGCACCAGAGCTTTTTATGGGCTTCATAACAAGGGGGGGGGGGGGGGGGGGTGAATACATACACACATTCCAATTATCAGTTTTTTACTTCTGAAAAATAGTTTTATGTATATATTTTTCTAATTCTACTTCACCAACTTAGTCTATTGTGTTCTGATCCATCACATATAATTCAGATTAAAAAAACATTGAACTAAAGGCTATAATGTATCAAAATAGGTAAAAAGCCAAAGGGGGTGAATTCTTTTGCAGGGCACTGTATATATAATCAAAGAAAAGATAGACTGAGTTTCAAACTAAAAAAACGGATCCTCCCTAAAGACATAATTGTATATTCAAGGCAAAACACTCTAGGCAAATAGCCCAATACACAATTTAAATACACATATTTAAACTGTTCTATCTGCAAAAATATTTTTAACAAAACCCTTCTTGTGATTTTCCATGCACCCCACCCAGCCATGGATGGATTCCTTTCTTTTCTCCTTTGAAGTTAAGCAATATAACTTTAAACTGGACAACTAAAGAACATCACTACACCACTAAGGTCAACTCTGCTCTCTTTTAGTGTCAGAAAGTTTCTAATGCTAGTCCAATAACGTTTTCTAGTACTGTTTATCATTGGAACATATAACATATGGCCTGCATATAGGAGCATGCAGGATTTTCTCTGAGTATGCATAGAAGAAGCGAGGAACTAGCCAGGGAGTTTGCAGTGGCAGCTGCTTAAGCACAGTGTGGATTCTGCAGAAATGTGAACATGTTAATAAAAACTTTGGAGGAGAGGAGTGAAGGGTAACTTCATGAATAATTATACAAAGTATAGTTATCTCTTACAGATACACTGAATTATTATTTTTTTTTAAATCTATAACTGATTGAATGGTAATCTTCCTGCATAATATTTAAACTTACCTCCAACTATATCCATTTTTTTTTTGATTTTGGATAGAAGGGGGAAGGTTTGGAATCGTCATAATTTTTGTTGATGCCTGTGCCCCCACTTAGAAGTTTTGCATTAATTCCTGTCTCAGTTGCAGGTGTTACCAAGAAATCTTTCAAAAGTAAACATACATAGAGTAATTTTCCTGGAACCCATTGAAGGACAAAGAAAGTCTACTCCATTGGCTTATACTGCTGCCTAAAGGAGGCTTGGACACTAGCAAATGAAAAAAATTATGTTAGCCAGGGATAACTCCTCCTATGACCAGCATGCCTTGATTTTGTAGCAAGCACTACCAAGAGGGGTGTAACCTGACCAAAAACATAGAGGGATGAATTTCAATAAAAGGATTTTAGAATGAATACAAATACCTATTTTCTTTCATTGAGGGGCAAAGAAAGTCTTTAACATTAGGACTTCCAAAAGCAGTCCATCTCAGTCAAGTGTCAGATGAGGACCCCCCCCCCCCATTAGCCTGTTAACAAAAGCTGGAAGAAAAAAAACATGGGGACTGCACCTCATACCCAATGACTATGTAAAAAATTGTAATATACCCACAATATACCCGGCATGGGAGGGAAATCACCAAATCATAGGCTATAAGCATAAAATGCTAGTCAACTTGATCCCAGAAGGGTGGAGTGAAAAAAAATGTCCATATAGGGAAGGACTCACAACCTAAACCATGGTCAACAGGGTGAAAGGTTCACTAAAAGAACAGGGACTGGACAGAGCATCTAAGAATGATGTCCTGTTAAAAGGAAGACCAGGACCACCCTATGGCTTTAAGGCTGAACTCACCTAATCCCATAAAGATCAAAGGAAGAAGAAGTTCATAGAACTGTCAGGGCAGACATTCACCTCAACATGTGATAGCTTATCAAGGAAGAACCCTGAGGATGTCTTAAGTCAGAAGAACCTCTAATGCCGCGTACACACGACCAGACTTTTTTTCGACGGACTAGGTCCGACGGTCTTCCCGGCGGACTTTCAGCGGAGTTGACTTTCTGAAGGAACAGACTTGGCCACACACACACTTACACCAAAGTCCGACAGATTCTAACGTGATGACGTATGACCGGACTAGAATAAGGAAGTTCATAACCAGTAGCCAATAGCTGCCCTAGTGTCAGTTTTTGTCCGTTGGACTAGCATACACACGAGCGGATTTCTTGATAGGAACTGGGTCTGGCGGAGTTCCGGTGAAAAAATTTCAAACGTTCTATTTCTAAAGTCCATCAGATTTTTGGACAGCAAAGGTCTGATGGAGCCCACACACGATCGAATTGTCAAAAGGATTTGTTCCTTCAGACCTTTTCTATCTAAAAGTACGGTCATGTGTACACAGCATTAGGAATGTAATGATAGTTATCTAGCCCTCCCTGAGTGTCACAGATATAAGGTACCAAAGGTACAGGAAGAAAAGGGACAGATCAATATGTGAGGTATCACCATCACAACATCCTCAGAAACTAACCGGCATGCTGACAGATTGTCGCAAGAACCCAAAGTTACCCAGACCCAGGTCACAAAAGGCAGACTCTAACCATTGACCTCTGTAACCAGATGCAAAGACTCACATCCATGGTAATTTGCTAACTGGAACAAGATTATTGTTTGCTGGAGGGGGAATGGGAGATCTTGCTTTGTGAAGAAAAAAACTGATGTGATAGTTGTTACAGCCTTCAATACTACAGGTCACCACTAGAGGGACTCACCCAAAATCTATCTGGCTGTGCAGATACAAATTTTTCATACAATCTGGTTCCTAAGAGGTCTTGTGCAGCCAAGAGATCCCTACACATTTTTGATATTCCCCAAGTTATCCTATGAGCTAGAATTTTTACTTTACCCACAAGTTTTTGGATTAAATCTTTTTTCAATATGCAAGATGTTATTGGAGTGAGACATTATCTGCCAAGCTACTGATATTGTAAGTTAAGGCCACCACAACTGCATCAGTTAGGTCACACTCTCAGTTTGGGGAAGCAGAACAACACACCTTCATACACACTGCATACACCTGCATGTACCATACATTTACACTGCATACAACATACATACACACTGGGGTTATTTTACTAAAACTGAAGAGTGCAAAATCTGTATACAGTATACAACATAGATATACCCTGCATACACACTTACCTCTCTGCTGGCATTTTTAGTTCCCGATGTCCCGACTGGCAGAAAATCAGAAAAACTGATTTGTCACTGATTCAAGGAAACACCCATGATATTATACCACTTTTTATATCTAATGTTACACACCTGGAGAACCAAGGCTCAATCCCATGAGGTCAGCATAACCAGGCAAAGTAGAAGACATCCCACACAAGAGAAGGCAGAGCACAAAAGGTAGAGGTCCTTACCGCAGGAACCGGTCGAGATTCGAACCATGTATGGGCAGGCTGAATGTAGCAATCGCTGTCTTCTCCTGGCAGGAACAGCTTTGCAGGAAAGAAATTTGCTCAGTGTATGGCCTGCAAAAGACAGTCAGAATGATTAACCTGATAAATCTGAGGGTCAAACTAAACATATATCCAACAGCAATGTTGAGGCACCCCTGGGCAAAGCTTAATGAAGTCCATACATGGAGTAAATTTCTTTCCTGCAACCCATGAGTTGCAGGAAAGAAATTTGCTTGACTTTCCCATCAACAAAGACAGTTGACAGGGGAATCCCCCCCCCCCCCCAAGCCACTGTATTCCCCACCAGTATAAGACAGTGATTATTGATAGTGGCTATACAAGTCACTATTGATAATCACATGTAAAATCTGGCAGGCTGGTTGACTGATCGATTGACTTTGTCATTCAGCCTGCCCATACATGGTTCGAACATGGTTCGAACCTCAGCCGGTTCCTGCTGAGCCACCCAAGATTCGAACTGTCTATGGTCAGCCTAAGTGAAAAATGATGCAGAGATATCCTGCCTGACTCCTTCTGGAGTCTCATAGAGTTATCAGGCTGCCACATCAAGACACGGTCGTACTTTCCAATGGAGAATGTTCTGTAGGAAATTCTGATCGTGTGTGGGCTCCATCTGACTTTTTCTGTCGGAATTTCCAACACACAAAGTTTGAGCTCTGGATCTAAAATCTTCTGACAAAAAAATCTGATCGCTTGTATGCAAGACAAGTTTGGGCCAAAATCTGTCTGAAAAAATCTGCCTGTTTTTGTCGTCGGAATGTCTGACCGCGTGTACAGGGCATAACTGTTCCTCCTCAATGGCAGATGCATGCCAGCACAGGGACATTGTCCAAAGGTACCTGTACCAACAGATCTTTCAGATAATGTTCTCACAATGTAGGAAGAACCACCTGAGATTCCAGAATGTACAAAGGAAGACAAAGGTTCTCCAATGACAGGACATTCTAGAAAGTGGGAATTGAAAAATTCACCAACCTTAAAAGACAAATTCACTAGCTCAGGAGCTACCTGTATCTCACAGGCTGAAGCTTAGTATGTTGAAGTATTCTGATTCACAGCAATGGAAGAAGGGCCCTTGTTGACTTTTCTCTCCACAAGAGGTTATCTCAGTGTCCCACAATGTGGGTGCCATGAGAGGTCATTAGGGAAAATACTGGAGCAAGGACCCTGGAGATAAATTGAGATGCATGAGGCAAAACTAGACAGTTAGAACCCAATGAGGATTAGTAAATATATGTCCTGACTGACCACAAAGATCAGAGGGTCACTCTGAGAAAGAACAGTGATGGTAGATCTGATGGATACCATGTGGGTGGCCAGAGAATCTGGCTTGGATACCTGAGCATTTCTACTCCAACAATAGCAGAAGAAAAAAAAGGAGATGAAGACTTTCCCTAGATCTTCAGTGTTATCCTTAAATATAATGTCAAAGGTAGGTCCAAAGATGTGTCATCCCTCAAGACCAGACAGGGTCAGGCACTCCTTGGTTGCAATGTCTGCATCCCAGCACTTTAACCAGAGTGTTCTGCCATTTGCATGGACAACGCTTCTTTACAGGTGACAAGCCAATATGCTTCCAATAGGCCATCACAGCAGAAGTGAAAAGTTTCAGGCATGTGCCCCACATGCCCACTTAGGTAAGGATCCACTGCCACAGTGGAGAGATCCCTTTTAAGGGAATTTGCAGCCAGAATACAACAAACGACTGGGCCCAACATCAGGAACTAGGTTTTAAAATGGGATTCTAACTGTTGTTCAATTTAATCTATGAATGTGAGGAGGATTCACTCTACTGTCCTAGTGGTTTCCCTGTTAAGGTTTGGCCAATAGCAGATCCACAGTGGGTGTACACCACTCTTTAGCAAAACTTTTCCAAAACTAAAACAAATCCAGCAAATGCTTAGATGTGTCCAGAACCATCAGGTTCTTCCACAAGTGGGTGTAATAGGAATGTCTTTGCAACTTAAAGAGCTCAGAAAGACCTGAGACTGGGGACAACAGCTGATCCCTAGAAGAAGTTCAGAAGGTACCATATCATTACGTTTCCAAAGGGCCTCTTTTAAACCTTAGGCCAATAGCAGGAAATTGTGATTTCTCAAAAATAGTCCCACCAGGGGGAGACTAAAGGGGAGTAACCCTGAATCAAAGCAAGAAATGGTCACTGTGACCGATGGCTGCCTAAAAGGCTAAGAAGAGATCATCAATAGACTCTGATGGGAAAGGCATGAGACTTAGATCCTTTTCACACTGGAGGTGTTTTTCAGGCACTTTAGCGCTAAAAATAGTGCCTGTAAAGCACCTAAAAAAAGTGCTTTCACACTGGGGCGCTGCGCTGGCAGGACGTCAAAAAGTTCTGCAAGCAGCTTCTTTGAGGCACTTTAGGAGCGGTGTATACACCGCTCCTAAAGCACCCCTGCCCATTGAAATTAATGGGCAGCGCTGCCGAAGCACCTGTAAAGTGCCTTTGCGGGTGCTTTTCACCCTTTATTCGGCCGCTAGCGGGGGTTAAAAGTGCCCCGATACCACCCGAAAAGCGCAGCAAAAACAACGGTAAAGCTTTTCCGTCGGCGCCCCTGCACTGGCAGTATGAAAGGGCTCTTAGGGGAAAATTTACTAAAACAAGAATCTTGTGCAGCTGTGCATAATAACCAATCAGCTTCTACGTTTTAAGCTGATCTCGCATGATTTCAAACCCGCATTTCAGTCTGACTTCGGGAGCGATTTCAGAGACATCTGTGTGGGTTCCTGCACAGATGTCTATTGAAATTGTCCCCAAAGTCACCAAAAGTAGTGCAGAAACTACTTTTGGGAATCGGTGCTGCGCCGCAAAGTCGGAGTCACACCAATTCGGATGGGACTATTGTCGGCAATAGCCGGCGATTAGACATGCTCATTGTCAAAACCTTGAAAAATTGAACAAGCTGATTGGCTACTTTTCACAGCTGCACCAAATTCTGTGTGTACCAGTTTTAGTAAATCCCCCCTTTAGTGTCTTCGCAGCCAGAAACAGTGAGGAATTAGGTGAATGTGACCACAAAGTCTAGTGACTGTAGAAGAGACCCCAGTTGACAAGGATTCCAATGATATAGTAAACCCTATTATCATAAGGTAACAGGATTCCAGATCATAGTATCTTTGAATGAGTTACTTGCATAGCACTGCCTATGCGAACTGAATCGCCTCAGGGTGCTTTCTTGCCACCTGCAAGCCCATCTGCGGCTTTGTGTGGTCCTTTACCCTGTAAGGTCCTGACACACTTACAAACACATACAACATTGACATACACACACATATTAAGGCAAAATTTTTTTTAGACAAGGGCTAATTAACCTACCAGCATGTCTTTGGAGTGTGGGAGGGAACTGGAGTACCCAGAGGAAACCCACGCAGGCACAGGGAGAACATGCAAACTCCAGGCAGATAGTGTTGTGGTTAGGATTTGAACCAGCGACCCTATTGCTGCTAAGTGAAAGTGCTAACCACTACACCACTGTGGGGCTCCTTCAAAGGTACAGAGCAAATGTCCTGCGAACCATTAGGCGAGTGCGAGCTAGGGCCCCACATTTGCAATAAGGCGGTCAACTCTGTATCCTAGAAAGTATGACATGTCTTGACTGTGTACCAGTAACGGGAGCAGGCTCAGCATATGAGGCAAGGCCTCATGTACCAGCAGTGCCAAACCTGACCTCCCTGGGGTCCTAAGAAAAATTCTGCTAAGGGGCCCTCTACCTGACCCGTGATGCTGTGAGCTATATAAACCATTTGACATTGCCACACAGTCACACCTGACACTTATATCAGGGTCCCCAGAGCGCCCCCCTTAAATCAGTGTCCTCAGAGAGTCTCCCTCTACCTTCCGTTTGTGGATGCCCCACAGATGCTCAATAGGGTTTAGGTCTGGAGACATGCTTGGCCAGCCCATCTTTAGCAAGGCAGCGGTCATCTTGGAGGTGTGTTTGGGGTCGTTATCATGTTGGAATACTGCCCTGTGGCCCAGTCTCCGAAGGGAGGAGATCATGCTCTGCTTCAGTATGTCAAAGTACATGTTGGCATTCATGGTTCCCTCAATGAACTGTAGCTCCACAGTGCTGGCAGTACTCATGCAGCCCCAAACCATGACACTCTCACCACCATGCTTGACAGTAGGCAAGACACATTTGTCTTTATACCCCTCACCTGGTTGCCACCACGCATGCTTGACACCATCTGAACCAAATAAGTTTATCTTGGTCTCATCAGACCACAGTACATGGTTCCAGTAATCCATGTCCTTAGTCTTCTTGTCTTCAGCAAACTGTTTGCTGGCTTTCTTGTGCATCATCTTTTGAAGAGGCTTCCTTCTGGGATGACAGCCATGCAGACCAATTTAATGCAGTGTGCGGCGTATGGTCTGAGCACTGACAGGCTGACCCCCCACCCCATCAGCCTCTGCAGCAATGCTGGCAGCACTCATACGTCTATTTTCCAAAGACAACCCCTGGATATGATGCTGAGCATGTGCACTCAACTTCATTGATCGACCATGGAGAGGCCTGTTCTAAGTGGAACCTGTCCCGTTAAACTGCTGTATGGTCTTGGCTACCAGGCTGCAGCTCAGTTTCAGGGTCTTGCCAATCTTCTTATAGCCTAGGCCATCTTTATGTAGAACAACAATTCTTTTTTTCAGATCCTCAGAGAGTTCTTTTCTATGAGGTGCCATGTTGAACTTCCAGTGACCAGTATGAGAGAATGAGAGTGATAACACTAAATTTAACACACCTGTTCCCCATTCACACCTGAGACCTTGTAACACTAATGAGTCACATGACTCAGTGGAGGGAAAATGGCTAATTGGGTCCAATTTGGACATTTTCATTTAGGGGTGTACTCAGTTTTGTTGCCATTGGTTGGTAGACATTAATGGCTGTGTGTTGAGTTATTTTGAGGGGACAGCAGATTTACACTGTTATATAAGCTTTACACGCATAACTTGTAGCAAAGTGTAATTTCTTCAGTGCAGTGTTGTCACATGAAAAGATATAATAAAATATTTACAAAAATGTGAGGGGTGTACTTATGTTTCTGAGATACTGTATGTCAACACAAGCCCGTGGTCTGAACCCAGCCCACCAAGCCTTGTCATGCTGCTCTTGCATCCAGTTTTGCAGCTAGAATGTGGCAGAACTCAATTCTGCCACCTCCGGCTCTCACCCTCAGCTCCCACTCCCTGCTGTCCCTTGTAAACACAAAAGCCTTTGCTCTCAGTGGTTCCCAGGACTCACAGATCCCTGCATGCATTCATGTCGGGGCTTAGCAGGAACAGATCTCCAGAATCTGAGAGAGAGAATGATCTCTCTGCAAGGCAAGAGTCACCTACACAGGGAGGTACTAGAGTTGGGCAAAGCAGAAAAGAGAGATGTGAGGAAGCTTTGGTAGCTGCACACTGTGCATAGTGCACCCCCAAAACCTGCACTCTGTACACCACACACCCCTGAACTCTGTATTCAATAACACACTCCTGAACCCTGCACTCTGTATGTAGCACACCACTAAACCCTGCATTCTTTACATAGAGCACCCCTTAACTGTGCATAGGGCACCGGTGGAACTGTACTCACTCTGTGCATAATGCAATCCGGCACTCTGTATCTAGCACATTCCTGAACTCGTAAGTAATGCATTCCTGAACTCTGCACTCCATATGTAGAGGATCCCAGATACAACTGGCCCTTTGAGGGAAATCATACTGTTAATGTGGCCCACAGTGAAATTGAGTTTGACACCCCTGTGTTACCAGAACCTGGTCTGGAAAGCATTTTATGCAGAGCCCAGTGCTTATGTGTCCCTATTGAGGAAGTTACCATTATACATTGTTCCTTTACTGATTTATAGCCTAAACCCAGGCAATTTGTTTTTTGTTTTTGTTTTGGATAGCCTGTCTGTGGAAGGGGTAAAAATTATGTCACTGTTTTATCTCTGTCTATTAATACACTGGGGTGTTTTTCCCTTCCTTGCTGTCCCTGTGATGCCTAGATAAGAAATAGTGAAATCAGGAATGTGTCTTTGTCGGTTTCCCCATTGGAGAGGTTACCTATCATTTCCTGTACTGACAGGAAGAAGAATTTTTAGGTAGTTTTACCTTTTTTGTTAGTAGGTTGTAACACGTTCTTCACCTCTTCTCTTCTTTTCTGCTAATTCACAATCACAGAACTGGTAAAGGGTATGATGGCACTTGGTTTCCATAAATTGCAATGAATACATAAACAGGACTCCCATGTCATTGTCAACTGACCTACAAAATGAAACCGGATAACAGATTAGCCTCATTTTATTATAATATGATTAAATCACACAGTACAGATAGTAGCGCAGAATATATTCTCTGGGTATCATTACTATTACATTTTATAATATTATATATAAATAGCAGAATGATGATAAACAAGGTATAAAATTACAAGACAGTAATATGTTACTACAAACATACCTACTTTTTGAGATAGGACCAAGGGACCCCTAAAAGCAAAAGTATGTAGCATAGGACACACCCCTGCTATGCCCCCTTGAAGGAGAATTATAAAAAAAAATAAAGATTAATTAAAGGGTAACTCCACCTTTGTTGGGAAAAAACATTCCCCTCTGGGTGATCTATGTATATTGCAAGGATTATAACGTTTGTTGCAGATTCCTACCTTTTGTTATTCTGAAGAGATCACTGTTTGATCCTCTGTGCCCCCGTGCTCAGTGGGTCTAATGGGAGTGGCTTCATAATTATCAATCAGCTGTGCACCTGCAGAACACTAATAGGGAAAGCTGCCTGACCTGCATCCCCTTATAAATGTTCCTATTGGGAGTATCTCACTAAAAATGACATTTTTGTTGCAAATGAAATCTGAAAATCCTGAAATCTGACTTGTATCTTAGGCAAACTAAGAAAATCAATGAGCCAAACGCACAAGCAGGAAATTATGTTTTTGGGGAGTGGTCAGTACACATTCTGTGTACAGAACAACTCCAGGTAGCCATATCGCATTGCATTTTCAGAAAATTACAGAGCTGCAGATTGAAAAAGTAAGGTCATTTTTAATAACATTAAATTAAAATATGACTTGTGTGGCAATTGTATACGCTATATAATTTTGTTTTGTTTTCTATTTCTTCCCCCACGAAAGTGGAGTTACCCTTTAAACACACAAGTACTTTTTTTTACCACTACTATTGCTTTATACTGGCTTTTGAAATTTACAATTGTAGCAATTTTGAAATTGGATGAAAGATTTAGCACTTTTAAAACTTTTAGCCCTTGTACACGCGGTTGGACATTCCGACGGAAAATGTCCGATTGGACCGCATTGTCGGATAATCTGACAGTGTGTGGGTTTCATCTGACTTTTTCCGTCGGAATGTCCTACCAACAAAGTTTGAGAGCTGGATATAAACATTTTCCGACAACATGATCCGATTGGGCTTTGTCCAATCGTTTGTAGAGGATTCCGATCGGACAAAGTGCCATGCATGCTCAGATCAAATTACGAGACCAAAGCTATTGACTACTAGCCTGAACGTAGTCGCGTCGTAACTAAATAACGTCATCACGTTCCGAACTATCGGATTTTCCCACAACTTTGTCCGACCGTGTGTATGCAACACCAGTTTCGGACAAAATCCGACGGCTTTTGTTGTCGGAATGTCCGACCGTGTGTACAAGGGCTAATAAGATAAAAAGTGCATTTTATATATAATGATATCGATCAGACCAAAATGAGGGACAAATGAGGAGGAAAAGGGGACAGAGGGACTTTGTTCCAAATCAGAAACAGTCCCTCAAAATCAGGGATAGTTGGGAGCTATGCTACAAATGTTTGTAACAAGTTTCCTGTAATTGGCATTTCTTCTGCATTTGACGAGCATTTGTAGCAAATGATATTGACTTTATTTGAGCAATACACATGGCAGTTCAGATTCTGTTTGACCAGCTTTGCAATTTTGTCCCACAGAATTATTTTCGGTGCTGGCTGCTCTAGTCCCTATAAACTTGAGTAGAAAGTATATTGAGATTTGGTATATGAACCTTGTTGCTAGAACAACAAAACAGATATAACCACCCTGCAAAAATAGGTTACTAATGCTTACCTGTCTAGCAGGTGGTATGTTAAAGTAAAACTATAGGCAAAACTTTTTTTTTCATTTTGGATAGAGTAAGGGAAGGTTATAACCCCTGTTGGATTTTTTATTTTACCATCTGTTCCACATTGCAGAGATTTCCCTTCGCTTTCTGTGTCATAACCAAAGAGGAAGTGAGAGGAAATTCCTGCAAATTAAGGGAATTCCTTGGGGACTGCCAGGTCACCAGGACTAGTGTTCCCATTGGAAGATTTTCCCTCTATTACTTTTCTGGGAACAATCCAAAATTTGGAATTTTCCTTTACTTTCACTTTCAAAGATAACGGTAAACAGGACACATGGGGGCTGATTTACAAATGCTTTGCGCCATGAGTTGCGACTCACGCCGATGCGCAACGTATTTACAAAACATTTGCGCATGTAACACAGCACAATTCCCCATTTATTATAGTAATCTCGGCGCACGGGAGGAGGCGATCGGTGCGCCACTATAGACATGGCACACGGCATCTTCAACTCAAAATTTAAAGAAGCAAGAAGTGCCAATATTATGGGGGTGATGTGAGGAAATATAGTAATAACTGCCCAAGTAACAAATATGCCCAAAATAGAATGAGAAAGTAACTTTTTCTGAACAAGCCTGCTGTGCCTCCAAGTACACTCAGGACTGCGTGAGGTCAATTTATGCACTGCGCATGGGAAAGCGGCATTTGTGCACGTTCAAATGCTTTGGTTCACCGCGTCGGCAAAATCTTAGTAAATGTCAAGCAACATAAATGCATTTGCATAGGTTGAACGGGCGCACCTCTCAACTTGACTTTTTTTTTTTTTTTTTACGCTGGTTCACTTTTATGGTTTTTTTAAAGGATTTTTGCACACAGGTCAGGTTAGCATTAGGGATGAGCCAGCAATACACATAAAAGTTCATTGTTAAAAACAGCATTAAGAAAAAAAACTAGATTAAGAAAAAAAAATGTGTGAGGGTTCCCCCGAAATTCCATACCAGGCCCTTCAGGTCTGGTATGGCTATTAAGGGAACCCCGCGCCAAAATTAAAAAAAAAAATGGCTTGGGGGTCACCCTCAAAATCCATACCAGGCCCTTAGGTCTGGTATGAACTTTAAGGGGAAGTCTGCGCCAACATTTTTAAAAAAATGGCGTGGGGGTCCCCCCCAAAATCCATACCAGACCCTTAACCAAGCACGCAACCTGGGGACAAAGGCCTCATCCCCACAAAAAACCAAAGGATGAAGGAAGGAAGAAGACCCGAAGAAGATGGAAAGAAGGAAGAAGACCCAAAGAAGATGGAAAGAAGAAGATTTTAAATAAATGAATTGTCAAAAACTGTCTCTTGTCATTTTTAACATTTCTGACGTTTTTTTGTGAAATGGCAGGGGTCCATTTGACACGGGGGAGGTCAGGATCTGGGGGTCCCCTTGTCAAAGGGGGCTTCCAGATTCTGATAAGCCCCCTGCCCACAGACCGCCATAACCACCGGGCAAGGGTTGTGGGGATGAGAGCCTTGTCCCCATCAACATGGGGATAAGGTGCTTTGGGGTCAGACCCCAAAGCACCCTCCCAATGTTGAGGGCATGTTGCCTGGTATGGTTCAGGAGGCGGGGGCACTCTCTCATTCCCCCCCTCTTTTCCTGTGGCCTGCCAGGTTGCATGCTCGGATAAGGGTCTGGTACGCCATTTTTTTTATTTTGGCGTGGGGTTCCCCTTAAAATCCATACCAGACCTAAGGGCCTGGTATGCTCTTGGAGAGGAACCATGCCGGTTTTTTATAAAAAATTTGGTATGGAGTTCCCCCTCGAGAGCTGATTATTCTGTGATTGGCCACAGCCAAAGTCGCCTGGCCTGGGGGCGACTTAAAGTCGTGTTGAAGTTGCCCAAGTCACGCTGTGATTCATACTCAAGTCGTGTCCAAGTTGCCTCCCAAAGTCACGCTGGAAGTCGTGTTGCCCCTGTGTGAATGGACTCTTAATGATATGGCGTGCGCTATTATCAATGCCATATTATTATTGCTGTAGCGTCTATGCATGCGCCGGTTCACGCGCTCAATTAATGATTTATCAGGCGCACGAATTAAGGTATGAACCAGCGCAGCGCATTCATCTTAGTAAATGACCCCATAGAGAGAGGGTGGATCTCCCTGTGGGGGTGGATGGGGGGGGGCACAGACATTAATAAAAACTGATAGGAGTTCTAATCCCTCTCCGCTCCATCCAAAACTAGAAAAAAAAAGTTTGCCTTTAGTTATACTTTAAATGTTTGCACTGTTCAGGAGCTGTGGGCACTGCCATTATCCGACACTTGTGTGTGTCGCTTAGCATGCTCTCTGCTAGGGCCTGTGATTCATCCCACTGGTTGTTATATCACTACTGAATGTTTTAGAGGTAAGAACTGACCATACCTCCCAACATTCTGAGATAGGCATGAGGGACACCTACTAGCAAACGTATGTAAGCATAGGAACCGGCCCCTGCCACACCCCCTTGAAGGAGAATTAATCGAAAAAAAAGGTTAAATAAATCTACAAGGGCTTTTTTTACCACTACTATTCCTTTATACTGGCTCTTAAAATTAAGAAATGCAATAATTTAGAATTTGGATGAAAGGTTTAGCACTGGGAAACGCTTTTTGAAAGATAAAGAGTGCATTTTATATATAACTATATAGATCAGACCAAAATGAGGGACAAATGGGGGGGAAAGAGGAACAGAGGGACGTTGCTCAAAATCTGGGACAGTCCCTCGAAATAAGGGACAGTTGCGCTCTATGGAATTGACAGAAGGAACCACAGAGCTCAGCGAGTTACCAGACATTCCTCACTCCCAGAAGAGTTAGAGTATGTGTCCAGACCTATCTAGACTTACAGATAGGCAGACTAAATCAGACCAAATAGCCAGCGGGCAAAATTTGGGTGATTCAGAGAACCCCTGTAAAAAGTAATTCTTGTGTAGACAAGGGAAAGGTACCACAAGCTTGGAGGCCTCCCTGGACTAGAGCTTTCTATTTCCGCAGTCTTGCAGGAGATGGCAGGAAGGGGAGCCAAAGGCTATTTGGCTGCAACCTTTGCCTGGACTTTAACCCCTCCTATCAAAGCCTGGGGAGCACAGCAGGGAAAGGCATGAGGAGAAATCAGACGTATGTGCAGAGGAAGGGAAAAATGTGTGGTGCAGAGCAGAGAAACAAGGCAGAAACTTTTGGCGTGCCAGGAATGAGAGAGGACATTATGCTGGCCTGCAGATGAAACTGTGTTGTGTGGGGAGCGGGAGACCAAAGAAGCCAGGAGGTTTCTCGGGATAACCTTGGTGTGGCTCTGGTGGGCAAAAGTGTTCTCTAAAGTGCAGATGAAAATATGCATTTGTTAAAAAAAAGCCACAGGCTTACAATATTGAGAATATGTTGATGCAGTCTGCTATGACTAAAGATGTGGTGCACCAAACGAAAAATGCCCCTGGCGAGGTTGTGGAGTAGCTTGTTGTCGCTGGTTGTGAGAAAGTACAGAATGAAACACCTGAAACCCCCGAGCACTGTCTCCTTCACTACTTCAAGGCTGAAAGAAGGTAAAAGTGTCTGTATTAAGAGAATGCCCATCTGTAAGCTTTGTAAGTGTATTTGTCCCAGTCATGCAATGCTTGGTTGGCACGTGTTGGCAGTTATTTTACTGTGAAACTCCATAAAAGCCACATAGCTAGAAGAGTTTACAAGACAATGTCATTGTTTGGAGTCCTGTTAAAGCCCACAAAGATACCAGGACTTGTAAATGCCCTGTTTGTAATATGGCTGATGTGACCTAGAAGGTGATGTTCGGATATTTGCTTCAACACATAATCATAAGAAGCCTTTGACAATTTATGCCATTGTGGTGGCAGACAGATGTAGAATGTACGTTTTACACACTGGGGAGTTCCTTTTTAATGCTGTATGGGTAGCTGTGCCAACAGGGGTATTTCCCAACTGAAAAGGCATGAAGGAAAATAATCTGGTTTGAAGCCATACACCTCCTGTAGTGGGTGGACTTACTTTTCAGGATAGGACTAGGAAAATAAATATATATAAACCAATGCATTCAATTATATACTGTATATAACAGACTAAAAAGGGACCAAATAAGAGACGTTCATTTTTAGGGTTTACTTATACTTTAACTTCCTACCTTTTCTCTTCACTTGGGCCGATGTCAGACTGGCAAATTCGTAGCAGGAAATCGCTAGGGTCGCTGGTCACTTCTGCCTGCAAATTGATTTGTTGTTGGTACAAGCTAAACTAGTACTATAGCATTGGGTGGTGTGCTCTATTACCAATTGCTCTCCTTCAGTGATTTATAGCCAAGTTCATAGTGGTGAATGAAGAGCAATTGTTGCTGGTGATCTTGTCGCCAACATGAAAGCCTGCTAAAACTCGATTATTGAGCAACTAAGTTATAATTTGTGGGAAAATTTGCCAGATAGTATTTTCAAAGAACAAGTGCTTAAAGCTGTATTAAAACCAAAAGCAAACATGTATTATATTGCAGCTTACCAAACCTTAGATGTGATGGCTGCATTAGTTTCCTTTTTAGGCTTTTTTTCTTCTATTTTCATCTGGTGATACAGACAGCAAGCTCTCCAGCAGAATGTATCAGTTTTCATGGATGAAACAAACCACTTGCTGGAGTGATTAAAATGATTAGCTTTTATTTATTCATTCAAAACCTTTATCCCAAAAGGAAAAAAAAACAGTTTGCTGTAACTGATTATAACGTTTGAGCTGGAGCGTAGTTTCAATTTGCTTGTGTATCTAAATCTGCTAATACATTTAACGCTCCCCTCACCCCAAATTGACAATGCTGAAGTCAGCTGTGCCTCCTGTTGTTCCTCCAGAGTTGTGTGTTACTAGACAGATCACCAGGTGAAAACAGAAGAGTTAAAAAAAGCCAAAGCAGAGAACACAGATGCAGCCACTACATCTAATGATTGGTAAGCTTATGTTACATTTTTCTCTGTATCTCTGTAAATTAAACAACCATCTGACATCAACCTGGGGCACTTCACTCACAAGTTTAGATCTGCTTAAAAAAAAACTAAAGGTGACTCAGACTCCACTTATAATTGAAATATCACTTTTGCACAGTTTATATTCTTTAAATATAAATACATATTCCATAGCATAATACACTTCAAAATGTCCTAAGAAATGGCAGCAGAATTTTAGCAGTATTGTGGCATAAGGCAACAGAATATTTTGCTGCTGATAAGACATATATTTTAAGAGAATTGACAACCTGCAATCAGAATAATCCTCCTCCCTACATTATGGCTAATAGTTCCTTTGTAGGTAACCTGTATACTTCAAGGGGCCTAGGAGCAGATCAGTGGGCCTAATCGCCTAATATCAGGGAGCCTAATAGCCTAATATCAGGGGACCCAATAGCCTAATTTCAAGAGGCCTAATAGGCTAATATCAGGGGGCCTAATAGCCTAATTTCAAGAGGCCTAATAGCCTAATATCAGGGGGGCCTAATAGCCTAATTTCAAGAGGCCTAATAGGCTAATATCAGGGGGCCTAATAGCCTAATTTCAAGAGGCCTAATAGCCTAATATCAGGAGGCCTAATAGCCTAATATCAGGGGGCCTAATAGCCTAATTTCAAGGGGCCTAATAGCCTAATTTCAAGGGGCCTAATAGCCTAATTTCAAGGGGCATAATCGCCTAATTTCAAGGGGCCTAATAGCCTAATTTCAAGGGGCATAATCGCCTAATTTCAAGAGGACTAATAGCCTAATATCAGGGGCCTAATAGCCTAATATCAGGGGCCTAATAGCCTAATTTCAAGGGGCCTAATAGCCTAGTATAAGGGGGCCTAATAGCCTAATATCAGGGGGCCTAATAGCCTAATTTCAAGAGGCCTAATAGCCTAATATCAGGAGGCCTAATAGCCTAATATCAGGGGGCCTAATAGCCTAATTTCAAGGGGCCTAATAGCCTAATTTCAAGGGGCCTAATAGCCTAATTTCAAGGGGCCTAATAGCCTAATTTCAAGGGGCATAATCGCCTAATTTCAAGGGGCCTAATAGCCTAATTTCAAGGGGCATAATCGCCTAATTTCAAGAGGCCTAATAGCCTAATATCAGGGGCCTAATAGCCTAATATCAGGGGCCTAATAGCCTAATTTCAAGGGGCCTAATAGCCTAGTATAAGGGGGCCTAATAGCCTAATATCAGGGGGCCTAATAGCCTAATTTCAAGGGGCCTAATTTCAAGGGGCATAATAGCCTAATTTCAAGGGGCCTAATAGCCTAGTATAAGGGGGCCTAATAGCCTAATATAAGTGGGCCTAATAGCCCAATTTCAAGGGGCCTAATGGCCTAATTTCAAGGGTCCCAATAGCCTAATATCAGGGGGCCTAGTAGCCTAATTTTAAGAGGCCTAATTGCCTAATTTCAAGGGGCCTAATAGCCTAATATCAGGGGGCCTAATAGCCTAATTTCAAGGGGCCTAATAGCCTAATATCAGGGGGCCTAATAGCAGAGCAGTTATACAATACATGGTATAGTACAGCACAGTTTGATTACAGGTGCAGAGCATATGATAACAATAGCCCATGTGTAAATATACAGTATATATATATATATATATATATATATATATATATATAGTTACTGTTAACATTAAATGCACTTGTGTGTTAGACAACATGGCCATTCTCTGTTATCGGATTGCCTGTGAATGAATAATTAATTATTAGGCGCTGCCATTAGTTACACAGCACAGTCTGACATTCTACATATAACATCGCAGTAGATTATGAATGCAGTTTTCCATTGCAGAACAAAGAGGCTTCATGTGCACAATAGGCCTTCTGCTTCACGGCCCATATGGCAGCATTTGTGCTGTCAGCTGTCCATACAATTGCAGTGTTAAGACTAGCAACATCATCTATGGCATTACAACACAGCAATGATTGTATATGCAACACACAGACATTGTGCTCTTACCTGCAATGCACATCACTTAGCCCAGACCCTTGGCTATCCTCAGCATCATTCGCCTAGGTGGTAAAGCTGTTGGAGAAATGATGTCATTGGGGGGAAGCACAGGAGTCATGTGACTGAAAAGTCCATTTACAGGCAGCAGCCTGCCTCCATCCGTCAATGGCTGATTTAAAGGGACAATCTCCTGCTGTCAGGGGAATAGTGCGTGAGCTTGTTCTTTATTTGTGTGCCTTTGATTACGTATCTAAATCCAGGCTGGAAATAAAATACCAGGCAGGCTTTACACACATAAAGCAGATTAGTGGTTTAGGGCCCATTATGAGGAAGAATGCCATTCATTGCACATTTAATTACTCACTTGATTTTGTTTATATTTCTGAACATTAACGATAAGTACCAAAAAAATGCTTTTACCTAAGGGTCCCTTTGCACTTTACAAGACAGTGAAATCATTTAAAAATGTTACTAAACCCAGGACCCTGCATTCACTATATCTGGTCTCCCACAGTACATGGAAATAAAATAGTTTTATTAAAAAAATAAATTGCTAAATGCCTTTTCTCATCAGCAGTTAGAGCAGTCTTTTGACTTCTATCAGTGCCTGGTTAAAGCTTGTAGAAGGAGTTTTCATTCTGCTCTGACTGTCCTATAAGGCTGCAGGACTTTTGACCCTCTGTCTGGACAGTGCTGATTGGCCCTGTGCTGATCACATGCACTCTCCCAAGAAAAAAAAAAACTCTCAAGCAATACACACAAAACTGAGCATGTGCAGCTTGTCCCCTAGCCTCTGTTCTGCCAGGAGATGGTTTGGGGAGAGTGGAAAAGGGGAGAAACAGAAAAAAACAGGATCAAATAGTTTTTTACACAATACTGAGAATTAACCCCTTAGGTTCCACCGTGGGTATAACAAGCATGCTTTACTGCATATACAGACTGATTTTACTGTTGTGGATTTAGTAACACTTTAAATGGACTGGCATTTCACAAAAAACAAGAACCAAAACTTTTGTTGGCAATGCAGCGTACCACACTTTATGGTATGTGTCTTGTTGTGCACTGTAGTGTTGTAGGCATGTTGAAAGCTACTGCATTGCAGGGTAACTACTGGGAAAAGAACCCTGGGCATCTATTCAGTGGTCCCTGAGGGGGTGAGCACATTTTGTATTTTTGTAAATTTTGCCATGGATGTATCCACTAATAATGATTTTAGTGTATTTTTAGCAAAAATTTTGTTTTGATAAACATTTGCGCAAATATCATATCTAAAAAAATCACTAGCACCTTCCTTTTATTATACTGGTCCAAAAGCAATGAAAAAATGTCAAAATTGGTCTGGCCACCGGAGTTTAAAAGTGGAGTGCAGGGCCTGGCAGCAAAAGGGTTAAAGGACAACATTGAAAAAAGTGTTTTTAAATTGCCGGTAGATTTCAGATCCCAACTGCTTTCCTCTATTTGCATACAAAGTAGCCAGACCCTAATGCTGAATGAAAAGGGGGGGGGGGAGCTGGAAGAGATGTTAATGGGGGATGGGGACCCCATAAAAAAACTGAATTGGGCACCCCCTAAAAATATATACCAGACTCTAAGCCTTGAAAAAAGTCTGTTATGGATGTCAAGGTGGGCCCCACCCAAAACAACGGAAAAAAAAAGGGTCTCCTACAAATTCCATACTAGACCCTTAGATTTATCAGTTTTAAGGGGGGACCCCACACAAAAAGAAAAACAAGAAGCAAAGGTTTGGGGCCCCTCTAAAATCCATGCCAGACCCGTAGCTGTGCAAGCAGCCTGGCTGGCCATGAAAGAGGGAACTACATGCCCTCAACATTGGGATGGTACCTTGACAGGGGGTAGCAACTTGTCCCAAATTTGATGAGGAAAAAATGCCAGTTTCCCCACAACCCTGGCCAAATGGTTGTGGGGGTCTGCAAGCTGGGGGTTTCCACAGTTTATTAATTCGACCTTATAGAGACCTTGGTGGGAATGTGACATAATCATTAGAATTTTTATTGGCCAGAGTAGAGCAGAACTTGGAATTTTGTTAAAAACATCGCTCTATTGCTATCCTGAGCACCTTAAAAAGTCCATGTTTGATTAAACGTACCTACCACCTAGCAAAACAGAAAAATCCATTCTGAGTGGACTCCACACTTGTGTGCTGCCGCAACGCTTGATAAAGCCTTCTTCTTGCAGGTTAACCCATGGTACTATGTGCATTGTGGTGCCATTTATTTACACAACCTAATACTTTATTATAGAACTTGAACTTGGATAGATTCAGGGTAACTATGGGATACTCCAGTAACTTTTAGTAGTGAACTTGAGGACACTAAACTTCCTCTTAGGAAAAAAGTGACCAGATTTTTTAAACTGAAATCCTATTGGCAAATGGTAAACTATTTTATAAGCATATTTTCTTCAAATGATATATGCAGTGTATTTAGTATGTGTTTATGGAAAGATTGTATGATATATCATATATATTTATTATTATTTCTCACATTTCGTCCATAAAGATAAAAAAAAGATACTTATTAGAATTTTTGGAGATATGGCTACCAAATGTTTTGAAGATAAGACAGAGAAAAAACAGTGCAGAGTTGAGAAGTGTGATACATAAAAAATGCAGGGCTAAGGAGTATGCTACATAAAGAATGCAGGGCTAAGGAACGCGCTACATAAGGAATGCAGCAATTAAATAGCGCTCAGCAGCATGCTACATAAAGAATGCAGGAATTAAGTAGCGCTCAGGAGCATGCTACATAAAGAATGCAGGAATTAAGTAGCGCTCAGGAGCATGCTACATAAAGAATACAGGGCTTAGGAACGTGCTACATATAGAAAGCAGGGCTCAGGAGTGTGCTACATAAAGAATACATGGCTCTGGAGGCACTACTTAAAGAATGCAGGGCTCAGCAGTGTGCTACATAAAGAATTCAGGGCTCAGCAGTGTGCTACATAAATAATTCAGGGCTCAGCAGTGCGCTACATAAAGAATGCAGGGCTCAGCTGTGCCCATCTATGTAGCCTCGCCATTGCCCAGGAATGCAGCCTCACTTGTGCCCAGGAATGCAGCCTCACCTGTGCCCAGGAATGCAGCCTCACCTGTGCCCAGGAAGCAGCCTCACTTGTGCCTAGGAATGCAGACTCACCAGTGTCCAGGATGCAGCCTTACCTGTGCCCAGAAATGCAGCATCATCAGTGCCCGGGAATGCAACCTCACCAGTGCCCAGGAATGTAGCCTCACATGCGCCCAGGAATGCAGCCTCGCCAGTGCCCAGGAATGCAGCCTCACCAGTGCCCAAGAATGCAGCCTCACCTGTGCCCAGGAATGCCACCTCACCTGTGCCCAGCAATGCAGCCTGTTCAGTGCCCAGCAATGCAGCCTGTCCAGTGCCCAGGAATGCAGCCTCAGCTGTGCCCAGCAATACAGCCTCACCTGTGCCCAGGAATGCAGCCTGTTCCATGCCCAGGAATGCAGCCTCACCTGTGCCCAGCAATGCAGCCTGTTCAGTGCCCAGGAATGCAGCCTCACCTGTGCCCATTAATGCAGCCTGTTCAGTGCCCAGTAATGCAGCCTCACCTGTGCCCAGCAATGCAGCCCAATCAGTGCCCAGCAATGTAGCCTCACCAGTGCCCAGCAATGCAGCCTCACCTGTGCCCAGGAATGCAGCCTCACCTCTGCCCAGGAATGCAGCCTCATCTGTGCCCAGCAATACAGCCTCACCTGTGCAGGGGATCAGAGAGGAGAGCTGACCGGATCACCACACAGATTCTGGGCGGGTGCTGAGGCAGAGGGGGGCAGTCCACCCCGGGTGCCATACACTGGATGGGTATTAGGCCAGCCCACCCACGTCACGTAAGTCCCACCTACTAGACCGCTCCTACCTATGATAGACAGCACACTTATCCACTGCCAGGACATGTGCTGTCTATCATAGGTAGGAGCGGTCTAGTAGGCGGGAGAAAAGGAGAAAACCAGAAGCTGGGGCTTGTGCGAAAGCGTGCACCCAGTGATTCAAAGCTGACACAGCAGGGGATGCCAGCCTGGCACACCCTCCAGTGTGTGACACCCGGGGTGGACCACCCCCTCGCCTAAGCACCCACCGGGGATAGGCCTGCACCTGGCGCTGCCCATGCAATCCAGGGACAGATCCGGTCACCCTATCTTAGTAAGGTGAGCAAGGGTCCTTGTTTGCAGCAAATATTGGACCAAGCTTTTCAGAAACACTTTATTATTAGTGGTAGAACTGACTTTTATTGCAAGAGGTTTAGCAGAAGCAGTAATATGAGCAAAAGTCCTTGTTTGCAGCAAATAGTGGCCTAAGCTTTGTGGTAGCAAATAGAGGATATTAAACTTTCTCTGAACAGAGTCCTTGCACAAGCAGTTAATAGACAGAGCTTTTCAGGACACCACACACAATGTCTCATTTGGACAAAACTGACTTTAGCACAAGAGGGGTGGCAGTAGCACACAGTCTCAAGGATCTCTCACACCAGCCTGTACTCACCAATGTCCTTGGATAATTGGTTGTCTCCTTGCAACTTTCAGTAGAATAGGCCTCCCCCCCAGCTAGCATAGCTGGGACCTCGATGAGCATCAGACACATGGCAGGCTTGCCCAGCAGACAAACAGCCCGCCAAGCGTTGATCTCACCCTCAGTTCCAGATCTCAGAGTACTTATACATACTCCCAGACACCATCTGGACAGATTTGATACACACTTGAGTTAATAACTAATGAATATTTGTCAATTTTGAATTGCACCCTTTTGTAAATGTATTAATGTGAGCTAGGGACGTAAGATTGTCGGCTTCTTGAGGGCAGGGACTTATGTGAATATATATATATATATATATATATATATATATATATGTGTGTGTGTGTGTGTGTAAAAGGCTGCATAAATTGCTATATAAGTACTTGTAATAATAATTATTAACGCACACAAACACACCATAACTTACCAAATTCCTGCTAAGTTCCTACTAAGGCCTTGTTTACATGGGGTGTACTAAAGCGTATGCCTGTGGAGGGTAATGTTTACCTGCACGGTGGATGCACAGGTGTTTCGTGCATCCTCATGCAGGCAGTCCTATTCATGTCAATTGGCTGCAGTGGCTGCATGGGAGCCCCAAATGCAAACAGTGGGAGCTCAGGGACATGGACCTGAACCCATATGGATGTCAAATTGGGAGCAACAGCGGTGTTCATGCAGTTGCTACATCCCAAATTACATTGCAATGGGACTGCCTGCATATGGAGCACTTGTGCATGTAAACACGACCTCGTAGGAGTGTACGCTGTAGTATGCCCTGTGTGAACAAAGCCTAACTATGGATTTTTTTTTTTTACAATTTTATTTTTAATATTGTGTGCTTTTTTTTGGAGGGGGGGGGGGGCGTTGGTGAGATATCAGGGATCTAAACAGACCCCTAATGTCTTAACTGCACTGCATATAAGTGAATAGAATTCTCTGTATAGAGGGTCCTATTCATTCACAAACTGAAGCATAATAAACACTATTTACTAGCCTTCAGTGATGAATAAACACAGAAATGATTGGTACAGATTGCTCACTGTGTTCATTTGAGAAAGGAAGAGGGCTGGTAAACACGTTTACCAGCCCCCCCCCCCCCCCACTCTCGATCCTGACACCAATCTCCAGCTCCAGCAGCAGCTGCAGCCGGCAGGGGGGAAATGGCAGAAGGATGCATTGTCAGCAACTAATCAGAGCTACAGTATCTGTTTGTTCAGCAGAGTTTGCTAAACAGTTTTGCTGAAGTGACCATGAACTTATAGCAGGAGGAATGGCAAGACCATAGGTAAGGCTGCTCCCCCAAACTGACCTTTAAAAATGTTTTTTTTTCTTTTTACTTTGGCACTCCAGGGCAATGCTCAGAACCCCACCTTACGGCAATGTGTTACATTTCATAAAAATGCAGGATTTGCAGAGCGTTCCAACATATTGTGGTGAATGGAGTTGAATAAAGTGTAATTTTGCAGTTCAGCAGGACCTAGTTGTCCCAGGTTTCCCAGTTCTGTAACAGTTGTGAATATATATCATTCTTCAAGTCTCCAGAATTGAGGCTGGTGCTGCTGTGAACTGTGTTATCTCCACTGGGTGTGAACCCATCTTAAATCGTTGTGTTAGGACAGAAACTCAATCATATATTAACTAATCATACCTCATCTGAAAACAACAGGTTGATGAGATGTTATGGATCAGGTCAGTAGTAGATGGCTCTCATAGACATGACTAAGGGCAGATGTCTGCCTCTTCTCTGTAATGTGCCTCTGTTGGATGGAGAAAGCTTGTTGGGTGTTTGCTAAACAACAATGCGAATGATTCAGATGCAGAATGTATAGTATTAGCCAGAGGTGTTTGTTCTTTCATAAATCAGCTATTGTAAAATAAGCGCATCTATCTGAAGGCTGGGATTAGGTGTAAATCTCATTAAACAGCTGTCAAAGCCACAATTACATCTGACATATTTGACTTGTTTAATTTCCTGGTGGAAAGTCACAACAGAATGATCCTTTTTCTCCTTCACTGCATGTCGGAAGGTTTTAAGTTTCATCTACAATACCTTTTTAGTGACTGACCTAAAACAGGTATGCATCCAGTGAAACTCCCATCCAGCATACCTGTGTAAGGATCTGCTGCACTCTAATGTCTGTATTTGTAAGTACCTGTGCTGTGAGTTATTTATGTACCTCACTTTCTGTGCACGTAGGGCTGGATTTAAAAAACCCCAGGAGGAAGTGAAGAGAGAGAGATGGACTGAGCAACATGACTTTACACACACAGGAGCTGATGCTGCTGTTGTATTTCATCCAGACCAGAAGCAGAGGCTATTTTGCAAGCATTCCTCTGTTCTATGTACTAGGGACTAAAAGCAGAGTAGATTAGGCTGACTCTGCATTCAAGTGCCACACCACGGTTTCTGTTGGTGAAAAGCTGCACTCAAGGCTGATTGGACAACGGCTCGTGGGTCAGCTCATCACTGCAGATCTTGTCTTCAGGTTACTGACACCAAGAGAAATGCCACATCATGATCATCAACAAAGTCCCTGTAACTGGACTTTGCTGTAATATTCAGCTGGAGGTATCTCTAATAATATATATCCAGGTATATGTGCTCAATTCAACCAGGACTCTTGTTTGGCCTTTTGCTGACAATACCTGTTTGTACATTGGGTCTATATACTATTATTAATATTTTCCTATATAAATTTTCTACTATTTCCATACTGGTGGGAGTCTATATACAGTACTTATGGTTAATGGTATATGCTGGTTACAGTAGTTCCTCCGCTCCCACTTACTTTGACTATGTAACTAGTTAAGTTCCCAGGAAGAGAATCCCCTCTGTTCACAGAGGCTTTGCCATGGGTGGAGGCACTGCCAACAATATTATCACAGCCTCTCTTCCACCTAGTGAAGGTTCTGGTTCTTTTTCGTTGCTTTGCTTTCTTGGAGGTATAGGGATATTTGACAGCTATGCTTTCATACTCTGCATAGATTAGGACCAAACTGACTTTCAGCTTGGTAAGGCTGAGAGTGTGTAGCTAGGACTAGCCTATAAAATATGCAAACTATGGAGAGGGTACAGAGGAACATAAAAAAACCCCCCATAAAATATACTGTAACTTATAAATTGTTGGATATCTGGGTCCCCTCTAAGTGCTGTGCTTCCACTGACTTGCACGCATCTTCAGCAAGCTTTGTTTTGCAGCAGAGTAAAGATCGGCAGCACAGGTGGTAGGACACATATTAAAGCTGAAGTTTAAATATTCATTTTCTTGAATAGATACATTGGTTTAGGCAGTGATCAGTTCCGAACCGCTGCCCTTCTTCATAATAACATCAGGGGGTTCACTTGTTCTGTACTGCGTTGTGTATTGTATTGGTACCACACTATACAATATTGAATAGATGGAGTTAGTTGTGTATATCATAGGATGCGCAGTTCCCTGCTAGGCTGGATAATTTGGTACCCACAGAAGGTTCAATTGTAATCCTTTGTGAATTGAATTTTCGTTATACTTCTGGAAATATATAGTTTGGCCTTTAGAGGTATACATATGTTATAAAATAGGCCCTGGACCTTTATACTGTGTCAAACATACTCTATAAAAAATTCTTAGCTCCACTGCCTTTTATTGGAAATACTTAGGGTATAGTAATAAGATACAGGCCCATATACCAGGTAGCGCCACAACCCCATTTTAGTATACAAAACACACTCCCAGTAATATTTTCCTCTTAGCTTCATCCCTTTGAAGCTCTACTCATAAGGATTCCACCTCCTCCCTAGCTCCCTTAGTGATTTCATCTCTCACATTCACTTGTACATTATTCTTGATATATAGGCATACCTCTCCCCCTTTTTTACCCTCTCTATCCCTGCAATAAAGAGTATACCCTTGAATGGTTGTCAGCCAATCATGAGAGCTGTTGAACCAGGTCTCTGAAGTTCCCACAAAATCCAAATCCTCCTTGTACAACAGTATCTCTAGTTCACCCATCTTGTCCGCCAGGCTCCTGGCATTGGTGAACATGCCACGTAGTTTAAACTGGGGTTCCGAGATTGCAACTAGGACTTGTTACTATATTTACCTTGGGTTTATGTGCTTTAGTCAACCTACCACTAATGCCCCCCATACTACCCTCTGGAATATGTTCTGCGTCGACTATCTCTACCTCTGGGTCTCCCCCATCGCCTAGTTTAAAAAACCCTCAAACGTTTTGGCCATCTTTACTGCCAGCTGATCTGCACCCTCCTCATTTAGGTGCAGTCCGTCCCTTCTATAGTACTGGTGATCGACTGAGAAGTCAGCCCAGTCCTCTAGGAACCCAAACCCTTCCTTACTACACCAGCTTTCAGCCATGTGTTTTCTTCCCTAATCTCCCTCTGCCTTTCTGGTGTGGCTCGATGTACCGGTAGTATTCTTTAGAATACTACCTTGAAGGTCCCTTTCCTCAATTTAACTTCCAAGTCCCTAAAATTGTTCTTTAGGAAACTCCATCTGCCTCTGACTTTGTCATTGGTGCCAGCATGCACCATGACAGTCGGGTCTTCCCCAGCACCTCCCAGTAATCTGTCTACCAGCTCCTTGATGTGCCGAACCCGAGTGCTCGGTAGACAACATATAGTTTGGTGCTTCAGGTCTTTGTTACAGATTGCCCTCTCTGTCCTTCTAAGAATTGAGTCCCCTACCACCAGAATCTATTTTTCCTTTCCCTTCGCCTCCCCCCACTCTCACTGGAGGAGTTTTTCTCCCGGCAGCTAGAAGAGTCCCTCAGCTCCCGCAGTGCTGGTCCCTGACTGGTTTCACCAATGTCACTCAATGGAGCATACTTATCGGGATGCTCCAGCCCTGGATCTGCCTCCCTGGCACTTTCCCCTCTACCCTTTCTGACTATCACCCATCTACTCTTTCCTAGTGTCTGCATCTATTTGTCTCCACCCGCCTCTGTGCTGGCCCCTGCCAGCACCTGCCCTGTACGTTCCTGGCTCTCCTTTAGTATGGAGGGACTTCTCAGTGCTGACAGTTGCTTCCTCAGATTCAGAACCTGGGCTTCTAGGGAAACAATGTGCTTACATTTTGCACAGCAGTATTCACCCTTGATCGGATGATCAACGCATACATGCCGCAAGATGTACACTGAGTCGCATCTCCACACCCACCGGCATCGTACCTACTAATTTAATGAGGATTGGGGATAATACCCTGTCCAAATTACCTAGCTACCTGACTAATACTCAAGACTATACACAGATACTCACTGACCAACATGCAGCCACTGACCAACGTGCACTCGCTGACCAACGTGCACTCACAGACCAATGTTCACTCAAAGACCAACGTGCACTCACAGACCAACGTGCACTCACAGACCAACGTGCACTCACAGACCAATGTGCACTCACAGACCAACGTTTATACCAGAAAAGGCACTATATGCATGGAGTTTTCATTTCACCCTGTGCTGGGCTGCACAGAGTTCCCAGGGGTGCCGCTTTAAAATGACACAAAGCCCTGTACAATCAAACCATGAAAGGGTTATTGTTTTAAAGTTCTGTACAGAGAGAAGGGATAGCACATCCCATTCCTCCTCCAGGCTCTCTGCCCCTCTAATATTAAACGTCACTCGTAAGATAAACAATAACGTCAGTACATCGTCCACCCTATGCATTTTGTCAGAGAATGACGTCCTGGGGCACCAATCAATCTGAAGAAATGTGTAGGGTGGACAACGTGCTAACATCTGCTGTCTTACGAGTCCCAGAAGCTTATGTCGGCCGGCGTTTTTACCATGATCTGTATATTTATCAACTTTAGTGTGGTTATTCCCCCTTTTTCTTTGATGGCAAGAACTGCCGTGAATGCATATTATTAAAGTGCTGTGTAAATTGCCAGTGCTATATAAATACCTGTTATATATAAATAATATATAAAACTGCTAAGAAGTAAGTATTCTTAGAGCAAAAGTAGCAGCAATTCTCCAATCACAGGTTTCCTTATGCATTCCCTGTTGTACAGATGCTCCTTTGGGAAGCACTAAAGTATAATTAAAGACAAAACTTTTTTAATTTTTTTTTTTTTCAGTTTTTGAATAGAGTGGAGACGGATTAGAACATAACGTTTTATTGCTATCTGTGCCCCCATTAGGGAGGTTCATCCTCTCTATTTGTCCTGTTCACTGGTATTATCGTAAATTAAAATAAAATAAAATCCAAAATATGGATTGACACCAAAACATTAATGGTTACAAATCCAAAATGAAAAGAAAATTGCCTTTAGTTCTGCTTGAAAAAAAATAAAAAGTTGTATTTCTCCTTGAATGCTACTAATAATAAAAAAAATATTAGAAACATGCAACAAGTAAATATAGAAATTGTATCAGCAGTTACATTGGGTAACCATTGGAGTAACCTAAAAAGTAGAGCAGTAAGCTGAGAAGTGTACCACAGTGACAAAAAAATCCAAACAACAAGAAGAGTTCTGGAAAATGCAATGCCATTTTAATCAGTATTAAAACCCTTGCAGTGATAATATTTCAGTACAGAATAGAAATCATGTGAAAGAATATGAGATATGTTATGAAGAAAAGCAAGAAAAAATATATATAAAATAAGCTACCAAAGGTGACAGTTTGCAAATAATATTTTCGTTTCAGGTACCAGAAAGAAAGCCAGTTCATCAGTCCAATTCAGCTGTATGACAAAACACTTGGAAGCATAAATTCAATCTAGAACATCTTTAAAGTAAGTATTTTCCCTCAAGGAAAATAAGAACCTATAAATAAATTACTGTTACAGCGAACTGTCCTGAACTTGCTTTATTTCCAATTTCCAGCCTTTTTTTTAATTAAGTCACATTAAAAAGCATCAAAACTGTACATTTGTTTTCAGAAGAGAGTAGTTGATCTATAAAATAGTTTGTCTTCAAAGATGTCAGAGTTACAGCAAGGAAAAACCAAGCCTTGCTGCGGTCATATTATAAAATATATAATTATAGATATTTATATAATGCATATACGTTTTTCATTTTTATTGTGTTTTTTATTTTTTACAAAATAATGAATAGCTTTTAAAACATTTGTAATATTAAACGTCACTAGTTTAATAACTTCATGGAAATACAAACAATGTTTTTGATACATCCTGTGTTCGCATGAAACACGTCATACATCGTCAGCTGGCAGAGGAGGTATATTGATCCTTGGTCTTGTAAAAAATGCTATCTTCTCCCTGACAGTAACAGAGAAGAAAGGGTGTGCTTAGAAAATGAGGTTACAAACAGATGTGTAGAATAAGAATTTTTTGCATTATATCTGCTCTTTGTGCTAATCAGCATATTGAAGGTCCACAGCAGGCAAACAGCAAAATTAAATATACAATACAGATGAAATATATAAGGAAACCTGTCAACCTGTCAAAATATTTGTATTTTTGTGCATCCAGTTCTAAGATTTACACAGCTCTGCCATACCAAACAGAAGACTTGGATTTTCTTTGCTCTTTTCAAATGTACAGGTCTCCCCAACATCCCTACCCTCTGACTACAAAGTGAAGGAGAAGTAGCATACTGATGAGCTAACCTATCTGTCATGCTCTCCCCTATTAGCATGCTCCTTGCACTGCATCACGACTGATTGACTCTGTGCTGCTTCTACGTTCCCCAGTCTGAGCTATTAATAAAACTTTTCCAAAACCCTCCTTATGTCACTATAACACAGCCAAATACCATCAAAAAGCACAAAATCCATTATTTCTATATGAGGTAAGGCTGCATATTACATTATGATAGGATACTTTATTTGTCACTGTACTGAGGTGTCTGTGCTTGGGGGAAGGGAGCTTATCTGTACTGAGGGGGATCGTACTAGAGTGGTCCGTTTGTACTGAGAGGTCTGTGCTTAGGGAGTTGGTCTGTGTGTGGGGGAGTCTGTACTGAGGGGTGTTACATAGTTAGTAAGGTTGAATAAAGATACCAGTCCATCCAGTTCAACCTGAGTGAGTGTCCACAATTGTCCCTCTCCCTGTACATTGCACACACGCATCGGTCCCTACCCTCGAGGATCCAACAATACAAGGTCCCCATTCATATACTAGGGCAAATTTGGGACAGAAGCCAATTAACCTACCTGCATGTCTTTGGAATGTGGGAGGAAACCGGAGTACCCAGAGGAAACCCACGCAGGCACAGAGAGAACATGCAAACTCCAGGCAGATAGTGTCGTGGTTGGGATTCAAACCAGTGACCCTTTTTGCTGCTAGGTGAGAGTGCTAACCACTACACCACTGTGCCACCCCAAAAAAGTGCTGAAGTGCCCCCCCCCAAAAAAAAAGATTGGTTCGCTCCAGGTGTCAGATGTACACCACTGAAGCCAGTAAGAGGGATAGGACAATCTCTTGATTCGATTCGTTTCTTTTAATACCAGGAATGCCCGAGGTAGAAGAAAAACATTTCTGTAGTTAAAGCTGAGATATGATATATCTTGTACTGTTATTACATCACACATAATTAATGTTTTAGTTTTATATATGATTTTTTATTTCTCTTACCTGAAGGTTTGTACTTGCAATGGTTCCTTTTGATTCTGACCACGCAGCTGGAAGACTTCTTTGGAGACTTTTTTAAGCATTTTCTCAGCTGCTTGTTCTTGGTGCAGCTCAAGCTTGGTCTGTCTCATCTAAAGAGAAAAATAAACATAAAACTATAGAAATAGCAAGTACTAGTTATAGAACAGATATATCTTTACCGCAATGAATATGTTACACTCTTCAGGTGCCTAGCCTATAATCGTATTTTCGAACACTGCAGCATCCTCAGCTGTTGCATGGTGCATTTTTAGAGTTTAGCTTCATCTTTCATACTTTTCCAGCAGATTTAAAATTATGGAAATGTAGAATGAGACTTTGAAGGTCCAGGCTGTGATCCACCCAGATTCCTGAGCGGCAGCCGGCTCAGCCTCTCAGCTTTGAATTCAGTGGAGAGGGATTGCTATTTTACGACTACTGGGGGCTCTACTAGAGAGGTTTACCCTCACTTCATGTCCCACTGGCAACAGTTTTACCACTGAGAAAGCAAGACTACCTCTGCAACTGGGACAAAGACAGCAAAAAAAACTACCACATTTTTATTTCTCTGTGTTGCTATTGGAGGGAAGTTGGAGCATTAAAACAGACAGGAATCCTTCCACTACTAGCTAAAAGCACAAAAAAAAACGTTTTTGGCTTGACACTTAACATAATCATAAAATGTATATGTGTGAGGCTTATTGCTTCGATCTGTAAAGAAAGTTTGTTACAATTCATTGTTAAACAGGTATGTATTAGCAGGATATTTACTTGTCTTTCTGCCTCTATCAGTAGACAGCGGAATCTTTCATCACGCAGCACCCACTGGGGAAGCTCGCTTTGACCTCTAAGTTGTGCCTCTTCTAGACGTTGCTTGAGCTCTTTAAGAGTGTTTATCTCTTCATTTAACTGGTGTTGCTTTGTTCTGGAGGCCTGGAGATCCAGCTCCAGGTCTAGAGATGTCCGTGCCATGATCTCTGCCATGGAAGACTGGCAGGCCTGCTACAAAACACAAATCACATGTGTCAATCCTATGTCTCGGTAGCATTGCTGTTGATGAAGTTGAGAGGAAAGACCATGTCAACAAAAACACTGGGTATATTCATAACTGGTGTATAGACAGACAGACATCCTAAAAATCACAGATAACATACTATATCTAGTTGATGATAAGCTAGGCCTTCGCAAATTAAGACTGTATACCTATAATATAAAGGCCACTGTGCAAACTCATTCTCCAAGGGAATACAGGGATACAAGCATGAATGTGTGTTATACAAGTACACAGACATTTTTTACAGAATAGAAGGTGAGAAAGGCACACATAGGGGGTTATTTACTAAAGGCAAATCCACTTTGCACTACAAGTGCAAACTACAAGTGCAAAGTGCACTTGAAATTGCACTGAAAGTGCACTTGGAAGTGCAGCTGCTGTAGATCCGAGGGGGACATGCAAGGACAATAAAAAACAGCATTTTAGCTTGCACATGATTGGATAATAAAATCAGCAGGGCTTCCCTCATTTCAGATCTACCCCTCAGATTTACAGGGACTACACTTCCAAGTGCACTTTCAGTGCAATTTCAAGTGCACTTTGCACTTGTAGTTTGCACTTGTAGTGCAAAGTGGATTTTCTTTTTATAAATGACCCCCATAGACTTCCAATGCTAACAGAGCTCGGCACAAGAGCTCAGTTATGGTCCAATTTAGACAGACAATCTGTAAAGACTAGAATGTGGGGTTATACCGCGCTAGAGTTATAACTCACATTATATGAGCGTGACTTATTTTGTATATAATCTGTAAAGACTAGCTTGGTTTAAATACTGTATATTGGTGGGATACCTATATTCACAAAAAGATCCACGTTTTTGCCCAATTTCTATAAACCTGTAAGTTTAACCTTTATTGCTAAGAGACCACATACAAAAACAAACTATTAAAGTGTATCTAAGGTCACAATGTAAAATCACAAATTCATTTTCACATTGTATTTCAATTATTTCTAGCCTACTTCTCTCACTCTGAATGATCTTGAAATCTGTAGTTACTTTCTGAAGATCCCCACAAATTTAATCCCTTGAATTCTGTGACATGTATTCATTATACTTTGTTAGTAGGTACTGCTGTGTTAGCCTTTCACACAGGCAGACCGATCATGTCCGCCTGTCAGTTTTTTAGGCGGGCCCATTCAGACCATTGCCCTCTATGGAGCGGCGGGTGTCAAAAGATATGTGTCCATTGACACCCGCCGACATCCGATCTGATCCCTGCCGCTAAAAAAAGACGGACATGAATCCATTCCTCATCGGTCCAGCGGATCGGATGGCCGTCGGATGTAAACAGATAGGTGGTCCATTTCCATTTGACTGCCCAGAGAAAAGAGTGGGCTGTGTCCGTGTCCACTCTGCATAAGCAAAGCGGACACGGACCTGTCATCCTCCTGCTTAGTGGACAGATTACCAGCTGAGCAGGTGGACTCCTAGCGGAGTCTGCCCCATGTGAAAAGGGCCTTACACATTTCACAGAGCCTGCATTCTGAACCACACAGATGCTGAAAGAAGGAGTTTCAGAAGGCTAAGTCAGTACATGAATTACTGCTTGCAGGCAGCAAAGTACCATGGGATATGTAGTCCTTAGAAACCGAATGTAAACAGCAGAGGAGAAGCTGCAAAGTATGCAGGGAATCCAGGAAGTTGTGGAAAGAAATGGCCAGCAGACAGGCACCACTCACTACATGAAAGAAGTTTTTCCAAGTAATCTTATATTGGATTGTCAAAAACAACCATTGTTTTATTGCTATTACAATGCAGATGTTATAAAGTAAAAACTGTATGCTGTTACTATAGATCTCCTTTAACATAAGTGACAGCCAGTATACATTTACAAAAGACAGTATTTTATCAAGCAGAAGAAAAACTTAGACAAGGGGTGGCTGTATATCTAGTATAACATACAATAGACAGAGGGTGAATGGTTCAATCAATAACATAGATGTATCATGGTGACCATGTAGATCACAACATACAATAAAGAAGAGCATGCAACACCAATCTGCATATTCAAAAGCGTGCACAATTCATTTGAATATGCAGTCTCACTTTGGGCACCAGTTCACATAAAGAATACCCCGACACTAGAAAGACAGCAGAGAAGGGAAATTACCTGAATAGGAGCAGGGATGATCACAGTTATGGGAAAAAAGTAACTGTTCTGAATTTATTTAATCTTTAGTAATAAAATATAAATAGCCTATATAGAAAATACAGCTGAAAACAGGTCACACCAACGCCATCACAAAAGACATAGCCATCCTTTCTGACTGGCATCACTCAGCAATGTCCTGGGAGCACTCCAGTCAGGCTTCAGTAGGTATGTAAATGGATTACACCTATAGCAATGGCATTATTCCTCTTTCAAAACTACACAGTTTGTTTTTATCTATAAAACACTCCTTCTCAGCATAGGCAGTTTTTTGGTAAAGGAGAACCAACCCTTTAAATAAACCCTGTTTCCTAAAGATTCAGATAACCTCCTTTCCAGACTGTACAATAAAATGGCATATTACATTCATACCTGCTTATAGCGTAGTGTCCGCCTTTCCAGTGTATTTCGGATGAAAGGTGATTTTCTCGGTAATGTAGAACTATCACTATCACTTCGATACAGCTAAAAAGAAGCAAAAACAAGATATGATGTAAATAACAAAATAATGTAATTTGGTATACTCCAGACACTGTGCTGGCAATGGTAATATGCCAGTGACACAACATACTAGAAAAATTCACACATTTTTTTATTGATTTTATTTTTTATTTTTTTATTTAAAGATGCATACAAGATGACAACATAGAGTAAGTATCAAACAGCTTGTGTACCAAAGGACAATACTGCCAACAGAAGAACAACTATAGTAAATAAGAGGTTCAAACATTGCAGTAGGTGCAAATAGGACCAGAGCTGAACTTTTTACTGATTTGATCAGCTTTTGTCTTTAAGACACAAATAAGGTTTAAAAAATTTAATTTTCCATAATTTTTTTTTAACTTTCAAAAACTAGGCATACAAAAATACACTAGTTCAACCTCTTCTACATCTGACACAATCAGATGGCCAGCTTGGATCCATTTTCTTCCCTAAGACCCCTTTCACACTGGGGGTGTTTTTCAGGCGCTATAGCATTAAAAATATTGCCTACAAACCTCCCTAAAACAGCTGCTCCATTCACTCCAGTGTGAAAGCCTGAGGGCTTTCACACTGGAGCGATGCATTGGCAGGGCATCAGAAAAAGTCCTGCCAGCAGCTTCTTTGGAGCGGTGAACTCATTGCTCCTCCGCCGCTCCTCCCCATTGAAATCAATGGGGCAGCGCTGCTATACTGCAGCAGCATTTTGCAGGTGGATTTAATCCCTTTACTGCTGATAGCTGGGGGTTAAAACCGCCCCGCTAGTGGCCGAATAGCACCGCTAAAACTATGGTAAAGTAGCGCTAAAAATTGCGCTGCCGTACCGCTGACGCCCAGGGCGGCACAGTGTGAAAGGGCTCGAATACAAGTCTTCCACAAAGCAGTAAAAATGCTTATTATTCAATTTTCCAATTGGTCACAAGCAGATCTTACACAGAAATGCTGGGTTCCCGAGTGGCCAACAATGAAACACCAGCATTGTAATGTAGGAGTAAGAGGTTTGATTCCCATTTGTCCATACCTAAATGTACCAAGCATTTCTCTTTGCTCCTGGCTGCTGAGTGGAGCGTTGGGGAAGCAAAGGGAAGGGCAGTGTGGGCAGCCGGAGAAGGTGGAATGTAAAGCCGCGTACACACGGGCGGACTGTCTGGCCTACTTAGTCCGCCGAAACACATTTCAGCGGACAGTCCGCTCGTGTGTGGGCTTCAGCGAACTTTTTCAGCGTGCAGTCTGGCGGACTAAGTATTTCGGAATTTCCGTAATACTGTCCGTCGGACTCGCATTTCGGCGTACTTTTGAAATGAGCGGACTTTTCCCACCCGGAGAAAAGTCTGCTCATTTCGAGCGGGTATCCAGGTAGGCGGGGCCCGCGAAGGAGACGTCGCTGGCCCCGCCGCCTGGTATGGACTTAAAGGGGAACCCCAACGCCGAAAAAAATCGGCGTGGGGGTCCCCCCCAAGTCCACAACAGACCCTTGTCCGAGCGCGCTACCCGGCCGGCCAGGAAAGGGGGGCGAGCGAGCGCCTCCCCTCCTGAGCCGTACCAGGCCGCGTGCCCTCAACATGGGGGGGTGCCTTGGGGAAGGGCGCGCGGCCCCCCCACCCCAAAGCACCTTGCCCCCATGTTGATGAGGACAAGGGCCTCTTCCCGACAACCCTGGCCGTTGGTTGTCGGGGTCTGTGGGCGGGGGGCTTATCGGAATCCGGGAGCCCCCTTTAATAAGGGGGCCCCCGGATACCGGCCCCCCACCCTATGTGAATGAGTATGGGGTACAATGTACCCCTACCCATTCACCTGTAAAATAAAAGTACCAAAAAAAACACAACACACGAGATAAAATACTTTATTGCACAGCTCCGGGGGTCTTCCGTCTTCGGGGGTCTTCTCGCCGGACTCCTCCACTATCTTCTTGTAACTCTTTTGCTAGCGGAGGAGTCCGGCTTTCTTCCTCGCCGCCGGCCTCTTCTCCCGACTTCGGGGGTCTTGTCCCCCTCTTCGGTTCTTCTGCCGGGCCACCGCGCCTTCTTATAGCTCTTTTACAGGCGGTGGCCCGGTCATCTGTCGCCGCCGCCTTCCGTTCTTCTTCTTCTTCTCCAGGAGATGTTGCCTCAACGATCTCTCCGGCCGGAATGCCAGGGACGCACTGCGCGGCCACTTATATAGGGACAAGGGGCGGTGTCACATGGCTTTATGTCACATGGGTTGGTCACATGGGTTGATGTCACATGGGGACTATGACATCGTAAGGGGGCGGGGTCACCATGTGACACCAACCCATGTGACATAAAGCCATGTGACACCGCCCCTTGTCCCTATATAAGTGGCCGCACAGTGCGTCCCTGGCATTCCGGCCGGAGAGATCGTCGAGGCAACATCTCCTGGAGAAGAAGAAGAAGAACGGAAGGCGGCGGCGGCGGTGACAGAAGACCAGGCCACCGCCTGTAAAAGAGCTATAAGAAGGCGCGGTGGCCCGGCAGAAGAACCGAACTCGTGTGTTGTGGTTTTTTTGGTACTTTTATTTTACAGGTGAATGGGTAGGGGTACATTGTACCCCATACTCATTCACATAGGGTGGGGGGTCGGTATCCGGGGGCCCCCTTATTAAAGGGGGCTCCCGGATTCCGATAAGCCCCCCGCCCGCAGACCCCGACAACCAACGGCCAGGGTTGTCGGGAAGAGGCCCTTGTCCTCATCAACATGGGGGTAAGGTGCTTTGGGGCAAGGCACCCCCCCCATGTTGAGGGCACGCGGCCTGGCACGGCTCAGGAGGGGGGGGCGCTCGCTCGCCCCCCTTTCCTGGCCGGCCGGGTAGCGTGCTCGGACAAGGCTCTGTTGTGGACTTGGGGGGGACCCCCACACCGATTTTTTTCGGCGTTGGGGTTCCCCTTTAAGTCCATACCAGGCGGCGGGGCCAGCAACGTCTACTTCGTGGGCCCCGCCTACCTGGAGACGCGCTCGAAATAAACGGACTTTCCTCCGCGTGTGTGGGCGAGACCGTTCATTTCAAAAGTAGGGCGGATAGTATGGCGGACTTAGTACGCCGTATTAGTCCGCTCAAAAAGTGGTGTGTGTGGACAAGTCCGTTCATTCGAAAGTATGACGGACTGTCCGTCGGATTGTCTGACGGACTAAGTTGGCCAGACAGTCCGCCCCGTGTGTACGCGGCTTAACTGAATTTGTTGCTTTTCCTTAAATAATAAGTAAACCACAGGTTTACTTTAAACAGGAACCAATTAAAAAAACATTATGTTTTTACACTGTGAATAGAAACTGAAGTATGAAGGAAACTCAGAAGTGTTCTGGTGGGGATCAGTTGCAAGGCAACATTGAGACAGGCATATCAGTTTCCTGAATGGGCTTATGCTCAAATGTGTTCTGTGTTACTATGTACTTTTAGTACAAAGTATCCTGTTATCTTTGCATTGGTTCCTTTGTGTGAAATACCTGGCTATCCTGCCAGTCCCCCCTCTTTCCTATTTTAAGCTGGCCATGCCAGACATGGAAGTACATCAATTCCAGTGTGGTCAGTTTCCCGACCGCTGGTTGGACGAAAGACAATGAATCATGTGCGGCCTGCTTTACTTTTTCCTCCAGCACTGTAAATGTTCAATTAGCACGTTCAAAAAAGACACAATAAGTTAGAATTGTGTGTGTGTGTGTGTGTGTGTGTGTTATCAGCTTAAGCACATTGTGTTTGTCTATTTTTATGACTTAGATAAGGATCAGATCACATTTTATGGCAAATTACTGCAGAAAAACATTGTCCGTGACTACACAACTAGGAATAAACACTAATAAGAAGTTTCACTTTCAGTTCTGACCTCGTGTAAAGGCCTAGATACTAGGACAGTTATGTCAAACCTTGGCACCCCAGATGTTTTGGAACTACATTTCCCATGATGCTCATGCACTCTGCAGTCTAGGTGAGCATCATGGGAAGTGTAGTTCCAAAACATCTGGGGTGCCAAGGTTCGCCATCACTGTACTAGGACATGTGACCTCTTGTGAAGGGAAAAATTAGCGTTCAGATTAGCTGAACTTCCTTTTCAGCGCAATCCCCATGGCCAACAGCCTTGGCCTTCACAAATGTATTCAAAACTGAGGAGAACCTGAAGCAATATTTTTTCACAGTAAAGTCGTGTATTTCAGCCCTTCTGATACTCTGTGTTAGCAAAACCTTTAGTAATGCTTTATGTTTACATCTGCATATTGGTCCACTTTAATGGCTTTTCATTGCTTTTACTATTAAGCTTCATGTACACGAGACATTGTTTAACCTCTCCTGAACGATTTAACTTGACAGCTAGAAGCTGATGTTTTAAAACGTCCGTTTAGCTGCGTTTACATGCCGCTTTAAGCCGCGTTTGCTTTTAGGAGCGTTTAAAAAAATAAATAAATGAAAAACGTCTGTAAATGAAACGCTTCTAAACTCAAGTTACCATGCTTAGCAGTGTTTACAACCTGTTACAGGCATTTGGTTTTTCAAATGCCTCTGAACATCAGTCCTGAATGCATTTTTTCCCCAAAAAATGCTTCTAAACGTAACTGTCTAGAAACGACTATAAACAACCCTGTGTACGTGTACTGATAAGATAACAGAGGAGAGTTCAGGGGCAACTGAAAAAAATGCCCAACTGCTCCTAAACACATCCGTTTACCAGCAAATGTGTATATGTATCTTTACACTTTTGTAAATTAAATTAGGAACCATATCTACTGTATATATATATATATGTATATATATATATATATATATATATATATATATATATATATATATATATATATATATATATATATACACACTGTGGAATGTAGAGGTTTAATTTTCTTACCTTCCAGCAGCTAATAAAAGTGGGCTCAATCAAACCATTCTGGTAAATGTTACACAACTGGCATATTATCCTGCACTTACTCTGCAAACATACTGACTTCTTGCACCTGGAGAAAATGTCTGGGAACGGACAATTGTACTGCTGCGAACAAAAGGAGACCCGCGAGACCGGCGACAGGTCCTCTCTTTTTTCATAATATTGACCTCATCTGGAAACATATCTTCAGTATTGGTCTCTTTGTCTAACTGCAATTGAGATTAACACAATACATCAATACAGCATCAGGTCAGAGTGTGTGCCATTTTTCTTTAACCACCTCCAGTCTGCGCCAATTCTGACATTTCTCTCATACATGTAAAAATCAGCATTTTTTTTGCTAGAAAATTATTTAGAACCCCGTAACATTTATTTATTTTTTTTAAACAGTTCCACAGTGATTTATCAAACGCAAATTTTTAGGAGAAAGAACACTTTAATACATTTTAGTGCACACATGTCAATCAGACCCCCAGATCTCTCCTCTGGCCTCCAGAGCATCTGATCAAACTGAAATTAGTTTGATCAGTTGCTTTAAAAGCTGGAAACAGCGGTAAACACACAGAAATCGGAAGTAATACGAGTGTAATACTAATTCCATGGTTCTGTTTTGTGAGAACTTGTACAATAAGTTGGATGTATGGGCTCTTTTACAGTAATACCTCAGCTGCACCTGATGAATTGTGTAGCTCATTTCTTAATAGTATACTTATCTATATTTTGTGTACTAAATAAAGAAATAATAAAAAAATAAAAAAATTAAACCAGAAGTGACATAATCCAGTTTCTGATGTCACAGAGGGGGAGGAACAAAGGAAGCTCCTCTTACTCTGTGTAGTACATCTGATGCCACTGGTCTCATCCATACCAGGCTCCCTGTGGGACAGGAAAGTCTGGTAAAGGTGGTGGGCGGTGGTAGGAAACGGGGATCCCCTTCCACTGCCTGTAAAATTGATCTGGCCGCTCAAGAGCCGCTTGGATCACTTTTACATGAAAGCCAACCAGCTGCTCTAAAAAAAAAAAAAATATACCCTGTATTGCCTACAACTCCTCAGTGTGGTTCCCAATCATGAGATCACTATTACATAATAATTATATGTAGGCTGGACGCTCCATTCACAAAATAAACTATTAGCCTGCAGATGGAAGTGTTCCTCTGTTTTGAGTATAATTGAAAGCAAAATATCTTTTACATTTTGGATATAGTGCAGAGGGATTAGCAAGCACATCTGTTATTGTTGTCTGTGCTCTTGTTGGTGACAGTGCAAGAAAACCCCAAATTTCAGATTGTCACCTGAACAAGATCAGAGGGAAAATTGTACAATGGGTACACTCGTTCTGGTGAGCCAGGTGACTACCAGGGGTTCCCTCACTTTGGAAGGATTTTCTCTAATTTGCTGTTCTGGCTATGGGCCAGAAATAGAAGGTAAATACCCCCGAATGGAACAGAGATGGCAGAAAAAAAACGGACAGGGTAACCCTCCCTTACGCTATCCAAAATGAAGAAAATATAATTGTTAATTACAAGTGTAGAGATTTAAATAATAATAATAATAGACTAATTAAAAAACAGAATTAAAAATGTTTTTTTTGTATATTTTTATATATTTTGGTGCATTTGTCAGCCCATAATAAGGGCCGGTTCACACAGCGAGGCGAGGCGAGGCTACACGGCTCGCCTCGCCTCGCTCCCGCAAGTCGCCCCCATTCAGTACTATGGAACCGTTCTGAGAGGAGCGACTCGAGTCGCTCCGACTCAGAAAAAAGGTTCCTGTACTACTTCGGGGCGACTTGCATTGACTTCTATACAGAAGTCCTCTGCAAGTCGCCGCTGAGCTCCCCGCAGGTCGCGGCGAGGTAAGTCGGAGACGCCTCGCCGCGCCTCGCTGTGTGAACCGGCCCTAAAAAAGAAGCAAAGAGAAGCATATGAGAAACATATTAAAAAATATTTAGGTGTGCAAATTATTTATAACATTATTGTTAAGTTAAATAAAGAATGCTGACTTGTTGGTAAAGTTTTGCTGCAATTAATGCTTACCTTCAAAGGCTCATTGGTAATCTTCACTGAATCATACAGGGTTGCCTGCCCTGCACACACTGGCCCATGGAGGGCATCGCTATACATTGTTTCTGAATAATGTGGACTCATCGGCGTGCTGTTACTGTGACATCCACTATCAACAGAGTCTGCTTGCCAGCTTCTACAGCACAAAACAGATACAAACATTAACGTTAAAACAAAAAACTTTGCTTTTTGTATTCAGAACAAGCAAAGTCTGATGAAAAATACAATTTTTATGAAGGATATTATTTATTTCTCTACTTATTTAAAAAAATAATGTTTACATCTATGATATCTGAAAGAAAGAGGCAATTCAAACCGGGGCATACAGTACATAAAAAAATAAATAAGCAAAGTTTACATTCATTGAAAAATTAAAGATTGTGACTTGTAGGATCGAGGTTGATCCCACTCCTTCCCACCTCCCTAATCACTGTGGCTGTCCATCACATTAAAGGACCAATAAGGAGACTGAAAAGGCAACTGGAATAAGCATGAATTTTATAAGTCATGTTAACATCCCCCTGAAATGTAAGCTGCTCATTAGGGAGGAGTGGACCTGTCAAACTTTGGTTCTCGAATTTTGGTAGAAGTTTGCAAACTTTGTGGTGAAATACATTGAAGTCTATGAAGGAGGTGGGTGGCTAGCAAATCTGTAAAACAGATTTCAAAAAGGCCTGCAGATGAACTCTATCCCTGCCAGGTAGTACTGGCAGCAGGATCCCAATGTGTTCTGCATGCTGACAATCTGAGGGAGCATCCTGTGATAACAACTTCCTGGCAAACACGAGATGAAGAGTGACCAGGAAATTAATACTCCTCCTTCCAATTTGAGTCTACCAGCAAGAAAGCCCAATGGTGATGTTTTGTCTCTATGGAAATGCGGACAAGAGTAGCGCATTTGATGGAATCCTGCAAAGGGACTAGGCCACTTGACCTGTCACAGGGAAAACTCCCAGTCATTCCCAGAGGTGGAGGCCAAGCAACACATTAGTGACTTCTAGCAAAGACCAGGTCAGAGTATTAAGTTACATAAGGATACCCAGATAAAATGGCAACTGTCTGTTCTGGGGTGGCCCAATCTGCTAGAAGGCCCAAATATGGTGACACACCAACAAGTGAAGTCTTTTCAGGGTGGGGGGAAAAAACACCCCATTCAGCTCAAAAGACTGACAAGAAATGCCAGAAACTTGCTGGTCTGAAGATTAGGGAGGTCCAGACATCTTCCCTTGAGTCTGGGCTGCACGATATAGAAGGGGAGGCTGAAAAGGACTGAGAGACAACAAAAAAGAGGAGGTTCCATTGGGGGAATATGACTTTCTAAAAATTGGACATGGGATATGAACAAAGCATATCCCTCCATAGTGTGTAATTGTTTCAATCCAGGGAGCTAAGTGTCATTTCTCTGTGGTGCTTCATTCCTCTGCTATCAGCTTGAGTCATTTTTGATAAGTTTTCCTGACACCAAAAGAAAAAAAAATTACATGTGAGGGAGCAGCACACCGCCTGTGATTGACAGACTCAGCTCTGTTCCGAGTGGTGGTTAAACACCATCAAAAGAAAGCTCTATCTGTCTAAAAAAAACATGATAAAAATTGAATATGGGTACAGTGTTGCATGACCGTGCAATTGTCAAAGTGCAACAGCGCGAAAAGTTAGAACCACTGTTTTAGCATAAAAAAACCTCTGGCGGGTGCTGCACAGTCAGGTCCTTATTAACTTCCAGTCTAGACCAATGTCTGACATTTTTCACATACATGTTAAGGCATCCCCAAATGCAAAATGTTCCGAAAAAAAATACACTCAAATGTGTTTTAATGCATCTAAACACAAGATAATATCCAGTTTTTTTGTTCAAATATAAAAAATTATTTTGCAGCAATTAATTGAATACTAAACATGTCAAGATTTAAAATCGGCATGCCTATGACACTTTAAAAGCTCATACAGATTACCAGTTTAGAGTTAAAATGAGTTTTGGTGTTATTGCTGTCACTCTGGTGTTCACAGCGATAACTCACATGTGTGGTGCAATTACAGTTTATGTATGCATGCAGGACCTACATGTGCATTCGCAATAATCACATGATGTTTTTCAGCTGTATTAATAAAGGATAATGTTTTAGCCAATTTTCCCTTTTTGCATTGATTGAGTATGGAGGTTTGCAGAGACTTCCTAGGTTGGGTACCTTGTTCCAGTTCTAATCAGCAGTGGGGGATGGAGGTGCTTTAAAATTTCTTTAAAATGTTCTTATTTATTTAACTTTTTAAATAGTTTCTTGGAACTGTTTTTTTTTTATTCAACTTTATTGCTATCAGAAGGGATGAACAACATACTTGTTACTGAGAGATCTGGAGTCTATCACACCTCTGATCTCTCCTCTACCCTCCAAGGCAGCCCATTCAAACTGAGATCGGTTTGAACAGCTGCCTGTCTGGCAGGTAAAAGAAAGTAAACAAACAACCAAAATCAAAAGTTACATAATACACATTGCTTCCGTTTTCATTTGTCACAAAGGAAAAGGAGGAACAAAGGGGTGGGGGGTTCTTCCACACCCTGTAAAAGTGATTGGGTGGCTGCAGAGCTGCTTGGATCAATTTTACTTGAAAGTCCATCTCCAACTGCAAATTTTAATACCAGGATCAAGGCTGAATTCATAATACTGTTATAACCACTTGTTCCCGAGGATATATGGGTAGGTCAGGAGATCCCTTAGGGGAGGGGAATGCTGGGGTTACAGAGCACCCTGAGAGGTGCAACCGAATTCAAAGTGGTAGAACACTCCTAAAGGGAGGAGTGTAAATCCATAGTTTTCAATAGAGTAGGAAACAGGTGTACCAGGATTTTTAGGACATAGATAGTCCTGGGAAAGAACACTGTAGAAGGGCAGTAACTCCAGAAATGGGTGAGGGGTAGCGGATAAGGATACCAGACACAAGAGCTTTGCCTGTTAGCTATAAGGGCTGCCTAGAGCAGGGATCCTCAAACTACGGCCCTCCAGCTGTTGCGAAACTACACATCCCATGAGGCATTGTAAAACTCTGAAATTCACAGACATGACTAGGCATGATGGGAATTGTAGTTCCTGAACAACTATAGTTTGAAGACCCCCTTAGAGCTTCACAGATGTGCTCTAGCCACTCCATTAAATGAGAGCCTACCCCAGAGATAATGGAATCCACTTTATGGGAATCAACCCATTCTGACACAGCTTGACATATCCTCTCCCCCTCCTCTCTGCGGCACCAGCTTTGTCTCTGCGCATGCGTGAGCTGTGCTGCACCTTGTGAATAGCCGGGCAATCTTGTGGGACATGTCAGAGAGAGAGAGGGGAGAGGTGAACTTCATTCCGGCACCGTGGCACCAGGAGAGGAAGTGGGAGCTGAGTGCCTGTCAAAACTGGGTACCTGCTCCCCCTCCCCCCCAAAAAAATGACATGCCAAATGTGGCATGTCAGGGGGTCACCAGTACTTAAAGCAGACGTTTCATTTTAAGGATGGAACTCCGCTTTAAGAGGGAGTTCAACTGCGTGACATCCTAAACCGCCCTATTAGCTGACCCAAAAGCCTCATTAATGGCCTTTATAAAACTGCTGCCCATAGTCCAAAAGTCATGCAGTACATTATGGTTAAAAAAACAAAACAAAAAAAACAAAACAAAAAAACACCTTGTCTGGACTGTAAATTTCAAACCCACAGAATTTGCCACAAACCAACGGAGGTGGCAAAGTCAAAGCTCACCCCTACTGCCCACATCTCAGAATTTACTGAGTACAGTTTATACTGAAGTCGAAGTATAATTAGTATTTCCATTTTTTTCATCATATGTCCAGATTTGATTGCCCTGGTTTATGACAATCTTTTTAAAACTCTTCACTTTAAGTTAGATATTCATTCCTTTCTTTAGCCTTCCTGAGATGTTACATGTACCTCTCTGAGGTTGCCTCAACTTGGTCTTCTTTGCATTCCATCTCTAGCATCTCTTCCTCTGTGTATTCCAGCTTCACTTTCTCCACCTCTAGTTCTCGCTCCACTGCTTCTAGCTGAGCTGTTGTTCGAGCTAATAACACTGACACAGCATCCTAAACAATGTGGCAAATTCAAACAGTTAACTTAGCAAAAATATTTCTATAATCGTATTTCTATATAAGCGCATGTAAAAATGTAACCTGAACTTACTTTAGACTGACCTTGTACTGATCTCAAATCAAACCAATAAAACCATAAAGTATATCAAAGCACAAGAAAAAAAATTAAATAAACTGCATCTTACCAGTGCTTAGATCGACAGCAGAAATAGTTTGCTGTTTATAGGGCAGTTTCTTACCTTTCAACTTTTTACTATAGTAACCAAGGTATAATAAAGGAAAACTGTGCTTTGTGTATTTGTTCTGCTAAAAAAAAAAAAAACTCTTCTAACTGTGATGAAAGGTTTGTGCTTTTGTCAGGGTTGCCATTATTCATAGCATAGCACAGATCTAGCCCCTGTACAGGCATACTCCACTTTTAAGTACACAATGGGGTTTATTTACTAAAGCTGGAAAGTGCAAAACCAGGCTCACTTCTGCATAGAAACCAATGAGCTTCTAACCCCAGCTTGTTCAATTAAGCTTTGGTAATAAAACCTGGAAGCTCATTGGTTTCTATGCATAAGTGAGCCTGATTTTGCACTTTCCAGCTTTATTAAATAAACCCCATTGTGTACTTAAAAGTGGGGTATGCCTGTATTCCTCTGGAGTAATGTGTTTCTCTGTTGTGAAACTGCTGTAGAATGTCAGCACTGTACAGGCTCCATAAAGGCTGAATAAGAAACCTAAAGCAGTCACAACATCTAATTATTGGTAAGCTGCAATATTCAATTTATGTTCTTGGCTTTAGATGCACATTATGGTTTAAACAAATCTCTGATCTCACTGCTGTACTTAAAACTGAATTTAATTTGTTCTCTCTTGCTTCTGGGACACTAAGATTTCCTAAGATTGAAGAGTGCAGTCTGCACCTCTGCTTAGAAACCAATCAGCTTCTGTTTTTTTTGTCAAAGATTAATTGAAAAAGCTGAAGTTATAAGCTGATTGGCTACTATGCACTTTTACACCAGATTTTGCACTCTCCAGTTTTAGTCAATCAAATTCAAATTTAATCAAACAATAACTGAGAGCCTATAGGCGTTCTATAGTGAGCTTTGACCTGGATATTACAATCTTGTCTCTGATGCCACAGATTATAAATAACTGAGTAAAGAGTTCTTCAGTACATGAGATGAAAAAATGTTTAGGTATGGGCATGAGTGAAAAAGAATATGATACTCCAGACAAAGTAGCTTCGCAGGGACAACAATTGGGTGTGGGAAATTGCATGCTGCCATTACACACTTTCACACCATGGCAGGTCTTTCTTTGCTCCTAAAACAAAGGTCTTATTGGTGTTATATATAGGTGTCCTTTTATGAAGCAGTGAAATCTATTCATTCTCCGGCATTCACAGAGGAGATCTTTCTCCTCTGTGCCAAACGCTTCTAACACTGGAGAACGGAGGGGGCAGAGAAGTAGTGAAGCGCAGTACTATAGTGGAAAATCTGGCCGGAACAGGTTAATAGGTGCACTAGGCTCTCAAATGGTTAGATAATAAATATAGTGTCGTTCGTCCTAAAAGGTGCTATATAAGAACATAAAAGCCAATATGTGTTTGAAAAAAAGTGAGGAGCCCTCACAGCTGTACCGTAATAATATTTTGAGTAAAACTCATGTGAATGTTCAGAAAATTTCAATAGTTTAAAACATAATTCCCAATGCGATTTTATAAGGTTAGCAAAGTTGCAGTGCTAAATATAAAGAAGATCCGTGCAGGTAACTACTACATCATATAGTGATTTAAATAATATATATAAAAAACAGTCGACAAGCTATATAGTGATTCCCAATGCGATTTGTTCAAACTGATAAAAGTCGCATAAAAGTGCCAGTGCCAGACAGAAAATAGATCTGTGAAAATATCTATTACATCCAAATATGAAAATATAATGTACAAAAAACAGTCACTAACTAAATAAAACAATGGTGCAAATAATGGTTGACTTGTGACTGAAGAAATCGCATAAAGTGACAAATACCAAAAGAATGGGGGGGGGGGGGGGGGGGAGTGAATATGTGCAAGTGTCCTATGTGGTAAAGAGTAGTATCAGCTAAATACTATCATCGAACATCACAGAATATTAAATCCAAAGCAGAAAAATAGAAAAAACACATAGAATTAATCTTGGTGTTAGGGGAAAGGAAAGAACCTTCTAAAAGATATATTATAATCCGAACAAGAGAAGGGGGTGTGCACAATGTTTTAAACTTAGTAAATACAAAAAATTGAGCAATAATCTTTGTTAAAAATGTTCATTCAACTTGTGCGACACCCGATAGCGATTATCTCGAAAATCGCATATAATGAAGCAATCGCATACAGTGCTGGTGCTTAAAATATTTGTGCACTACAAAATAACAGCTTAAGCGGTGGTGGTAATAGTGATGGTGAATGTATCCCACGTGGTCCTGTGTGATCGAAATATGGGTGTCCCCTTACCTTACGGCTGTAAGGTAACAGCGTATGATGTATATGTCCTCAGGGTTCCTGATGATCGTTATCCCTCGAGGTCCTGTCCCTATGTCTCCAGGTCGTGGCGTCTCCTGCCGTCTCCTGCCTATTTTGCCGTACTGGACTCTTTATGTGGTCGCACAGCAGTACTTCAGCGTGGGGGGGGGGGGGGGGGGGGGTTACCTCGGCGGTGGGTGTTTATGTAAGGGGTTAAACACATAAGGAAGGGAGCCCCATAGTGTCACGGTCACGTGACGAACACGCGTCGGGACGCTACCGGAAGTGACGCAATCGAGCTCGAGGCTCGTTTATACCTCATATAAGAAACCTATCTGTTTGTGAGTATTCAATCTGTTTTAACGAATAAACTTCAATATTGTTGGAAAAACTATTACACTATGGGGCTCCCTTCCTTATGTGTTTAACCCCTTACATAAACACCCACCGCCGAGGTAACCCCCCCCCCCCACGCTGAAGTACTGCTGAGCGACCACATAAAGAGTCCAGTACGGCAAAATAGGCAGGAGACGGCAGGAGACGCCACGACCTGGAGACATAGGGACAGGACCTCGAGGGATAACGATCATCAGGAACCCTGAGGACATATACATCATACGCTGTTACCTTACAGCCGTAAGGTAAGGGGACACCCATATTTCGATCACACAGGACCACGTGGGATACATTCACCATCACTATTACCACCACCGCTTAAGCTGTTATTTTGTAGTGGACAAATATTTAAAGCACCAGCACTGTATGCGATTGCTTCATTATATGCGATTTTCGAGATAATCGCTATCGGGTGTCGCACAAGTTGAATGGACATTTTTAACAAAGATTATTGCTCAATTTTTTGTATTTACTAAGTTTAAAACCTTGTGCACACCCCCTTCTCTTGTTCGGATTATAATATATCTTTTAGAAGGTTCTTTCCTTTCCCCTAACACCAAGATTAATTCTATGTGTTTTTTCTATTTTTCTGCTTTGGATTTAATATTCTGTGATGTTCGATGATAGTATTTAGCTGATACTACTCTTTACCACATAGGACACTTGCACATATTCACCCCCCCCCCCCCCCCCATTCTTTTGGCATTTGTCACTTTATGCGATTTCTTCAGTCACAAGTCAACCATTATTTGCACCATTGTTTTATTTAGTTAGTGACTGTTTTTTGTACATTATATTTTCATATTTGGATGTAATAGATATTTTCACAGATCTATTTTCTGTCTGGCACTGGCACTTTTATGCGACTTTTATCAGTTTGAACAAATCGCATTGGGAATCACTATATAGCTTGTCGACTGTTTTTTATATATATTATTTAAATCACTATATGATGTAGTAGTTACCTGCACGGATCTTCTTTATATTCAGCACTGCCACTTTATGCAACTTTGCTAACCTTATAAAATCGCATTGGGAATTATGTTTTAAACTATTGAAATTTTCTGAACATTCACATTAGTTTTACTCAAAATATTATTACGGTACAGCTGTGAGGGCTCCTCACTTTTTTTTTTTTCAAACACATATTGGCTTTTATGTTCTTATATAGCACCTTTTAGGACGAACGACACTATATTTATTATCTAACCATTTGAGAGCCTAGTGCACCTATTAACCTGTTCCGGCCAGATTTTCCACTATAGTACTGCGCATCACTACTTCTCTGCCCCCTTTTTTCTTTTATTGGGGTTCTAGTACCCCATTCCAGTGTGTGCAGCGGTACAACAATCATACTTCTTCCTGATCAGGCGCAGGAATAATTCCCTTTACATTTAACACTGGAGAACGGCCCCTAATACTGGAATCTCGTGAGACTTTACGAGATTACAGTATTAGAAATTCACCGATACACAGAGATGTCAATTTATTAAGCAGTGATAAATTATCACAGCTCAATACACTGACACACGGTGTGATTAATGTTAGTGAAATAAAGAGTCCCCCTACATAATATATACATGTATACACACACAGACATTATACATACATGTATATACACACACATTATATATATATACATATACACATTAAATATATATATATATATATATGTATACACATAAATATGACAGGGGGACATGGTTACAGTGTTGGGGGGTCTGAACGAGGCATAAGGAAGTTAATCATCTTCCTCTTTCCTCCTCAGATCCCCCCAGATTCTCTCTTCACTCCCCGGTTCTCCACCTCTGAGCTGGTGAATCGGGGAGTGTGAATTCTGACACAGATCACCAGTGAAGCGCTGAGATCGCAGCTTCATAAAGTGACCGTTACTGTGTCATTCAATGAGGATTCTCAGTGTGCGGAGATAATCGGCAGGAGAATAAGTTCAAACACTTCTCCCCTGATTATCTCTGGTTTATAAACTGTTTATGGGCTGTGATCAGCAGCGATCCTCTGGATCTCCACTGATCACTGCTTCATAAACGGACACCATAATGGGTTCTCAGGTACCATTTACTGTGATGAACCATCACAGTGGAAGATGCAGCTCTCAGAGAAGTTACGGTACTCACTGTTTTTGTTTGGTTAGTGATTTCAGACGTTCGAGTATAACCACGGCCATAACCACTAGTTTTCTGAGGCTCTGCGCTACTGTAGATCTCGACAGGATACCACTGAAGATGCATCTCTTTCGCACCTTCATAGCCAGCCAAACTGATCTGAGAAATTCCCTGTGATGATAAAAAATTCTGTTACTGCTTGAACCCTTTAGAAAGATTATATCGATAACCTAACCCCAGACTAATACACATCAAAAAAATGACATTAAGATGATTGTAAACCTCAAACATGATATATGACCAAAGCGTATCCTTCTATACTGTGTACTTGTCTCCATTAAAAGCACTGTCACTTTTGTCTGCTGCTTTATTCCTCTGCTATCAGCTTGAATCACTTCTGATAAGATTTCCTGAAGCCAAGAGAAAAACACCTCCAGCTGATTGACAGCCTCAGCTCTGTTCCTTTGATCTGTGTGAAGGGGGTGTGAATCTTCCCTCCAATCAACTCTCAAAGCTCTCCTCACTGAGCTCTGCAGAGTGTAACTTCAGCTCTCCGCCCCCTTTTTTTCTGAACTCTCAGACAAGCTTATAAATGCAGCACTTTGAACAGATGTAGTAGGGAAGAGATAGATAGATACATACAACTTATGCAGGAAGATTTTTTTCATCTCTGTGTATCACCCGAGGATAGTCTCTTCACTGGTTATATGTAAGGGTTTACAACCACTTTAAAGAGTAACTGAAATTTAAAGTATAAATATTTAAATTGTTTACTATGGTAGAGCCAGGTAAACACCCTCCTACTTTAAAGTGCTGAAGAGGAGAGGTATAGGTATATAGTATAGAAAACAGGGAAGACATTTAGAATACCTTGGGGTTGATTTACTAAAGGCAAATCCACTGTGCAATCGCTGTATATCTGAGGGGGACATGCAAGGAAAATAAAAAACACGATTTCTGCTTGCACATGGTTTCAATGATAGAAATCAGCAGAGCTTCCCATCATTTCAGATCTTCCCCTCAGACTTGCAGTGGACAGTATATTTGCCTTTAGTAAATCAACCTCCCTATCTCTTATTTTTTTAAATATTAAAAGTCACCTCATAGGTGACATCAAAAAATAAAAACCTTCAGCTATTCTCACCCATACATTATCAAAATTCAACTCTATATGAATATACGTATATCTAGCATCTGTATTTGTCCCCTCTTTAAACAAATATTCTTATAATTAAAGCACTGCGTAAGCTGTTGGCTCTATATAAATCGTGCAAAATAATAATAATAAGAAGAAGAAGAAGAAGATCCAGACAGCCACACATCCTGAGAATCACCTTTATTCTTAAATATAATAAAACAGCAAAATGACCATTAAGCAGAGGGAGCTGGGCAAAGGGCTACTATGATTAAGTGCTGGTAAAGCATGAAACAAGTTAGCCCCCTTGCCCAGCTCCCTCTGCTTGGTGCTCATGTTGCTATTTTATCATATTTAAGAATAAAGTTGATTTCTAAGATGTGTGGCATTCCAGATCTTCCTTTAATGTTACCAGTGGAGAGCTGAGCCAGCACTCCTATTCTGGACTGGCATCCATGGTGTTACTTTGCATGCACCAGTGTCTTTGCACTAATCAAATATACTGGTTCAACTGAAGATTTTGCCTTAAAGTGTTTGTAACCTTAAAAAAACCTCACCGCCAGCCCCTCTCTTTTATCCAGCCATAACACACTGTGTAAGTGTTTGTTGAAAAATATGTCTTTAACCACTACAATACAGGGCACTTTCACCCCCTTCCTTCCCAGCCCAATTTTCAGCTTTCAGCGCTCTAGCGCTTTCAGTGACAATTGCGCGGTCATGCTACACTGTACCCAAATGAAATTGTTATCATTTTGTTCGCACAAATAGAGCTTTATTTTGGTGTTATTTATTCACGACTCAGTTTTTTTTTTTTTTGCGATATAAGCGCAAAAATAGCGGAAATTTGGAAAAAAAACAATATTTTCTTTTTTCTATTTGAAAAGAAATCCAATAAAATCAAATTTTGTCATAAATTTAAGCCAAAATGTATTCTGCTACATGTTTTTGGTAAAAAAAATTCCGTTAAGTGTATAATAATTGGTTTGTGTGATCACGGACATATGTACGCAAATGATCATGTACATATGTGTGCAGGTGATCACGTACATATGTGTGCAGATAATCATTGGGACATGTGATTTTAGTGGGACATATGTGGGGGACATGTTTTTATTATTAGGGACATGTGTTTTTATTATTTGGGGACATGTATGTTTTGGGGACATGTGTGTTTTGGGGACATATGTGGGGACTGTGTTTGTACTGTGTGGTGTGTTGTGTGTTTACACTACACTGATGATCAGTGAGTAAAAAGCTGTAAAAAGCAGCCCATACTCACTGATCATCAGCCGGCTGCAGCGTTCTGCTCTCCTCTCCTCAGCGGTGACTTCCGTGTGAGGAGAGGAGAGCCGATTGCCTAGCAACCGGCTGTTTGTTTACATCACATGACGGCCGTGATTGGACACGGCCGTCATGTGATCAGGAGGGCCAATCACAGAGCCCTCCTGCCGATCTGCGATGTGCCGTGTCCGGGTGACACGAGCACATCGGGATCGCGCCGCTGCGCGGGCGCGCGCGCGCGCAATCCCGCTACTCCTGAATGACGTTCCTGAACGTCCTATCAGGAGTAGACGGCTCCCACCCGGCCGTATATATGCATCGGCCGGGTGGGAAGTGGTTAAATACCTTTTTTTCTGATCTCTTCTGGCCAGTGACTCCCGGGCGCTCTCCTACTCCAATCTATGGGCTACAGCGGGAGGGACCGGGATCTCCTTATGATGCCAGCCGGGGAGGTCATGTGACTGATGTGCTGGCTGCTCAGCCCCTCCCACTGTAGCCCTTAGATGGAGGAGGAGAGTAGCTGGGAGTCATGTGACCGACCTAAAGAGATCTGAAAAAAGATATTTAGAAGCTTAGTTTTCAACAAACACAGTGTGTTATGGCTGGATAACAGAGAGGGGCTGGCAGTGATTTTTTTTAGTTTACATGACTACCAATAGCAAAGTAAACACACACACACATAGGAGCTGGCAGGCAGGGAGGGAGTGGGAGAGAGGAGAGCAGTAGATAATGGAGGCAAGTAAACTGATTATGATAATTAGGGCTCAGCAGCCATGATTACCATGGTCACCACACCAAGGGGCACACAGGAACAGGCAGGATTAGGTTGTTTTTTTTACAGCTTACATAGTGACAGGTTAGACAGCACAAGCACTGTGCTGCTTAACCTGCTATAAGGGAACAGGATCTCTCTCTTTTTTTTTTTTTTTTTAGGGTTACAATCACTTTAAATTTCTTCCATACCCTTACACCTAATCTTTCACTTTCTGCCTCCCATTTCCTTTTTGTTTAGTTTCTTGCTCACATTAACTCAGGGATACGAAATTAATCTTTAATTAAATCCAGACATTTTACTTATTTCAAATTCTATAAATCTACTATTGACCTCCATTAGGTTTTTAGTTATTCACTTGTTTACCATTTTTAAAAGTATTCCACCTCCTGAGGAAACAGACATTACTTAGACGTGATTATTAATTGACAGTAATGCTATGTTATACCTTTTCATACAAAATTGAAATAATTATACTAAAACAAAAAAACATAGAAGACCTTAGTTATCAAAGTGTCTAAGGGAAGAACAGTTTGTATGTTGTCACAGAGGAATATCACGTATAATTTTTTGGTTTACCCTACGGGTATGAATGTATTTTAAAGGCAGTGGTCACTTACCAGTAGCTCCTCCTGCTTGTCAGGTTGCACAGAACATATGTACAGCTGTAAGGAGCTCAGATTCAGTTCACTGGCTTGCATGGGAATTTGGAAAATTTCATTAAACATCAGTGGCATCTGAAACTCCAGAGCTTTTGAACAGTAAGTGCTTGGTGTAGTGGATTCAAGGGAGGGCAGGTAGACCCTAATGTGACTGAAAAATATGTAGAAAAGTACATTGTTAAATACATATAATATTATGATACAGTATATTGTTATTATTACAATACAGAATTAATCACTATAAGACCAGGCCTATTCTGACAATTCTCACATATATGTAAGAATCAGCATTTTTTTTTTGCTTGAAAATTACCTAGAACCCCCAAACATTTTATATATATATATATATATATATATATATATATATATTTTAGCAGAGGCCCTGGAAAATAAAATGGTGGGTTTTGCAATTTTTTATGCCACGTGATATTTGTGCAGTGATTTTTCAAACGCAATTTTTTGGGAGAAAATATACTTTAATGAATATTAGTGCATACAAACATAATATAATGCCCGATTTTTGGTAAAATATAAAAAAGACGATGTTGCGCAGAGTAAATAGATGCCAAACATGTCAAGCTTTAAAACTGCACACACCTGTGGAACAGCGACAAAATACGGTACATAAAATTATCCATAGGCGACTTTTTAAACGCCTTTACATGTTACCACTTTAGATTTATACAGGAGGTCTTGTGCTAGAATTATTGCTCTCAATCTCACATTCGCAACGATACCTCATATGTGGTGACTGTTTATGTATGCATGTGGGACCGATGCGCGCATTTGCCTTTACAACGAGCATGAGGGGACAGGGGCACTTTAAATTTTTGTTCTTTTATTCCATTATTTATTTAATTTCATTTTTTTTATATTTTTACAATGTCTCTTTTTTGTCAACTATATTAATATCACAAGGGATGAACTATATCCCTTTGTAATAGCATAGCCATAGGCAGTGACAAGTACTCTATCCTTCTGGGTCTATTAGACCCCAGATCTCTGTCCTTAAAATCATCAGATTAACCCGTCCAACCATCATATTGACTAAGATCAGTTTGACCTGATACTTTCCCAAGCCAAAAAATACTCCTCGTTCCACTTTCTTAGACCATAGAGAGATGATCAGGGACATTTCAGTCCTTGGTCATCTCTATGGTCAGCTGGTAGAAGCCCCATCGGAGAGCCTGGGAAGGCAGGGCAGGAGGAGGACCCCCTACGGCTGCCTGTAAAAGTGACACAGTTACTAATTAGCCCCTAGGATAGATTTTACAAAAAATAACTTTGCTACCTGAAAAAAAAAAGAGTCTAGGATGATGCCTGTAGCTGCAGGCATCATCTTGGTATATCCACTTCAACCTTGGAACGTACCGGCAGGTCGCTGGAGCTAAAGTCATTAATGTAGCACCAACAGCTACAATACAAGCTTAGCTTGCAATAATAATAGCTTACAATCTACAATCTGATACAAAAGGTAATAACTGAGGGAATGAGTTGATTGAGAACATTACATTTTTTTTTTTTGGGAAGAGGCGTATAGGCTTTCATGAAGAGATGAGTTTTCAGGGGTTGTCTAAAGGTGAACGGAGTAGGGGATAACCAAATAAATTAGGATAGGGAGTTCCCGAGGATAGAAGAGGCCCCTGAAGGGGAAAATGGGAGGAGGTGTAGAAAGTGAAAGAAATCAGAAGGTCTTGGGGGGGAGGGGGGGTGAAGAGGTCAGCTTGGGTGATATTTTGGTACTTAATTGGTGATGTAACTTGAGGCAGAGTTGTGGACAAAAATTATGAAAACTCACATCTCTTAACATTAGAAAATAATGGCACCCATGTGCACTTGCAAAAGGCAGGAAATGTTTGTGCGGTACAGGAAAACATGCTATTTTGCATGTTACCTCACTGCACCTGGTGTGAAGAAGCCCTAAAATATAGTCTGTGTGGCAGAGTTCAGTGATCTTGGATTGTAACTCTCCTAATTCCCCCTTCTAGCACAAATCCCCCTTCCTAGCAGTACCCCCCAAATTACCCCTTCTAGTACAAATCCCCCACCAATTCCCCCCTCCTAGAACAACCCCCCACAAATTCCTTCTCCTAGCACAACCCCCCGCCCAAAAATCACCCCTCCTAGCACAAACCCCCTGCTCCCAAATCCCCACTCCTAGCACAAACCCTGCTCAAACCCCTCTGCCAGCACAACCCCCTCAAATCCTCCCATCTAGCACAAACCCCCTCCAGCACAAATCCCCCACCGATGTCCCCCTCCTAGCACAACCCCCTTCTAAGTCCTTCTCCTAGCACAAACCCCACCCCCTAACACAGCCTGCACAGCTCTTCCCTCTTCCTCCAGCTATGTGTACAGCTGTGAGAGCTATTGGCAGCAAAGCAGAGAGGTGTAGTGCCTCCCTCCTAGCACAAATCCCCCCCCCCCCCCAAACTCCTTCCTGCAGCTATGTGAAAAGCTATGTAAACTTTTGCCAGCAAAGCAGAAAGCTGTCGTGCCACCCGACACGTCCTTACCAACTGAGGACATCATCAGTTGGTAGGATGCCGGCGTGTGGCCAGCACAGCTTTCTACTTTGCTGGCAATAGTTCACGTAGTTTACATAGCAGAGTACATAGCTGCAGGAAGGAAGAGGAGGATAGAGACGTGGTCTGTGCTCTCTCTCCTCACAGAGTCGTAGTGCATGGGAGTTAACACAAAGTAGCACTCAGACTGGCATGTGGCTATGGCACCTCTGAGGACTTTTTTTGGCACCCCGGTTGAAAAGCTCTGCACTAGATGCATATGAAGTATTTTCACATTAGCTAGCCCAGGGAATATATAAGATCTAAGATTTCTGAAATTACACCCACAATGGCATCAAACCTACCAACTGTCAATAGTTCCCAACCCACTGTATTGTGAGATAAATATCACACGAGAAAAACTACTAGCAAAGTTCTGGAAAGAATAAATAAAGTATATATGTCAACTATGGAAGCAAATTTACACATTCATAAAATCTAGGAACCTATTCTTCTTTGTAAGAGTACATGTTTGTAAAAAAATCTTTATGCTTACATTTTGCATCCTTGCTTGAGAGTGAGCCCATTAAAATGTTTAAGTTGCAAAACATGTACAAAAAGACATTCACTTCCACAATCATATCTGAAATAAAAAAACATACTATAAATAAACACCAATATAGAAAAAACAGGATTAATAGATAATATATTCAGACAAACAGAATTATGATGGAGCAATAGTTTGACATATACTAAATGAACAATATGTGAAAATCATCATCACAGTGCTTAGTGTGTTCTTCCACTTTTGCATCCAATCTGGGATATCACCTACTTTATATCTGTTATGAAATACCATTCACATAACATAACCTAAAACAGATATTTAAACATTTCTGCTTACCATTTCATTTGAAAATCCTACGTACCTTTCCTCTTTTATGTAATGTTAAGCCCCATACACACTATCAGATTTTCTGCTGATTTTTGTCTTAAGATTTCCCAAAACCATGTAGTGCAAGGGCCTGCCAGATTGCATACACATTGAAACTCCTAAGGTTTGACCTCATATTATATGGGTTTTAGTAAATCTGAAGGAAAAAAATCAGCAGAAAATCTGATAGTGTGTATGGGGCTTTACAGTTATATTAAAGTCTCTGTTTTTGTTTTACTAAAATAAAAAAATAAGTTTCTACTCAACTATTCTGTGCAAGTATACTGTACATAGCAGCCCCTTTTCCCCCTCTTTCTTTGTCCCCTACCAGCATTGCCTGCTCCTACTCCTGAATGAGTGCCACCTAACCAAGCACATGCTAAAGGGGGCACTCATGGGGGTATGCTCCCAAGCCAGGTTGTGTACATCCATAAACACACACAGCGCAGCTCGGCCACACCCCCATGGCCACCTCACAGGATTTGAGCTAATGACTTCTGCTGCTTCCTGTGAGATTCCAGATGGTACTGTGTTGACAGATCTCATTATCAGCTGTAAACTCCCCTGCATCACACATCAGGTGACTGACAGCCTCAGATGTGCTCATTTTCCTATGAGACAGTGCAGAGGGAGTTGTCCATTATCCCCACTCAGGTCTCAGATTATACTCAGATTCCAGCTCCATGCTGTGCAGTTAGTGAATGATGTCAGAACCTTGCACCCTGCCTTCTGGCACTGAAAAATAGCAGCTGATCTGTGTACTTGGAAGGGCTTTAGAGGAGAGATGACTACAGATACTACTTTTGTAGGAGGATTTGTTTCATCTCAGTGTATCACCTGAGGGTTACTTTAGTGGGTATATGTTCAAGTTTACAAACACATTAATACACTTTCCCTCAGTGTGCCCCTATAATTGCAGAATCAGAATATCTTGCTGTCCTATGTACGAGGGGTGTTCAAAAAGAGTTTTAAAAAGTGCCAAAACTTTTTAAAGAACCCTCGAATAAACCTGTTCCAAAGAAACAACCAGAAAGCTAAGAAATATTTTGAAACAATTTTAGGCATGCTGTGTAAATTGGAACAGGTAGCAAACATACAGTGGTCGTTTTTCAAATTCGACTGCAAAAGCGTATTTAGAGTTTAAAGAAGAACATCATGTGCACTCCCACCATAGTCTAAGTTGTTAGCACTCTAATTTAAGTACCTCATTTAGACCCCTTTCACACCACACCACCCATTGCATCGGCGGTAAAACGTGCTATTTTTAGCGGCGTTTTACCGCTGGATTTGCGCCGCATTTCGGCCGCTAGCGGGGCGCTTTTACCCCCCGCTAGCGGCCGAGAAATGGTTGAAACCGCCGGCAATACGCCGCAACAGTGGCATTTTGCCGGCGGTATTACCGCGCTGTCCCATTTATTTCAATAGGGAGCAGCGGTGGAGGAGCAGTAAACACACCGCTCCTTCACTGCGCCAAAGAAGCTGCTGGCAGGACTTTTTTCTGATGTCCTGCCAGTGCACCGCTGCAGTGTGAAAGCCCTTGGGCTTTCACACTACACACAATGGTGCAGCTTCTTTAGGGCGGATTGCAGGCACTATTTCTAATGCTATAGCGCCTGCAAAACGCCCTGGTGTGAAAGCGGTTTTAATGATTTATTCCTAATGTGGTAAACCTTTCTAATAATCAGAGCCTGGTCCCGGAATCCTCCTCTGTCCAATGCTTTGGCAGTTGCAAATTATCTGGCTTCATCAATACCAATACCCTGCATTGGACCTGAGGGCACCAAGGGACAGCCCACTGCCAAAGTGCAGGGGAGTAGAGGCGAGCACCAGCTGTTGAGGGGAGTGAAGGCTCAAGAAAGGAAGTGAAAATGCTTTTGCAGCCCCCTAGTTCTAAACCAGCATTTAACTCTTGTAGTCTTAGGAAGCCCCACTGCCAGGGAGCATTGCCCTGAAGAAGGGCTTTGCTTTGACACTGGGTTCTTTGCACAGGGGCAGAAGAGGGAAAATCAACCTATTACTGGAGGAAGAGGATTTTCAGAAATCACAAACAGTATATAAACTGTGAGTAATAAGTGCAGATTTATTCCTATCTGCTTTTTTTTTAACATTTGCTAGTTTGCTACACCAATACGTTGTTGAAGTCCAGAGCTAGTAGGCTAGACTCGCTGTATGCATCTCAAGACTTCACTTTTAATGTTGTTTTTGGTTTACCTTAACCAGGCATGTCACTTACACTACTCCAACATGAACTTGGGGTTCCACTCTTTTTTCAGGCTCTTTACAGACAGAATCTTCAACATTCTCATTCCTGCAAAAATAAAAAATTCGTTCATTGCATTTTTACTTGGAATGTCAGGATAAAAAGGTGTCCTGTTTGCATTAGATTCTTTAAAGTAGACCTGAACTCAAAACGTGAAGATCTGATCAGTTTATACAGTGCCTCAAACAAAATTGTTCAGAAGGATGTTTTGAGAAATTGCTGATCCAGGGAATATCCAAATGCTTTCTAGAGAATGAGCTTCATAGGTGTTTTTTTCCATCTGCTGGATAAACTGTGGGTATACGATTTTGCTGTCACATTTTCTGGCTGAAATTTTGAATTTCAGCCAGGAGGAGGAGTGACATCACAGACACAGTAACCTGCTGTATACAGCTAAAGGAGGTCATTAACCTTGACCACTGAGCGATCGAGTTCCCTGGTTATTTTAGCTGTACCAATCCATCCTATTGATCAAGTTGTTGTGAGTTGGTGGTATATACTCCCTGGATAAAGTCCCTGGCTGGGTATTAACTGCAGGCTTATAACAGCTTGCGTTTCGGTAAGCACGCACTTTATGTGTTGGTGGTGCACGGATTCATGGTGGTGGTTTGAAGATAACACACAAGTTCACTGATGTTTTTCAAATTATGGACTATTATTTATTTATATATCAGTTTTACATTTTGGTGTGTTGCAATCAATTTGGATATACATACCGTATATACTCGAGTATAAGCCGAGATTTTCAGCCTCTTTTTTGAGGCTGAAAGTGCCCCCCTCGGCTTATACTCGAGTCACCGCTGTCTGACTGCCCGAACAGCGTGTCGAGCAGACAGACAGCGGCCATTCTACCTTTCAAAAGCCGCGCCTCCGCCTCCGCCTGTGATAGGCGGAACACTCAATTTCCCAGCAGTCAGTGTTCCGACCTATCACGGACATCGGCTCATCCTCGGATGAGCCGATGTCCGTGATAGGCGGAACACTGACTGCTGGGAAATTGAGTGTTCCGCCTATCACAGGCGGAGGCGCGGCTTTTGAACAGGGGAATGGCCGCCAGGGCGCCGACGAAGAGCGGCGATCCTGGCATGGGACGACACGGAGGCTCGGGACGGGACGACACGGAGGCTCGGGACGGGACGACACGGAGGCTCGGGACGGGACGACACGGAGGCTCGGGACGGGACGACACGGAGGCTCGGGACGGGACCGGACGGAGGCTCGGGACACAGGTAGGCTGGACACACAAGGCTGCACGGACACACACACACACACACACACACACACAGGGATGGATGGATGGACACACACACACACACAGGGATGGATGGATGGATGGACACACACACACACACAGGGATGGATGGATGGATGTACACACACACACACACACACACAGGGATGGATGGATGGATGGACGCACACACACACACACAGGGATGGATGGATGGACACACACACAGGGATGGATGGATGGACACACACACAGGGATGGATGGATGGACACACACACAGGGATGGACGGACACACAGGGATGGACGGACACAGAGGGATGGACGGACACACACAAGGATGGACAGGCATATCTCACCCTCGGCTTATACACGAGTCAATAGGTTTCCCAGTTTTTTGGGGGTAAATTGGGGGCCTCGGCTTATACTCGGGTCGGCCTATACTCGAGTATATACGGTATTTATAATTTTGTGTGAGGTTTGTTTATCACAATATCAATCTTTAGCACAGTTCCACTATAAGGACATGGATTACTGGAACCATGTCCCTTGGTCTGATGAGACCAAGATAAACTTATTTGGTTCAGATGGTGTCAAGCGTGTGCGGCGGCAACCAGGTGAGGAGTACAAAGACAAGTTTGTCTTGCCTAGAGTCAAGCATGGTGGTGGGAGTTTTTTATTCACAGTCCCTTCATTTTCAGGGGCTCAAATGTAATTGGACAAATGAATATAATCATAAATAAAATGCTTATTTTTAATATTTTGTTGAAAATCCTTTACTGGCAATGACTGCCTGAAGTCTGGAACCAATAGACATTACCAAAGACTGTGTTTCCTCCTTTCTGTTGTTTTGCCAGGCTATAACTGCAGCTGTCTTCAGTTGTTCTTTGTTTGTGGGTCTTTCTGCCTTTAGCAAGTGAAATGCGAGCTCAGTTGGGTTGAGATCAGGTGATTGACCCGGCCATTGCAGAATATTCCACTTCTTTTCCTTCAAATGCTCCTAGGTTGGTTTTTCAGTGTGTTTTGGATTATTGTCCATCTGTCCATCCAATCAACTTTGCTGCATTTGACTGAATCTGGGCTGACAGTATATCTCTAAACACTGCAGAATTCTTAAGAGCTATAATTTCTAAACCCTTCCTCCTATTTTCACTTTCAGCCCATAGCCTCTATATAACTATAGCTTGGATATTTGTTGGTAAATACCTGAAAAAATTGAAAATTGTGCCTGTTTCCAAATATATATGGACCTAACTGCATATAGAAGCAATTATGCAACTGATAAAAAAAACAAGCTTAGTGGAGCATTAGCATGTGTTTAGAACAAGAAGAATTTATTGCAGAATTACTTAGTTAAAATCCAGAGGTTCTGTATGCAGGGCTGCTGTGGTATGCAAAGCTGTCTGTCAGTTAAGACTGGATGGACTGGTGAGAAAAGCAGCAGGGCACAGAGCTGGGACCCGCTGAACATGAAGGAGATTGGCGGTGTCTCTGCCTGCTTGCTTCTGGTTCACGGACAGAGGCAGTTGTGTTAGCCGGAGATGCTGCCGGTCTCCATCATGTTTCTCGGGTCCCAGTTCTTTTTCTCACCAGTCCATCCAGTCTTAACTGAAAAATGGTCTTTACTGACAGCCAGACTTGCATACCACACCAGCCCTTCATACAGAACCTCGGAATTTTAACTGTAAAAGATTCTGCAATAAATTCTTCTTGTTCTAAACATATAATGACCTGTCACCCTTCCATTCTCTTCACATGTCTTCGAAGGATTCCCAGACCCTGTTTGAGGAGCTGCTGTTTTAATTCATCACATTATGGACTTTATGGACATTTTAATAATCTTACAAATTTGCTATCTGCATGTCAGTGAAGCACTGATCAACTTTCTATTTTTCAGCTTGTGGTTTTAAGTGTGTTTCCTTCCTGTTTGGGGTATTATACAAACAATATATAATTATTTGCATGGCAAGCCTTTTCTTTTTACAAGTTTTTCTCCTGTTCAGCCATTTAAACTGTTAAGAAAAAATTCAGAAGTTCGGCATCCTGCAAAATTCACCTGATTGAAGCTTTGTAAACACCTTAGAAAATAGTTTGGTAAATTAATTAAAAAAACAAAAATGAAGGAAGCTGTCAACGTCTTTATAAAAAGGACTCCAATGTCTTCATAATTTCACTTGGGACTCATAAACATAGATTATACCTTTTACTTAAGGCTTCAAAAACACCACTGTCACTTGCAAGAGAGTCATCCGATAAACCAGCAGAGACTCCTTTGGTTCTCTCTAGTTTTACTGCACAGTCTTCATGGATTGTAATGCCTGGAATAAAAAGTGACAAGAAGGTAAGCTGGAAAAAGTATTTTTTTTTGTTTTTACATCAACAGTAAGAAATTACTTTTATACTGTTCCTCCTGAATTGGAAAACATACACATGTACTGCCAGCAATATACCCTGACAAGATCAGTCTTTGGTTCAGAGGATTCTGGTGCAGGAGAGGTGAGTACTCAAAAAAAAAAGAGATTAAAGTATATCTTTATCTATATCCAGGGATTTTTTTTTTCAGAGAATAGGTGCAGGAACTCGCCCTCTCTGACCAACTCTCTGCCCCAACTATGCCCAAACTCCACCTCAACCAAACCCCGCCCCCAGCCACACCTACAGCAGAGCCAAAAAATTGCAATGAATTAAGGCTTAGAACCGCGTATCACATAAGGTGAATCCCCCAAAATCCCCCCAGCTCTCCTCTCATCACAAATCCCTGCAGCTCCCTTTTCATCACAAACCCCCCCATCTCTCCTCTCATCACAAATCCCCCCATCTCGCCTCTCATCACAAATCCACCCTATCTCTCCTCTCATCACAAATCCCCCCTATCTCTCCTCTCATCACAAATCCCCCCATCTCGCCTCTCATCACAAATCCCCCCTATCTCTCCTCTCATCACAAATCCCCCCTATCTCTCCTCTCATCACAAATCCCCCAGCTCCCTTCTCATCACAAATCCGCCCATCTCTCCTCTCATCACAAATCCCCCAGCTCTCCTCTCATCACAAATCCCCCAGCTCTCCTCTCATCACAAATCCCCCAGCTCTCCTCTCATCACAAATCCCCCCCAGCTTTCCTCTCATTACAAATCTCCCCAGCTCTCCTCTCATCACAAATCCGCCCAGCTCTCCTCTCATCACAAATCTGCCCATCTCTCCTCTCATCACAAATCCCCCAGCTCACCTCTCATCACAAATCCCCCCAGCTCTCCTCTCTGTACAAATCCCCCCAGCTCTCCTCTCTGCTGACCCCCCCCCCCCCCCAACACACACACATACTTTCTCAGGTATTTTCCCTGCACAAACTCTTCTCTGTGTACAATGCTAAACACACACAAACGTTCCCTCTCTGCACATATTTCCCCTCCCCCACACACTTTCACAGTGCGCTCCTCTCTGAATGAACTTAGTCTCTGCAAAGCTTTCCTTTGTTTTCATTCACAGTGATAGATCCCTCACCTCTTCTGCCGTCACCGATCTCTGAAGTATGTGCAGGCTTTTTTTTCCCCAGCAAAGTACAGTGGATCGGAGAGCTCCCCCTATTGTAGCACAGAGCTGAGGAGGTGTTTCAGGGCTCCTCGGCTTCGTGCTACAAAGTCTGAGTAGTGGCGGCAAGCAGGCAGGGATGGAAGCTTCCTCCCGAATTTCTGCAGCAGCTGAAGGATGGGACCTGAAGCATTCACCAGGGCATGAGGGCAGCAGCCATGAGTGCACAGCGCTAGCACTGAGAAGCCAGTAAAGAAAGTCCCCAGTGCAGAAAACGTCCTCTACTGGCTTCAGTATTAAATGACTGGTTGGAGAGGGCTGCCAAAGGTTCCGGAAACGCAGTAACAACACTGAAAAGGGATTAAATCATTCCCTACTCCATTCACATATATTTGCCTGGAGTCTGGCCACCATAAAAAACATTTTCACCCCACTGTTCACCTTCTCCTCCTTCCACCTCTCATACCATTAAACATGATGCTCAGGTGAGCTCAGTTGCTTGTGTACCCAATGGGTAGTGAAGGTCTATGAAAGCATTTTCACCCTGAATGCCCATTTCACCAGCCTAAGATACCTCAGGGTTCCCATTTGCTAGCAGTATATCAATTAGCACCACATTGATTTTCTGTGATATGGCTCCCATCATCTACTCTGCAAGAGCAAAGTGAATGTATGACAGAACACCTCATGCTTTATACATTTTATCCAAGCATGGAAACAAGCACAGGGTGTGTAATTTATAGAATTTAAAGTAGTAATAAACCCAATAGCAAACATGTATTATATTTGCAGCTTACCAATTCTTAGATGTGGCGTCTGCAAACGTTTTTTTTTTTTGGCTTTCTTTTATTTTTTTCTCTATTTTCACCTGGTGATCTGACCAGCAAGTCTGTTGTATTTCAACAGAAACAGTTGTCCTTCAGATTTAGCAGCTAGAGGGTTGAGACAAACCATTTACCACTAACAAGGGTGCTCACAATGATCAGTTTTTATTTGTTTAAAAAATATCAATAAAACTGTTGCTGCGTCTGCTTTTTAAATCGATAGTACACCGCAGTAAAAAATTTCCTGTATCGCATACTAGCAAATTATGAGAGACTTACCTCGAAACAAAGCCCTCCAGTGCCACGCTGTCACCGCTGAGAGGGCTCCCGTCTTCCCCTGGTCCTCTTTCCGGCTTTGTGGGCTTTGGCTACTTGAGTGGCCAGGGGCGCGATGATGTCACAAGTGCACATACGCATGGGAGCCGCCGTTTACGCCACTGGCTCTGAAGGTCCAGCACTGTACGCTGCATGCACTCTGAATATCTCCTAAACAGTGCAAGTTTAAGAGATATTCACAGTACCTACAGGTAAGCCTTATTATAGTCTGGCTTCAATGTGTTAGTTTATTTAAATCTGCTAGTACATCTAACACTCCCTTCCCCCAAGGCTGACAATGCTGATGTCCAAAGGTGTCTCTGTTGCTCCTCCATCCAAAGCGGGGGCACTCTATTACAGAAGGAGTTTTACTGACAGACCACCAGGTGAAAACAGAGACAAAAAACCTAAACAAATGAAACAAATGCAGTTACCATATCTAAGGATTAGTAAGCTACAATATATAAAATTTTTGGTTTGAGGTTTAATAACTGCTTTGATTGAAATATTTATTTGTGAAATTAAGCAACAAACGCTACAAGGTACAACTCCCTTATTCCTCTTTTCCACACAACTAAAGGATTTCTCCCACTGACAGCCATATAACAAAAATATAAAAAAACACTATAAGTTAATAAATGACATGCAATGACGCTATACCATATATAGCTCACCGAAACAAATTCAAATTCCTTTTGACAAATATAGTATTTTCTACTATCAACCACTAGGTGGCAGCCTACTTCCTTCAAATCATATTATCTCCCTAAATAAATGTGGGCATGTTAAACAATATAAGTGTAATTATGCACATAATTTAAAAAGATGAATAAAATATTATTATGTTTAACTAACTGATAAGCGTATATATATATATATATATATATATATATATATATATATATATATATATATATATATACAGAAAAGAAAACAGGTGCATAAACATAGGATTTGACTGTATTAACAATAAAGCGTTGATAGAATGCAGCACTGCTGCACTCTCCACATTAAATTCACATAACAGGAATAGGCTGTGCAGATAAAATAACAATAGCACTACTGTCACATATAACTGTAAATATCACTGTATCCAGTACAATAATTAATTGTTTCACTGGAGTTCCTAGATATATCCAGATCTTTTAGCAGCATTGCCCTGTTTTTCCCCATTTCATTTATTCAAAGGTTATTACTCTAGTCTAGCGAGTCAAAAGTCAGCACAGAGTTTTCTTTGCCTAGGCTCTGGTATTACCCCAAAAATAGGTCACAACAGACTTAAATGATGTATGGGCAACATCCCCCATCTCTCTAAATTACCACTTAAAGAGGAAGTAAAGTCTACCCCTTTAATTGTATATAATAAGGCTTACCTGTAGGTACTGTGCACCGTTTACACCGTTTACTATATACTCTGCCGTCGTCATAGGCGCATGCGCACTAATTCGGCCCGCTCACGCCGTTTCTTCAGGGCCTGTGCCGTGACCGGCGTGTCATTGCGGTTCCAGCCAATCACAGCACTGGAGCCAGCAAACCCGGAACTAACTGGGAAAGATGTTGGCCCCGTCAGCGTTGTGCCAACACCTATTCAGGGCATCGTATTAAGGTATTTCATAATGAACTAGTATGCGATGCATACTAGTTCATTATGCCTTTGTCTTGCAGGTCTGTTTTTTTTGGATGTTTACAACCTCTTTAATATTGCACCAATAATTTCCTTATGAACTTCTTGTCCAAAGGAAATATGCATCTATTATGTTATACTGTATATGATATAGAACATAAATCTGTGCATTCAAAATATAGTTAAAGCAGAGAGATTTGTGGTCAGGATGCCAACAAAACCAGGCGTTTCTTTAGTGTTTTCTATTGCAGAGCTGAAGTTAAAGTGGTTGTAAACCTCCCTGACCTATTTTTACATATAGTAATAATAAGGCTTATCTATATGTACTACATGCACTGTTTAGGAGATATTTCACATACACTGCGCCGATGGTAATTGGCGCATGCACAGCGGGGACATCGCGGGATTCCTTTACAAGTAAGTGCCACATAATGGGCTAGTATGCGATGCAAAACAAAAGAAAGTTTTGGCATTAGATACACTTTAAGCTGCTACTTGAGTGTTGAGTAAATGGTTACTTGTTGGGAGAAAGTCTCCCACCTCCTGGGTGGATAGTCACTTGTTGACTTGTTTTATCTCTGAAGGCAACTACTGGAAATCACAGATTTTAGTTCCCTAGCCCGCGACAGTCCTGTTGTCACTTCCTGTTTTAATTAGCTGTAGACCAAGCAAGGCCATCCCTTTTTCCTGCTGCATTCTTCAAGAACAAATAAACATAATACTTGTGACAATAACTAAAGTCATACCTGCACCCATCTGAAGACTTGGAAACGGAGCTTCACTTTCTATGAGACTTTTACTTTCTGAGTGACAGCTTTGAATGTGAGAAGATTGTCCCTGGGTCTCTTCATCCACCAAACAGGAACTATGCCCTCTTAGAATTTCCAAAGCCCCCATTATTTCCTCCAGACCTTCTGACATTTGGGCAAGTGGAGAATCACGAGAAGCAGACAGGAAAGGAGTGTCCAGTGGGGAACTTGGGGGGGACAGTGAAGACAATGAAGATCGTGATGACAGTGAAGCTAATGACTGAGGTGTATCCAATGACATTTTCTGTTTACTGAGGTTGGGGAGCCCAGATGTTTCAGAATATTGACCATCTCTAAAAAGAGTATCTAATGGAACTACATCAAAGCGCATAGGCTGAGAAAATTCAGAGAGCAGTTCAGGCTTTTCATAATGTGGAAGACCATAAATGTCTGTAAAGCTTATGGAGCTCAGAGACCCTCGACTTGATGTCAAAGATCCTCGACTTGATGCCAATGAGCCACGACTGCTACCAGATGACATAGTAAGAGTGCTAGCAGATAAGCTAAAACATAAAGAGAAACAAAAACTTGTTAAAAGAACAGTCTTGTGCAAAAACCTATGAAATAGTTCCATCGGGCTTACAACAAAACAAACATTTTTCTTTTATTATTTCAGTTGAATCATTTCCCAAATGAATTTCTCTTTAGAAACTACTGTAGATTAATTTTTTTCTATGACTAAGTGTGTAATATAGGTATTCCCAGCCAGATCCTGCCTTCCTCCTGTGGACAACTTGATGGGAAAACTGAAAAACCCACAAAAAAAGTTTTGTGTGCACTATATTTTTCTTGCAATTTCAGGGTCTGCATAAAAATAATAAACATTGCTTTTGCTTTAATGGAAATGCCTAGTAGTTTTGTATATATTTTCTTTATTTTTATGGTCAACATTAAAACAAGTAAAAAGTGAGGTCCACTTGGTATATGAGGGCCAGGGCATGACTTGTGCTACTTTTTGTTCTCCCAAGCTGAGGTCCAATGCAGAGCGGAATTCAGGTACATACGCAAAATACAGTACCTCTAAAAAATACAGTGCTGCGTTATTTAGTGAAATTCAGCTTTAGTAGCACAACTCATACAACTAACTTAACTGTAATGAAGTTAAAATGACTTTCAGGCTCTGTTACTCTAGTTCCCAATTCTGACTCTTGGTTTGTTTAAAGAAAAATTCTAGGTATCACATGTTTACATCCAGCTTGGACCAATGTAATTATGCATATACTATATCTCTGTGATCCCTCTAAAACAGGGGCCTTTATACTTTGGAATAAAGTGCCAGTTTATTGTTCTTCAGGCATTAGGGGTTCCGGACTGTAGCCAGTGGGAGTAGAAAATGCCCCTGGGTCAATGGGAGTAAACAATGCTCCATTATTGGTTTTAGTGGGAGGAATAGTGTCTCATTGTTGGTATGAGTGGGAGGAATAATACTCCATCAATAGTGTCAGTGGGAGGAATGATCCTCCACTGTTGGTGCCAGGTGGAGGAAATTTGTCCAAAGGGCCAGGTAAAGGCAAGTAAAGTGCTGCCTCTTGCCCCCGGGTCACAGTTTAGGGACCACTGCCCTAGAAGCTGGCAAAAACTGTGGTAGACAAAACTACTCAAGTGATCTTCACTAGCTTCCTGATCCTGTGCCAAGGGGCTGCTTTCTGATAACATGAGATTGGCTGCTCGGCAAGGGTACCATTTAGAGAATGCTTTTCATTTTCTTAGTGAAAAGCATTCTCTGTTTAGACCAAAGGGAGAGCATAACATCACCTCCCCTCTTTCTACCTTGTCCAATCAGAGAATGCTTTGCAATCATTGCGATAATACACAGCATTCTCTGAATGGCACCTGTGCCAGAGAAGCCACTCGGCTACCCAGAAACTAGTGAAGATCACTGGAGTAGCAGTGTCTACTGCAGTGATTTCCAGCTTCTAGACAGATCCCGTAGGTATGGTATATGCACAGTTACACTGGTCCAAGTTGAACCAATGTCACTATGTAAAAAATGCTAGCTAAAACCCAGGCTTTGGAGTAGTTGCATTCATTTGTATTATAGACTTTTTTTCCTTTATTTTCACTTGGTAATCCTGAAATGAATGCAGTTTCTGTCCTAGGGTGTTTACACTATGTCCTCCATTGTATCTATAGAGGAAGACATTGTTGTCACCCAAGCATGATTATAAATAGGGATGCACCAATACCAATTTACAATGAGAGTGAGTACGATACTCTTTTTAGTACTTGCCGATACCAATTACCGATAACTACCACAACTGTTTTGTTTACATTTCAGCCATCAGCAATGGTATAAAGCATTGAAAAGTTATTTACAAATTAAATACATTTTTTTTGTACTTTTTTCAATGTGAAACATGTAAATATATGTTAAAGTGAAGTTCCAGTCCCTAAATTAATTATTATATTTTAAATACTCTGCCGTAATTAGGTCCAATTCCAATGCAACATTTAGATAACAATATTAATGTTGTCCTTTTATTTAAATCGTTTAAAACAAACCTGATCTCAAAAGCAGACAGGGTCTATCTCTGCTGTGAGCATCTGAAGCCCTCTTGTATTAGTTTCCGAGATTCGGTGCAGCTGGCTACCCAGCATGCACCCTTTGATCTTGTGCCTGTGCAGTAATGCCACTGCGCAGAGCTCTTTCATCCTGACATGTTGTAATAGCAATGGCGACGTCAGCGGAAGTTCCCACCCCATTGCTATTGCAATCTGTCAATCAAAGAAAATCCTGGAAGGTAATTGCTCAAGATTTCGGTATTTGGCGATTCCCATGGACTGCTAGGAGAGATGAGGCTGATAACCCAGGAGTCCATGGAAATCGCCTGGTTACACCATCGCCTAGGTGGCCAGAGCCAGAAGTGCTCCATACAATAAGAAAAAAAAGGTATTAAAAAAAAATACCTATTTGCCATTTTAAATAGAAATGAGGATGGGCCTTGGATTGATTAAAAGTTTAAAAAACTGTCAGAACTTTGCTTTAAAGGTGTAAAAATATTAATGAACAAAGCAAAAAAAAAAAAAAAAGTTTTAATTATGAATAATTTATAAAATAGAAGTGAACAAAAAAAAAATCAGCAGGAAAATAATAAGTAAATGGAGAAGGGGAAAAGGGAGTTAATTAAGGCTGATAAAAGTAAAATAAGGGTTAATAATGGGTTAATACAGAGGAACATTTAATAAAAAATTTTGCTTTAAACTGAGTTCATCTGCAAATCGAAGTTTATCTGTTTGATCTGTAGATGAAGAAACAAAGTTACAAAAAGAAACAATGTTTCTTTTTACCTTTCAGTTTCAGCAGCTGAGCATTGTTGTTGATAAACATTGCCAGTGTTCTGTCAAATTAGCCAACTGAAACTCCAACCACATCACTTCCAGTTTCTTTAAACCATCAGTAATTGAAGATTTTGACGAACTGCTGTTTGGACAAACACCGACAACCAAATACAGTCTGGTACAGGAAGATTTAGCTGTTTTGACAGCACAGCGGCTAACGAGGACAACGTTTTTGCCGCCTAGGAGGCAGCCATTTTGTTGGGTGGTATGGGTGCGGAGAAAGAATCTCTGCTCATAATAACGTGCAACGGACTGCATTCATTTGCCGGTGTTGTGTTTAAACTCCGTCAAAATCTCCAATTACTGATGGTTTAAAGAAACTGGAAGTTAAGTAGGAGTTTTTGACAAGTTGGCCATTTTGACAGAACACTGGGCTGCTTTTTTCTTTTGACAGCTCCAATTTCCAGGACTTGGTTTACAGTTCAGCTGTCAACAGGGGAACCCCACTGACAGCTGAATGAGTCATAGTTGTTAAGGATGCGGTGGCCTGCTCCTTAGCAGTTGATAATTGCAGTTTTTTTTTTTACATTTCAGCTGTCAGTGGGGGAATCCCACTGACAGCTGAAAGACCCAAGCCTGAAAGTATTGGTTTCAGGTATTGGAGCATTTGCACAAGTACTGATACTCGTGCAAATGCTTAGTACCTGCACTGTTACCAGTATCAGTATTTGGGTTTAAAGTGGTATTAAACTCCAAACCAAAGATTTTCTATATTGCAGCTTACCAATCATTAGATGTGGTGGATACATTTGGATGCATTTGTTTTTGCTTTTGTGATCTGGCCAGTAATACACCTCCTGTATGAAAGTGCCCCCAACTCTGGATGAAGGATCTCAGGGGGCACCTTTGGGCAGCAGCATTGTAAGTCAGGGTGGGGGTGGGGGGACTTTTAGAAGTATTAGGAGATTTAGGTACACTAACAAACTGAAGCTGAACTCCAGAAAGCACTTTATAATCAGTTACAGCAAACAGTTTTTTTCTTTTTGGGATAAAGGTTTTAAATAAATAAAAGCTGATCATTGTAAGCACTCATGTTAGTGGTAGATGGTTTGTTTCATCCCTGTAAATGCAAGAGCTTTTCTGTTGAAAAACAACAGACCTACTGGCTGGATCACCAAATAAAAAAAGACTATAAAAAAACAAAAAAAACAAACAAAAACAATGCAGCCATTACATCTAATAATTGGTAAGCTGCAATATAATAAATGTGTTCTTTTGGGTTTAATGCTGCTTTACGTTCAGCTTACAAGAAGTGACACTGCATTTCTAGCTAGATCAACAGGTGTTTCCTGTACTTGCTGAAAATATACTTAGCCTAAAAAAAAGAACTAATATAGCCACTTGTAAACTGCAATTTATTACATTTTTGTGATTAGAAATCATTTCTCATCAACACCAGCAATTTCACTTTTATAAACTTTTTGTTTAACCCTTTCTTCTGCTATATAAAGTTACATGGCTAAGGAAATTTGATTTGGGAACAAATATGGCTGTGAGTACAACAAACCTTTTTATTTGAGTGTGGAGGTATGAAGTCAATCGAGTAGCTTCCTCGAGATGCTTTAAAAGGCAGTTTCTTTTCTCTTGTAGAAGTAACCTTCAAAAAAATTATAGTAATTAAGTTACGGTGTTATATTTAGTTTACTGACTGCTAAATATAAGCACAAAACTTTCGTACATTACATGTTCACCACAAGATCCAATTTGAATTCAGTACAAATTTGCACATCACAACTGCTTCCCTTGAGAAGTTTTGATAAATTTACAAATCAGTAATGATCTATAACAATCTACAATTTCATTTCTGAATTCAGAAATTCCCAGTGGAAGTATTACAAGTGCAAGCTGTTATTATCACAAGGCATTAGCACCAAAGACTTTAGTAAGTGGACATGAACTTAAAAAGTAAAGATTTGATATTTTATAGAGACCATCCACAGATGCACTTCCTGTGCCTAGGCACCCATGTTCTACGGACTAATAGCTGTATATCTGTTTGAGATTACCTAAATCAATGTAGCCTCAGATTGCTAGTCACAACAGATTTGGTGATTTCATTAATGTGCTATTGTTGTAATGGAAACTGTACCTGAGGACCTGCAGTGTAAGGACCTCCCCCAAACTTCAATGATTCCGTGGATCTGTGTTTCCTTTTTTCTACTACTTGATTATAATATTATCATATCACCATCGGTGTGCGCAGCCTACTGCATTAGGGTGTGTACCCCAAAGCTCAAACACGCACGCCTTTCTCTGCATCCTCAGCTTCACATGGCAGTGAATTCATGGGAAGTGCTCTGGGCTGAGTGGCTTCCTGTTTATTCACGAACTGAAGCATAGTAAACACAGTTGGGTAAACACATAGTAAACAGTTTACTATGCTTCCGTTGTGGATGGACACATTGAGCAAGTGTGTTTACTGTGTTCATTTAGAAAAGAAACTATTTACAAGTCCCTTCCCCCACTCTCCATCCTGAAACATCCCCTGCAGCAGCCGAGGGAGAGGAAAGGAAAGGAGGGAAGCCAGCAGCACTTCAGGGCGGGGGGCAGGATACAGGGGGAATTGGCAATGCACACCCACGCATATCACCAGCCATCAAGGAAGCAGCTCTGATATGAAGAAGAAAAGCTCTGCTCCTCTCCCAAGATGACCATCTCCACATAGCATCAGAGGGGAGAATTCATAAAAGCAGCATGGATACTCTTTAGAATTTCCTCAGGAACAGATTCATACATCTGTCTTAGGAAGTGGGGGCACTGAGGCCACAGTATTGCTACCACGTGATCTGTCCTCGGTGCAGCTCCCCTGTCCCTTTGTGCACATTCAGCTTCTGGACAGGGCTTCTCTCAGATGCCAGTTGAATAAAGCCAGGGATGAGTCATAAGTTGCAGGAAATCACTGGCCAAGAGAGACTGTGTGTCAGAAGCCATCACATTAATTACAGCTTTCCAGCACTAAATGCCCAACTATGAGCATTGGCATCTCTGTATACGTTAGTTTAGAGTTGGTCTCAACTTCCTCCATTTTACGAATCTGTAAATTGGCGGTAGTTCTTTAGGAATCCGTTGCTGTCATAATGCCAAACTGGTGGTAGTAAGAATTAGCCCAATTTGTCCCACATGTCAGTACTGGTACCGAAACTGTCACAAATGCTTTACTGAATTCTCCAAATAGTGTGGAACAGGCCATGGTAAGTCAGTAATGGGGAAAAGATAAGCTACATGGAGAATACAAGTAACTAGTCTGTATTTCTTTGGGCACCGCTATCTCTAATCCCTTCTCCTAGTTCATTTTTTAAATTTCCTACTACAATGTGATTATTACAATGTAGCATGGAGTTATTTTTCCATGCAACTCTTTGTTGTACTAAAATATAAAATGTTCCATGAGTTAGGGTTTTTGCACATGGGTGCCTGAGCCCATTAACTGCTTGCCGACCAGCCACCACAGTTGCACTGCGGCAACATGACTCGGCTGTGAGAATCGACACCATGTTACGTTGGTACACAGATGCAAGTGCCCAGCGGTCGCAATCACCGCCAGGCTCCCGCGATCGCTCGGGGCACACGAGAAGCGGGATCTGTGTGTATGAACACACAGTTTCCGGTTCTCTGAGGGGAGAACAGACAGATCGTCTGTTCATACAGAGTATGAACTGTGATCTGTCATCTTCCCTGCACAGACCCCTCCTCCCTTCAGCAAGAACACAGAATAGGGAACACATTAACCCCTTGATCGCCCCCTAGTGTTAACCCCTTCACTGTCAGTGACATTTTTACAGTAATCATTGCATTTTCATAGCCAATGGTCCCAAAAATGTGTCAAAACTGTCCGACGTGTCCACCATAATGTCGCAGTCCCGATAAAAATTGCAGATTACTAGTAAAAATAAATTAATAATAAAAATCCCAGAAAACTATCCCCTATTTTGTAGATGTTATAACTTTTGCGCAAACCAATCTATATATGCTTATTGCTATTTTTTTATCAAAAATATGTAGAAGAATACATATCGGCCTAAACTGAGGAAAAAAATATTTTTTTATATATTTTTGAGGGATATTTATTATAGCAAAAAGTAAAAAATATTGAGTTTTTTTCAAAATTAACGCTTTTTTTGTTTACAGCGCAAAAAATAAAAACTGCGATCAAATACTACCAAAAGAAAGACCTATTTGTGGGAAAAAAAGGATGTCAATCTTGTTTGGTTGCAATGTTGCACGACCGCGCAATTGTCAGTTAAAGCGACACATTGCCGTAGAGCAAAAAGTGCTCTGGTCAGAAATGGGGTAAAATCTTCCAGGGCTGAAATTAAATGTACATTACAGTGTTCCCCCGACTTGACCCTCGGACTGTGTACAGCTTTCAGCAGACAAGAATGGCTGTTTGCAGTTGTACTCTGGGTATACGGAATATACGCATATGCAAAAAATTGAAAATGTTCTATTTTTTGGATACATCCGTACAGTATACATTGTCACACTTTAACCTGCAGTTTCCTGCTCGTGAAATTTTTACCTCCTTGCCGCAGTGGTTTTGCTGGTCCTCTGGTTCCACTCACCTGTGACATTGTCTGCTCTACTGTGAATTTATATCCCTTTCCCTTCTATCACTTTCCGGTCCACCTCCCAGTCGGCGTTTCTATATATAGAAATGCTCAGTGCAGCCCATGTTACCTGAGCAACTTCCTAGTTCCTCCATGCTCCTGTTTTTCCGCATATTACTTCTATTCTGTGTCTAACTTCTTGTGTAAAAACTAGGGGTGCATCGGTTCAAAAAATTTACAGACCGGATCATTCCTCGGATCAGAGTCACGGATCGGATCATTTTTCGGTTCAGCAAATAATAATTGAATTTGCAAAAACCTGTGAAAATGCCACCACCGTATAGTCCCAACTGCAATATACATCTCCCCCACAGTAATATACATCTCCCCTACTGTAATATCCACGTCATCTCCCCCAAGGTAATATTGGCTGAGCATGGATGGGTATGGCTGGGTATTGGCAGAGTAAGTATTGGCAGGATAAGTATTGGCAGGGTATTGCAGAGTATTGGCAGGGTATTGCAGAGTATTGACAGGGTATTGGCAGGGTATTGCAGAATGTTGGCAGATAAGTATTGGCAGGGTATTGCAGAGTATTGGCAGGGTATTGCAGATTATTGCTGGGTATTGTAGAGTATTGGCAGGGTAAATATTGCAGAGTATTGGCAGGGTAAGTATTGCAGAGTATTGGCAGGGTAAGTATTGCAGAGTAAGTATTGGCAAGGTAAGTATTGCAGAGTAAGTATTGGCAGGGTATTGCAGAGTAAGTATTGGCAGGGTACGTATTGCAGAGTATTGGCAGGGTAAGTATTGCAGAGTATTGTCAGGGTAAGTATTGCAGAGTATTGGCAGGGTAAGTATTGCAGAGTATTGGCAGGGTATGTATTGCAGAGTATTGGCAGGGTATGTATTGCAGAGTATTGGCACGGTATGTATTGCAGAGTATTGGCAGGGTATGTATTGCAGAGTATGTATTGCAGAGCATTGGCAGGGTATTGCTGGGATGGCTGTGACTGCACTTGTCACAGAGCAGCGCTGTGGGCTCTACAGATGCAGCCCACAGCGCTGCTGCCATCCGATTTCTCGCCTCCACTGTACAGATCAGTACAGAGAGGGGAGAGAGGAACCGGCATCATCATGATTGGTTTGTTTACAGGTGATCGCTCCGTCATTTGACGGAGCGATCACATTGTAAACGCCGACGGGTGCACCAAGATGGCCGCCGCTCTGGAACTAGGCCCGAAGCCACGGCCTTTCCTAAGGCCAAGACCGCGGAGCGTGCCGATCCAAGTGGGGTGACCCCTTCGGATCGCGGATCGGTGCCGATCCTTTGCATCCCTAGTAAAAACCCCGGGTTTGTATACCATTTTTTCCTGTCTGCTATGTGCCCTGAACCCAGCTTATTTCTCGCATCTTTTCTTCATATCAATAATGCCCTATACACACGATTTTCAGAGGGAAAAGGTCCGATCGGATTTTCAGACAACATAATCCGATCGGACCTTTTCCGTCGGAAACCAAAAAGTTTGAGAGCTGGATCTAAAATTTTTCAACAACAAAATACGATCTAACTTTTTCCAATTGTTTGTAGAGAATTGCCAGGCTTGCTCAGATTAAATTATGAGACCAAAGCTATTGGCTACTAGCCACTACGTAGTCCCATCTTACGCAATGAACGTCACCACGTTCCGAACGATCAGATTTTCCGACAACTTTGTCCGACCGTGTGTACGCAAGACAAGTTTGGCACAAAATCCGTCTGAAAAAATCAGATGGATTTTGATGTCGGAATGTCCGACCGTGTGTACAAGGCATTAGAGGCTGTATGCAGCACTGAGGCTTTCTGGGCAGGAAGGAGGGGAGGAGGTGTTGGAATTTATGTTGAATGGGTTTAGGTGCCTGTGAGCGAGAGCCCAAATAATCATGCATAGCCAACATAGTTTTACATAACAGAACTATCAAAGGCACTTAAGCAGAGGATAATATAGCAAAATTTGTTTAGTAAAAAAATTAATTAATAAAGTTTAATTTTCAAAAAAAAAAACCCGGACAGTTTGCAATGACAGGGAACTTTTTGTTGGCTTCTTTTTTGTTTAGAAATGTGGAATGTTAATCTCTATACAAATGACTTGTACAAACAGTATAACATTCTACAGAAAATATTTATCTTCCTGAAATACCAGTATCATATTCTGTGATGCTAATAGTGAAAGAAAAATGCCACACATTTTTATTTTAATAAATGTTAAAATAGACCTTAACCTAAAAATTGAAAATCTACTGTCTTTTAGGGAACATCTAGAATTGTAAATTGTGCCTAAGCAGTATCCTGTAAAGCTTGATTTATATCTATGCATGTTGCTTTTGAGCGTTTCTGCAGTGCTTTTTGCGGTTCTTGCTGCATTTTTGGACACACGACTTTGCAGCGGTTTGCGTTTTTTCTTTACACTGTATATAGCTGGTTGCTAAGGAGGGGGTGAGGAAGCCAGCTGCTGCGTCCTTAACAATTGATGAGTCATCAGCTGTCAGCGGGCTTCCCTGCTGAACGAAAAAAATAAAATTGCCGGCTAAAAAAAAACGTGAAAAAAAAACAGCGAGGCCAGGGTCCTCCCCAGGTCCATACCAGACCCAACTTTTAATTTTTTTTTTAAATGGTGTGGGGTCCCCCCAAAATCCATACCAGACCCTTATCCAGAGCATGCAGCCCAGCAGGTCAGGAATGGGAGCGGACAAGCGAGCGCCCCCCCCCCCCAACAATACCAGGCCGCATACCATTAACATGGGGGGGGGTGAGTGCTTTGGGGCGGGGACAAGGGCTTCTGATGGGGACAAGGGCTTCTTCCCGATAACTCTTGCCAGGTGGTTGATGGGGTCTGCGGGGGCTTATCGGAATCTGGAAGCCCCCCTTTAACAAGGGCCCCCAGATCCCGGCCTCCCTCTAAGTGAATGAGTATGGGGTACATTGTACCCCTACCCATTCACCAAAAAAAGTAGTGTAGTGTTAAAAAATACAGTAGACAGTTTTTGACAAGTCTTTTATTAAAAATATCTTCTTTCCTGCTTCTTCCTCCGGTCTTCCTCCATCTTCTTCCACATATTCCTCCTCCGGGCTTCTCCTTCTTCCACTTCTACTTCCGCTCTCCTTCTTTCTCCTGTCTTTTTTGTCTGGAGTTCTTCTTCCTCTGCCCCCGATGACCCTCCTCTGATGCTGGGTCCTGATCTGTCCACGCAGATATTAGCACAACGATGGGGGCATGGCGTCATCCGGAGACCCAACCCCTGTGTGATGTCAGGGACGCCTCTCGCCCCAGGCGGTGACATTACAAGGGGGCATACAGCCTAGTATGGATGTGGGGGGGGGGGGGCCCACACCATTTAAAAAAAAAATAATTGACATGGGGGGGGGGGAGCCCTCCGAATCCATACTGGACCCAAGAGACTGGTATGGACCTGGGGCGGAACCCACGCTGTTTTTTCCACAATTTCACATTCAGCTGGGAAGGCCGCTTACAGCTGATGACTCATTGTTGTTAAGGACACGATGGCCGGCTTCCCAGCCCCCTCCTTAGCAACCAGATATATACAGTGAATGTAGAGCGATAAAAAAAAAAAAAACACAAATGGCGGCAAAATCGCATCAAAATCACTGTAAAAACGTGGTACTTGCATTTTGATTTAGGGTCCACTGAAGTCTATTACATGCAAAACTTTGCATTTGCATTAAGAAAGTCTCCGACCCTTTCCAAAAACGCAGAGGCACAAAATGCATGTAAACATAGGAACCCATGTTAAAAAATGTCCCTGCATTTCTGCAAAATGCGTCAAAAAACGCATTAGCGTGAATCGAAATATACAGTAACTTTTGCTTTGTAGCAGTGTTACATACTGTAGCAGTGTTTTCTTCCTGTGTCGAGGCACTCCTCTACCTTGAGCCTAATGGCTGCATGTCTGCTGTGTGAGCGGCATTGATGTCTGTGACTGTTAAAGTGGTTCTAAAGACTTAAGATTTTTCACATTAATGCATTCTATGCATTAAGGTAAAAAACCTTCTGTGCTGCAGCTCCTCCCAGACCCCCCCCCCCCCCTCCCTCACCTTTTTCTTACCTGAGCCCGATCTGCTGCAGCCAGTGTCTCTCGCTTTATTGGATAAATTGTTAGCAGTGGGAGCCATTGGCTGCCACTGCTGTCAATCAAAAGCTGTGACACAGGAGCGAGGGGGAGGGCCGAGTACCGCTGTCTGTGTCAATGGACACAGCAGCGGGACTCCACACGGGTGCCCCCATGGAAAGCGGCTTTCCATGGGGGCACTTAATGAAAAGGAGGGGCCATGAGCGCAGACGGGGACCACAGAAGAAGAGGACCAGGGCTGCTCTGTGCAAAACCATCACTTTAAGCTTGGTAGAGTATACATGGTTAGGGTGTTTTTTTCATTTAGCCTGCTGGCTGAATGCAAAAAAATAAAAATTGATCGGATTCCTGCATCCACACAAACGATGTGGATGTAAGAATCCTCCTCCTCGCAGAACATTGTATTCTGACATCAGGTACTCCCCACTGGCAGATTACACTGACCACCTCTGCAAGATGCTCAATCGCACAAATGGCTTTTGTGTATAAGTGAGGGCTACCCACAGATGGAAATTTCGATACATGTGTACCCAGCCTTAGTCTCAAGAGATTTGAATGAAATTTGGCAATGTCACTTCTGTGACACTGTTCTCCTTGCTGGAGATAGGGCTGTACACAAATCAAAGTCAATATTCCCATTGCATACCTTCCTGGAATGGGCTTAAGGATAGCGGGTGCTGCAGCAACAGCCAGCTTGAGACTGGAAACATTGTACATACAGTATTTACCATCACACCACGGCACCATGTTTTTGACTAACCTCATACACATCACAATAAATGTAACTACTAAGGAGAAAAACAATAGTAAGCAAGCAAGGAAGAAAGCCACAGTCTACAAAACCCTCAAAAGCCCATATGTATTATAGTGCTGAAATATAATGCAGTACAGCCTATAAAGATTAATCCAAATACATCCCTGCCCCCCCAAAAACAGTTTATAATCAAATTACCTCTAGCTGACTTACACATACATTTTAAGCTAGCTTGGGTGGAAGCCATTTACTGTACCTACCAGTATGTTTTTTTGCACTGGGGGTGGAAACTGGGGCAGATACAGGAAACCCAGCACAGGGCAAAGGTAAAATTTAATGCAGAAAGGCTCTTGGTGGGGGGATTTAAACTCAGGCACATTTAACAATCATACCTGGCCATATACATGGTTCAGTTTTTTCATACTGAAAAAAAACTTAACCGATTTGCCAATCCACACATTCTAAGTGGATTCCAGATTCACATCAAGAACCCGACTAGTGTATAGTGCAAACATAACACATAATATTACAGAGTCGGTTATTCCAAACTGCATACAACAGTTTAGGGGTTGTGGGGCCATCATCAGTGCAGTGTGTGGAAACCACGGCTTCTATGGAGTAGGGCTTGGGACCTAACGAGACAGTATAACCACAGTTATGTGATAAATAATAATCCTCTTATTTCTGGGATATGTGATAAAGTGAAACATAACAGTAACCACAAAATGAAAGTGTGTCCAATTGGAAAGCATCCCTCAGATCGACAAAATTAGCAATTCCTAAACTACTAACATAATAATATATGTTTTATGATCGATTGCAACTATACTGGGCTATAAGAAATAAACATACTATGTACACTTAAAAAGGATTTTTAAATACTGTATTATGAAGTTTACCATTTTTGTTTGTACTTTAAATTTCAAATGGGTTACTTTTAAATCTTTACTCATATACATATAATTTGTTCTTTTAATAATCCTCCCACTTTGTTAATTGCTTCTTAGGCACGTTACTACAGCACTGCAGAAGAAAAAAAGCAGGATTAGCAATGTAAATGTCTTTTGTTCTGTAGTACAGTCTTTAGCAGTCTATTGAATTTCTCTTAGGGTAACACATCCAAGGTTTGTATGTGCCCCAGGGGGAGATGATGCACTTTTTTTTTCGGGACATGGCGAGAAGGAAGAGATGACTGACCTCCCTGGCTACCCAGAAAGGCATAAGGGGGGTCAGCCTAGCAACAGACTGTTTTGGATCACCCTGCTGGAATACATATGATGCATTATGTGATCCGCTGAGCACTGCCAATCCCTCAGTTTCACAGAAAACATCCAGAAAACAATTTGTTCTAAACTAGCTGTTTTCTAACTCCATCCCTCAAGGTAAATCACCTACAGCTTTAAAGCCGATGCAGTAGTCTCCATAGGACACATTTCAGTATTAGTTAAGAAGCTCAACTGTAGTTCATATTTGTTATGAGGTATTTATCATTCATTTGTCAAATGAAAGCTTAGGCTGTGAATATCCCTTTGTGCATAACACATTTTCACTTCGAGAAAGACCACAAACCTGCAGACCTTCAACGGATGACTTTAATTTCTCAATTTGAAAAATGTACTTTTTTTCTAGTGTGAAAGGGCAGGAGATGAGCACTACAGTGTGAAAGGACAGGAGATGAGCACTACAGTGTGAAAGGGCAGGAGATGAGCACAACAGTGTGAAAGGACAGGAGATGAGCACTACAGTGTGAAAGGGCAGGACATGAGCACTACAGTGTGAAAGGGAGGACATGAGCACTACAGTGTGAATGGACAGGAGATGAGCACTACAGTGTGAAAGAGCAGGACATGAGCACTACAGTGTGAATGGACAGGAGATGAACACTACAGTGTGAATGGACAGGAGATGAGCACTACAATGTGAAAGGGCAGTAGATGAGCACTACAGTGTGAATGGATAGGAGATGAACACTACAGTGTGAAAGGGTAGGAGATGAACACTACAGTGTGAAAGGGCAGGAGATGAGCACTACAGTGTGAATGGATAGGAGATGAACACTACAGTATGAAAGGGCAGGAGATGAGCACTACAGTGTGAAAGGGCAGGAGATGAGAACTACAGTGTGAAAGGGCAGGATATTGAGCACTACAGTGTGAAAGGGCAGGAGATGAGCACTACAGTGCGAATGGACAGGAGATGAGCACTACAGTGTGAAAGGGTAGGAGATGAACACTACAGTGTGAAAGGGTAGGACAAGAGCACCTCAGTGTGAAAAGGCAGGACAAAGGGACCTCTGTTTGAAGGGGCGCCATATGAGCACATTAATATGAAAGAACAGAATATGATAACCTCAGTAAGGAATGGCAGTACGAGCATTTCAGTGTTAAAGGGTAGGGCAAGAGCACCTCAGTGTAAAGGGGTAGACATAGAAAGGGCTGAAATGAGCATCTTAGTGTGAAGGTGAAGGAGATGAGCACCTAAGAGTAGAAAAGCAGGACATCAGCACTACTGTGTGAAAAGGCAGGATATGAGCACCCTAGAGTAAACAGGCAGGACATGACCACCTCAGTGTAAAAAAGCTGGATATGAGTACCTCAGTGTGAAATGGCAGGACACAAGCACTTTAGTGTGAAGGAGTAGACATGGAAAGGACAGGACATAAGCAATACATTGTGAAAGAGCAGGACATGAGAACTATAGTGTTAAAGGGTAGGGCATAAGCACATAAGTGTAAGGCCCCTTTAACACTTGTGTGCTTTTGCTTCGCTTTTCCAGGGTGACAAAAGTTCAATAAAACCATTCTCCATTAAATCCTATGTAAATGTTCACACTGCATGTGCACTGCACTTCTTTGGTGCAATTTTTCAAAAGCACACCCAAAAAGCCCCTTTCATTGTAAGTCAATGAGAACGCATCAGTGTGAAAGGGCCATAGAGAAACAGGCTTTGAGCACCTCAGTTGAAAGGTACGATATGAGAACATCAGTGTGAAAGGTACCATATGAGCAATTCAGTATGAAGAGGCAGGACATAAGCACCTCCTTGTGAAAGGTACGATATGAGCAACTCAGTGTGAAAGGGCAGGATAAGCACCCCAGTATGAAGAGGCAGTACATGAGCATCTCAGTGTGAAAGGGCAGGATATAAGCAACTCAGCATGAAACAGAAGGACTTGAGAACCTCAGTGTGAAAGGGAAACACAAGAGCACCTTAATGTGAAAGAGCAGGATTTAAGCATCTAAGGGCTCCTTCTCACGGATGTGTCCGTGTACGGAGCCCACTCTGCTCAGCGGGGGATCGCTCTGCCGATCCCTGCTGAGCAGGCAGATGACAGGTCTGTATCTGCATACTGCGCAGGGACAGACCTGTCAGAGTGCCGCTCTCCCCTATGGGGGATCGGATGAGGATGGACCGTAATCCATCGTCACCCGATCCGATGACGGATGGAAAAGTAGGTTTTTCCTCCGTCACACTTTTTTGGATCGGAGTGGGTCACATGTCAGCGGACATGTCACCGCTGACAGATGACGCTCCATAGAGGTCTATGGAGCATCTGTTCAGGTCCGCCTAAAAAACTGACAGGCGGACCTGAACGGACAGTCTGTGTGAAAGAGGCCTTTGTGTGAAAGGACAGGACTTGAGCACTATAACATTAAGGGGCAGAACATAAGCAATACAGAGCGAAATGGCAATGCCTGAACACTAGAATGGAAAAGGGCAGGATTTCAGTACTACAGTGTTGGGGCAAGGGCAGGGCAGATGCATTTCAGTGTGAAGGCGCAAGACACATGCCCCTCAGTGTAAAAGGGCAGGACATGACCATTCATATGTAATAAAACAGAACTTAGGCAACCAGTGGGTTGAAGGAAAAAAATTGACTCAATTTCTCCAACCGCACACTTGATGTGGATGGGAAAATCCTCCCCTCTGAGCTAATGCATTCTGACAGTAGGAGGACTTCCCCACCATCAAAATACACCAATTAGTGTTGCAGGCTATTGCCTGTGGTGCTAATGGAGCAGGGAAAATCCAACAGGGCAGTTGTACAGAATCTGATCAACCACAGTGCCCATACATGGATCGAAACTTGTCTGATGCCTGCTGAACCAGCCAAATTTCCATCCATGTATAGCTGACTTAAGATGAACATGACAGGACGTGATTTTTTTTCCTAGTTCAGGCCTACTAAGCAATAAAATACAGACGAAGAGTACTGATTACACCCAAGACATGAATTTCAAATCTGTTTGTGTGAATGCCAGTTACACAAACAATAACACAATAAATGTAACTCTATTTAGGCAGTCCATACCGTAATCATTTTTTTTGTTCAACTATCAGGTTGAAAGAAAAAAATATATATTATATTCCCCAATACACACATTTGAGGTGGATGGGGAAATCACTCCGCATTAAGAACACATTGATCAGTACTGCCGTATATAGCCCTCGGTACTAATTGACCCGGAAAAATCCAACAGTAGATCAATTTCTGTACATTTATAACCAGGGTGCCCATACATGGATCAAAATTCAGGCAGTCCCTGCTGAATGGGCTACATTTCGATTCATTTATAGCTATCTTTACTAAGAAATGGGGGTTTTGTTTATAAAGGGGTTATCTTATCTGTTTGAGATACAAAGTACACTTATTGCATTTCCTAAAGCTGGCCATAGATGAATAATTTTCATATATCCAACCAGCTGTCAGAATACAGCTCTGAAGTCTACAGACCTGCGTGCAGAGATTTTCCAACAAGCTGGTTGAAAAGAAATCAATCAGTAAATCAACTTTTTTCAACCACATTGCCCATACATGAATCAAAATTCGGGTGGTGCCTGCTTAATGGCCTTAGCTTCTGTAATTGATTGACAGCAGCAAGAGCCAATGGTTCCAATGAGGATGGAGAGAAAGAGCAGTGTTGATGTTCTAGAGTACAGCAGTGGACTGAGATCGGGCTCATGTAAGTATTTGGGGGGTGGGGGGGGGGGGACTAAGGTTTTCTTTCCTTAATGCAGAGAATGCATTAAAGTAAAAAAAAAACCTTTAGCTTTTACAACTACTTTAAACCTGAACAGGGCCTGTATTTGTCCATTCCAAATAGGGTGTTTTCACCAGACCTACTTCAATGGGCACAAGTACTGAATTACACTGAAATCTGGAGATGGAAGCACCAAAACACTAGGGCTTACTCCTTTCACTACATAACTCATAAATCAGACTCCAGAATCGATCTGGTCTGTGGTAACACCTGTACCCTGGCAGTGGTGAGGGGGGTCTTGTACTTTCCTGCGGCCTCTGTGATCGCGTGTCTCTAGAGTCGAGACTGTTGGCGTTTAGCACCCAAATGGTTATAGGACTCGAGGGTGGGGGAGGAGATCTCTCCTAAACTACAATACTGGGAGATCAATGAGGACTCAGCACAGGTAGTCTGGGATGCCTTTAAGGCTAACACCAGGGAAGAATACATTTCAGCTATCAAAGTGGTTCATTCTGAGATGTCCTGTCGGGTCCAGGCACTTGAGGAGGGAGAGACGAAGGCAGCAGAGGCTTTTACTGGCTCCCCGACTTTAGATCACTTCAGCCAGGTAGCCGAGGCAAGAAGAGCATTGTCTCTACATCTTGCCTCGGCCACACATCTGGATTTAAAATCTCTGGCGGGGAGGATCTTTGAGTCCGGAGACAAAAATAGCAAACTTCTAGCGAATTTAGTTTTAGAGTTGCACTCTAAAATGCAGACAGTGGTGTCAGAAATCTGTGGTTTGGATGTTCAGGTGATTTCTACTCCCGAGCTAATTTTGGATGAATTAATATCCTTCTATGAGAAATTATATAAGGCAGTCCCTGGCTGGCCTGAAGACCGCCATAGGGAGTTTTTACATTCCCTGCACCTATCCACTCTTTCGCAGGAGGATCCAGAATTTTTAGACAAAGATTTTACCACCGAGGAGATAGAGGCAGCGATTTGCTCATTCCCCAGTGGCAAAACACCGGGACCGGATGGCCTACCCGGTGAGTGGTACAGAATGTATGCTACATTAATTGCATCAAAACTGTTGGTCTTCTTTGAAAGTAAAAAACAGATGTCCTTGCCACCTTCTATGTATCAGGCACACATAGTCCTCTGTACTTCCAATAGGACGATCTCCTTGCTAAACTATGACCTCAAGATGTTGACAAAAATATTAGCGACCAGACTGCGGATGATTCTAGCATCCCTGATTAATATTGACCAGACTGGGTTCATGCCAGGGAAATCAGCAGATATAAATTTATGTAGAGTGTTTACACATCTTCAGCTACCTTCCACTGAGTCCTCCATGTGGGTAATGGTTACACTAGACATTGCGAAGGCATTTGATTCAGTGGCATTGCCTTTAATTTCCTCGGTTCTAGAGGTTATGGGTTTTGGAGAAGTAGATGGATTGATATTTTATATAAGGACCCGATAGCGCAGATAAAACGTAATGGTGCTCTGTCAGCAGGTGAGGTAGGTAAGAGGCAAGGTTGTCTGCTGTCACTGGCTCTATTTGCCTTGGTGATGCTTTAAACGCAGATGATCTTATTCTTTTCTTGAGTGGCCCTGCTCAGTCCCTCCGAGGGAAGCTGACCATTCTTTCAAATTTCAGTAGTTGCTCGGGACTCAAGGTAACCTGGGATAAATCCCAAATTTTACCGATAGATAAAGCTGCAAAGGAGGCAGCAGATCCCAACCTCCCCTTACTATGGACAGACAAAATCAAATACCTAGGTATTCATATCTTTACATCTACCTCTGACTATTATACCCTTAACTTAGAACCACTGACACAAATGACGAGGACAAGATTAAAGGCATGGGCACATCTCCCCCTCTCTTTAATCTGGAAGATTTATTTATTTAAGATGAAGCTTCTGCCTGCCTTTCACTATGCCCTCAGACATGCCCCTGTATGGATCCCCAAAAAGTATTTTGCTTGATAAACACCATTCTATTATCTTTCCTCTGGGGAACCGGTCATCCGAGATTTAGACTGACGGTGCTACAGAGCCCTTGGGGAGAGGGGGGCCTAGCTTGCCCTGACCTCCATTCCTATTTCGTGGTGGCTTTGTTATCCCACACCCACAACTGGCTGGTCTATGATGAGTCCAACGCAGCAGTGGTCCTTGAAGCAGCACATCCTGGGTCATATGAGGCGCTACAGAACCTACTTCACTGGGGTCCCAGAGCTCCCTTCCCTCTTACAACGGCAATGGGAGCAGTCATACGGGCATGATTGGAGGCAAATTCCATGCGCCCTATACCTTCTGAACACATATCTTCGCATAGCCCTCTTTGGTTTAACCCGCAATTGTCCGAATTTATGTCCATTCCCGACCCTAGTATATGGGCATGCAAGGGCATCAAATATATAAATCTGTTTTGAAGGCCCACTACAGACTTTTCACAGGTTGAAACAACAATATAATTTACCTAACTCACACTTGTTTAGACTCCTACAGCTTAGGCACGCCTTTAAAATACAGAGATTAAACAAATCCTCCTATGCAAGTTTTACATGTTTATCTTCACCCCTTGCTCATCTACAGTCTTCCAAAACAAACATATTAAACAGCATCTCTCAGCAGCAGAAAGCAGGGGGTGGAGGTCTGATGTCACACACACTGCAGAGTTAGAGCACAGGGCCCCATGAAATCTGATAGCTGATTGGAGGGAAGTTACACACCCCGCTCTTCACAAGCTCCAAAAAACATACAGCTGAGTCATGTAGATAACACAAGCAGGGGGGACCAGAGAGGAACCACACTTGGTACTTTGGATTCAGGTTAGTACACACTATAGTGGGATGTGATTTGTTAATTTTTCATGTCTGAAGTTTACATTTATGGGGCACATGGCTGGAGTACAAGAATATCCTTTTTGGGGATTGTATTGTTACTTGTATGGGTTACAAATGATTTACCTGAAAGTTCTAAATCTGTGTTTCTGTTGATTTGGGAGAATGGTCCCACTAGTGTGTATGTGGGTTGTTTTTCTTCTTGTTCTTGTTCCTTCTAGCCTGTGCAATGTACACTGAAATGCAAGATTCTCATGCAATACTGTAACATGGTCATTGTCGAGATATGTAACATGGTCATTGTCAAGGTGATCTGGCATGACCACCACAATCACAGCAGGCAGTTTTCCCTAAAGTTGTAGATGGTTGTTAAACTGGATTTCCAAAATTGTGTGTATATGGCTATATCTAAAACAAATTACTTGCCAAGAGAAGTTTTTGTAAAGCACAAACCTTTCAGTGACTCCTTGAGTGGAGATGAAGCGGGCCCTTTGGATCTCATCAGCCAAACGTCCCTTTTCTTCTTCCAGCTTTGCCAGATCTTCAGGAGGTCGCCTTTGCTGACTAATGAGCTGCAGGTCTTGTAGTAGGGCCTCTTTTTCCTTGATGAGTTGTATATGGTCCCTGTCTGCATCAGCCATCCCAGGCCATGCTTCATTTTCCAGGAGAGCCAGTTGGTGCTGTATGCTGGAAACCCTAAAATTTTTATATAAACACATTTAAATGAGCATACTGGGTATACATTCCTATACCATTGACATCTGCAAAGTACTCAGGAGTTGCCTAAATCAAAGTTTAAAGATGTCCCCTCATTTTATGGAGATAGGGAGAGAGCTTTAAATGACTCATCCTTTTATCTATTCTGGACCTGTTCTTGTGCCAATAAACACTTCTCATAAGCCCCATTCTTTTACGTTTTTTTCCACAGAATTATTTTTTTTTTTTTAAAGTTAAATAAAAAAAATTAATATGACAGTACACAAATAACGTTCGGATATACAAAAAAGGAAAATAAAACACAAATACAAAGAACACCTAATGAAATAGATTAAACTTTTAATGATGTTCAATGAATAGTAACTGATCTAAAAAAAAAAAAAAAACAACCCTAAAAACTGAAAATCATTTTCTTTTCATGCAAAGCCTAATGCCGCGTACACACGATCGGAATTCCAGCCAGAAAAAGACCGATGAGAGCTCTTCATCGGAAAATGGGACCGTGTGTATGCTCCATTGGAATTTAGCTGTCCGAATTGCCGCCAGCCAAATATTGATAGCATGTTCTCAATTTTCCCGACGGAAAAACTTCGGTAATTCTGATCGTGTGTATGCAATTCCGACATGCCAAAAATCACACATGCTCAAATTCAGCTATGAGACAGAAGCTATTGGCTACTGAACTTCCTTTTTCTAGTCGCGTCGTACATGTTGTACGTCACTGCGTTATAAATTTGGTGTGACCATGTGTAGGCAAGACAGCTTGAGCCGAAATCCGTCGGGAAAACCATCAGAGCTTTTTCCGACAAGAATTCCGATCGTGTGTACGCGGCATTAGTGTTTTTAAGGGCTCCTTCACAAGTACGTGTCCGTGTACGGAGCCCGTTTTGCTTAGCTGGGGATCGCTCCATCGATCCCCGCTGAGCAGGCAGATGACAGGTCCGTCTCTGCACACTGTGCCGGGACAAACTGTCAGAGCGCCACTCTCCCCTATGGGGGATCGGATGAGGACAGAACGGAGAGTCCATCATCACCCGATCTGATGACGGATGGAAAAATAGTTTTTTTCTCCGTCACACTTTTTCGGATCGGTGCGGGTCGGATGTCAGAGGACATGTCACTGCTGACATCCGACACTCCATAGATCTATGGAGCGTCCGTTCAGGTCCACCTAAAAAAACTGACAGGCGGACTTGAACGGACAGTCCGTGTGAAAGGCCTTAGGCCGCGTACACACGCGGGGACTGTTCGCTCAACTTTGTCCGCTGAACAGTGTTTCAGCGGACAGTCCGCTCGTGTGTGGGCTTCAGCGGACAGTTTCAGCGGACAGTCTGACGAACAAAGTTTTTCGGAAATTCCGTAAAACTGTCCGCTGAAACTTGGTTTGAGCGGACAGTCCACCCGTGTGTAGGCTTGTTCGTCAAACTAAGTTCCGCGCATGCTCAGAAAGGATTTACACGCCGAAGGTTGCATTGCAGTGTATAGGACGTCGTATTTCTAGTCCCGTCGTACGTGCCGTTCACGTCATCTCGCAAGTTTCAGCGGACTGTTCGTTCGTCGTGTGTGGCCAAGTCCGTCCATGCTAATTTTGAGCGGACTGTCCGCTCAAACTGTTTGACGAACAAAGTTGGGCGAACAGTCCCCGCGTGTGTACGCGGCCTTACAGAAAATGGGGGAAAAAAATCATTCAATAGTACACCCACTTATATAAAAATACTAAACCGTTAATAAAAGATTGAAAAACCTTACTATTTAGGAGAAAGGTCTAATGGAATTTTAATTTCTTTAATAATAAAAAAACAGCATTTGCTGGGCAAGGGTGAGGTGTAACAGCAGAAATCACATCCTCCCTTCTCTGTCTACAGTAATAGGAAACTACAGTTCCCATCAAGCACGGGGAATTGTAGTGAATGTGGCACACAGGGCTGCAACAGAAAAGAAACAAATTGCCCTGACATGCTGTTTTTAATACATAACTATATATGGCCACATGCCCAGTTTATCCAATGTAATCCACTCTAATTAAACATTATAATTCTTCCTCCTCTAGGTTTGCAATTTCTCTACTGCCACTTGTGTGCTCCCGTGTTATTATGTTCCCGACCACAACAGAAGAGGAACAAAGCACATGGGGATGCTGGCTTACATTGCTAACTAAATTTGGGCATGTGGCCATATCTGGTTAGTGATAAAAGCCAGCATGTCCAGCCCCTATGTTTCTATTCTGTCACGGGCTGGGGAGGAGTCATCGGTTGCTATGACACAGACAGCCGCCCATGTCCTAACAACTGATGACTTATAGAGTCAGGGTGGAGGGGCAGAGACTCCTGGCCACGAGAATATTGGACGTGGGAGAGACCCAAAGTGTCCTCAGCTGTCATTTTTAGGATGCTGCCTCCATGGGCGGTACAGACTGGGAGTCTCAGACTCCTAAGTCTGCCCACTACAGTGAACAGGGAACTACAGTAGGGATATGATAAGACCGGTGGCAGGGGAATGCAAGGCTAAGAGGCCACTAGTCTTACAAAAAGGAATCACAGGGAATTAACTATTTGATTTAAAAATGAACTGGCTACAACTACTGAGCTAACCAGATGACAAGATGAATGACATGTTCAGTGAATATAAGAAAGCAGCAACAAATACATGTAAAGACGTTTTAGGCCAGAGTTCAGATTTAATGCATTCTATGCATTTAGGTTAAAAACGATAAACAACCTATGGTCTTATGGTTGCCATGTTCAAGTAGTTCCTCTGGACATATGTCATGGGAGTAATTATTGAAATAAAAAAAAAATTGAAAATGGATGAAATTACATTGTGTATACGCTGAAAAGATTGATACTATATACAATCCTGGGCAAGAAACAAGCTACGTGCTAATTCCAGGGCAGTGGAGCCTCTGTGAGTAAGATGAATAATTTGCAACTAGTATGCTGTTGGCAAGTCATGCAGAATCTAACAGAAGACTGAAGCCTAATGGCAGTTTTTGAAAATGAATGAAAGTGGAAACAGAACAACATATGCCTGATATTTCTGTGCATTGAGATCATGAAGGTACCAGCTACTTCTGAAAAGGTCACCTAAAGTAGACTTTAATTCAAAATGTGAAGATTTATAGGGAACATCTAGAAATATTAACTGTGCTTAAAGATATGTGTCTGCTACCATGTTTTTGTATGAAAAAGTATACTCTTCTCTTGGTATTGCTTTCTTTGTGTGAATTCCCCAGTGATCCTGCCAGTCCCTCTGCTTTACTATTAAAAACTGACAACACTAAACAGGAGAACATGCCATAGTCAGTTCTCTAGCCTGCTCTCCTTCAATGATCAGACTTGTCCTGACTTGCTCTCTCTGCACAGCCTTTTACTGGGAAGCTCAGTGTGCTGCTGCTTCTCCTCCCCCCAGCTCGTATGCAGCTGAGAACAGAAGGAATGTGATCACATATAAAAAAAAAGGAATCACCAATGTTTTGCCTTTCATTTTTATTTTAAACTGAATGGGTTGTTTTACCAGGTGATCGTTTTAAATAACTTTAGGCAGCAAGACTCCTTCCTTTTTTTTTATTCCTCCAGAAAAATAGTGCACTTCCCAGCATGTGACTATGCCTAGACACCCCAGTTTTGTAACCCAACAGTTTTATATCCGCAGTGTTAGCTTACCTAAGGCACTGCTGCCTATGAGTGCTAGTCTCATGAGATTTGAAGTGATATTGGTGAGGTTTCCACTGTGATGCTCATTGCTATTCTAGGGGCCTGTTGAAGAAGAAGCTGAACCGAAGGACCTGCATGTTCAAGGATCTCCCTGCTTCTGTTTCATGCATTCTGCTTATCTGTGTTTTCTCTATCTCTCCTACTGCCTTTTAATTTTTTCCCTAAAAGTCATCATATCACCAGCTATCGAGGGTGTCACCTCACCTATCAACCATTTTGACTCAGATATTTATTGACCCCTTTGACTCCCAACCATTTTATCAACCCCTTGGATAGTCCGACTCTGGGAAGGGCAATTGTGTGGGGTGGGGGTAAGGGGGGGGGGGGTGGAACAGGTCCATATTGAATCCTGCTATGAGATAAGTGAGCACTGGTCTAAGCCTGAAATCCTCCCTATCACCCATTGAAGTCTATGACTAGCTTCAAGTCTATTGACAACTTAGACAAATATTCTCATTTTCAGCTGTGGCACACATAATAATCGGTGATACTAAAAAATTATCACAACTGATGGCACTTTCTCTTTAATGAAAATGCATAGTGTGCCTTCTAAAAAATGTAATAAATCTACTCTCTTTTGGCGCTAGAATACGAATATTTGGCCAAGAGTAAAGCATCGTATCCTGATACTTCTCAGTTTCCACAGGAGTAATGACATTACATATGTCCAGGAAAAAAAAAAAACTCTCCCAGAAGAAAAGAAATCTTACACAGTTTATTTCCTACTTGCATCTGGAAAGAATTTGGATCACATGTCCCTCAAGGCAAATTTTTTCTTGAAGAGTGCTTAAAAATCTTCTGAATTAAAATAGGAAAACAGAGGATACGAAAATCATAACTGGTTGTGGTTGCAGTGGCAAGAGAAATCAAACTGTTGGGAAAATATTCAACCTCATAGATAGTGTGCATGACTTTAAAGTGGAACCTTTTTTTCTACTAAAGTCCTGCTAGATCACTTCAGGCTGGCCCCTTTTGCAGGTATAGGTATTTTCTACATTTTGTCATGTTTCAACCAAAAATGTAAATTTATTTTATTAGGATTTTATGTGGTAGACCAACACAAAGTGGCACATAATTGTGGAGGAAAATGATAAATGTTTTTCAATTTTTTTTTACAAAAGTGTGGCATGTATTTGTATTCAGCCCCCTTTACTCTGATACCCCTAACTAAAATCTGGTGGAACCAATTACCTACAGAAGTCACCTGATTAGTAAATAGAGTCCACCTGTGTATAATTTAACCTCAGTATAAATACGGCTGTTCTACGAAGCCCTCAGAGGTTTGGTGGAGAACCTTTGTGAACAAACAGCATCATGAAAGCCAAGGAACACACCAGACAGGTCAGGGATACATTCGTGGAGAAGTTTAAAGCAGGGTTATTTTATAAAAAAGTATCCCATGCTTTGTACATCTCATGGAGCATTGTTCAATCCATCATCTGAAAATGGAAAGAGTATGGCACAACTGCAAACCTATCAAGACATGGCCATCTCCCTAAACTGACAGACTGGGCAAGGATCGCATTAATCAGAGAAGCAGCCAAGAGGCCCATAGTAACTTTGGAGGAGCTACAGAGTTCCACAGCGCAGGTGGGAGAATCTGTCCACAGGACAACTATTAGTCATCCACTCCACAAATCTGGCCCTTATGGAAAAGTGGCAAGAAGAAAGCCATTGTTGAAATAAAGTCATAAAAAGTCCGCAGTTTGCGAAAAGCCACATGGGGAACACAGCAATGGAACATCATGTGGACATAGGTGCTCTGGTCAGATGAGACCAATATTGAACATTTTGGTCTAAAAGCAAAATGCTATGTGTTAGAATGGCCTAGTCAAAGTCCAGACCTAAATCCAATTAAAAATTGCTGGTCATAGACATTCTCCATCCAATCTGACAGAGCTAAACTATTTTGCAAAGAAGAATGGGCACGCATTTCGCTCTCTAGATGTGCAAAGCTGGTAGAGACATACCCAAAAAAGATTTGCAGCTGTATTTGCAGAGAAAGGAGGTTCTACAAAGTATTGACTCAGGGGGGCTGAATATAAATGTAGGCCACACTTTTCACATATTTGTTTGTAAAAACATTTGAAAACCATTTATCAATTTCCTTCCACCTCACAATTATGTGCCACTTTGTGTTAGTCTATCACATAAAATCCCAATAAAACACATTAAGTTTTTGGTTGTAACATGAGAAAATGTAAAAAATTTCAAGTGGTATGAATATTGTTCAAGGCACTGTATGTAAAAAAAAAAAAATTATAAGTGTCTATACTGTTTAAAATCCAATAATACATTGTTTACCCTGCTCTGCACATGCTCAATTGCTCTGCATTTTTAGGCAGTGTGCCGAAATTCTAAAGGTCAATCTGCTGACAGCCTTAAAGAGGAAGTAAACCCTCCTAAACATGTTTAGCTTGTTAGATAATACTTGATAATAACTTACTTGTCACATTTTCGTAAAAACCGTCGTTTACATTTCCGTGACGTCAGCCGCGCTTGCGCAGTGTGGTCGTGCGAATGCGGCGTATACTGTATTGCCGACTTTCATCTTCCTGCCTCTCTGCCTTTTTTTAATACGAGGCATTCTCCTCATTGCGGCAGAGGAGAAGTCTCGCGTTGTAAAGCTATCCCTGCTCTTCCTGACACTCCCCCTTGTGACTGAAGACGTCACGCAGGGGAATGAATCATAGAGCAGAGGAGAGGAGAGCAGAGCAGATCAGAGCTTGTTGTGACTGTTTACTATATTGGTCACATGCTTTGTTGCCTTAGTAACGGCAACCGAGATCGAGGCTTGGTTAGGATTTCTATTGACGCTACGGCGCATGCACGAGATTTCCGGAGTGAAATCTAACTAAGGGCGGAAATGACGTCCGGAAAGGACGTCAAAGCCAGAATTTGAAATGGCGCGGGCGATACCCGGAAGGGGGATAGTTTGGAAACTATAAAAAAAGGTATTTACAGCGCTCGTTTTGAGAAATAACATATATAGGATGAAGGCTGATGTACAGTAGAAAATTGGAATTTTTTTGGGCAGGTTTACTTCCTCTTTAAAGTGTAATTAACCACATGCCGACCAGCTCACAACAATAAACGCCGGCACAATGGCACGGCTGGGCAAATGGGCGTACAGGTATGTCCCCTTTAAGATGCAGCATTGTGGGCGCGTGCGCTCACCTGCTGTGTGCTCCATGACCATGCCCGCGGACTCAATGTCCCCCAGGTGCCCACAATCATGTCACGGAGCGGAAGAACAGGGAGATGCCTTTGTAAACAAGGCATTTCCCCATTCTGCCTATTGACATGACAGAGATCCACTGCAGCTAGATCCCAGTAGTCTGCAGCTACTATTTAAAGCTCAGTGTCAAATGCATGCTACAGCTGTGGCATGTCAGAGGGACTGATCATAGCAGGTCTGTTGATATATTGTATTTTTGGGATCTTTTCTCTTAACTTCTCTGTGGCTGTTATACCAAATTGATATGAATTATCTGTTCTTGTGAATTGGCTGTTTTAAGCCATAGGCTTTCCTCTTAAATTAGTATATTTTGCCAGGAAAGCACAGTACCTTGGAATCTGGTGATCAATAGTCCTGTGGTAACCCTGTTGTCTAGGCTCTTCTTACTAAAGCTATTAATATACTAATATATCTCCCCATCCACGGAAGTTATGAGTCTGTCTCTTGTCCAATGTTGTTTCTAGATTGTTATGTATTGTGTCCCCTGGAGACATCCTCTCTAGATAGGGGGGTGATAGTCCATTAACCCTTTGAGGTAACTCTGTGCTATTAATTGTTGGTGGGATATATTATCTCTATTACTAACTAGGCACATTTGATGGCTGTTTCCCTTATTTTTTTATTTTATTTTCAAGTAACTGCTATGCTAAGGTGACCAGATTTTTAAAATGAAATCCGGGGACATTTTTTTTTTACCAGTAATGGCGGCAATCAGCGCTCTCTGCCCATCGCCACTGCCGCCTGCCTCACAGCCTGTCAAGTCTTACTCTCCAGGCCCCGGCTACTACTGGGTGGGGATCGGGGGGGGGGGGGGGGGAAATCACCAAGGAGATAAGCAGGTAGGCGGCTGGCCAGGACTTGAGCCAAGGAAGAAGAACATGCGAGCAGAGCTGGATGGGCATGCACCCGAAACTAAAGAAATATTCCCTCCGCTCTGACCAGCACATGATCATCAGAAAGGGGCAAAGATAATGGAAAACAATACACTCCCCTAAGCTAGTAGGAGCGGCAGAGTGTGTGTGTGTGTGTGTGTGTGTGTGTGTGTGTGTGTGTGTGTGTGTGTGTGTGGTGTAATTCAGATTTTTTTTTTATTCTGCACTGACTGTCTTTAAAATTGCCCCAGCCCCTGTTCAAATCCAATCCGGGGACAAAACCAGGGACAGACTTGGTCTAGGGACAGAGTCCTCAATCCAGGGACTGTCCACAGGAACCAGGGATGTCTGATCACCCTATGCTATGCTATCCTGAGTCCAACTGACCTATAGATGCACACCTGCTAGGCTCCAGTGTGATAAATGCAGTGCACCCTCAGCTGAGTGAGTACATGCTAAAATGAATGCTTGTCTTCTCCATTGTTTCTATTATTTCAGCTTGCTGTTCTTGACAGCATTTTTATCATCAATTGTTCTATGTGATATAAATTTTTGCCCTACTATCTGGATATTCGCAGTACATTGGTCATTTGGGATGGTGCGGAACATGTCACATGTATGAAAATCTGCTGTTCTGTGTGAGTGGCTATCTCTTGCACCATGTTTGTATCTCTACTATGTGGAGATCTCAACCTTGAGATATATATGTATGTGCCCACTGTTAATATGTGAACTATGATGATGTCCCCTTTCTTACACAGAGTCCATCTGCTTGTTCTCAGGCGACTAGGTCCTGAAGAAGCGAAAGCGAAACGTTGACCAGCCTTAAACAAGCACTAACAGGGACTATATATACAAATCTATATGCGATCTTTTCAACTGTTACTGTCTTTTTTATTCATGTTAAATAAATTGACTATTTTTCTAATATCATTTTGTATTCCTTTTCTGGTACATTTACGCTTATTGCAATTTTTTTTTACCAAAAATATGTAGAAGAATACATATCGGCCTGAACTGAGAAAGAATTTTTTTTCTATATATTTTTGGAGGATATTTATTATAGCAAAAAGTAAATTTTTTTGTTTATAGTGCAAAAAATAAAAAACGTAGAGGTGATTAAATACGATCAAAAGAAAGCTCTATTTGTGGGGAAAAAAGGACGTAAATTTTGTTTGGGTGCAACATCACATGACCGTGCAATTGTCAGTTAAAATGTTGCCATGCCAATTTGCTCTGGTCACGAATGGGGTAAATCCTTCTGGGGCAGAAGTGGTTAAAGTGTTTGTTACCCATATTCCTGATATTCGCTTGCTGTACCATATACTTGTGTTATATTAGTATCCTATTCTTTGTTTTGCTTTGTATGAAATCCCTGGTATTCCTGCTAGTCCCTCTGTTTCTGTTTAAAAACTGACCACACTAAGCCCCTGTACACACGGTCGGACATTCTGCCAACCAAATCCGTTGGATTTTGTCCGACTGATTTTTTCCGACGGATTGTGTCCGAAACTGTTGCATACACACGGTCGGACCAAGTTGTCGGAAAATCCGATCATTCAGAACGTGATGACGTTATTTCGTTACAACTACGTTCAGGCTAGTAGCCAATAGCTTTGGTGTAGGAATTTGATCTGAGCATGCGTGCCACTTTGTCCGATCGGAATTCTCTACACATGATCGGAGTATGTCTGATCGGACCAGTTTGTCGGAAAATATTTCCAACAAGTTGGAAAATTTGGTCCGACGGATATTCCGACGGAATTAGTCCGATGCATACCACACACAGTCGGATTATCCGACAACACGGTCCGATAGGACACATTCCGAAGGATTCTCCGACCGTGTGTACAAGGGCTAAGAATGAGAAGCAGTTTGCTAGCTGTGCTTGGAACTCAGCCTGCTCTCCTCCAATGATCAGACTTGTTCTGACATGCCTCCCCTGCACAGCCTTTCACTGGGCTCAGTAAGCTGTTGCTTCTCCTCTCCCCAGCTCTTATTCAGCTGAGAACAGAGGGAATGTGATCACTTATAAAAAATAAAGGGGGAAAGGGGTATTTATAATTTTTTAAATATCTATACACAAATGTTTTGCCTTTCATTTCTATTTTAAACTGTCAATCACTTTAAACCCTACTATCCTTCACAGCAAAGGCAACTGCTTCTGTTTGATGTGCAACTGCCATGGTACTGCACATGTGATCAGTTATGACATCAGGCATTTGATGGTTTGACAGTTTGGTTAAGGAAACAAGCAAATGTGACAGTTATCATTCGTGGCATTCTAGGACTGTAACGGATACACATCGATGGGTTTAGTTCCGCTTTATGATTTACTGCTGTTCAGAGGCTCTGGGCTTCAACAAAATGGCAGCCTCTAGCAAGATGAAATAGCACACACAAATTTTGGTATCATAATTATTAATGTGGAATGTATGTTTCTTGCTAAAGAACATTATTTTCTATCAAGTTGTTATGGGTAAAGTTCCACTTTAAGTATAAAAGTCCTGCCAATCTAAAAAGATGGCTTCCACTAAGGCAAAATGGCAGAAAGTAATATATCTACGCACAAGCTTTTGTGTATGCTGTAAATATCTACGATTTACATGAGATCACAAGAAATTATATTTTTGCTTTCTTTTTATTAGCCATACAGTGGAAGTCAAAGTAAACCCATGCATAGTGATATCTATAACCTACAGTGCCTTGCGAAAGTATTCGGCCCCCTTGAACTTTTCAACCTTTTGCCACATTTCAGGCTTCAAACATAAAGATATAAAATTTTAATTTTTTGTGAAGAATCACCAACAAGTGGGACACAATTGTGAAGTGGAACGAAATCTATTGGATAATTTAAACTTTTTTAGCAAATAAAAAACTGAAAAGTGGTGCGTGCAAAATTATTCGGCCCCTTTACTTTCAGTGCAGAAAACTCACTCCAGAAGTTCAGCGAGGATCTCTGAATGATCCAATGTTGTCCTAAATGACTGATGGTGATAAATAGAATCCACCTGTGTGTAATCAAGTCTCTGTATAAATGCACCTGCTCTGTGATAGTCTCAGGGTTCTGTTGAAAGTGCAGAGAGCATCATGAAGACCAAGGAACACACCAGGCAGGTCCGTAATACTGTTGTGGAGAAGTTTAAAGCCGGATTTGGATACAAAAAGATTTCCCAAGCTTTAAACATCCCAAGGAGCACTGTGCAAGCGATCATTTTGAAATGGAAGGAGTATCAGACCACTGCAAATCTACCAAGACCTGGCTGTCCCTCTAAACTTTCAGCTCAGACAAGGAGAAGACTGATCAGAGATGCAGCCAAGAGGCCCATGATCACTCTGGATGAACTGCAGAGAACTACAGCTGAGGTGGGAGAGTCTGTCCATAGGACAACAATCAGTTGTACACTGCACAAATCTGCCCTTTATGGAAGAGTGGCAAGAAGAAAGCCATTTCTCAAAGATATACATAAAAAGTCTCGTCTAAAGTTTGCCACAAGCCACCTGGGAGACACACCAAACATGTGGAAGAAGGTGCTCTGGTCAGATGAAACTAAAATCAAACTTTTTGCCCACAATGCAAAACGATATGTTTGGCGTAAAAGCAACACAGCTCATCACCCTCAACACACCATCCCCACTGTCAAACATGGTGGTGGCAGCATCATGGTTTGGGCCTGCTTTTCTTCAACAGGGACAGGGAAGATGGTTAAAATTGAGGGCAAGATGGATGCAGCCAAATACAGGACCATTCTGGATGAAAATCTGTTAGAGTCTGCAAAAGACCTGAAACTGGGACGGAGATTTATCTTCCAACAAGACAATGATCCCAAACATACAGCAAAATCTACAAAGGAATGGTTCACAAATAAACGTATCCAGGTGTTAGAATGGCCAAGTCAAAGTCCAGACCTGAATCCAATCGAGAATCTGTGGAAAGAGCTGAAAACTGCTGTTCACAAATGCTCTCCATCCAACCTCACTGAGCTCTAGCTGTTTTGCAAGGAAGAATGGGCAAGAATTTCAGTCTCTCGATGTGCAAAACTGATAGAGACATACCCCAAGCGACTTGCAGCTGTAATCGCAGCAAAAGGTGGCTCTACAAAGTATTAACGCAAGGGGGCCGAATAATTTTGCACGCCCCACTTTTCATTTTTTTATTAGTTAAAAAAGTTTCAAAAATCCAATAGATTTCTTTCCACTTCACAATTGTGTCCCACTTGTTGGTGATTCTTCACAAAAAATAAAAAATTTATATCTTTATGTTTGAAGCCTGAAATGTGGCAAAAGGTTGAAAAGTTCAAGGGGGCCAAATACTTTCGCAAGGCACGGTATTGCACATAACTGCTCTTCACAAGAAAGCCCACAATTTCATTTCATTTTTTAACTGTATAAGAGATATGCCCTAAAATACTAGTGGCTTATGTAAAAATGGCTAGCTTTTGTCCTAAATGTTAATTTTTTGGAATATCAGGAACCTGGTATGAACGATACTCCTTGTAAAAAATAATTTGGCAAGGTATTTTGTGGGCTAACAGAAGTCCCAGAATTTACTAGTAATATAACTGATATAACTGATAACTGATAAGCTATAGTTTCCAAAGCTAGTAGGTACAACTTAATGATACATTAGGGTTTACAAGTACCACATCAGAAAATCAGGAAATAAATGTTGCAGAGAACAGTGGTAAGGCAAGGTTAAATGTCAGATATGATAATATATTTGCCCATGTAGGGCCACCTTTAAAGCTGAAGTTTAAGAGGAAGTAAACCCTAATGGGTTTACTTCCTCTTTTTTTCCCTGCAAAGGTAAGGCATAATGGACTACTATGCATCGCATAGTAGCTCATTATGTGTCACTTACCTGACACAGGAGCCAGCGAAGTCGCCGCTGTCCCCTGTAGTCCGCCGCATCCATGTTGCTGGTGGCGTCTCGCAGCTCCGATGAATCACAGCGGCGCAGCCGCGATGACGTCACTCCCGCGCATGCGCACGGGAGTCGCGTCTCGCAGCTCCGTCGCTGCCATACGGCGAAGCCGCGATGACGTCACTCCCGTGCATGCGCATGGGAGTCGACAAATTAGGCAAATCCATTCTTGGATTTGCCGCATTTAGTGCGCCTGCGCGCCGCTGTCTACGGCGCATGCGCCGTAGACAGCGGTGCCCATTTTCGGGCAAATATCTCCTAAACCATATAGGTTTAGGAGATATTGCTTGGACCTACAGGTAAGCCTTAATCTAGGCTTACCTATAGGTCCAAGTTGTTTGGAAGGGTTTACTTCCTCTTTTAGGTATAACAAATTTCCCATAGTTATATTGATCCAGCTTGGACCAATGTACAGTTGTGCTCATAAGTTTATATACCCTGGAAGAATTTATGATTTCTTGGCCATTTTTCAGAGAATATGAATAACACAAAAACTTTTCTTTCACTCATGGTTAGTGTTTGGGTGAAGCCATTTATTATCAATCAACTGTGTTTACTATTTTTAAATTATAATGGCAACAGAAACTAGCCAAATTATGCTGATCAAGAGTTTGCATGCCCCAGTTCTTAATACCATGTATTGCCCCCTTTAACATCAATTACAGCTCGAAGTCTTTTGTGGTATTCATGGATGACACTCTTTATCTTCACAGATAGTAAAGCTGCCCATTCCTCCTGGCAAAAAGCATCCAGTTCCTGTAAATTCTTGGGCTGTCTTGCATGAACTGCACGTTTTAGATCTCCCCAGAGTGTCTCAATGATATTGAGGTCAGAAGACTTAGATGGCAACTCCAGAACCTTCACTTTATTCTATTGTAGCCAATCACAGGTTGACTTGGCCTTGTGTTTTGGATCATTGTTAGAATGTCCAAGTACGTCCCATGCACAGCTTCCTGGCTGATGAATGCAAATGTTCCTCCAGTATTTTTTAATAACATACTGCATTCATCTTGCCATCAATTTTGACCAAATTTCCTGTACCATTGTAGCTCACACATCCCCAACACATCAGCGATCCACCTCCGTGTTTCATAGCAGGAATGGTGTACCTTTCATCAAAGGCCTTGTTGACTCCTCTCCACATGTAGTGTTTATGGTTGTGGCCAAAAAGCTCAATTTTGGTCTCATCACTTCAAATTACTTTGTGGCAGAAGGTTTGAGGCTTGTCTCTGTGCTGTTTGGTGTATTGTAAGCAGGATACTTTGTGGCATTTGTGTAGTAATGGCTTTCTTCTGGCGACTTAACGATGCAGCCCATCTTTCTTCAAGTGCCTCCTTATTGTGCATCTTGAAACAGCCACACCACGTTTTCAAAGTCCTGTATTTCACCTGAAGTTATTTGTGTTTTCTTTGTATCCCAAACAATTTTCCTGGCAGTTGTGGCTGAAATTTTAGTTGGTCTACTTGACCGTGGTTTGGTTTAAACAGAATCAATCATTTTCCCTTCTTAATTAGACTTTGAACACTGCTGATTGGCATTCTCAATTCCTTGGATATTTTTTTTATATCCCTTTCCTGTTTTATACAGTTCAACTACCTTTTCCTGCAGATCTTTTGACAATTCTTTTGCTTTCCCCATGACTCAGAATCCAGAAACATCAGTGCAACACTGGATGAGAGATGCAAGGGTCTGTTAGGAGTCCAGAAACTCATTGACCTTTTATACACACACACTAATTACAAGCAAACAGGTCACAGGTGAGGAGGGTTACCTTTAATAACCATTCAAACCCATTTGTGTCAACTTGTGTGCATGTTATCAGGCCAAAATAACCAGTGTATGTCAACTTTTGATCAGGGTCATTTGGGTAGTTTCTGTTGTGATTATGATATAAAAAGAGTAAACACAGTTGATTGATAATAAATGGTTTCAGCCAAACACTAACCTTAAGTGAAAGAAAAGTTTTTGTGTTATCATTCATATTGTCTGAGAAATCATAAATTCTGCCAAGGTAAGTTAACTTATGAACACAACTGTATACCTGTTGGTTGATGTCCTACGTACTCTGCAGTGTTATCTAAAACAATATTATTAAAGCAGATCCCCAAGTTTCATTTAACTTTCAATCGTTTGTGACATCATCAGCCTGCCTCTCCACCTCAACCAATCAGTAGAAGCTGGTATAAAAGAGAGGGTTGGTGTTATGTAGTACAAATTTACTTCATGTTCTAGGGTAACAACACTTGACCTGCATGAATGCTGTACTGAGTCTAGATACACTTTACATCCAGAATAATAATAATTCATACTTTGCATTGAAATAATGCAAAGGTACCAGAATATAAATATGGAAGCTGCCAATGCTGACTGGTGTCCTGACACCTCCTATGTTCCTGCCTTTTCTAGATCGGTGACCAAATATCAAAAGGTAGCACAGACCTTCAAAAAGAAGTAATTCATGGCAGTATACATATTTCTAATGTAACTGTGGTGTTTTTTTTTTTTTTTTTGCTAACTGTATTCCTGGTTTTAACTGTCACACACACACAAAAAAAACTATTGTTAGCACTACAGTGCTGGCAAAAGCTGGGTCTGCAGATTGGAGCAAGAGTAATAAATAAGCCCAAACTGTTATGTTCATATGCTGTGCAATAACAATGAATAAACAAAGCCTACTTATCTTTATTGGAGGCAGGCTGTTCTTGCAAAATTGCTATGAATGATAATCTCAAACACCTAATAAAGAAGGAAATTCAGCCCTGTGCCTAAGTGATTTACACTTCTGATAGCCCATACTTATTACTCCAGTCTGTTAATCATTCATTTGTGACTATGCAACTTACTATGCATCCAAGAAGCCCTTGCATAAAATTTGGTTTATAATCTCTGGTATATAATACAGTATATGCTCTAAATCAGTAGCTCTGGTTCCTAAGTAAACTCTAGACCAGTGTTTGTAATGCCGCGTACACACGATCAAACAATCCGGTGGAAAAGTCCGGCAAACTCAAGTCCGTCAAACAATCCCCCCGTGTGTAGCCTCCGGCATACTTTTTTGACCCGAAAGTACGGCGGACTTAGAATGCAGTGTTGCACTCCAATCTTCCCGCCGGACTCGCATTTCGGCGGACAATCCGGCTGTGTGTATGCCAGTCCGCCGTACTTTTGAAATGAGCGGACTTTTCCCGCCCGGAGAAAAGTCCAATCATTTCGTGCGGGTCTCCAGGTAGGCGGGGCCCGCGAAGGAGACGTCGCTGGCCCCGCCGCCTGGTATGGACTTAAAGGGGAACCCCAACGCCGAAAAAAATCGGCATGGGGGTCCCCCCCAAGTCCACAACAGACCCTTGTCCGAGCACGCTACCTGGCCGGTCAGGAAAGGGGGGCGAGCGAGCGCCTCCCCCCCTCCTGAGCCGTACCAGGCCGCATGCCCTCAACATGGGGGGTGCCTTGGGGAAGGGGGGGCCACGCGGTCCCCCCACCCCAAAGCACCTTGTCCCCATGTTGATGAGGACAAGGGCCTCTTCCCGACAACCCTGGCCGTTGGTTGTCGGGGTCTGCGGGCGGGGGGCTTATCGGAATCCGGGAGCCCCCTTTAATAAGGGGCCCCCGGATACCGGCCCCCCCACCCTATGTGAATAAGTATGGGGTACAATGTACCCCTACCCATTCACCTGTAAAATAAAGTACAAAAAAAACACAACACACAAGATAAAATAATTTATTGCACAGCTCCGGGGGTCTTCCGTCTTCGGGGGTCTTCTCGCCGGACTCCTCCGCTATCTTCTTGTAGCTCTTTTACTAGCGGAGGAGCCCGGCATTCTTCTTCGTCGCCGCGGCCTCTTCTTCCGACTTCGGGGGTCTTGTCCCCCTCTTTGGTTCTTCTGCCGGGCCACCGCGCCTTCTTATAGCTCTTTTACAGGCGGTGGCCCGGTCTTCTGTCGCCGCCGCCGCCGCCTTCCGTTCTTCTTCTTCTTCTCCAGGAGATGTTGACTCGACGATCTCTCCGGCCGCAATGCCAGGGACGCGCTGCGCTGCCACTTATATAGGGACAAGGGGCGGTGTCACATGGGTTGGTCACATGGGTTGATGTCACATAGCGACAGTCCCAGCATCCTCCGGGACTGTGACATCGTAAGGGGGCGGGGTCACCATGTGACACCAACCCATGTGACATAAACCCATGTGACACCGCCCCTTGTCCCTATATAAGTGGCAGAGCAGCGCGTCCCTGGCATTGCGGCCGGAGAGATCGTCGAGTCAACATCTCCTGGAGAAGAAGAAGAAGAAGAGCGGAAGGCGGTGGCGGCGACAGAAGACCGGGCCACCGCCTGTAAAAGAGCTATAAGAAGGCGCGGTGGCCCGGTAGAAGAACCGAAGAGGGGGACAAGACCCCCGAAGTCGGAAGAAGAGGCCGCGGTGACGAAGAAGAATGCCGGGCTCCTCCGCTAGTAAAAGAGCTACAAGAAGATAGCGGAGGAGTCCAGCGAGAAGACCCCCGAAGACGGAAGACCCCCGGAGCTGTGCAATAAATTATTTTATCTTGTGTGTTGTGTTTTTTTTTGTACTTTATTTTACAGGTGAATGGGTAGGGGTACATTGTACCCCATACTCATTCACATAGGGTGGGGGGGCCGGTATCCGGGGGCCCCCTTATTAAAGGGGGCTCCCGGATTCTGATAAGCCCCCCGCCCGCAGACCCCGACAACCAACGGCCAGGGTTGTCGGGAAGAGGCCCTTGTCCTCATCAACATGGGGACAAGGTGCTTTGGGGTGGGGGGGCCGCGCGCCCCCCCCTTCCCCAAGGCACCCCCCATGTTGAGGCCTGGTACGGCTCAGGAGGGGGGGCGCTCGCTCGCCCCCCCTTTCCTGGCCGGGTAGTGTGCTCGGACAAGGCTCTGTTGTGGACTTGGGGGGGGGGACCCCACGCCGATTTTTTTCGGCGTTGGGGTTCCCCTCTAAGTCCATACCAGGCGGCGGGGCCAGCGACGTCTCCTTCTACCTGGAGATGCGCTCGAAATGAGCGGACTTTCCTCCGCGTGTGTGGGCGAGTCCGTTCATTTCAAAAGTAGGGCGGATGGTACGGCGGACTTAGTACGCCGTATTAGTCCGCTCAAAAAGTGCCGTGTGTGGGCAAGTAGCCCGTTCGGAAAGTCCGACGGACAGTCTGGTGGGAAGTCCGCCAGACTAAGTACGTCGGACATACCGCTACGTGTGTACGCGGCTTTATCCACAGTTCCATGAAACCCTAGATTGTCTCCCAAGGTTGCTAGAGGTTCCTTAAGCAGTGAGCAATAGTGGATTGATCTACCATCTACACCAGGGGTACTAAATTAAAATTCACGGGGGTCCGGTCAGTAAAATGTTCTTCCCGCAGAGGTCCGAATATCATATTGGTCACGACTCAGATCCTTCACATTACAGCCTCCCGTGCACGTCACAATTGTTTTCTATTGCCCTTGTAGATACCTGGGGTTTTCTAGGGCAGAAAAACCTAGATCTCTGCACAAGTGTGGACAAGCCCTTACACATCAGTGCCCTCAGTCCCCCCTTCACACCACATTCCTCCCTTTTACATCACAGTCTCCCATCAGAAACCCCTCAACCCATTACAGACTCATCACAGTGTGTCCTTTTAAAGACCCCCCATCACAGAACCCCCCCACCTCATTACAGACCCCCCCATAAACACAGATCCCCCATTACAGATCCTCTTCACCACAGACCCCCCTCCAGCACAGATCCTCACTCCATCACATATCCCCCCATCACAGACCCCACTCTATAACAGATCCCCCCCTAATACAGACCCCACTCCATCACAGATCCCTCTATAACATATCCCTCCATTACAGACCCCACTCCATCACAGACCCCCCCCCCCCCGATACAGATCCCCCTCCATCACAGATCCTCCATTAACGGCCCCACTCCATCACAGCCCCCCCCATTACAGACCCCATTCCATCACAGATCCCCCTGCATCACAGACCCCCCCATCACAGACCCCCAAATACAGACCCCATATCACAGACCTCACTCCATCACAGACCCCTCTAATACAGATCCCCCTCCATCACAGACCCCCCATTAATGACCCCACTCCATCATAGGCCCCCCCATTACAGACCCCATTCCATCACAGATCCCCCCCTAATGCAGACCTCACATCACAGACCCCACTCCATCACAGACCCCTATTACAGATCCCACTCCATCACAGACCCCCCATTACAGATCCCACTCCATCATAGACCCCCTCCATCACAGACCCCCCATTACAGATCCCACTCCATCACAGTCCTCCCTCAACATTACAGAGTCAGACTGTCCCTTTCATCATCGCAGCATTCCCCCTTCCTCCCCCTCCCCACACTGCCCTACCTTATTCACACAAGCCGGGAAGCACGCATAGCAGGTCCGGACAAAGGGCGGGACTTTTCAAGTTAAAGGGGGGTGATTGGTTGCTGGGACCGCCCCACTGCCTAGTAACCAATCACCCACTTCGTAACTTAATAAGTCCCACCCTTTGTCCGAACCTGCAGCACTTCCAGGCTTGTGTGAATAAGGTAGGGCAGTGTGGGGAGGGGGAGGAAAGGCGAGTGATGCAATGATGAAAGGGAGACACCTGCCAAGCCTCACATGTAAATCAAGGATTTCAGCGGCAGAGGCAGGCTGGCAATCAGGCAGGGGGGGAGAAAACACACAGGCAACTATTTGCGAGTCTGCAGGCCGCATATGGCTGCTTCTGGGTACGGATTCGGCCCGCGGTCCTCCATTTAGTGATGCCTGATCTACACTAACCATCAATTCAATGGGGCAATTTTCCGCTAAACGCCAATGTAAAGGGTCGCTATTACATTGACCAGGGGCGGCTTGTCCTTTAAGGGCGCACAGGCGCCGCCTCTCCTTTCCATTGCCGCAGCCACCCCCTATCCATGACTGAAAGGACAGGCAATCCTATTGGATGCCCAGGAGGAGAAGGAAGGAGATGCATGGCAGAAGCCAACGTGATCCACAGGAGGAGGAAGGAAGAAAGCTGCCACTTGCCAGACATGCTTCCCGCACACCGCTTCCTAGATGGGGCAAGTGTGGGGCGTTGATGTCCCCAATGTCCTCCTGGAGGAGTGTCCCCCTCCCCCCAAAAGAAAACTCACCAGCCGCCATGACATTGACCACTAATGTTAGAGAACACCACAGTTTTTACAGTGTGCTTTCTTTTCTACAGTTAATTTAAAGAATGTTATTAAAAATAAGTAGGAAGTTGGTAAAAAAAAAAAAAGATGCCCTGGGTGTCTAATACGCTAGGTACAACCACTTATTCTTTTATTTAGACCTTTCTTCAATGTATTGTACCATGAGCTGTAGCTATAATCCTGTTTAGTAGATGTTTGCCAAGAACCTAAAAAATTATTTCAAGGGTTCCAAAGGGTAAAAAAGTAGAGAAAATCTGCCCTAGAAGATCCCAGCACACCTCAAATTGACTTCTCATTATGACATCAGCTGCACCATCGCTTACATGTATCAGGAAACCCAATGAGTTCTTCTTGCATGGTTAATGTCCAAGAACCCCTGCATGTAGCACTACTATATGATTTACCCTAGGGCCTAGTTACATGCTTGGCAAGAGGGAACAAACATGCATGTCCTCAACTGCATTGACACAGACAGCAGGATTCGGCCCAACCCTCTATCAATCTATCCAATGAGGAGAGAGAGAGCGCCCGGGGCCGCTGCGCTTGTGAACATTGCTGGATCGGATTGGGATCAGGTAAGAGAGGGAGCTGCAGCACAGAAGCTTTTTTACCTTAATGCATAGAATGCATTAAGGTGAAAAACCCAGAGGCTTTGCAACAGCTTTAATAAAAGTATTAGTAGAGTTAAAACACTTAGGGCCTAGGTACTTGGTCTTATAATATCTGCTGAAGGGAGGAACAGAGTTTGGACTGATCTTCCTTTCAGTAGAGATCATATGGCACTGACTATGATCCTCAGGCATCAGGCACAAGACCAGCATTGATGGGAACCTAAAGGAGCATTTTCTTTAGGAAAGATATACTGTATATTACAGTCTAATTATATCAAGAATCTTCATATAGATTTGTAAGACAGTGGGAATAAGTGAATGCCTTCTGTTTTAAAAGGTCAAACTCTAATTTGGTATTTTATGCTGCTTTTAAGTGACTTAAATGGTCTTTATAGAAAAGAAAAGTGGTAAATGATAGAATTGGCCTATAAATAATCACCTGAACAATATTATTGTTTTCTAAAACAGAACACTGAAATACCATCCTTTTTTCTAACATGTGGTATATTTAAAATATATTTTTCAAATACTAGTAGTAGCATAGGTTTACTTGCTGTTATTATTAATTATGAGTTTTTGTTAGAAAAAATAAGCTAAAAAAATAGTTTATGAAAGCATCTGTATAAATTATCAGTTGGGCTTTATTATCCATCGAGGCTCTCACTGAGCTCTGCATTTATGCAGGAAAGCTGGTCTTTCCCTTGCGACTTCCTCTGCCACTCCCTGACCTTCAGCTTTTTTATATGTCAGGAATTCCTTAAAAAAAAAAAAAAGCTTCCAGTTAAAATTACCACAGAAAAAATGTGTTTATCTCTAAGGCCTCTTGCACACGGTAATGATGTTTGAGCAGCAGCATTTCTGGCTGTAATTTCAGGCATTTCAGTTTACACATATTCTCGTGTATGCATATTCATGAATACAATTCATTCCTTAAGAAAAAAAATCTATGTATGTTCAAAATATTTATGCTCATATTTCCGTGTATTTGCACGTACCAACGCAAAAAACTGACCGGAAACCAGATTTTTTATTTTTCTTTTATTTAAGAATATGCAGCACTTGTTTATGCACCTGTGTGTACAAGCACATTGTAAACAATGGGCTGCATTTTGAATCTGTAAAAGAAAAATCTATACCAAGTTTTTTTTTCTAGCTGCAGTGTGCAAGAGGCCTTTAGCCTTAACACAAGCGGTGCTGAAGCTTTCAAAATTCATACCTAAAAAACAGCTAAAATGATCCCATAAAAGTAAATGTTCACACCTGAAAAATAAAGCTACCATTATCCTGAATTTAACCCTAACCATAAGCCTGAGAAAACCCTAAATGTAACCCTTATTCTACACCTAATGCCGCGTACACACGATCAGACTATCCGGCGGACAAGCGGACCTGACCACACACAACCGGACTTTTCCGGCAGACTAGGTCCGCCGGACTATGGCGGGAGTCCACCGTACTTTTGAAATGAGCAGACTTCGGCGGCAACATCGAGACGTTGTTGGCCCAATCACGTGGTATGGACTTAAAGGGGAAGCCCTACACCGAAGGCGACAGAAGACTGGGTCACCGCTAGTAAAAGAGCTAAAGGAAGAAAGCGGAGGCCCGACAATAAGAACCGAAGAGGGGGACAAGACCCCCGAAGAGGGGGGCGGCGACGAGGAAGAAAGCCGGGCTCCTCCGCTAGTAAAAGAGCTAGCAGAAGATAGCGGAGGAGTCCGGTGGGAAGACCTCCCAAGAAGGAAGAAGATCCCCGGAGCTGTGCAATAAATTATTTTGATACCTTGTGTTGTGTTTTATTTACATTTTTTTCACCAGGTGAATGGGTAGGGGTACATTGTACCAATACTCATTCACATAGGGTGGGGGGCCTGTATCTGGGGGCCCCCTTATTAAAGGGGGCTCCCGGATTCCGATAAGCCCCCCGACTGCAGACCCCGACAACCAAAGGCCAGGGTTGTCGGGAAGAGGCTCCTGTCCTCATCAACATGGGGACAAGGTGCTTTGGGGTGGGGGGGGCCGCAGGGCCGCAGGACCAAGTCTGTCGGATAGTCTGATTGTGTGTACACGGCATAACTCTTATGGCTAAACCTAAAGCTAATTCCTAAACATAACTTTTAACCCAAAGTCTCAAACCTAGGCATTAAGATATTAGGGGGAATTCAATAAAGCTGCTGCAGTGCCTTTCTGGTGGTAATCCCAACTCAGATTTTTTGAAAGTGTCTCGCATGCGTTCTAAAAGTGGTCCAGCATGAGCCAAATTCAAATACAAGTTCTTGACGGGTATATGAATTTGGTGCATTATTTTAGAATGCATGTGACACTTTCGCAAAATCTGCCTGCGCCAGCGCCAGTCTTTATGAATTCCAGGGACTTTCCCCTAATGCATGGGTGCTCAATCTGTGGCCCGCCAACTGTTGCCGAACTACAAGTCCCATCATGCCTCTGCCTTTGGAAGTCATGCTTGTATCTGTCAGCCTTGCAATGTCTCATGTTTTGTAGTTTCGCAGCAACTGGAGGGCCACAGGTTGAGCACCCATGCGCTAATGCCTATACCTAGTTCTTTAAATAAAGGCACATCTAAACTAATACTTAAAGTGGGTGCATCCCCTAATTATAATGCCATAATGAGGAATGTTATTACAATAAAATAAAAATTATCATGCCAATAACAGCATAATAATATTTAAGGTTTTCTTGCACAATAATAAAAAGCTCTAATGAAATCTGGGCCCTATCTAGCCTGCCAAAAACAATTGATTTGCATATATAGTTATGATTTTGGATTTAGATTGTAATGATGAAAAAAGACCAGTTGCCATTTAAGAAAACCAAGCTGACATATTTATAGAAATTAAATAAGTATTCAGAACAGGAGAAACATTGGCAGGCTTCACATATTACTCCATAAAATGATCCTAAACAATGTTGACAGGTCATCTTCAACAACCTCAAAATGGTCTCCAGAATTCCACTCTTGTTCTGAGAATCAGTGCCCAGTTTTCCTATGAGCCCAATGAAAATAACTTTATAGATGTCAGAGGTATTGCCTGCAAAAACTTCTGACAAGGCAAAGGGATAAACTAATTCAGCAGGGATAGTAAGAATGAAAGGACACAGATGTAACTTAAGCAAGTGCGTCACCAACTCTAAATAATAAGTGAAGAGAAAACAATGCAGTGCCTATACCCCGATGCACCCTATAACATTTATTAAAGTGTCGATTCACCGTTGGCTAGATGTTTTATAGCAGTTCCTGGCTTGACCCACAGAACTAAAAAAAAAACAACATATACATATACACACACACACACACACACACACACACACACATACACACATTATATATATATATATATATATATATATATATATATATATATATTAATTAGAGCTGCATAATTAATCGTTAAGGAATCTAAATCGTGATTCAACTCTCCTCAGGATCTTGAAACAGCATTTACCGATTCTATGTAACAAGTGTACGGAGTTCCTGCTCACTTCTGACAGCTATCAAAAAATAAAAAATCCAGGCAGCCTGCCAAGGTTATCCCAACATAGGAGAAAAAGAGAAACATTGTAACATAGTTCTTTATATAAAAGGAATGAACTCCGGTCTGTAAATGAGGTCACTTTCACCACTTAAAGACTAAACCTTTTTCTGATACTTGTTGCTTACAAGTTAAAATCACAATTTTTTGCTAGAAAATTACTTTGCTAGAAAATTACTTGGAACCCCCAAACAAAAGACCTGAAACTGGGACGGAGATTTATCTTCCAACAAGACAATGATCCCAAACATACAGCAAAATCTACTTTGGAAAAACATGTGGAAGAAGGTGCTCTGGTCAGATGAAACTAAAATCGAACTTTTTGCCCACAATGCAAAACGATATGTTTGGCGTAAAAGCAACACAGCTCATCACCATCAACACACCATCCCCACTGTCAAACATGGTGGTGGCAGCATCATGGTTTGGGCCTGCTTTTCTTCAGCAGGGACAGGGAAGATGGTTAAAATTGAGGGCAAGATGGATGCAGCCAAATACAGGACCATTCTGGATGAAAACCTGTTAGAGTCTGCAAAAGACCTGAAACTGGGACGGAGATTTATCTTCCAACAAGACAATGATCCCAAACATACAGCAAAATCTACAAAGGAATGGTTCACAAATAAACGTATCCAGGTGTTAGAATGGCCAAGTCAAAGTCCAGACCTGAATCTGTGGAAAGAGCTGAAAACTGCTGTTCACAAATGCTCTCCATCCAACCTCACTGAGCTCTAGCTGTTTTGCAAGGAAGAATGGGCAAGAATTTCAGTCTCTCGATGTGCAAAACTGATAGAGACATACCTCAAGCGACTTGCAGCTGTAATCGCAGCAAAAGGTGTCCCTACTAAGTATTAACGCAAGGGGGCCGAATAATTTTGCATGCCCCACTTTTCATTTATTTATTAGTTTAAAAAGTTTCAAAAATCCAATAGATTTCGTTCCACTTCACAAGTGTGTCCCACTTGTTGGTGATTCTTCACAAAAAATAAAAATGTTATATCTTTGTTTGAAGCCTGAAATGTGGCAAAAGGTTGAAAAGTTCAAGGGGGCCGAATACTTTCCCAAGGCACTGTATATATATATTTTTTTAGCAGAGACCCCAAAGAATAAAATGGCCGTTGTTGCAATATTTTATGACACACTGTATTTGCGCAGCAGTCTTTTAAACACAATTTTTGGGGAAAAAATACACTTTAATGAATTTAAAAAATGCTAAAGACTAAAGAGTTATACAATTTTTTAGTATAATGTGAAAGACGATGTTACGCCGCCAGAATCGTATGAGAATTGTGACCTGTATTCTAAGCAAAAAAAAACATATTCTCATGTTAGCCAGAATCGTGCCGCTTTATATAGTGAGGGGGAAAAGTATTTGATCCACCTGCTGATTTTGTATGTTTGCCCACTGACAAAGAAATGATCAGTATTATTTTAATGGTAGGTTTATTTTAACAGTGAGAGAAGGAATACCAATAAAAAAAAATTCAGAAAGGCATATTAAAAGAAAAGTTATCAATCGATTTGCATTTTAATAAGTGAAATAAGTATTTGACCCCCTTCGCAAAACATGACTTAGTACTTGGTTTCAAAACCCTTGTTGGCAATTACAGAGGTCAGACATTTCTTGTAGTGGGCCACCAGGTTTGCTCACATCTCAGGAGGGATTTTGTCCCACTCCTATTTGCAGATCCTCTCCAAGTCATTAAGGGTTTTGAGGCTGATGTTTGGTAACTCGAATCTTCAGCTCCCTCCGCATATTTTCTATGTGATTAAGGTCTGGAGACTGGCTAGGCCACTCCAGGACCTTAACGTGCTTCTTCTTGAACCACTCACTCCTTTGTTGCCTTGGTCTTGTGTCTTGGGTCATTGTCATGCTGGAATACCCATCCACAATCCATTTTCAATGCCTTGGCTGAGGGAAGGAGGTTCTCACCCAAGATTTCACAGTGCATGGCCCTGTCCATCATCCCTTTGATGTGGTGAAGTTGTCTTGTCCCCTTAGCAGAAAAATCTGACCACAACACTTTCACCCAGTTCTCTGAATCATTTAGATGTTCATTAGCAAACTTCAGTTGGACCTGTTCATGTGCTTTGTTGAGCAGGGAGACCTTGTAGGCGCTGCATGATTTCAGACCTTCACGATGTAGTGTTACCAATTGTTTTCTTGGTGACTATGGTCCCAGCTGCCTTGAGATCATTGACAAGATTTTCCTGTGTAGTTCTGGACTGATTCCTCACATGATCATTGAAACTCCACGAGGTGAGATCTTGCATGGAGCCCCAGACCCAGGGAGATTGACAGTTAATTTGTTTCTTCCATTTGCAAATAATCACATCAACTGTTGTCACCCTCTCACCAAGCTGCTTGGCGATGGCCTTGTAGCCCATTCCAGCCTTGTTTAGGTCTACAATCTTGTCCCTGACATGCTTGGACAGCTCTTTGGTCTTAACCATGGTGGAAAGATTGGATCAGATTGACTGCTGCTGTGGACTCGGTTCACTCCCTTTAAGAGAGTTCTCCTGATCTCAGCTTGTTACCTGTATAAAAGACACATGGGAGCCAGGAATCTTGCTGATTGATAGGGGATCAAATACTTATTTCACTCATTAAAATGCAAATCAATTTATAATTTTTTTAAATGCATTTTTCTGGATATTTTGTTGTTATTCTGTCTCTCATTGTTAAAATAAACCTACCATTAAAATGATACCCCTTTCACACTGAGGTGTTTTTCAGGCGCTTTTGGGCTAAATATAGTGCCTGTAAAGTGCCTGAAAAACACCTCCCCTGCAGTCCCAGTGTGAAAGCCAGAGTGCTTCCACACTGGGGCGCTGTGCTGGCAGGATGTTTAAAAAAGTCCTGTAAGCAGAATCTTTGGGGCGGTGAAGGAGTGGTCTATACACCGCTCCTGCCCATTGAAATGAATGGGCACCGCTGCCGAAGCACCTGCAAAGCGATTTGGCAGCAGCGCTACATGGGCACATTTAACCCTTTCCTCGGCCGCAAGTAGGGGTTAAAAGCATCCCGCTAGCGGCCAAATAGTGCTGCTAAAACGTCAGGAAAGCTAAAACTAGCAGCGTTTTACTGTCAACGCCCGCCCGCCACAGTGTGTAAGCAGCCTTATAGACTGATCATTTCTTTGTCAGTGGGCAAACGTACAAAATCAGCAGGGGATTAAATACTTTTTTCTCTCACTGCATAAAGTATAAAGACATAGGCATATCACTATATATACACTAATATTAGATCTCACATGGGTATGGGGGTGAATAAATCTTAAAATGGATCTTCACTGCATCTTAGCACCACACACCAAAACACTATTTAAAGCATAACTAAAAGCAAGGGATTAGAACACCGCACAAAGTTGTTGGAAAATCCGATCGTTCAGAACGAGGTGACAGACAACACGTACAACGGGACTATAAAGAGGCCAGTAGCCAATAGCATTTGTCTTTATTCTGAGCATGTGTGGCACTTTGTGCGTCGGAATTGTCTACACACGATCGGAATTTAAACGATTGGATTTTGTTGTCGGAAAATTTTAGAACAAGATCTCAACTTTGTGTGTCGGAAATTCCAACGGAAAACGTCAGATGGAGCCCACACATGGTCGGAATTTCCGACAACACAGTCTGATGGCACATTTTCCGCTGGAAAGTCCCGCCGTGTGTACAGGGAATTAGAGTTATGACACAGGGGCAAGCACACTTTTTTGAAATGGCTGCAGAGTCATTCTCAAGGCTCAATACAATGTGGAAAGTATGGATGTTATGCTATGCAGTTACCCAGCTGTGCTATTTTTGTTTTTCAAGCTGAGAGATGGTTTACTCTTTTCATATTTGTGAGATGTGACTCTTTCTACACTACCGCTACTGCAAGTGACTGAACTTTAATTTTCTACGTTTTTAATTTGGAACTAATTTGCTCCATTTACAATTCACTAGGAATTTTGCATGCTCACTAGCAAGTTTTTGTGTTGCATTCATGGTGCTATCCTCATTGAGTTTGGTAGGGATTTTTACTGTTGCTCAACTACTTACATATGTCTGGATCCATTATTCTAGAGCATGGTTGCACTCACTTGCTTGTCACTTTTTCAGTTACTTTTTCAGAGCCCCCTACGGCACAGGCCAGTAGCAATCGCTACCCTACATTGCCACCTGTGCTCCACTGTATCCAATGATTCGCTCAACATAGCCACTTCTAAGTTTACACTGATCGAGACATTTGCAACGTCCCATGGTCCTGTAGGCTGTAGGGCATTGGTAGACTATTTCTAGGTACGATTTTCGGACCATGATTAGTGTATTACAAATGTTTATGTCATTTAATTTGTACAATCTAATGAGAAGCTGTATTTGCTCTGCAAATTAGCTTTCTGTTCAATAAAGCATCCTTTTGACTAAAAAAACAAATAAAAAAACAATGCATGAAGCTCAAAAAGGTGCATAAGCCTCTTTGAAACACATAGGGCATCCTATTGAAAGGATCAGTTGCCCTTCGCATTTAGCATGACAACATGCAAAAGACAATCAAAACTCCTGACTCCTGGTATCATAGTGTGATTGGGACCTACATTTGTGTGATTGGGGCTTCAGTCAGCTTTCAGCAGCTTAAAACCACTGGCAGAGTGCCAAGATTCCTCTCTTTATAGAAAATAGGGCAAAAAATAGGATTTTTGTACTCACCTTTTTTCTGAAGTTCATTGATGGACACAGCATCTTCATCTTAACCTTAGGGTTATATCGCCCCTTTAGGAGAGGACTAGGTAGAAAGTGTTAAAAAACAGCAAAACTGCACAGTACCGCCCAGGGGCGGTTGTACTGGCTATAACCCCTCACACAGCATCCAGCAGCTCAGTTTGTCAAAATCAGTACAAACATAAATAGGAGGGGTGGGTGCTGTGTCCGTCAATGAATTTCAGAGAAAAGGATTTTACGGTGAGTACAAAAATCCTATTTTCTCTTTCGTTCACTGATGGACACAGCATCTTCATCTTGACCTTAGGGACGTCCCCAAGCAGTGTAAAAAAAAAACAGGGGTGGGAACAGCAAGAAAGTAACTCCACCCATAACAACCAGAACTCCAACCTTAAACAGCAGCCTGCAAAACCTTGCGGCCGAAGCAAGCATCCGAAGATGTGCTCACATGAACCTTGTAAAATTTAGTGAAAGTGTGAATGGTCGACCAGGTCGCTGCCTTACACACCTGAGAAGCAGATGCTTGATGTCGGAAAGCCCAAGAGGCACCAATTGCCCAGGTAGAATGTGACGTGATAGGAAGGGGAGGCGCCTGTCCCCTTATGGCATAAGCCTGAACCACAATCTGTCTGATCCATTGAGAAATGGTGACCGACGAGACCGCCAGGTCCTTCTTCAGACCAGTCACCGATACAAACAGCGAGTCCGACTTCCATAAAGGAGCCATAGCAGACAGATACACCCGCAGAGCCCGGACCACGTCCAAGCAATGCAAAGCAACCTCTTTGGGGTGTGACGGCTGAGGACATAAGGACGGAAGCACAATGTCCTCATTTAGATGAAAAGCCGAAACAACCTTTGGAAGAAACGAGGGCTGTGGGCGCAGCACCGCCTTATCCTTGTGGAGGACCAAGTAGGGAGACTTGCATGACAAGGTCGCCAACTCAGAAACCCTCCTGGCAGATGTAATAGCCACTAGAAAGACTACTTTCTGAGAGAGTGTCAATAAGGTGATCTAAAGTGAAAAATCAACCAGCGCTAAAAACACAACAAATACAGTGAGAAAATATATAAAAATGCAGCTAGAATACTGTAGGTCAAATTACCAAATCCCACATTTCAAAAATCAAAAAATATCAGTACAGCGCAAATACAAAATAATACAAAAAAAAAATTCCATAAAGTGAAAAATAAAAAGTCCATATAGTGAATGATAAAATGTAAGGGAAAATTCAGAAAGAGTCCACTTGTGCAATGTGTCTTCAATCAATATATCAAGTGACGATGTGATCCCTTCACCATTGAGCAAGTTGAACTCTCACCTCAACAAGTGGACCCCTGATATATCAGATAGGTCAAAAACGCATGTTCCCATCAAGGGTAGATCATAAGGTTAGATCATAAGGTTACAGCAAGCCAAGCGGAAGCATTTCCAGGTAAGGTTCTCCTCCGTATCATCAGATCAATGTGGTATCATATATGAAAAAGAACAGGCAAATCTAGTGCTCTCCGTTGATGCCAATTTATTAAAACACATAAATAAAAGACAAATACCACTCACATTTGTAAGCACTGATCTCCAGTGCTGAGTGCTAAGACAGAAAGTACCATGCATGGATCAGTGTGTCAGCTGGCGGATGACGTCACGACGCAGGTCACGTGGTCCGTACGCGTTGCGTCCCAGAGAGTAGGCGGGACTTCATCAGCGGTGACGGAATGACGTCGGACGGCCGCTTTTATACCAACACACTAATATAGAACCAATACAAAGCGGAGTTATGCGCAAGACAGATACCGTAGACAGCACGTATCAAACGTGACACCGGAACATAGATCTGCGCTCACTCCAAACACAGGAAGGAGAGAGAAAGTATTAAAAAATATATATGCTATAGGGAAGTTAAAACCAAACCAGAGAGAGACAAAAATATAGTCTGCTGATTAGCAACAAGATGCAATCCTCTAATTATTCTCACATAAACTATGTAGAGAAAGAAAGGGGATATTGCCTAAAGAAAGCAGTACAATATAATCTCCTGGTAAGTCAAATATAGCCAAAATAAAAACCTAGTAAATATACCCGCAATGCCGCTGACGCCATCAGAAAGCTACACTGATCCACACATGGATTAATAAAATTGAGTACCAAAATATAAATCAAAACAAAAATAAAATAAAAATAAAAATAAAAATAAAGATAAAAATAAAAATAAAAATAAAAATAAATAAAAATAAAATAAAAATAAATGAAAATAAAAATAAAAATAAAAATAATAATGAAATTAAAATAAAAATAAAAATACAAATACAAGTGCAAAAGGAAAAAATTCAAATACAATAAAACAATTCAATTATCTGTCCGAAATGAAACAATTTAAATCAAAATCCACGTTTAGACCTCTCGGGGCAAGAACCCTTGTTTCATGGATCCAATAAGATTCACGTTTGCTTAATTGGCATATGAAGTTACCTCCACGCCAATGTTTGGTTACCTTCTCAATCCCCCAAAAGCTCAAACTCTTGGGATTCTGAGAATGCACCAATTTGAAATGGCGAGATACATTGTGGGTCTTTTTGATATTATTTACGTGTTCACCCAACCTCACATGTAGGGGTCTAGAGGTTCTGCCAATATATTGGAGACCACATTCACATTGTAACATGTATACCACCCCTGTGGTAGAGCAGGTGATAAGTTTATCGATCTTATATTCCTTATTGTTACTTGTAGCTATAAAAGATTTTCTCCTTTTTACATTGCATCTGGAATGTCTGCATGCCGTACACCTACCGTACGCATAGAAGCCGGATAAAAAAGAGAAAAGTCTACTTTCAGTTTGTACAGGGGGATCGATAACACTCGGTGCTATTTGGTCACGTATTGATGGAGCCTTCTTATATATGAAAGAGGGCCGTGCAGGTAACAAAGGGCCCAACACTCGATCCTGTTTCAATATAAACCAATTTTTGGCAACAACTTTTTCGAATTTCTTATACTGTACGTTATAATCAAGAACCGGCTTGGTTTGGATGAATTTATCAGCACCATGAACGGTAATGAAAAAAACATCCAGTTATCATGGAATATCAGCCAAGAACGGATGGTGTTTCTTGATCTTGAGATCACCAAAGCGAATGATGGGCTAGTATTAAAAAATCATTTCAAGCCAACTGATCGGAATTCGTACATTCCCCTGGGGAGCTGCCACCATAAGTCTTGGTTATGCAATATCCCCAGGGGACAGTATGTTAGATTAAGACGGAACTGCTCTCGCATGGATGATTTCATGCATCAAGCCCATATCCTATCCTCTAAATTCCAAGAAAAGGGATATGATCGTTCTGTTCTTGAACATGAAATATCTTTGGTCCAACAGATGGATAGATCCCTTTTGGTTAGAGATAAGATAAAAGAATCAGGAGTGGAAGGGGTCAATTTCAGAATGGTTCTTGATTATAACGTACAGTATAAGAAATTCGAAAAAGTTGTTGCCAAAAATTGGTTTATATTGAAACAGGATCGAGTGTCGGGCCCTTTGTTACCTGCACGGCCCTCTTTCATATATAAGAAGGCTCCATCAATACGTGACCAAATAGCACCGAGTGTTATCGATCCCCCTGTACAAACTGAAAGTAGACTTTTCTCTTTTTTATCCGGCTTCTATGCGTGCGGTAGGTGTACGGCATGCAGACATTCCAGATGCAATGTAAAAAGGAGAAAATCTTTTATAGCTACAAGTAACAATAAGGAATATAAGATCGATAAACTTATCATCTGCTCTACCACAGGGGTGGTATACATGTTACAATGTGAATGTGGTCTCCAATATATTGGCAGAACCTCTAGACCCCTACATGTGAGGTTGGGTGAACACGTAAATAATATCAAAAAGGGTCTTAAGACCCACAATGTATCTCGCCATTTCAAATTGGTGCATTCTCAGAATCCCAAGAGTTTGAGCTTTTGGGGGATTGAGAAGGTAACCAAACATTGGCGTGGAGGTAACTTCATACGCCAATTAAGCAAACGTGAATCTTATTGGATCCATGAAACAAGGGTTCTTGCCCCGAGAGGTCTAAACGTGGATTTTGATTTAAATAGTTTCATTTCGGACAGATAATTGAATTGTTTTATTGTATTTGAATTTTTTCCTTTTGCACTTGTATTTGTATTTTTATTTTTATTTTAATTTCATTATTATTTTTATTTTTATTTTCATTTATTTTTATTTTTATTTTATTTTTATTTATTTTTATTTTTATCTTTATTTTTATTTTCATATTTATTTATTTTTATTTTTATATTTATCTTTATCTTTATTTTTATTTTTATTTTATTTTTGTTTTGATTTATATTTTGGTACTCAATTTTATTAATCCATGTGTGGATCAGTGTAGCTTTCTGATGGCGCCAGCGGCATTGCGGGTATATTTACTAGGTTTTTATTTTGGCTATATTTGACTTACCAGGAGATTATATTGTATTGCTTTCTTTAGGCAATATCCCCTTTCTTTCTCTACATAGTTTATGTGAGAATAATTAGAGGATTGCATCTTGTTGCTAATCAGCAGACTATATTTTTGTCTCTCTCTGGTTTGGTTTTAACTTCCCTATAGCATATATATTTTTTAATACTTTCTCTCTCCTTCCTGTGTTTGGAGTGAGCGCAGATCTATGTTCCGGTGTCACGTTTGATACGTGCTGTCTACGGTATCTGTCTTGCGCATAACTCCGCTTTGTATTGGTTCTATATTAGTGTGTTGGTATAAAAGCGGCCGTCCGACGTCATTCCGTCACCGCTGATGAAGTCCCGCCTACTCTCTGGGACGCAACGCGTACGGACAACGTGACCTGCGTCGTGACGTCATCCGCCAGCTGACACACTGATCCATGCATGGTACTTTCTGTCTTAGCACTCAGCACTGGAGATCAGTGCTTACAAATGTGAGTGGTATTTGTCTTTTATTTATGTGTTTTAATAAATTGGCATCAACGGAGAGCACTAGATTTGCCTGTTCTTTTTCATATATGATACCACATTGATCTGATGATACGGAGGAGAACCTTACCTGGAAATGCTTCCGCTTGGCTTGCTGTAACCTTATGATCTAACCTTATGATCTACCCTTGATGGGAACATGCGTTTTTGACCTATCTGATATATCAGGGGTCCACTTGTTGAGGTGAGAGTTCAACTTGCTCAATGGTGAAGGGATCACATCGTCACTTGATATATTGATTGAAGACACATTGCACAAGTGGACTCTTTCTGAATTTTCCCTTACATTTTATCATTCACTATATGGACTTTTTATTTTTCACTTTATGGAATTTTTTTTTGTATTATTTTGTATTTGCGCTGTACCAATAAGGTGATCTCCCTAATGTTTTCAAACAGCGGTTTCTGATGCACCGAGAGCACCAGATTCAAATCCCCCAGAGGCAGCGGTGGTCGAACCGGAGGGGCCACATGTCGAACCCCCTGAACAAACCTACTCACCAAGGGTCACTGAATAAAGACAGCCAAAGCTGATATCTGTCCCCTAATGGTGCTTAAGGCAAGTTTCTGATCCACTCCTCGCTGCAAAAACAGCAGGATCCTGGAAACTGAGTATGTGTGTGGACACCACCCCATCTCCTCACACATGGAGATGTAGGCCTTCCGCGCACGATGATAAATCTTCAGAGAAGATGACTTCCGCATAGTGGAGATTACGGAATCTGACAGACCTCGGCCCTTTAGCACCTGGCTTCCAACAGCCATGCCATCAAAGCCAGTGATGGTAAAGCAAGATGAAGTATTGGACCTTGCGACAGAAGGTCCTCCCGCATCGCCAGCCGCCAAGGAACATCCGCCACCATTCGTACTATGTTGGCACACCACGGACACCGAAGCCAATCTGGGGCAATCAGAATCACCAGAATCCCCTCGGCCTCCACTCTGGGAAGCAGACGTGGTAGAAGTTTGAGTGGGAGGAAGGCACAAATCAGCCGATTAGGCCCCCATGGAGCCATCAACGCATCTGCCGCCTCCACCCAGGGATCCTTTGACCTGACCACAAACCTTTGTACCTTCCGATTGAGTCAAGAAGCCAGGAGATCCACATCTGGCGTGCACCACCTTAGGCAAAGGAGCCAAAATACATCCGGATGTAGCGACCATTCCCCTTGGTCCAGCATCTGACGACTTAGGTAGTCCACTTGCCAGTTTTCTACGCCCGGAATGTACACGGCCGACAGAGCTGCTCTGCCCACCGCAGGATGTCAGCAACCTCCAGTGCTGCAGTCAAGCTCCTTGTTCCTCCTTGATGGTTGACATACGCCACTTCCGTGGCGTTGTCCGACTTGGTCCTGACTGGATCTGTGACGCTGTCGAGAGGCTCTGCCTGCTTGCCCAAAGATCAAGCACATTGATTGGCAAGTGAGAGTCTTCCTGGGCCCAGCGACCCGGGACCAACTGTACACCCCAAAGTCCCCCCCAACCGGTCAGGCTGGCATCCGTTGTGATCACCGTCCAATGAAGAGGAAGGAACGACTTCCCGGACCGAAGGGCCGGCGACCTCAGCCACCAGAGCAGGGAATCCCTGACTAGCTGGCTCACCCAAATTTGCCAATCCAGGGACAACGGAGATTTGTCCCATTTGGACAGGATCTCCTTTTGCAAGACTCGAGTGTGGAATTGAGCATATGGTACCGCCTCGAAAGTGGCTACCATGAGACCCAGGACTCGCATGCAAAAACACAGTGACAACCACCTGCAGGACACCAAGAACTTCACCGCAGCTTGAAGAGTCTGCAGCTTGTCCGAAGGGAGAAAGACTCTCGCCTCTGAGGAGTCCAGAAGAAAGCCCAGGTAATCCAGGTGTTGAGTTCAGTACCCAAGCTCCCGAAGAGTTTGCATGGTGATTGCCACATCCTCCCTTAATTCTGAGACAGAAGCTGCCCTCAGAAGGAGGTCGTCCAGGTAACCCACGATTGCGATCCCTGCCTTAGCTAGCACCTTGGTGAAGACCCTCAGTGCCGACGCCAGGCCAAAAGGGAGAGTTACAAATTGGCAGTGCTCGTCCCTGACCGCAAATCACAGAAACCTCTTGATGGATACGGGGACATGCAAGTATGCGTCCTTGATGTCCAGGGACGTCAGAAAATCCCCCTAATGGAGTGCAGCGACCACTGAGCGAACTGATTCCATCTTGAACCTTTGTACTTTCACAAAGCTGTTGAAGGCCTTGAGGTCCAGGACTGGATGGACCCCTTCCTTCTTTGGGACTACAAACAGATTGGAGTAGAATCCCTGAAACCTTTCCGGCATCGGTACAGGCCCTATCACCCCGAGCAGCAGCATGTCCTGTACTGCCCCGAATAGGGCTTCCCACCGAGCCAGAAGAAGATGAAGGTTGGAGGGAAAAAATCTGTTTGGTGGACAAGAAAGAAACTCTATCTTGTATCCTGCTGAAACCAGTTCGCAGACCCACTGATCGGAAAGTAGGGAGGTCCACTGAGCTGCAAACTCCCGTAGGTGACCCCCCCACCCGGGAGTCGGGCAGGGGCAAACTTTCATCCGGGTAACAGTTTTGCTCACAGGCTTGTTCAGCTTGTGAAACCAGGGACGCTTTTGTCCTTCAGCGGGCACCTCGTCGGACTGGGAACCCTTACCTCCCGACCTGGGCAGACAAAAAATCCGCTTCTGAGTTGAAAAGGAGGGCCCTTGCCTACGGCATGGCTCCTTACCTATCCTAGACTGTGGGAGCAACGTACTCTTACCCCCAGTAACATTCTAAATAATGTCATCCAGCGAGGCTCCAAATAGCCTCTCTCCCTGGAAGGCCAAGTCCACCAGTGCTTTCTTAGATGCCTGGTCTGTAGACCAACATTTCAACCAAATCAGGCGATGTAGCACTACTGCTGATACTGAGGCTCTAGAGAGCAAGGGGGCCATATCTAAGGCTGCATCACAGACATAATTAAAGCCCTGCACCAACTGGTGCGCCAGCTCCACGCAGACCAGGGAAGCCTGTTGCTTCTCCAACTCACGGTGCAACAATTTAGCCTATTCAGTAAGCGTCTGTGACACCAGGGCTGTGGCTAACACTGGCCGCAATGCTGACCCCACCACACAAACATGGACCGGGCAACTGCCTCGGCCCTCCTGTCAGCAGGGTCCTTGAAAGCAGCGGTCCCTTCCACCGGAATCGTGGTTACCTTATTTAACCTGGATACTGGGGGGTCAATAATAGGTGGAGATGTCCATTTCTTCAGTAAACTCTCCTCAAAGGGGTAACGCACCGCGTTTCGGGACTGAAAAGGCCCCCTGTGGTTTTCCCCACTCCTGGTAAATAAACTTATCAAAATAAGTTGGGTAAGGAAACACCTTAGCAGTGCGGGCCAACTTGTGGAACCCAAAAGGGGCCGACACTTCTGCAGATGCCCCCGCCGTATCCTCCATCTTTAGGGTATCCCGCACCGCTGTGATAAGTGCTCCTACAAGCGTTTTTTCCTGCGCTGACCCGGACATGGAGTCATTCTCACTGTCCGAAGGGTCCTGGTCCGCATCCTCTGACATGTCGGAACAGGGGCCACCTGCCACAGCGGGGCCCGAGTCTGAATCAGAGCTTTCCCCAGAAGACGGTGGGGGAGGGGATGCTTTTTACCCCCCTTGCGCCCGCATGCTGCTTCCACCCTGGCAACAAAGGCCTGCAGGACCACCAACAGAGCATCCATAGGCACCGCAGGTGCAGGGGAACCGGTTGCCATAACAGGGGAGTCTGGGGAAGAAGTGCCACTCACCTGTCACCACTTAGGGACCTAAGGCAAGTCACACAAAATGTCCACCTTCCTAGCTGCCACAGACTGAGGGGCCCCCTGCAGGATCACCACCCTGACCCAGGTACTGCACTGTGCTGCTGCTGTCCGCTCTCCCCTGTGTCAGCCACAAGGTGTTATGTGTAAAAAGCGAGTTGTTCTAGAAGGAAACAAGCACCCAGCACTAGAGGCAAAACAAGCTGAGGCTACTAGAAAATAGGCGCTGGCCACCTCAGCAAAAAACGTCTGAGGGCGCCGGGAAAATGGCAGCCGGACTTCCAGAAAATGGGCGAAAGGAATAAACGGCGGCCTCCGCACATGGCATACACACCAATACACCCCACCGTGGCACAGAAACAGAGAAGAGGATGAGCGGACCCCCAACACCCAGCGCAGCCCCCTGCCATGACCCAGAGCCCCCCCGGAGGACCCTCGGCCAGGTACTTTCCCCTCCTGTGTAGGGACACAGTCCACGGACAGACCCATCACCCGAGCAGTACGGGGAGACTACCAGGATCTATATTATCCAGCCTCTCACCCAGCCCGGCTGTTCATTGTAGATCACAGGAATCCAAAGTGCAGAAAAAAATAAAAAATTCCCAGGCTCAATGGTCCCACTGGAAGCCAGGTCCTTCTACACTAGGCAGAAAAAAACTGAGCTGAGCTGCTGGATGCCGTGAGGGGTTATAGCCAGTAGGGCCGCCTCCTAAAGGGGTGATATAACCTGAAGGGGAAGATGAAGATGCTATGTCCAACAATAAACAAAAGAGAAATTTGTATTTTCAGTATGCCTGCCCTGAACCTTGAAAATAATTTTTTCCACAATGTTTATAGCTACAGAAATGAATAAGGGCTTGGTTTAAAGTATTGTTACTACTTGCTTAGAATATATAAATACCTTAGAGTGCATTGTCTGTGTACAGGTTCACTTTAAAGACATTCACAGAAAATAATATGCCCCCTATCATGTCCCAATATGTATTTAACCTAATTCAAATGAATGAATTTGCTTCTGTATATGCCAAAGCTATAGATTCAACTCTATTCTCGCTAAATAATATGCCCAAAATTGTGCATTACTATATACATAATCTCACCAAATAATGCCTTCTTTTTATAATAGAACACCATCTATACCAAATAATATATTTTCTCTAACTATGTAATGGATAAAGAATTAGCTGATCCAAACCAAATAATATGTCCTCAATCATGACTCACTATAATTAACTTTATTCACAATAAATAACATATACTTTGTCATCACCACACACTTTACCCAATCCTTAACAAATGATATGCCCTATGTAATGTCTAAAAATATACTGTACATAATCGCAATAACAAAAATAATATGGCCTATGTAATGACTACAGGATTAACTTCAACCACACCAAATGCTATGCCTTAATCATGTTTAACTATATACAGTATGTAACCAAGATTATTTAAAACATTGTATCACTACATTAAACAATCACCTGTGCCTACCACAATTGTAAAGAAAAAAAACTATAAAATGCGAATAAATATGTGGCCCAAAGTCTTTTCAACAAATCTTTGAATTTTATTTTATTCATTTTACTCCACATATTTCTGTGATTCACACATTGCATAGCTAGAGAGTTTATTTCAACATTTTCTGGTTCAGCTTGACAGCTTCATGTGCCACTATGACAAGACACATCATTGTGTTGATGTGGGGACCTGTCAGTTTTTTTTTCACTCAACCAGCAGCAATATGTGATGCAGGGATCTCTCTTGCTGAGCAAGAAATAAAATAAGATAAACAGTATGTGTATGCCCAGCGTAAAATACAGAATAGTACTGCTTCCATATAAATTATTGTTAAAAATAATAAATAGAAAATGTCAATTGTGTACTTCCCGTGACTCGATAATCCATTGCATGTTACACAAAAATGTTTGTGCTAGAAAGTTTATGACTGACCTTTAACATCTAAGCGTATGAAAGGAATGCAGAAGTACATAACATATTTCAACAGTCATTAGCTTGGCATATTTCAACATAATGGCTTTTCATTAGCCACTATTAGCTTTGATCAGAATCGTTCACAGGAGAGCTTACCTCTTCTTGGCCTCCTCATACTGCCAATTAAGTCTCACTCTGTCCACCAGTCTTGATTTATCATCATAGCCATACTGTATGGAAAGAATATCAATAACATTACTAAGCAAATAAGCATAATTAGGCTTAAATGAATAACAAATTTTAAAAGAAAATAGTTTTTTGCAAAAACTTGTAAATTGTTGTTCAGGTGATAAGCTTAAAGCCCAACTCCAGGAATTGTAACAAAACTACCCTTTCATACATGAAGCCATCATCCAGTACAATGCAGGGTCAACAGCCCTGAAAGGGAATCACTGTAAGAGCAGTTTTCAAAGATCTTGGAGTAGTGTTTTTCTATGGAATTACACTAACCCTTCTGGTAGACCATGTTTTCTATCTTCTCTCAATTGAAGAATACAGCCTCCATCAGGCTCTTCAGCATTCAACACATGCAGGATGCCTGTGTCTTCTACCACATGTAGTTCAATCCTACAGAGCACGATGGTCAGGGCTCAGTGGAAAGAGCCACAGCAACAGTTGGGGTACACAGGCAACCCGAAAATCCTAGAAGGGTTGAATGCTGAAGAGTGTGATGTAGAGGGCAGCACTTCAATCAAGATAAGATTGAACAGGCTACCACTGTGATACTTCTTCTATTATGGGTACCTGCTTTGGAGAAATTCAGCGCTGATTTACTACTACTACTACTACTACTACTACTACTACTACTACTATCTGTAATCTACTTTGTACTGTTTTTAGAATCACTTCTTCACTGTAAAATTCTAGAAAATTAAGAAGGTACTCCTACCTCTTTTACATATGGAATGTCACAGGCTAGCCCATCTCTGTTTTATTAAAAATAGTTAAATTCCCACAACATTAATGTCACAGGACATGCTCTTTGGCAGCCATGAGACATAATTTACTATGCTGTAAATAGGTAATCACATGGTTTACTGATCACACAGAAATTTGAGACTGAAAAAACCGTATCTAGTGTTTTATTTAATAAAATGCAAAGAAAGGGGAGTAGTAATCATTTAAAAAAAATATGTTTTTCAAATATTAAAGGAGACAAGTGGTGATCAGGTGAAAAGTGATCAAGTAGGTCTGTAAAGACTTCTCTAGACTCTTACATTTTCTTTTAAAACCTGTCACAAAATTATCTTTTATGCTAGGTTCACACTACTGCGACATGGGATCCGTCGTGTAAGACCCCAAGTCGCATGACATGTCAAACTCAATGTTTCCCTATGAGAGTCTTAATTGATACTACACAAGTCGCTCCAAGTTTAAGAGTTTTTCACACTGAGATGCTTTACACACGCTATAGCGCTAAAAATAGCACTTGCATAGCGTCTGTAAAGAGCCTCTCCAGTGTGAAAGCCAGAGTGCTTTCCCACTGGAGCGGTGTGCTTGCAGGACAGTAAAAAAGGTTCTGCAACCAGCATCTTTGCAGTGTTGTAGGAGCGGTGTATTGAAATCAATGGGCAGCGCCACTTTGCCACCGGTTTTAATCCATTTTTGGGCGCTAACAGGCGTTAAAAGTGCCCCGCTATCGGCTGAATAGTGCCGCTAAAACAACAGTAAAGTGCCGCTAAAAATAGCAGCGATTTACCGCCCCCAATGCCTCGGTGTGAAAGCGGCCTCTGAAAAGATTCCTGCATTACACTGGTCCAACTTGGGTATGAGTTCAGGCTTGTACAGGCTCCTAAACAGCATCCAAGTTGGATCAAGTCAGAAGGAAGTCATACGACATTGCCATCGCAGCAGTGTGAACCAAGCCTAAATGTATTAGGACTTGGTTGCACTGGGGCAGAAAAGTTCTTCAGGTACAAAATACCTAGTTTTAACACAAATTAAAAATAATCCACATTGTTACATGCTTCTAGACTTCATACTTTCTTCTGGTTACCTGCACTGAATTAATGAGTGACAGCTAAATAGAGAAAAGACATCCATCCTAAAATGGAATGAAAAAAGAGATTTGGATGCACATATCCAATTTTCCACACACAAATAGTATATGAATATCTTACATCTGAATGGACCGGACACTTCAGTATACATTCAGGGATGTTTTTCAAACCAGAACTATGTAGACTACACAGGCTATAATGCCGTTAGAGAGATCTAACTTCTTGTTGATAGCCACCTAATCTGTAGCATCAATGTGATATTAATAAATAAATAAAAATAAAACTATCACTATAGACCTAGCCTAATCAACAAGCATTCATTTATCATGCATGATCAGGAATCTGCTGATAACAGATGCAGTATTCAGTGACGAGGGTTCTAAGCTGGAAGTCGGATTCTGAGGGTGCACAATGTTTCTGGGGTTCTAGAGGTATCTTGCAGAATCAGTTTGGAAATGTAAAGGCATTATTGGTACCTAGATATCATTGAAATGCTAGTTTGTGGGACTTGGGGATACTGAAAAGTTTGCTTCTTTTTTCCCTGTGCTGAAGCCACACAGCATCTGCATAAAGAAGTTTCAGCTGGGTCCTGTATCTAGTGCATCTTGTGGTTTTGTTCCTTCCTATGGCTGGGTCCATACGCCTATGGATAACTAAGTCTTCCATGAGTACAGAAATTGGGACCAATGAGGCAGTGGCATGCAGGTGCAGTAGGCTCAGGACATTTTTCAAGCAAAGGCTGGGCAGGGCTACACAGGAAAGATCTACGATAAAGTGGCTATTTCCCTCAGTGGGTTAAACTTCAGGAGGGCAGAGAAGAACTTATTAAGGACTTCATTAAAAGTAAAATTATTCTATAACACTTCCTAAATACTCAAGTCTTTTCTACCAGACTGAAAGTATCATGATGGAAAATCAAAGTAAAAAAATGTATTAAAAAATCTGTACCTGCAAAAAAGCAAATAAATACCTTTCCTGTGTCCCATGCTGATTAACACCACTCTTATGCAGTAATTCCCAGCTAAAGTTCCTTATGAAACTGACACTGTGTTGAACTCCTGTGCCCTTTGCCGCACTCTCTGGTAACTCCAGCTGATCCCTACATCACTATAGTATAGGGATGGGGACCAGAGGAACTACTGAGTGCAGTGAGGAACAAAAATATCTATACTGGAATTTGCATTTTTTCAGCTGTAGATTATTCTGCATTGGAGCCAGGTTCAGCAGTTTTAGCAGCCAGAAGTGTAAGTATTTGCTTCTTCTTGCTTCAGGTATAGTTTTTTTATTAAAAGAAAGTTTGTTTAAAGTGCATGTAAACCCTAACAATACATTTCTCTTATTTGCTCCCTTTTGGTATATTATCTGTTTTATAAGAGAAAAAAAAAATCCTGTTCTACTTGTCAGAACTTTAGGAGTGTCATTTGTCATGTGTTCCCTGCCTGTGTTATCTTAAAGGGGTTGTAAACCCTCCTGTTTTTTCACCTTAATGCATTCTATTACTGCAATCATCTGTAGTGCTGCAGCCTCCCACATTTTACTTACCTGAACACTGTCATCCTCTGTCCAGGAAGGAGCACACCATCTCTAGCTGGTGTCTCGTGTCCTGATTGGACAGATTGATAGCAGAGCAGCCATTGGCTCACGCTGCTGTCAATCAAATCCAATGACGCAGCGCCAGGGGGGTATTCTGCATTCTTTGTGAATGGACACAGACTCGGGAGCACGCCCGCACGGGTGTCCACCAAGGAGAGTGCTTCTCCAACATGGACACTCGATGTGGGGACGAGCCACCAGCGCCGCTGTGGGACCACAGAAGAGGAGGACCGGAGTGGAGGTAAGTATGACATGTTTGTTATTTAAATTAAAAAAAAAGAGAGTTTGCAGCCCCTTTAAAGAGATTTAGCGCTTCCTGTTCTTAACTTGGACTACAAATCAATCAGTCCCTATGTTGTGGATAAGAAGACAGTGGGAGTGGCTGAGTAGTTTAGCAATAGTCAACATGCAGATTGACAACACTCAGTTCACAAAAATGTGTGTTGTCAGGCCCACAATGGAAATTAAATGTTATTAAACCCACACTAGTAAATTCAGTCTGTATATGCAGAAAAACATGCTTTTTATACTCACTATGGAACCTAAGAGGTTAATTCACAGCATTGTGTAAAAAGGCTGTCTGATAGTACAGATCATTGGAGGCACTCTACACATGCTCAGTTTGGTGTGTACTGCTAGAGTTTTTTTTTTTTTGTGATTGTTTTTTTGGGGAGAGGGTGCATGTGATCAGCACAGAGCCAATCAACACTGTCCAGACAAAGTCAGGGGTCATGCAGCCAGACTTTTTTTTTCATTGACATAAGGTACATGTACAATAGGCATGCTGCTGTTCTTACATTATTAGCTTTCATCAGTGCAGGAAATGAAAATAACAGAGAACCCCTTACAGAGAACAGACCAAATGCAAAGCCATGTAAACAAACTATAGTTTCAGAAAATATGTACTTGCAGTATTAGGTTTTTTTCATAAAGGGTAACTTCTATTTTTAAGTTTCCCTCATACTCAGTTTCTTTTTAAGAGACTCCCATGGTTTCAAGTCACATATGGCTTACTTCCTCATACCTTTGAATAAGAATGTGCACAAATTACTGTTAGGAATTTTTCCCAGTTCCAATTACCAAGCAGATCAGCGTCCAAAACCAGGTTTTGAAGTTACATTATATCCCATGAAATCTTCAGATTTCAAGACTTGGTTTTCACTGCCAAAAGTGGATGCAGCACTGCAGAGGTTGGCCAGACATGTTGCCCTCCAGTTGGATGACCCAGTGACCTTTAAAGGATGTGACCACAGGGTTGATTCAAACTTGAAAGAAGGATGTGGTGCAAGGAGGTTATTGCGTTAACTCCCAGCACTTTCTTCTGAGAAACCTGTTTATAAAAATATCCCAAACATGCCAGAAGAAAAGTGGGCACTGAAATTATATATAGAATAATTCTTTAAAGCAAATGCCATTCAGCTAGACCCCACAAGTAAGAGGGAAGGTGTATTTTCTGCTATATTCTCACTTTGAATGGCATACAGGAAATTGTGTGCAGTTCTGAATCTGAAGTGTCTGAATTCCTACATAAGAGTTCCACAATTTTGGGCAGAGATGCTTGGGACAATCAAGACTGTCTTTTTTATGCCCCTTTCACACAGGGTGGATGCTCAGCTGGGAATCTGTCTGCTGATTCCCACTGAACAGGTGGATGGCTGGTCTGTGTCCGCTCCGGCTTATGCAGAGAGGACACAGACACAGACCGCTCCTCTCTGGGTGGTCGGATATAAACAGACCAATAGAGAATGGGGAACGGATGCCCATCCATCTCTTTTTAGCAGGTCAGATTGACTTTTGGTGGGTGTAAATGGACATCCACTGCTCCACAAAGGACAATTGAGGGTCTACCTGTGTGAAAGGGGTCTAAGAAAGAGATTGCCTCCTGCTGATTGACCTTATGGGTGCATATCTGCATATTACAATTAAAGAATGGCATTGCAATATCCTGAAGTTTGCCTTCCTAGGTAAAGAGTATCAATGCAGATGTTTCCCATTCAGTCTGGCAACCACTCCAAAAACATTTACAAAGGTTCCATAAGCAGTAGTAACTCTAGTCTTCATAAGATTCAAAATTTCCACTACTTGATGATTTTCTGTTCCCGTCGGGCTCTAACGATCTCTTGATTTGTCAAAAAGATCAATTACTTCACTTTGCTTCGATTCAGGTGGGTAATACATTTTCAGAAGAGTCAGCTTTAACCAACCAAGTTTATTTGCTACCTGGGAGTAAAGTTTTATACAGTAAAAACAATATTTCATCCACCAGACAAAATCCACCAAATTGAAACACAGACTCATTGGTTGCTGTCTCGATCTTTGTGCCAAGCCAGAAGCTGCATAAGTCTCCTTGTTAACCCTAAACTGTACCATCCCTCCCCCTCCATGGACTCATTGGTCTATGATGATCCTGCTCCTCTCTATTTTCCAGATATGGAAAGGACAATCTTTGTAGCAGACGATTCTTCTTCTGAAAGGAGTCAGGACATTTTTATAGTGGTGGATAGTCAAGTCCAATCTCTACCCAAGCAGACCTCTCAACCCTGGCGAATGGATGATTGTTTCTTTTTGTTTTCAAAGGAGTTTATTGGAAGATAACAAACAAAATATAGCATACACTGTGGTGAAGCATAAATAGTTATACAAAGCAAAAGATGCAAATTATATAGCACATATCGTATATGTTCAACAATGAATGAACATCGCGGATAGGTAAAATAGTGATACGACTAAAACAACATGGATAACCTGAGAAGCAACTTTTGAGACAAGTAATACCACATGAATCCAAGGGAGAAGAATATTGGTGAAAAATCAGAAAAGACAAAAGAAAGGAATATAAGGAAAAGAAGAGAGGGTGACAGAACAGCAGAGCAAAACGAAGGAGAGACTAGCACAGTTAATAGAGAAGTCTAAAGGTAGACCAGGGTTTCCATTTAGCATCATATAAAGGGATAGAGTCATACAAAGTGTGGTGAATTTTTTCAACATGCATCATGAGGTCTATACGGGAGATAATCTGGGAAAATGACAAAGAGGGAGATTTCCAATTCAGTGCTATAGACCATAACATGGCCAGGCAGATCGAGTGGATCAAACATCTTAAATGTTTAGGGGCGTCTGGTGGAGCAACAAACAATAAGGCATGAGATACATTCAAGTCTATAGTATAACCAGCCACCTTATTAATCATATCAAAAAGCAAACCCCAGAACGGTTGAATACGGGCACAGTCCCAAAAAATGTGTTTAAATGAACCCGGACAGGGGCAACCCCTAAAACAGGTGGGGGAGGCCTGGGGAAACATGCGATGTAACCTTTGGGGCGTATAATACCATCTGGTGAGCAACTTAATAGCAGTTTCTCTAAGGGAGAGAGATTTAGAGCATTGGCGCATGTTCCTCCAGGCTCGGTCCCAATCCAGGGTGTCCTGATCCAATACAAGTTCACTTTCCCATTTGGCTCGGTATGGCAACTCTACAGTCTCAACCATAGAGGACAGGGACACGTAGAGGTCAGAGATAAGGCCCTTCTGTCTAGGAGCCGTGAGGCAAATATTCTCAAAGGAAAACCCTTGGGGACGGGAGTAGGGGCCAGGGTAATGTTGTGAGAAAAAATGGCGTATCTGCAGATAATGAAAGAATTCTGAATTCGGGATGGGATGAAGGGATTGTATTTCCTGAAATGAGGCAAAACGGGCACCCACCAGGAAATCCTTCAATGTGAGCAGGCCAAATTCAATCCAGATACGGAATGCGTCACTAGAATTATGAGCCGATATGAATCTAGGGTCACCTAAAAAAGAGACCCCAACCGGAGACCGGGGTGCTAAGCCGTATTTACTACCATACAAATGCCAGAGGCGCGTGGCATCCAAAACACAAAGATTTTTATGGATGTAAGGGCAATGCGGTATATATGGGGACCACATGACATTCGATAGAAGCAAGGGACGTATGGATTCCTGCTCAAACTGTACCCACGGTACCCTGGAGTTCCTGATTGACCATTGGGCCTGCTGGGAGAATCTGCTCGCCAAGTAATAAAGCCAAATTTGTGGGACACCCAGTCCGCCTCTGGAGGCAGAGCGGTAAAGGACCGTTCTCACAAATCTGGGGGGTTTATCCTGCCAAATAAATCTATTAAGAATTGATTGAATGCGGTCTATATAGGATTTTGAGATCCTAATTGGAAGGGAACGAAAAGCATATAGTAAACGGGGGAGTATAACCATCTTAACAGCTGTTATGCGCCCTAGGAAGGAGATGTGAAGGCTAGACCAAGACTTCAAGGTAGACCTAATTTTAGTGAGCAACTGAGGATAGTTAGAGGAGAAGAGGAGTTTATAATCACTAGAGAGGGCTATACCTAAGTAAGAGAGGTGGGAGGGGGGCCAACGAAAGGAAAATGTCTGTTTGAGGTGAGACAGTTCCCGTGGGGGAATACCTATGGGAAGGGCTTCAGATTTGGATATATTGATGGACAATCCCGAAACAGTAGCAAATTTCGACAAGGACTCAAACAGATTGGGAAGGGATACTAAGGGGTTAGTCAGAAACATCAGGACGTCGTCTGCATACATACAGAATTTGCTAGTCATGGCTCCTGTCGAATATCCCGAGATATCTGGGTTGTTCAAAATGGCTATAGCTAGGGGTTCGAGAGCCAGGGCAAACAGAAGGGGGGATAAAGGGCACCCCTGCCTAGATCCCCTACCCACCTCAAAGAAGGCTGAGCAGCAGCCCGGAATTTTTATCCTAGTTTTGGGGTCTTTGTACAGGGAGTGGAAAGAGTGCAAAAACCCGCCGTGGAAGCCTAACCTCTGCAACACCCTAGTAAGGTAAGACCAAGAGACACTATCGAAGGCCTTCTGGATATCCAAACTGAGAAGCAGAAGGCTACGAGAGTGTATATTAGCATCCTGAATTATGTTAGTGGCCAATCTAATATTATCTGTGATTAACCTGTGGGGGATAAAACCAGATTGGAATGGGGAGATAAGGCGGGGAATTTGAAGGGCCAGTCTATCTGCAAGGATCCTACTAAATATTTTTAAATCATTATTCATGACCGAAATTGGTCTATAATTTTGGGGGAGCGTATGATTTTTGTGTGGTTTGGGGATCATGGACATCGTGGCAAGTAACATTTCCTCCGGGAAGCTACCACCCTTCATTACCCAGTTAAAGAAGTAGGCAAGCCTGGGGGCCAGAACCGTGGCAAATTTCTTATAGTATACAGATGCAAAGCCGTCCGGGCCCGGAGCAGAACCCCTTTTTAGAGATTTGATTACATTCAAGACCTCCACCGTCGTGATAGGGGCGTTTAGACTCGACAATTGTGACTCAGACAGGGACGGCAGAGGCACTTCATCTAGCCATGAATCAATCTCCGAAGACCTAACCGTCGGGTCCGGTGCCAACAAGGTGGTGTAAAATTTTTCAAAGATCACTAAAACCTCCTTTGGGTGTGACGTGAGATGACCGTCCCTGGATGTCAGTTTGTAAACGTGTGTAGGTCTTTGGGAATGTTGCAGCTTACGTGCGAATCTTGAGGAAGCCGCACTCTCAGATAGGATATGATTCGCTTTCGCAAATCTAAGAGCTTTTTCAGTATTGTTAGTCAAAAGAGAGTCCAATTCTAAACGCTTACGGTCAATCTCTTGTCTAGTGGAATCTAAGTGTAGGGTGGAGGAGTTCTTATATAGGCGATCCAGTTCCTGTGTCAAGGTTAGAATTCTACCATTTAACAATTTTTTGCGGGCCGCTGAAATCGCAATCAGCTTACCCCTCATAACAGCCTTATGCGCTACCCAAACCGTGGAGGGGGACATCTCTGGTAAGTCATTAAGTGAAAAGTAATCCTCAATCGCCTCCGTCACAGTTGAAACTATATCAGATTCCGTCAAAAGGGACTCATTAAGTCGCCAAGTGTGAGATGTGGGGGATAATCTAATGAAAGTCGTGGTGAAGGCAGTAGCGTGGTGATCCGACCAGGCACAGGGATAGATGCGGCTCCGAGTAGAGTTGGCCAGAATAACAGGGGAGGCAAAAATATAATCCAACCGGGCTGAGCTATTATGTGGGTGGGAGTAGAATGTAAACTCCCGAACCCCCACATTATGCGCACGCCATGTATCAACCAGTTGATATTCTAACAAACCATGGGTAAGTGACTTGGGGAAGGCCCTAGAGAGGGGAGTGTGAGAGGAGCGGTCCAGGTTTGGATTAGCAACCAGGTTAAGATCCCCTCCAACAATCAGGTGTGATGAGTGAAACGAGGCTAGCTTAACAAAAAAGGATTTAAAAAAGGCAGCCGGGGCATCATTGGGGGCATAAATACTTGCGATAGTCAGTTCCCTGTTGTGTATCAAACCTTTGATAATAACATATCTACTATCAGCATCCTTGTAGATACGTTTCACCTCCATAGGAAAGGAGGAATGCAGGAAGATGGCTGCGCCCCTAGACTTAGAATGGTGCAAAGAGTAGAACGCCTGCGGGAAGTCCCTATGAAAGAATTTAGGGTGGGAGTTATGGGAGAAATGGGTTTCCTGAAGGAGGAGGACTTTAACATTTACTCCCTTGTAAAAATCAAACGCCTTGCGTCTCTTGATGGGGGAATTAAACCCCTTAACATTATGTGACATACATGTAATTGCCATGACTAAAAATGTGGGGGATAGGCACATGAAAAGCCCCAACCATCCTCAAATAGTCGGGAAATGCAGAGTAGGGGGGACCAATCTGAGGGGGGTCAGATAAGGGCACAGCCATCAACCCGAAACTGAATACATATTCATACATTAAAGCCATATTAAGCACAAAAAAAAATTTACAGCGATAAATATAACACAATATGGATAGAGCATGTAGAAAAAGTGCTAAGCCAAACGGAGTAGAAGAGGAAGATGAGGGAAAAAAGAGGGAAAAAAGAAGATATAGAGAAGGCATAAAGAGCAGGGGGAAAAATTTCCCCGGGAAACCAGTACTCCGGAGCATCAACCAAGTCCAGAGCACATAGAGTCCAAGTACAGGAACATTTAACCAGGGGGTCAGGTTGGCAGGGGGACCGATGACCTTCAAAAAAACGAGCATCGGGGCCCAAGTCCCACTAGGAGACTTACAACCGGAGAAACAAAAGAAAACCCAAAGGTAACCACGAGACACCAAGGTCTCAGTCCCAGCGTGAGTCTGCAAAATGTAGTAGGTAAAACAAAAATGTATAAGAAAACTGCTGGGGGGGAGAAGCATGTCACTGCACCAAACGACAGTAGCAACCTGCCGCTGTTCCGGGAGAACAAGAGAAAAAAACAAAAAAATTAGGAGGGCATGTCTGCAACCGTTGCCAGCAAAAAAGTGTAGACAAGAGGGAGTGTGGAAGATAAGTGGGTCTCAACGAGGGCTTCTGCCGCCCAGTTCTCCAGCTCCATAACGAATCCGCCGTCCACCCCTCCGTGATGGTGGTGTTTGCCAGATGGGGGCCGGTCTAGGTGTCAGCGGGGGTCTACGAACCTCCATGGCTTCCAGAAGTCCCAGTTTGACTAGGAGGTCTTGTCCTTCATGAGGCGTAGACACCGAATAAGTGCTGCCATTATGTGGAACGATCAGTCTGAACGGGAAGCCCCACCTGTATCGAATCCGCGCGGATTGTAAGGCAGAAGTGACCTCTCTCAGTGAACGACGCCTTTCCAGGGTGGCGGGAGAGACATCTGGGAAGATTTGGATTTGGACATCATCCAAAAGAATGCGCGGTTGGTTCCTTGCTGCACGAAGAATTTCCTCCTTTACTAGGAAATCTTTGAGGCATAGAATGATATCCCTTGGTGGTTTGTCGGCCGGTGGCTTCGGACGAAGGACTCGGTGAATACGATCGCATTTAAAAGCGACGGCTTCGTGTTCGGGTAGAAGCGATTTAAACAAGCGGATAACCGTCGGGATCAAGTCCACTTCTGTTTCGGGGATTCCCCGCAGACGAAGGTTGTTACGTCTGTTTCTATTGTCTAAGTCCTCGAGTTGCATTTGAATGGTAGTGAATGCAGAGGACAGATTGTCATGTTCCCTGCTCAATTCGTTGTGGGCTAAAGCAAGTTCGTCGTGCTTACTTTCAAGTTTCTCGGTTCTGGAACCCAAAGCGGCAATCTCCTGCGATAGCACGTGGGACGTCTTGTGCAGCTCCGACTGAAATTTAGCCGCCATTTTATCGTACATGGCCTCGAGGCTGGCATCCAGATAGGCTTTAGAGAGGGAATTAGACTCACCGAGTCCGGTCAGCGGAGGGAAAGGGTCCGGGGAAGCCCGAGGCGTGGAGGACGGAGAGGTGGAGAGGCCGCCCTGGCCGGCGCCATCTTGAGACATCGCACCACTGTCCCTTGTCCGGAGAAGATAGTGGGTTAAAGTATGTTGGCTCGATTTACGGGCTTTCTTCTTTCGGGCAGACATGCACCGGGTTGAGGGGACCTGGGGGGTAGCAAAATCAAAGCCAGAAGGATGATATATAGCCCCCAGGGCGCTGATAAACTCCCGGTCCGTGCGGAGCTCTCACACTAGGCTGCCATCTCGCTCAGCGCCGCGCATGCGCCCCCATGATTGTTTCTTTTAATGCCAGTCTCCAGGGTTATGGGTGCATTGTCAGAGGTGACAGGCACATGGGCAACAATTTCAGATATATACTTCAACTTCCAATCACCTGAAGCTGATGGCAGCATTTGAAACATTGAGAGTGTTTCAATCAATCATCAGTGGTCAGCAAGTGAAGATGCTGTTAGACAACAAGATGGCAGTGGCATATATAGCCTATCAGAGAAGTATTGACTCTGCTTCAAATTGCTGAGAAATTCTTTTAATGGGTCAAAAAGAACCTGGCATAATTGAAAGCAGCATATCTTCCAGGTATACAGATTTCACTGGCTGATGCCCTGACTTGCTCCTTTGTACATCACTGAGAGTGGCCCTTGAACAGATATCTATAGAAATTTTTATGATATAAGGGACACTGGAAGTGGTCTAATGGCAACTCCATGCAATGTCCAATGCGGACTCTTCTCTTGATTCTACTTTCCCCAGGCACTGGCTCAGAATATGCTAACAGGTCCCTGGACTTTCCACCTGTGGTCCTCATCCTAACAGTATTGTTGAATATCCCTCAGGAGAGGGTTCAAGCCACTGCCATCTTACTATGCTGGCCAAGGGACCTTGGTACCTACTGCTGAGTTTGTTATTAGCGGAGCCGCTAATTCCCTTCTGAATAAAGATTTTCTGTCTCTTCATCCAGACCTCAGCAGGTTGAGTTTAATAACTTGGTGATTGAATAGAATCACTTGGGATCACTCAACCTTTCTTTGTCAGGGATCAATACCTTGCTCAGAAACAAAGGTTTCGTAAAACAGAGTCTGGAAGAAAGTCTTCACTTTGCAGTACACAAAGAATTTGCACACATATTAACATGCAGTATTTTGTGCATTTACATGTAATAAAATAAGGCAGATGATTCAAAATACTGCCAGTGTACCACAAATCAATTTACAATGGACCTGCAGCATTTTATTAAATGCAGAGCAACACAACGCACACATGTTTCTCATGTGCATTGCGGTCCATTGGCAAGGTGCATAGGAGTGTAGTGTAAAATCAAATGGCACCACAACACATATGTATCATGCTTTAGAGTAATATGGATACTTAAGAAGATGTAAGGTTTGCTGTATTCATTTTATTTTAAAAACGACAGACCCAAAGATATAGCTTTTTGTCATAAGTGTTTTTTTCACATTAAGTATAATTATCCTACCAGCCTAGCTTAAAAGTGAGAGGCTGTGAGATTTAAGCCAGCCATAGACAGTTTGAATCCCGGCTGGTTCAGCAGGAACCGGTGGAGATTTGGACCATGTATGGGCAGGTAAAATGTATCCAAGTTGCTTGACCGATCAGCTTGGGTATAACCAGTGCCCAATTTTATGTGCAATTATTGCAAGCAGCTGTTAAAGCCACTAGCAATAACCACTGCGTTCTCCTGGCAGGGATGGCTTCAACCTCCACCCCTCTGCCAGGAGAACACAATGGCTCTACGGAAGGGATTCCCCTGTCAACACTGTCTGTGTCGTGCCTTGGGTACATTCAGCCTACCCATAAATGATTAGGACCGTCTATGGCTGGCTTTAGGTAAGAATGCATCTGGGGGAAGGGAGGGGGGTTACTTTAGATCGGGGGGGCTAGGCAGACAAAATATGTGTACTTAAAGTGAAGTTAAAGTGAACTTTTCCTTGTGCTTCTGACAACAAGCAAAACGCTTAGCTCTGCTGAACATCAAATGAATACAGTAAATCTTACCTCTTACATCTTTATTTATCTATCTACAGTATATCTATATAAAATCACAATATCAAAGTCGTATGACTCCCAGTAACTTTGTCTTTAACCAAAGAATACAATACCTCTTCAACGTTATCAGTTTGTGAACAGGCATCACAGAATTGCTGTGGTAAACAGGGGTCACTGTGCGAGCTTGAATTGTGGATGTTTTGCATAGAGTCTGTGATACAACAGCTGTTTCTGAAACCATCGGTCAGCTTGGCCAGGCTCTAGAGATAAAAAAAGGAATTGTGTTACACCACCCCTCAACTAAATACATTTTAAAACAATTAACTCATTTGTTTCACTGCTATTTTTCATGTCAAGCCAATGGAAAAAAAGTGGTAACTAACATTAGAGTGTGTTGAACACTGGCTCTTGGTGGCCAAACTATTCTGGCTAGTACTAAATTGCTACTGTAGTGATCAAACTTGTGATAAATTTGAGTTTGAGTCACTAGAGGCAGCCATGCAGTACCCAGTTTTTGCTTGTGGCACATCTCCAATAAAAAAACATATAGGTGCCTCTCAAAAAATGTGAATATTATCAAAAAGTTAATTAATTTCAGTAATTCAATTAAAAAAATTCAACTCATATATTTTATATAGATGCATTACTTACACACAGTGATATATTTCAAGCATTTCTTTCTTTTAATTTTGAGGATAATGACTTACAGCTAGTGAAAACCCAAAATTCAGTATCTCAGAAAATTAGATTACAAAAGCCTAATAAAAAAAGCATTTTTAATACAGAAATGTTCACTTACTGAAAAGTATGTCCATGTACAGTATAGCATGCACTCAATACTTGGTCAGGGCTCCTTTTGCATGGATAACTGCATAAATGCCGTGTGGCATGGAGGTGATCAGCCTGTGGCACTGCTGAGGTGTCATGGAAGCCCAGGTTTCTTTGATAGTGGCCTTCAGCTCATCTGCACTGTTGGGTCTGGTATATCATCTTCCTCTTGACAATACCCCACAGATTCTCTATGGGGTTTAGGTCAGGTGAGTTTGCTGGCCAATCAAGAACAGTGGTACCATGATCATTAAACCAGGTGCTGTACTTTTGGCAGTGTGGGCAGGTGCCAAGTCCTGCTTTAAAATGAAATCAGCATTTCCATAAAGTCCACTGTATTTTATCAAGTCCAAAGTCAGCGCAGCCCTCTACCATTCTAGAGTACTTCATACTTCCCTCTCCTGACCAGCTTTATAGAGATGTTGATTTCATTTTCCAGCAGGACTTAGCACCTGCCCACACTGCCAAAAGTACTAATACCTGGTGTAATGATCATGTTATTACTGTGCTTGACTGGTCAGTAAAGTCGCCTAACCAAAACCTCTTGGAGAATCTGTGGGGTATTGTCAAGAGGAAGATGAGAGACACCAGACGCAAAAATGCAGATGAGCTTAAGGCCGCTATCAAAGAAACTTGGGCTTCCATAACACCTCAGCAGTGCCACAGGCTGATCGCCTCCATGCCACGCCACATTGATGCAGTAATTCATCAAATGGAGCTCCAACTAAGTATTGAGTGCATACTATACTGTACATAGACATACCTTTTCCGTAAGCCAACATTTCTGTATTAAAAATCCCTTTTTTATTGGTCTTATATAATATGCTAATGTTCTGAGATACAAAATTTGGGGTTTTCACTAGCTGTAAGCCATAATCTTAAAAATGAAAAGAAGGAAATGCTTGAAAATAATATCATTCTGTGTGTTCTTCATCGATATGAAATATAAGAGTTTCACTTTTTAAATTGAATTACTGAAATAAATTAACTTTTTTGATGATATTCTATTTTTTTAGATGCACCTGTAGTATAGAACAAGGGTCTCCAAACTTTCTAAACAAAGGACTGGTTTACTGTCCTTCAAAATGTAGGGGTGCGGACTGTGGCCAGCAGGAGTAGAAAATGTCCCGATGTCATTGTGTGTAAATGGAGTCCCCTCTTTGGTATTAGGGGGGTGAACAGAGCCTCCATCTTTGGTATCAGTGGGAGGAATAGCACCCCATCATTGGTGTCAGTGGGAGGAATAGTTCCCCACTGTTAGTGTTAGCGGAAGGAATAGTTCCCTATCTTTGGTGTCAGTGGGAGGAATAGTGCCCCAACGTTGGTGTCATTGAGAGGAATAGTGCCCCCCTCATTGATGTCTGTGAGGGAGGAATAGTGCTCCTTTGTCTGTGTCAAAGCAAGCAAAGGTTGGTTTGTTAGCTCACCCACTGATCTCTATATCGCTTGGGGACTGCAGAGGTGAAGTTAAAAAAAATATCCCTGTAATATTGTCTCAACCTCCCATCCTCTGGATAATTGATTCCAGGTTCACCTCTGGGCTCAGGTTGTCATGGACCCGTCCCCTTGGGTAGAATGCATCATCATGCAGCCTCAGCTCAGAGAATAACTGCACTGAATGGCACTCACACATTGCAGCAGTGAGAACAGTAAAAACCTTTTGCCATCAAAAAAAGGAAGGTATGATGATTTCATTGAACCAGCCAGAAGAGCCTTAGAAAAAAAGTGTTTTATATATATACATACACAGTATCTCACAAAAGTGGGTACACTCCTCACATTTTTGTAAATATTTTATTATATCTTTTCATGTAACAACACTGAAGAAATTACACTTTGCTACAATGTAAAGTAGTGAGTGTACAGCGTGTTATAACAGTGTAAATTTGCTGTACCCTCAAAATAACTCAACACACAGCCATTAATGTTTAAACCGCTGGCAACAAAATTGAGTACGCCCCTATGTAAAAATGTCCAAATTGGGCCCAATGTGTCAATATTTTGTGTGGCCACCAATATTTTCCAGCACTGCCTTAACCCTCTTGGGAATGGAGTTCACCAGAGCTTCACAGGTTAGACTAGAGTCCTCTTCCACTCCTCCATGATGACATCATGGAGCTGGTGGATGTTAGAGACCTTGCGCTCCTCCACCTTCTGTTTGATGATGACCCACAGATGCTCAATAGGATTTAGGTCGGGTGACACGCTTGGCCAGTCCATCACCTTTACCCTTAGGTTTTTTAGCAAAGCAGTGGTTGTCTTGGAGGTATTTTTGGGGTTGTTATCATGTTGGAATACTGCCCTGCGTCCCAGTCTCCGAAGGGAGGGGATCATGCTCTGCTTCAGTATGTCACAGTACATGTGGGCATTCATGGTTCCCTCAATGAAATGTAGCTCCCCAGTGCCGGCAGCACTCATACAACCCCAGGCCATGACACTCCCATCACCATGCTTGACTGTAGGCAAGACACACTTGACTTTGTACTCCTCAATTGGCTGCCCCCACACACGCTTCACACCATCTGAACCAAGTAAGTTTTATCTTGGTCTCATCAGACCACAGGACATGGTTCCAGTAATCCATGTCCTTAGTCTGCTTGTCTTCAGCAAACTGTTTGCGGGCTTTCTTGTGCATCATCTTTAGAAGAGACTTCCTTCTGGGATGACAGCCATGCAGACCAATTTGATGCAGTGTGCGGCGTATGGTCTGAGCACTGACAGGCTGACCCTCCACCCCTTCAACCTCGGAAGCAATGCTGGCAGCACCCATATGTCTATTTCCCAAAGACAACATCTGGATATGATGCTGAGCACGTGCACTCAACTTTTTTCGTCGACCATGGCGAGGCCTGTTCCGAGTGGAACCTGTCCTGGTCAACCACTGTATGGTCTTGGCCACCATGCTGCAGCTCAGTTTCAGGGTCTTGGAAATATTCTTATAGCACAGGCCCTCTTTATGTAACAATTTTTTTTTTTCAGATCCTCAGAGAGTTCTTTGCCATGAGGTGCCATGTTGAACTTCCAGTGACCAGTATGAGAAAGTGTGAGCGATAACACCAAATTTAACACACCTGCTCCCCATTCACACCACAGACCTTGTAACATTAACGAGTCATATGACACTGGGGAGGGAAGATGGCCAATTGGGCCCAAATTGGACATTTTCACTGAGGGGTGTACTCACTTTTGTTGCCAATGGTTTAGACATTAATGACTGTGTGTTGAGTTATTTTGAGGGGACTGCAAATTTAGACTGGTATACAAGCTGCACACTTGCAACTTTACATTGTAGCAAAGTGTAATTTCTTCAGTGTTGTCACATGAAAAGATATAATAAAATATTTACAAAAATGTGAGGGGCGTACTCACTTTTGTGAGATACTGTATATATATGTGTGTGTGTGTGTGTGTGTGTGTGTGTGTGTGTGTGTGTGTGTGTGTGTGTGTGTGTGTGTGTGTGTGTGTGTGTTAAGTACAGCAGGGGTGAGTGTATTCTCTTTTAGACTTTAGCTTTACAGAATCTACCAAACATTGAAATATCAATTTTGAGTGGAATGACAATATGCATGAAGATAATGGTAATAAACATTCAGCTTTAAGAAATGATGTACATAGCAAACTTAACCTAAATATATAATTATGAAAAGTATGTTTTCATAACAGTAAAAAGATTCAACAGAAAGGGTCCGTTCACACAGGGGCAACACGACTTTGAGCGAGACTTTGGGAGGCAACTTGGACACGACTTGAGTATGAATCACAGCACGACTTAAGGCAACTTACAAGGCAACTTGAAGTTGCTTCCAGGAGAGGAGACTTTACCAGTGGCCAATCACATAATAATCAGCTCTGTGGGAGGGAGGGGTTTGCCTATAAAACTATTTTTACTTCCTGGAAAGTTGCTTCAGTTAAGACAGGGGATCAGACTTGGAGGCAACTTCCATTGAAATCAATGGGTACAAGTTGCCTAGAAGTCGGATTGAAGTAGTACAGGAACCTTTTCTGAAGTCGGAGCGACTTCAGTAGTGTACATTAAGACGGCTCTCATTCACTTACATTGATTTTATCATGTTGCGCGACTTGAGGCAACTTGGGACGACTTCAAGTCGGATCCAAAGTTGCTCCTGTGTGAATGGACTCTAACCAAATAAAATGCAAAACTTTTTAACAATACATAAAAAACAACTTTATCCAAAATAAAAAGAGATACGACTTTCTTTTGAAGTACGAGTGTGCCAAGAAGCTGCTGTCAAAAATATTTACTTTCACTAGCTAACATTTTATGAGAGGAATATTAGTCTCTTGATAGAAAAGGATTACCATATTCCACATAAAACAGAATGCAAGAGAATTATGAAATTGAGTATTACTTTCACAGCAGTATAATGTGGTCATATATTAGGGTTAAATTGCGCAACCAAGTCCAATAACAGTCATGCAAATTAAACTGTAGATATGTACAAGTCTATATGGTGCTTTAATAAAAATTCATGATGTACAGCACTCCAACTGTGGCTTAAACTTTGGTGCTGTGTTAATAATAAGGGAGGACGCTTACCAGATGTGATGGATCTCAAATTATAGAGATCAAACTCGCTCAGGTGTGAACAGGGACAAGTTAAAACAATGGAATTTTGGATTTTGAACATTTTGGAGCTTTAGTCTGCAAAACACAGAGGTTTGAATGGGGCCTTATGGTGTTCTGATGACAGATATTTACCCTCCTGAGATCAGATATTTAGGTTCTGGACCCTTAAGCCTGGTACACGCAGGCTGAATATCCACCGACTCAACAGAAACCAGCGTGTAAAGCAGCCTGTCTGACAGAAGCCAGACTTTTGTCCAACGGGCATGCTGGAAAACAAGCATTTTATCGACATCTGATTGGCGCTGGCAGACAATGGCTGTGAGTGCTAACTGATGTGCTCTGGAGGAGGGGGGGGGGGGGGGTCGACCCACCTGTCAAAACACAAAAGCTCTGCAGGGAGATTGCTGTACTAACATCACTTAGTACAGCAAGCTCAATTTAATTTTGTTCAGCCCGCTGAGTTGAACGAACAAGAACTGATTGTGTGTACCAGGCTTAAGTAATGACATTTTTGAGCCTCCACATCGTAGATGCCCACTGTTTTAAATACAAACTTCTCCCACGCATCTTAGCTCCCCATGTTACCTATGCTGCCACCTTCACAAACCACACATTTTGAACTGTTTAAAGTTGAGTGTATTGAACTTGATTTACATAGTATGTAAATGCTTTCAATATATCATGACAGGCAGCCCACTGATTATCCTAGGTCAAAGTGCTGAGTGTCATAAACTTGAAACCGCTCTGCTACAGTTTAAGATTAATACTTTACAATGTAAAAAATAAACAGTTTAAATATATTCTTGAGACATATCTCTACCATTCAGTAGAGATGAGCTTTGGTTCTTCTCCAGGTTTGCTCCAAACTCAGAAGTCAGCTGTCAGTGGTGAGCCGGTGACCTGCAAATGTGGGATTCCCTGCCCCACAACTTTACATACACAAAGGGATGGGAGTGTTTGTGACATCATTGACCTAATATAGCCATGTGACCATACCAAGGATGTCAGAAAGCATCCCTGCCCCCTTGTGTACATTCAACTGTAGGGCAGAAAATTTCCGAGCTGCAAATAATAGGCCCAAGAATGACAGCTGCTTTCCAGTTTGGTCACACTCATGTTCAGACTGAACCCAAGCTCATCACTACTAGTCAGCAAGGTCATTACTACTTCTTAGAGGTCCTCTCATACTCTTCACTGGACAGAGGTGAAAATGCTAATTCACTCTATAGTAAGAAGGCTGGAAATGTGAGAAAGGGAGCTGCACTGCTCAACCATAAAGTTAAATAGCTTAAAGTGATATTAAAGATTAATTTTGTTAAAATAACAAACATGTTATATTTATCTACTCTGTGCAATGGTTTTGCACAGAGCAGCCCCGATCCTCCTCTTCTCGGGTCCCACGCTGGTGCTCCTGACTTGTGCCCCTTCAAGTACCCCTACCAGCAAGTCGTTTGCTAGCAGGGGTACTCATGCGGGTTCAATCTCGAGTCACTTTGTGTGTATCTACTGACACATGAGCGGCTCTGCTGTGCCCCCCCCATCCTCTCATCATTGGATTTGAGTGACAGCAGCAGGAGCCAATGGTTGCTCTCACAGAGTCCAGTGAGGAGGGAGAGAGACAGCAGCACCGCAAAACACTAGAACTAGACCGAGATCCACTCAAGTGAGTATTGGAGGGGGGGGGGGGGGGGGGGGATGGGCAAAGAATGCATTAAGGTAAAAAAAAAAAATCCTTTAGAATCACTTTGTTTAAGAGTTATAGGTGTCATCTGCATGACAGTGCATGGAAAATGTGTGCTGAAGCTGTGTTTTGCAGAGCTAGCAGCAGGAGATGTAAGTGTTTTCTTTTCAACTACAGCTGTTTTTAAGAACGTTTGTGTTAGGCCCCTTTCACACATGCGGACGATATGTCCGTATTTCATCCATCCGTTTGCGGATGAAATACGGGCATACATTCATCCCTATGGGATAGCGGGTGTCTGCGGATGAACATCCACAGACACCCGATTTCGTCCGCCTCCGCTACTGTCCGATTCTGCAGACGGAAAATCCTATTTTTCTATCCATCTGCAGAGCGGATCGGATGAACACGGACAGACGGTCCGTTCGCATCCGATCCCCATAGAGGAGAGCGGAGAGCTGACAGGGTGGTCCCTGCACAGTGTGCGGAGACCGCCCTGTCCGCCGCCGGCTCAGCGGGGACAACGGAGCGATCCCCGCTGAGCGAGCGGATCTTCACGGGGCGGATCATTACTGATCCGTCCCGTGTGAAAGGGGCCTAAAGTGTAACAACAAACATGAAACTTATTTAACTTAATTTTATTTACTCCTTTTTGGTCTTTTAAATACACCATTGAAAACATTTTGTTATATCTGTTTTTAGTGCAAAAAAATATATAATTCTGTTTATCTTGTCAGAACTTCAAATGTATCCTGTGCCCTGAGCTCTCTGTATGCACTATTTCAAAGAGACTATAACAGTCCTTATGTTGGACTGCAAGTCAATTAATCTGGCTATATACTGTGAGCCCTCTCCTCCCAGCATCCTTTGACTGAAAAATTGGATGAGCCAGGCAGGAATGAATTGACCAAGCAGCGGCTGCATCTGATCAGATACACTGTGCGGGCATTCTGGCTGTCTGTGGTGGCTGCTTTATAAGGCAGCTTATAGTAAGCAAATGTTTCACTACTATTTTAAAGTGGTTGTAAACCCTTACATATACCCAGTGAAGTGACTGGCCTCATGTGATACACAGAGATTAAACAAATCCTCCTGCATAAGTTGTAACTGTCTATCTGGAGCTGTCTCTTCTCTACATCCAATCAAAGTACTTAATTTATAAATGTATAAAAAAAATATACTAATGCGCAAACCACACAGTAGGTGAAATAAATAAGAAAGAAATCGCTGCCAACAAGAAAACAGTGTTCTCACACTAAACAGAAATAAAAAATAAAAAATGTGGCGCTACTAGAATCTCAAACTATGGCAAACCCTGAAAAAAAAAAAAAATAACTAATTCAATAATCCCTAAAAAAAATTAAAAAATTTAATATTATAAAAGAAAGTATCTGTGCAAACAGTGCAACAATAGCAGCTATATAATACAGTGCATGAAAATAGACCAGATGATAATGATACCAGTATAAAAGTGAATATGTGATAATAACCAAGTAAAGTGCAAAATGACAAAGGTTCCAAAAAGATGCAAATAATAGGATTTTTGTACTCACCGTAAAATCCTTTTCTCTGATGTTTATTGATGGACAGATCACTTAAATCTTGACCTTAGGTTATATCGCCACCTTCAGGAGAGTACTAGGTAGAACACATAAAAGACAACACAGCACCGCCCAGGGGCGGTCCTACTGGCTATAACCCCCTCACTCTGCTTCCAGCAGCTCAGTTTGTCAAAAAGCAGTACAAACATAAATAGGAGTGAGTCCTCTGGCCGTCAATGAACATCAGAGAAAATAATTTTACAATGAGTACAAAAATTATATTTTCTCTTTCGTTCATTGACGGACACAGCACTTAAATCTTGACCTTAGGGACGTCCCCAAGCAGTGTCAAAAAGGAGGGGTGGGAACAGTGTGCAAAATAAACTCCACCCGTAACAAAAAGAACTCCTCCACAGAGGAGTCGCAACCTCAAACAGCCCCCTGCAAAACCTTGTGGCCGAAGCAGGCATCCGAAGATGCGCCCACATCAACCTTGTAAAATTTGGTGAAAGTATGAACGGAAAAAACAGATCGCCGCCTTACACACTTGAGAAACGGACGCTTGATGTCAGAAATCCCAAGAGGCACCAATTGCCCTGGTGCAATGTGCCATGACAGGAAAGGGGGGCGCCCACCCATGTATGGTATAAGCCTGAACCACGATCTGTCTGATCCACCAAGAAATGGTAGCCGACGAGACAGCCAGGCCCTTCTTTGGACCAGCCACCGATAAAAACAGAGTCCGACCTCCGGAAAGGAGCCATAGCAGAAACAAGCCAAAACAACCTTCGGAAGAAAAAAAGGCTATGGACGCAGCACCACTTTATCCTTGTGAAGTACCAAGTAGGGAGACTTGCATGACAAGGCCGCCAACTCAGAAACCCGCCTTGCAGATGTAATAGCCACTAGAAAAGATACTTTCTGAGAGAGTGTCAATAAGGGGGTCTCCCAAACTCCCCCCCAGGCGGGCAGGTTGGCGTCCGTCGTGATCACAGTCCAATGAAGAGGAAGGAACAACTTCCCCAACCAAAGGGCCGGAGACCTCAGCCACCAGAGAAGCAAAGCCCTGACTAGCTGGCTCACCCGACAATCCAGGGATATAGGAGATTTGTCCCATTTGGGCAGGATCTCTTCCTGCAAGACTCAAGTGTGGAATTGGGCATACGGTACCGCCTTGAAAGTGGCTACCATGAGACCCAGAACTCGCATGCAAAAACACAGCGACAACCCCCTGCAGGACATCAATAACTGCACCGCAGATTGAAGAGTCTGCAGCTTATCCGAAGGGAGAAAGACTCTCGTCTCTGAGGAGTCCAGAATCAACCCCAACTACTGCAGGCATTGAGTCAGCACCAACACCGACTTCTGGAGGTTCAACACCCAAACAAACTTCTTGAGAGTCTGCATGATGATTTCCACATCCTTCCTTAATTCTGAGGCAGAAGCTGCTCTCAGGAGGAGGTCAACCAGGTGGTCCACGATTGCGATCCCTCGTTGTCTCAGCAATGCCAGAATTGGGGCCAGCACCTTGGTGAAGACCCTTGGCGCCATCGCTAGGCCAAAGGGAAGAGCTACAAATTGGTAGTGCTTGTCCTGACCGCAAATCGCAATAACCTCTGGTGTCTGACGCATATGGGGACATGCAAGTATGCGTCCTTGATGTCCAAAGACACCAAGAAATCCCCTTGATGAAGTGCAGCGACCATGGAATGAACCGATTCCATCCTGAAACTTCACACCTTCACAAAGCAATTGAGGGCCTTGAGATCCAGGACCAGACGGACCCCTTCCTTCTTCGGGACTACAAACAGATTGGAGTAGAATCCCTGAAACCTTTCCGATGTCGGTACAGGTACTATCACCCCACGCAGTAGTAAGTCCTGTGCTGCCCCAAACAGGGCCTCCCAATGAGCCGGAACAAGATGGAGGTTGGAGGGAAAAAATCTGTTTGGCGGACAAGACAAAAACTATCTTGTAGCCTGACAAAACCAGTTCGCACACCCACTGGTTGGAAAGGAGAGAGGTCCACCAGACTGCAAACTCTCGAAGACAACCCCCCACCCGAGAGTCGGGCGGGGGCCAACCTTCATGTGGCAACAGATTTGCTCACAGGTTTGTTAGGCTTGCGAAACCAATTATACTTTTGTCCTTCCGCAGGCACCTTGTCGGACTGGGAACGCTTACCGGCAGACGAAAAGGCTGCTCCAGAGCGGAAAAGGAGGGCACCTGCCTAAGGCATGGCTCCTTGCCCTTTCTGGACTGTTGGAGCAAAGTACTCTTTCCCCCAGTAACTTAATATCATCCAGCGAGGCTCCAAATAGCCTCTCACCTTGGAAAGGCAAATCCGCCAGCGCTTTTAGATGCCTGGTCTGCATATCAGTATTTAAGCCAAATCAAGTGACGCAGCACCACCGCTAATACTGAGGCTCTAGAAAGCAAAGGGGCCATATCCAGGGCCGGATCACAGACATACTTAAGGGTATGCACCGACTGTTCCTTCCCCAACCCTTTGGTGCAACAACTTAGCCCATTCAGTAAGCGTTTGTGACACCAGGGCTGTGGCTAAAACCGGCTGCAATGCTGACCCCACCACCGTAAACATGGACCGGGCAATGACCTCTGCCCTTCTGCTGGCAGGGTCCTTATTTAGGTGCAATCCCACCACCCCACCCTAACTAATGAAAACAAAGATGAAAAGATCTACCTGATTTGGCAGGCATCCCCTGTGCCCACTACAGAGACCAAATTCTTACTTTGCTTCAAGAAAAAAATTATCCAGTATAAATATTATCTGTTAATATCCATACTGTATAAACTAAAATTAGTGCACATATCACAAATGGTCGTACTTGAGGTCTACAAGTATAAACATTTTAATGTGTGTAGAACTTCTAGATCGGGGTTTCTCAACCAGGGTCCCAGAGGTTGCTAGGGGTTCCTTGAGCAATGAAGAGTTTCCAACTCCCTATAAAGAGTTTCCAACTCCCTGTAACCACTGATATCAATGATCTTTTTAGCTCTGTGAAAGGGGGATAGATTTCCAACCGTTCAACCAAATAAGAGTGTCCTTCTCCCACTGACCATCAATATATGGGGTCCTTCTCCTACTGCCCACCAATATGTGGGACCACTAAACCAACTACCAACAAAAAAAGCCACTTTTTCTTTGACCAACAAAGGGAGTGTTAAAAAAAAAAAAAATCCCACTCTGGGTCTCAAAAATGCTGGATACACTGAAATATTTATTATTTTACGTATTATAATATTTCTAACTTACTGATCACACAACTGGGCCGTGAACTAAAGATATATTATTTTGTCTGAGGCTCCTCAAGGCATGAAAATTATTTCAAGGGCTCCTCTATAACCTCTATAACCATTATCACCCTTAAAAAGTTTGAGAAAGGCTGCTCTAAATTAGTAGAAAAGCAAAAAAGGAGTGTAAACACTTCTACGACAACCCTCAATAAAAGATCCAGTTTTATTAAAGTGTTACTAAAGGTAATTTTTTAAATAAAAATAAATAAATAAACATGTTATACTCAAAATAAAAATAACATACACTGTGCTAGATAGGTCCTATACCTAATAATCCGTGCCTTGATCTATAATTATAGATGTACAGGTGAATAATAAAGTGCATAAATAATAAACACACAGCTGGTATAAAGCTGGTATAAAGTGCAGGTGCAATCTGTGGCAAGCAAATAATGCGCACACAAACGTAAACACACAACTGGAGAAAAAGTGCACAAGTGCAAATAGTGTGCAGAACCACACAAATTTTATTAAAATATATAAACCTAACCATTACGTGGTGCCACCATATACTGTACATATAACACAAATTAAAATAAAAACAGAAAGTGCTTAATGCATACCAATGTGACAACAAAATTGCAAAAGGTAAATAAATAATAATAATTAAAAAAAATATATATATATATACACACACACATATTTATGTGACATACTTTATATACATATAATGAAGTGCAAGTGCATACACCATATGATGAGATAGATGCAAAACAAGTTTGTATCAAATTAACAACATGCTTCTACATCCAGCCGTGATTCTGAATCATGCATAGGTGAAATTCAGAAACCCCTTATGATAATGAGCTCACCTTGGAGCATGAGCTCACCTGCTTTGTGCAATGGTTTTGCACAGAGTGGTTCTAAACCTACTCTTCTGAGGTCCCCAGCGATCTTTACTGTGTGTGTCCGCTCCCGAGCAGTGTGTGTCTATAGAGCTGTCCTCCACAGACACACACAGCGAGGATTAACCCCGACCACCGATTCCTCCTGCATTTGATTGACAGCAGCAGGAGGCAATGGCTCATGCTGCTGCCTGAGTCCCTATGTGAAGAGGAGAGGGGAGAGCTGTGCACAGTACTGGATCTCTTCTCCCCCCTTTTCCCCTTCACACAAGGAAGGGGATGGACAGAAAGCTATACAAATTTTTGTTAAACTAAACCCACAACAATAAAATCAGCCTGTATATGCAGTAAAGCATGCTTGTTATACTCACCGTGGAACCTAAGGGGTTAATCCTGTGCATCACATAAAAAGGCTGTTTGATCCTGTCCCCTCTGATCCTCACCTTTTTCCACTGTCCCCAATCCATATCCTGATAAAACACAGCCCTAGGAGGCCCTCTGCACTAGTTTGATGTGTATTGCTAGAGAGGTTTTTTTTTTTTTTTTTTTTTTTTTTTGGAAGGTGCATGTGATCAGCTCAGGGTCAATCAGCCCTGTCCAGACAGAAGGCCAGGAGTTATGCAGCCTCATAGGACGGCCGGAGGAAAATGAAAACTCCTCCTAAAAGATTTACCCAGTGGTCAGCCATACACTGATAGAAGTGACAAGGCTGCTATCTACTGCTGATGAGAAAAGGTATTTAGCCGTTTATATTTCCTAAAATTATTGCATTTCCATTATCTGTGTACTGTGGGAGACCAGACATAGTGAATGGATGGTTCTGGGTTTAGTAACACTTTATTGCAGAGAAAGTAAAAATAGTTTTGGCTTTAGAGTCACTTTAACTCTGTATTAAATAAGCACTTGCATGTTTCAGACACACGTCCTAATTACCTTCAAAATCAGTGATGCTCCTTGGTCAGAACATAAAGAGCCATTATTAGTAAGGTGACTGTAAAAAGACTCTCACAGTTCACGCATTTTATACATACAAGTGCTTGGCAGGATAACCAATCGCCTACCTGCATGAGATCACGCCTCTCCTTCTCTCCCATACAAATAGCTTGTCGTATTGTTCGCAGTTCACTCATTATTGCTTGAGCCTCGTCTAACTTATAGTTGGTATGGGCACTTGACATCTTTCGATCTATTCTGTAGTAGCAAAGGGAAAAGTATGAATACCATAAAAAATTACTAATGATGAAAAGTAGGAACAGACAATAAAAAATTATATATAAAAAAAAAAACACTTGCTTCTTAACCAATATACTGCACTTTCTTGTGCAGAATGTGCTATAAATGGATATGACAGTGACCTTCTCCTGAAGGAAATATGCAAAGATAAAAATATGGCAGCCACTATTGCTCAAGTTTTTTTTTTTATAAATGTAGGCTTCAGGGCTGTCATGCAACAGTGACAACCCAAGTAAGAAATTATAGCTCCCATATTTCTATCAGAAATTCACTTTAAGGAACAGCTATGTTCAAATTGATACTTTTAAGGAGGACCCTCACAGCAACCATTTAAATCAAAAAACTGTAATGGTTCAGTCTTACTTATAAAAGATTACATATCGACATATTTAAAAAAATCGAAACTAAACTGCTCTTATGATAAACAATAACAAAAATTGCAGCTGCAATAATCAACTGAGATGTTATCACAAAAATGAAATAGGTGAATAAGTATGTTGCACTTAAATGAAATAAACAGTAAAAAAATGATATAAATAAGTGAGTCCAAGAGGCACAAACGAGACACAATAGTGAAAGTTTGAATGTTGTTTCTGTAAAGAGGTCCACTCAACAGAAACTTCAAGTCACCACCAGGGAAGACATCAGGTTTCTTTTACTCCAACCGTGACATCAGGTCATATACCCCAAATGAGAGACAAACGCCACAATAGTGTAAAATCTTTTATACCAGGATTTAATGAAGGTAGCGCACTTACATGAAAAGACGGTTATATCTTTCATTTGGGGTATATGACCTGATGTTGCGGTTGGAGTAAAAGAAACCTGAAGTCTTCCCAGGTGGTGGCTTTACAGACGTGGAGTCTTTCCAGAGTTTTTCCAGACATACAAGCCTATGTTGACCCCCATAATAGGTGATCAACATTCCTTGGTAAGGGAACATCCTATTTTTTTGGTGGTGGTCGCACAAGGTGGAGGAAGTTGGTAACATCACATTCAAACTTTCCCTATTGTGTCATGTTTGTGACTCTTTGACTCGCTTGCTTATGTCATTTATTTACTGTTTATTTCATTTAAGTGCAACATACTTGTTCCTGTATATGTACATATTTAGCTTATTTTTCTTTGCCTCAACTTGCGTTGGGTAGCAGGGGTTAAAAGCCAATTTAAATCAGACAGCTACTGATTTGAGAACACACTGGCTTTCCATCCCTGAGCAATTAACAGTGTAAGGCTGGATTCACACCTATGCATTTTTAGTGCTTTTTGCATTTTTCAGATTTGTACTACAGAACGTGTTCCATAGAAAACCATGGTAAATGGACTGCAGTGCAAATCTGCAAAATGCAAAAAGCACAAAAAATGCATAGGTGTGAATCCAGCCTTAAAGAGCTTGGGCTCTGTAAGGTCAAGCCATTGACAAGGTCTTCCAGTTGGACTTTGAAACCCTTCACAGTGACCAATAGGGGGGCTCAGATGGAGCCAAGCTGTACGGTGACAAATGTGGAAGTGACCATTGCTGATTTGCTTCTGAAAACACTAATCACATGTCTGTTTTTAGATGAGAAGGTCAGAAATAACAGCCTCTATACACAAATTTGAATGCAACTCTAATGCCTTGTTCACACGGTCGGACATTCCGCCGACAAAATCCGTCAGCTTTTTTTAGCCCAAACTTGTCTAGCATACACCCGGTTGCACAAAGTTGATCGTTCTGAACGCGGTCATGTAGAACACGTACGATGGGACTATAAACGAGCCAGTAGCCAATAGCTTTCATCTCGTAATTTATTCTGAGCATGCGTGGCACTTTGTCCATCGGAATTGTCTACACACGATCAGAATTTAAATGATCGGATCTTGTTGTTGGAAAATTTTAGATCCAGCTCTCAAACTTTGTGTGTCAGAAATTTCGACAGAAAAAGTCAGATGGAGCCTACACACAATTAGATTTTCTGATAACACGATCCAATAGCACATTTTCCGCCGGATAAGGCATAAGTTGTAAGTACCAATTGCCTTGATGTCTGTTTTTCACTCTGCTTATGCATTTTTTGATCTTGTGCAGTGTTTCAATTGTCCATACCTGTGACGAGTGTACTTTAAATAGGGATGTGTTTATAAAAACATGTAACATAGGTATACTTGAAATACCCTGTTAACAACAAAATAAAAATGTCACTTAGCACAAACCATGCTTTGTGTTCAAAAGCAACTTGACATTGGTTGGTGGTTCTTCAACGTGTGTTGATTGCCTGTTACCGCAATATTGTTCAATGGAATTTTCAACCCACAATGAGGCCCCTATATGTATTAGAATTCTTTGCTTTAATTTAGGCTGGGTTCACACTATTGCGAATTGGATGTGATATCACTGCATCCAAATCGCAATATCAGGAGATTGTGACCGGCTCTCTATGGAGACGGTTCACATATCTCTGATGTGGCTCTGGCGTGAATTTGCACAGAAGCCCTGTGCGTCTTTTGGTCCATTTCAGGTCTGAATTCAGCCCAAAATTCAGTATGAAATCAGACCTGAAACTGTGAACCAGGGCACACCGCACCCCTGCGGGAAGCTGCATCGGCTTTAGATGTGAGCCCAGCCTTTATAAATGATAGAAGTTATTTAGTAATGCAATCAGCAACAGTGGAGAAAGTGAAAGTAAAGGAAGAAGCAGAGGCTATCAGTTGTTAATACCACAGAAAAATGTAGACAGGCTGTAGGGCTCCATGTGCAAAGGTGTAAATCCCACAAATATTGCATAACTGGCCATGAAGCATTGAAGAATAACTAAAAGCAAAACATTTTTTTTCATTTTGAATAGAGCGGAGAGGGATTAAAACACCTGTCAGGTTTTTATTGCTGTGTGTGTGGTCACCCTCATTAGGGAGATTCTGCCTCTCTATTAGTTTTGTTTACCATTATCATTGAAAGTAAAAAAAATCCCACATTTTGGGTTGTCCCCAGAACAGGAATAGAGGGGAAATCTTTAGATGGAGACACTAGTCCTGGTGACAAGGGATTTTCTCTCACTTCCTGTTCTGTCCTAAGTCAATGGAAATCTTCTCAATCGGATGGCAAAAAAAAAAAAAACTGATAGGGGTTATAGCTATCCCTTACTCTATCCAAAACGGAAAAAAAAAGAAAAAGATTTTGCCTTTAGTTCTACTTTGAGACCTTCAGTTTTTCTCTGTGAAAATCACACAGCAGATGTATTTCAGGAGGATGAACTACATATAGTTTTGTGCCTGTGCTTGCAGAAGTGTATATGCTTGCGCTGAGCTCAACTATAGCATATCTAAACCCAAATACAATAAATTGATATATTGCAGCCTGCCATCCTTTGATGTGGTGGCTGCATTCATTTTTATTTTTCAGGCTAAGAATATCTTCAGCAAGTACAGAAAATATCTGTTAATTTTACAAGAAATTAAGTGTCTTTGTAACTTCCAGTGAGCTGAAAGGCCAGTAAAAACAATCAAATCTTTCTTTTGTAAACTACTAATCTAATTAATCTACCATGCAGTGATGATAAACAAAGGGAGACATGTTTAACCACTTTCAGACCGGACCATTTTGCTGGTAAATGACCAGAGGTCTTTTTACACTTTGGCACTGCGCTGCTTTAACTGGTAATTGCGCGGTCATGCAATGTTGTACCCAAACAAAATTTGCGTCCTTTTCTTCCCACAAATAGAGCTTTCTTTTGATGGTATTTGATTGCCTCTGCGATTTTTATTTTTTGCGATATAAACGTAAAAAGACCGCAAATTTTGGAAAAAAATGATATTTTCTACTTTTTGTTATTAGAAAAATCCAATAAACTCAATTTTAGTCATACATTTAGGCCAAAATGTATTCAGCCACATGTCTTTGGTAAAAAAAAAGTCAATAATTGTATATTTATTGGTTTGCGCAAAAGTTGTCACATCTACAAACTAAGGTACGTTTTCTGCAATTTACGCAGCTTTTAGTTTACGACTGCCTATCTCATTTCTTGAGGTGCTAAAATGGCAGGGCAGTACAAAACCCCCCCAAATGACCCCATTTTGGAAAGTAGACCCCCTAAGGAAATTGATAAGAGGCATGTTGAGCCCATTGAATATTTTATTTTTTTGCCTCAAGCGATTGAATAATGACAAAAAAAAAAATTTTTTTTTTTTTTACACAAAGTTGTCACTAAATGATATATTGCTCACACATGCTATGGGCGTATGTGAAATAACACCCCAAAATAAATTCTGCTGCTTCTCCTGAGTACAGGGATACCACATATGTGGGACTTTTTGGGAGCCTAGCCGCGTACGGGGCCCCGAAAACCAAGCACCGCCTTCAGGCTTTCTAAGGGCGTAAATTTTTGAGTTCACTTCTCACTACCTATTACAGTTTTGAAGGCCATAAAATGCCAAGATGGCACAAAACCCCCACAAATGACCCCATTTTAGAAAGTAGACACCCCAAGCTATTTGCTGAGAGGCATGTTGAGTTCATGGAATATTTTATATTTTGCCACAAGTTGCGGGAAAATTACAAACTTTTTTTTTTTTTTCACAAAGTTGTCACTAAATGATATATTGCTCATGCATGCCATGGGCATATGTGAAATGACACCCCAAAATAAATTCTGCTGCTTCTCCTGAGTACGGGGATACCACATGTGTGGGATTTTTTGGGAGCCTAGCCGCGTACGGGGCCCCGAAAACCAAGCACCGCCTTCAGGCTTTCTAAGGGCGTTACAGTTTTGAAGGCCATAAAATGCCAAGATGGCACAAACCCCCCACAAATGACCCCATTTTGGAAAGTAGACACCCCTAAATTTAGGGGTACACTAGTGAGACTAGGTAATAAATGGCGGGTGCCCTGAAACTATAAAAAAATAACTAACCAACCAGCGTCACCTGTAACAGTTATATGGTGATCACTGGTGAAAGGGTTAACTAGGGGGCAATCAGGGGGCTTTATGCGGTAGTATATGGGGGTCCCTGGCGCTATAAAAAGCTGCGGCGAACCTAAATACCTACCTGCCTAACTAGCGTCACCTGTGACACTAATACAGCGATCAGAAAAACGATCGCTTATTAGGCTGGGTTCACACTGGAGCGATGCGGGAACGCCACGAATGCGCGGCGGGTTCCCGCATCGCATGCCTCCCGGCGGCAGTTCACACTGCCCTATGCGAACTGCTGGGAGTGTCAGTGAAATGTTACTGACACCCCCAGATCAGTTCGCATATCGCAGTGCGATCTGCAAACTCGGATCGCATGGTGTGAACACCCATGCCATCCGATTCTGCTGCGGGCCAAAAAAAGGGTCCCGTGCGAATTTGCGGCGGGTGCGGCGGGTGCGGCGGGTGCGGCGGGTGCGGCGAATGGCTGAACTCGAATCGCACAGAGATCGGATGTGATTTGCACTGCAGTGTGGTGCGAATCACATCCGTTCTCATAAACCGCTGCAATGTGAACCCAGCCTTAGTGACACTGGCGACGGGGGGTGATCACGGGGTTAAACCTTTATTGGGGGGGTTAGGGGGGTACCTTAGAACTAAAGGGGGCTAACCCTAACTGCCCTAACAGTTATTAGTCACAAATGACACCCGCCGGGTGATCAGGGGGTTAAACCTTTATTAGGTAATAAATGGCGGGTGCCCTGAAACTATAAAAAATAACTAACCAACCAGCGTCACCTGTAACAGTTATATGGTGATCACTGGTGAAAGGGTTAACTAGGGGGCAATCAGGGGGCTTTATGCGGTAGTATATGGGGGTCCCTGGCGCTATAAAAAGCTGCGGCGAACCTAAATACCTACCTGCCTAACTAGCGTCACCTGTGACACTAATACGGCGATCAGAAAAATGATCGCTTATTAGGCTGGGTTCACACTGGAGCGATGCGGAAACGCCGCAAATCCGCAGCGGGTTCCCGCATCGCATGCCTCCCGGCGGCAGTTCACACTGCCCTATGCGAACTGCTGGGAGTGTCAGTGAAATGTTACTGACACCCCCAGATCAGTTCGCATATCGCAGTGCGATCTGCAAACTCGGATCGCATGGTGTGAACACCCATGCGATCCGATTCTGCTGCGGGCCAAAAAAAGGGTCCCGTGCGAATTTGCGGTGGGTGCGGCGGGTGCGGCGAATGGCTGAACTCGAATCGCACAGAGATCGGATGTGATTTGCACTGCAGTGCGGTGCGAATCACATTCGTTCTCATAAACCGCTGCAATGTGAACCCAGCCTTAGTGACACTGGCGACGGGGGGTGATCACGGGGTTAAACCTTTATTGGGGGGGTTAGGGGGGTACATTAGAACTAAAGGGGGCTAACTCTAACTGCCCTAACAGTTATTACAGTCACAAATGACACCAATGCAAAAAAAAAAAAAAAAAAAAAAAAAAAAATGACATTGGTGTCACTGTGACTGGGGGGCAGGGGTAATTGGGGGGGTGATCGGGGGGTAAAGGGGGTGTGTGAGTGTGCCTGGCATGTTCTACTGTGTGTGTAGAGTGTTGGTGCAACTCACCGATCCGCTCTCCTCCGTGTCGGAACGAAAAATACCGACACGGAGGAGAGAATACATCACTTCCTCTCCTGTGTTTACATTACAGGAGAGGAAGTGATGTCACGGGGGATTCCTATTCGTCGGGAGCGATCGCGAGGGGGTGGCCATGAATGAATGGCCGCCCCCTCGTCCCGGATCGCTCCCGGACGAAAACCGACCGCCGCAGGCACCGGGCGGGGGCCCGATCGGCCCCCGACCCGCGGGAGGCAAGGGACGTACATGTACGCCAATATGCCTGCCCGTGCCATGCTGTCGACGTACATCGTCGTGCGGCGGTCGGCAACTGGTTAAAGTCTAGTCTGTGTGACAACCATGGCTGCCTTGATAGAAACAGAACAGGGCAATGAATGTAGTCACCCAGGAATAGGAAGTAGGAGGATTACTAGGCAAAAATTAAGGAAAAAGAAAAAAAGAAAAGCAATACAGCCACCTCATCTAAGGACTCGTAATATATACTATATTATTGATTTTGGGTTTAGATACTGTTTAAGAAAGCATTAGAGCATGTTCACTTGGCAAATATGTTTACTTCGCACAGTGAATGTTCACTTAGCTTAGTAAATGAAGTGTAGCCATGTTTATTTCTATCAACCAACCATATGCAAACAAATGCATCAAAATTCCTCTTTTTTTTTGTTTCCCTTCCACATGATGAGGTATATGTGAAGTGAACATTGCTTTGCCTCATCTACTAAGCAAATTGAAGATACACTTTGCCAAGTAAACATCTCCTACTCCTTTAGTAGGTCCACTGTGTATATACAGCAATCTCTACTCATCAGGAAATCAATGGGAGCTTTAAAAGTACCACAAATGGGCAATTTGACAAAATGACTATACCAGGAGGAAGGTTTCCATTTACATAGATCCTAAGGCCCCTTTCACACAGGCCGTCTGATCGGGTTTGCTGGTCTGTTTTTCAGGTGGACCCAATCGGACCCTCCATTCTCCTCAAACGGATTGGATGTGCACTTTTGGGTGTGAAGATTTTGCTATCCGCATTGAAATATGGATTCTTTGTTAATACACAAATTTAAATTAACTTTTTGCGCAAGAGCACTTCTCTTCTTCATTTTTTCCGATGGACTTTACTGGATTATTTATGAATGCTTTTAAACACATTCCATTCTCCTCTATGGGCAGTCGAATGTAAACCGACTTGCAGCCAGCTACCTCAGGTCCAATCGGATTGGATGTGCACTTTTGGGTGTGAAGCTTTTGCTATCCGCATTGAAATATGCATTTTTGTTGATACACAAATTTAAATAAACTTTTTGCACAAGAGCACTTCTCTTCTTCATTTTTTCCGATGGACTTTACTGGATTATTTATGAATGCTTTTAAACACATTCTTATTAACAGTTTTCGATATATATGAATGTTTACATGATTAATTAATTGTTATGAATTTATGCACTTTATACTTATAGTGCAACAGGTTTTTCAATAATATTAATAAAGGTTAGTACTTAGACCCCGCACCTCAGGTGATCCTGTCTCATCAGCCAGGTCCTGCTTGTTGGTGGGTGCTGCTCCACTGCTATAGCTACTGGCATCTGAGCCTGACTCCAGAACGTGGCCAGTAGAATATATCTGTGCAATAAATGTCAGCACAGCACTTTCTACTGGTAGCACAAGTGACAGAGACAAAACACAACTATGCATTTTAAGACACAGTGTTAGCCCGACTTAAAGCAGAACTAAACCCATCAATTTATCAGGTTCCAAAAACAGTTACATTGCTGGCATGCCAAGAATGCTAACTGTTACATTTGCTTGTGCTCTCAACCAAACTGTCAATCCAGCAAATGTCTGGTGTCATAACTGATCACATATGTATCACCGTGGCAGTTAAACAGAGGCCAAGATGGCAGCTTCCTTGGCTGAAAAGGATAGGAGAGTCTAGTTCTGCTTTAACAGGAAGTGCCTGAACAAGGACCTTCATGCCAATATCACCAGGTATTAGTTGAATGCCAGCCTCAGATTTAAAAAAAGACTGACATTACTTCTGTAATAACAATAAAATGTTACAAATTGTGAGATTTTAGTGATTGGGTTTATGTATACTTTAAAGTGGAAGTAAACCCATCGATTTAACAGTTTCAAAAAATACTGTACATTCCCATTTGCCGGAAATGTAACCGTCACATTTGCTTGTGCTCTCGACCAAACCGTCAAAACCATCTGGCTGGTGTCATATCTGATTACATGTGCAGCATCATGGCAGTTGAAGATTAAACAGAGGCCAAGATGGCAGCTTCCTTGGCTGTAAATGATAGGATGGTTTACTTCCACTTTAAGAACAGAATCTTACACTATACTGTCAACTGACTCATTGATTAATGTCGCAAATTGAGGACACAGCGAATAAACAAATCATCTGAGCATGCTGCCCTTGGAATGATTTAATCCTTGGAGCACTATTTTTAAAATCACATCTTGAAGAAATAACTGCCAGCCACATTAGACACCTCCCATGTAAAGCCATAGATTACCTACTTGAAGAATGGAAAGTTTTGTTGTAAACCTGGCCTTTTACATCATCAGGCCTGGCAACAGACCTCAGGCTAACCACAGCTTGCTTCCTGCTACCCTTCTATCAACAGCAGGTACTGTTGGGAGGCCAGGGATTTTTTTTTATACACAGGACCTGTCCCATTACCACTAACAATGCTCTTTTTGTTTTTTAAGCCGCTTCTGTGTATTTTACTGTTATCTCAGGGCACTGGCCATATCTGGTGTTTTCTCGTGGGCTTGTGTCTTTTGCTACATACATATAATCTATGGCTTCTCTGCTAGAGACCTAACAATGCCACCCTGTTCTGAAAGTATGCTAAGATTTTCTAAACTAAACATTAGCGCAGATGGAAATTCCCTGCACGGCCAGAGCTGTAATGTCCGCAGCTTATTACAGCTATGTGTTCAGTAGGAAGGAATTGCATAGTTAGGTCCTCGTGGAATACTGGCTAAGCAGACTCCTCCAAGGAAGAGGGAATTCTGAGTCAGCAGTGCAATTAATATGCTGCAAAAGGAACAGGTTACATGCTAACATACGTATACTAAGACAGCCACCCACAATACATTACATGAACAAATATATCCACATGTCTAATGGACCTGTATTATCTTTTTAGAGGTTACATCTCCATGCTCATGAGTAGAAGAACAAACCCACTCTATATACCGCATGAATGGAATGCAAGGGAAAAGATGATTCCTTTAAAATTTTCTGAAAATCATTTCAAGCACACCAAGAGCAATATGTTCAATTAAAAAGAAGTAAATATCCACAGCCAGCTTACTCTTGTAGAGTTTCCACTCCCTTTTCCTTGAACTGAAGTTCTTGTTTCATCAGAGTTAGCTCTCGTTTTAACCTAGAAAGCTGAAAATAAGATACTATTGTACATTAACAACATTTAAACAAATTATTATAAAATTAATTAATTTGTTTTACTACAAAAAGCTTAATGGTCATATGTGAAAATTACTTGTTGGAATCTCATTTGCTATATTATTGGATAAATAAAACAAAAGTTATTTACATGTTGTACCTTCCATCAGAAATCCAAGGGTTTTTACCTGCATTTAGCCTCGGTTCACAATATGGACTGCATGTGAATCGCACAGGAAAAGCGCCACATTCCTATCTATTCACAAGCGATCCACACCGCATCACACCAAAGTCGTGCATGTACCAGTTTTGGAACCACACTGCAACCAGATTGCATGGTACATTTGTACCATGCAGTCTGGTCCACCACTGCGTTTGCGACCTGCGTATGGGGTGCCATTTAGATCACACTGACACCCACTGCAGATCGCAGGGAGAGTGCAATCTGAATGTGGTGAGAGAAACGCACATGGATTAAGAGGTTTACTTCACAGCATTAGTGTCAACCTAGGCTTGGGGACAGTTGGCAGAGACATGCAAATCCATTCTTTATGCTTCTGTGACCAACTATTCATCCAGGACCCCTGGTTTATGGTTTAGTAGTTACGGTCTAAAATACATGGCATGACCTTTCAAAAAAATTACTTGAAAAGATTGTTAGCCCTTGCCATTACAAGATGTGTATACCATTTATTATATTGCTAGGGTTTTGGAGCAGATAAATAGTATAAATTGTAGGATTATGGTGAGGGCACTGAAAGAAACCAAAAATAGTTTTTAAACAAATACAGGGATGCACAGTATTGTTTATTTTAAAGCTGAACTCTAGGCAGACTTAAAAGACACATTAATGCAATTCTGCATTAATTACCATATCATTAAAAGTGTGCCGATAGGAGGAGATGGCAGAGTGTCAGAGAAAGGAGCTCATCACTGTGCAGCTTCTACTTTCACTGTCCAGTCATGGGCTGGAAGGCAGGCCATGACAACCTGGGCTCAGAGGAAGTGGGTTGAATGATGCTGGCTATCATTCAACCAGGAAGAATAAAGACATCATGTGGCAGAAAAATACAATTTTTAACTTACCAGTAAAAACCATTTCCTGGAGTACGGCACAGGACATAGGCTTCTCTAAAACACTATTGTTATATACAGCTACCTTCAAGTGATTGGACCTATAATTCTACCACCCCGGAGAACCTCAATTTTGTAGCAAGCAATAGGGAGATCAAATGAACAGAGATGGCTGGAGGGGGGGGGGGGGGTCTGGCGTCTTGTACTGTACTCCAGGAAACTGTTTTACTAGTAAGCCAAAAGGCCTATTTTCCTCTATTTTCCTGATTGTACAGTAAAAGGCACAAGCTTCTTTAAATCATTATGACAGGGACATTCGAATGGAGACCAATAAAGAGGTGAGTAACACAGCAAACAATGCCAGCAAGCCTACAAACAAACAAGCCAAGAAGTCAAGAAAGTGTGGCAGACTCACGGAGCAGCTTGTAGCACCTTACACCCGAAACTGGCATCAGAAGAGGCTTAAAGTAGAACTATAGGCAAAACTTTTTTATTTTTTCATTGTGGATAAAGTAAGGGAGGGTTATAACCCCTGTCAGTATTGGGGGTTATTAGGGAGATTTACCTTCACTTCCTGTCCCATAGCCAAAACAGGAAGTGAGAAGAAATTTTATCAAACTCAGGAAATCCCTTGGGCGGCCCCCAGGTCACCAAAACTTGTGTGCCCATTGGAAGATTTCCTCGCTATAACTTTTCTGGGAACAACCCAAAATTTGTGATTTTCTTTAACTTTCACTTTTGATAAAAATCAAGACAAATAGAGAGGGTAAGTATCCCTATCAGGGACACAGACAGCAACAAAGCCTCACAGGTGTTCTAATCCCTCTCCACTATATCCAAAACTGGAAAAAAAGTTTTGCCTTTGGTTATACTTTAAACATTCAGATGGTAAAACTTAACAAACATGTGAACAGAAGCCCAGGGTGTGAGAATCTGAGAAAGATGCCTGATGCAGCAAAGACCATGACGCACTAACAGATCTGGTAGAGTGTCCCTAAAGCCAGTGTACATATTCATCAGCACACCAAGGATCTACAATCACCAGCCAAAGGTTTTTATTATGGAGAGATCACAGAGAAAAGTGCAACGTTTTGGAGTCACGCAGGACCCCTTCGTCATCAAGCAGGGTCATGCATGACTCCGAAACGTTGCACTTGTCTCTGTGATGTGGTCTCTCCGCAATAAAAACCTTTGGATGGTGATTGTAGATCCTTTGTGTGCTGGCGAATATGTACACTTGCTTGATGTTTCCAGGATCCAGCTGGTAATCGTTACAGCACCCACTATTGATGAGCCTTGCTTTCCAGAACGTGTGCGATAGGAATATAGACAAGACTGTCCCTAAAGCCAGCCATACATGAATTGAAATTCAGCCAGTTCAGCAGGGACCAGACAAATTTCGGTCCATGTACAGTATGGGCACCCTGATTGTTAAGAAGTTTATCTACTGATCAACTTTTGTACAACCAGCCTGTTGGATTTTTCCCAAACAATACATGCCACTGGCTAAAGCCAGCAGCGCCAATCATTGTATTCTGATGGCGAGGAGGGCTCCCTGCTGTCAGAACACAATAGCACAGCGGGGAAGAATTGGATCTTTTTTTTTTTTTTTTTTTTAAACTGGCTGGTTGAATGTTGAATGAAAAACAAAAAAAATAAAGGTTAATGTATGACCTGCCTAACAGTGAAGGGTGGAATATTATAGGCCTTAAAGTGATTGTTAAGCCACTACTATAAAAACCTCCCATCCCCTCTGTAACATAACAATATGTGTCCCTGTGCCTGTGTTATATAAAAATTATGCCGATCTGTAGCTATATCAGAACATCTCCCAGCACTCACGTGACTCCTCAGCTCTCTCCTCTGCCCGGCTAATAGTTCCAGTGGGCGAGGCCGAGGCAATCCCGATGATGTCAGCTGGGGAGGAGGGAAAGAGAGGAGATACAGAGAGCCGACGAGTCATGTGAGTGCCAGGAGACCCTCTGATATAGGTATAGATCTGCATTTTTTTTTATATAACGCAGGCACACATATTGTTATGTTACAGAGGGGATGGGAGAGAGAGAGAGAAAACCTGTACAGGAGAGGGTAAGGAGGTAGAGAGAGGAGGTCCATCACTTCAGGGCACTTTAAAAAACTGAGGCTAGTTGAGAGTGGAAGGGGTTATATAGGGGGATGCTGCTGTAGCATTTCGTTTTTGCCAGTGTCCAAACACCTGAAGTTAGGTAGCTGCATCACAACCCTGCCAAAAAAAGTTGTATCCTATACTGCACGATTCTGGGCAACAGAGAATGAATGTTAAAGAGGGATTTCACTGGAAAAAAATTCTTAAAAGCCATCAGCTATAAATACTAACAGCTGCTGACTATTAATAAATGGACACTCACCTGTCCCAGGGTCCACCGATGTCGGCAGCCGAGGCCGATTGATCGCTCGGCTCTCGGCTGCTGCCGCCACCATTCTAGATGAGGGAATCAGGAAGTGAAGCGTTGCGGCTTCACTTCCCGGTTCCCTACTGTGCATGTGCGAGTCGCGCAGCTCAATAGGAATGGTCCACGCTGTCTCTGGGACCCATGTGTGTCTTAGACAGGTATCTGCACCCCCCTCCCCCCTGAAAGGTGCCAACTGTGACACCGGAGGGGGGGAGGGTTCCGATGAGTGGAAGTTCCACTTTAGGGTACAAATGATGCAAATGTTGTCAACTCTCTAGTTTTGCTATTAGTTTAGTGATTTCTACTCCCACAGGATTGTTTGTAAAAAAAAAAAAGAACTTGTAAATATGCGCAAGGAACTGCTGCATGCAAGCTTATGTAAAGCCCAATTTATTTTGTAGAGTATGAAAATATTAAAACCCTTGCCAGTTTATTTTTTCTGACTGTGCCGCTGAAGCTGAAGGAAATTTTCCTTCACTTCCTATCTCAGAGATGCAGAAGAGAGCTAGTCTCCTAAAATCACAGAAATGCCCCTCTTAGACAACTAGAACAGGTGTCCCCATTGGATGATTTACCCTTACCTCTTGTTGTGGCTATTTAAAATTTTCTATTTCCCCTCCCCTTCTTAGGTCACCAGTACAACTAGAGAAGTAAATCTCTCCAATGGGGACACAAGTTGACAGATGTCTAATCCACCCCCACTTTACCCAAAACTGAAATAAAGCTTTTATATAGAGATGCAGTACATATAGAACATTGCAACAACTCCTATCTGACAATGTCTGAATCATCAGCAGTGGAATTCTTACCCTGTCTCGACGACTTGCTATTTCAGCCTTAATTTGATAAGGATCATATTTTGTGTTTGTAGAGAATCCAGAAAAAGCTAAAAGAAAATTAGAAGTACAATATGAACACGCATTAAAAATACAAAATATCTAATACATTACATTTAAGTACAGAAAGCAAAGCTCATGCAAGAATTAGTAGCCAATCAGTACAAATTAGGAGCTAGCAGTTTAGAAGAGCTCCCAAATTCTTGCTTTCTAGGCTGCCAGCTTGTTCTTTCACTTTGTGGTTAAACGGTTTTTGGTTGAATAATGGTTTGATTTGGTATATTTTCTTAATTTTATAAAAATATATTGCGTAACGATGGATGTTTAATTTTTATGAGATACCAACACTGACAAGGATATATAAGGAGCACCTAGTGGTTAACTAGCTGGAGGAATGGCAGGATAGTGGAGTGGTTATCCCTATATGAACCAAAGGCAAAACTTTTTCTAGGCTCTGGTGAGTGCCCATTTTAGAAGGTGGTGGTGGCACATGAAGTGGTGAAAAGTTCCTGTCATAAAGCACAGATGAAAATTGGAGCATAAAATCCACATTGAATGTACAGTATATGATAAATGGAAATGGATTTTGGGGATTATTATAAAATACCTATGTTCTAGGATGTGATAGTAGGATTTACATGGTGCTCACTGTATTCTGTCTGCAGTGGTATTTATATGGTGCTCACTGTATTCTGTCTGCAGTGGTATTTACATGGTGCTCACTGTATTCTGTCTGCAGTGGTATTTATATGGGGCTCACTGTATTCTCTCTGCAGTGGTATTTATATGGTGCTCACTGTATTCTGTCTGCAGTGGTATTTATATGGTGCTCACTGTATTTTGTCTGCAGTGGTATTTACACGGTGCTCACTGTATTCTGTCTGCAGTGGTATTTATATGGTGCTCACTGTATTCTGTCTGCAGTGGTATTTATATGGGGCTCACTGTATTCTCTCTGCAGTGGTATTTATATGGTGCTCACTGTATTCTGTCTGCAGTGGTATTTATATGGTGCTCACTGTATTTTGTCTGCAGTGGTATTTACACGGTGCTCACTGTATTCTGTCTGCAGTGGTATTTATATGGTGCTCACTGTATTCTGTATGCAGTGATATTTATATGGTGCTCACTGTATTCTGAATGCAGTGATATTTGCTAATGAAAGAAAACCGATGCAGCCACCACATCTAATAATTGGCAGGCTGCAATATAATACATTTTGGGTTTTGGGTTTAACACCGCTTTAACTGTACAGAACTGCTCTGTTTCTTGTCTCTCGCCACCCTCCTTACCATATTTCCAAGTAGTAGAAGTGACTTCAGATGTAGGCAAAGCTTAGCTGGCATTACCCAATTTGCCCAGGGCCAGGTTGTGTGTACAGTATATGATGAATGGAAATGGACTTTGGGGATTATTATAAAATACCTATGTTCTAGGATGTGATAGTAGGATTTACATGGTGCTCACTGTATTCTGTCTGCAATGGTATTTATATGGTGCTCACTGTATTCTGTCTGCAGTGGTATTTATATGGTGCTCACTGTATTCTGTCTGCAGTGGTATTTACATGGTGCTCACTGTATTCTGTCTGCAGTGGTATTTATATGGGGCTCACTGTATTCTCTCTGCAGTGGTATTTATATGGTGCTCACTGTATTCTGTCTACAGTGGTATTTATATGGTGCTCACTGTATTCTGTCTGCAGTGGTATTTATATGGTGCTCACTGTATTTTGTCTGCAGTGGTATTTACACGGTGCTCACTGTATTCTGTCTGCAGTGGTATTTACATGGTGCTCACTGTATTCTGTCTGCAGTGGTATTTACATGGTGCTCACTGTATTCTGTCTGCAGTGGTATTTACATGGTGCTCACTGTATTCTGTCTGCAGTGGTATTTACATGGTGCTCACTGTATTCTGTCTGCAGTGGTATTAACATGGTGCTCACTGTATTCTGTCTGCAGTGGTATTTATATGGTGCTCACTGTATTCTGTCTGCAGTGGTATTCATATGGTGCTCACTGTACTCTGTATGCAGTGATATTTATATGGTGCTCACTGTATTCTGAATGCAGTGATATTTGCTAATGAAAGAAAACCGATCCAGCCACCACATCTAATAATTGGCAGGCTGCAATATAATACATTTTGGGTTTTGGGTTTAACACCGCTTTAACTGTACAGAACTGCTGTTTCTTGTCTCCCGCCACCCTCCTTACCATATAGTACAGTAGTAGAAGTGACTTCAGATGTAGGCAAAGCTTAGCTGGCATTACCCAGTTTGCCCAGGGCCAGGTCGTGTTTTGTACTCTATTTCTTGTGAAATAGTCACACAGGTGCCAGGCCTGCCCATGGAGTCGATCTCTATTATAATCTTGGTGCTTATGTCTAGGAAGTCCATTATTTTCTATGACTGAGGACATACAGTGCCTTGAAAAAGTATTCGTACCCCTTTAAATTTTCCACATTTTGTCATGTTACAACAAAAAACTTAAATGTATTTTATTGAAATTTTATGTGATAGACCAACATAAAGTGGCACATAACTGAAGTGAAAGGAAAATTATAAATGGTATTCAAAATTTTTTTTTACAAATAAATATGTGAAAGGTGTGGGGTGTATTCAGCCCCCCTGAGTCAATACTTTATAGAACCACCTTTCGCTGCAATTACAGCAGCAAATCTCTTTGGGGATGTCTCTACCAGCTTTGTACATCTAGAGCAGGGGTAGGGAACCTCTAGAGAGTGACATTTTTTCCCATTCTTCTTTGCAAATTAGCTCAAGCTCCATCAGAACAGAAATTTTCAAGTCTTGCCACAGATTCTCAATTGCATTTAAGTCTGGACTTTGCCTGGGCCATTGTAACACATAAATATGCTTTGATCTAAACCATTCCATTGTAGCTCTGGCTGTATGTTTAGGGTCATTGTCCTGCTGGAAGGTAAACCTCCGCCCCAGTCTCGAGTCTTTTGCAGACTCTAACAGGTTTTCTTCTAAGATTGCCCTGTATTTGGCTCAATCCATCAACTCTGACCAGCTTCCCTGTCCCTGCTGAGGAAAAGCATCCCTACAACACAATGCCACCACCATCATGTTTCATAGTGGGGATGGTGTGTTCAGGGTGATGTGCAGTGTTAGTTTTCCGCCACACATAGCATTTTGCTTTTAGGCCAAAAAGTTAAATTTTGGTTTCATCTGACCAGAGCACCTTCTTCCACATGTTTGCTGTGTCCCCCACATGGCTTCTCGCAAACTGCAAATGGACTTCTTATGGTTTTCTTTCAACAATGGCTTTCTTCTTGCCACTCTTCCATAGGCCAGATTTGTAGAGATCTGTAGAGTACACGACTAATAGTTGTCCTGTGGGCAGATTCTCCCACCTGAGCTGTGGATCTCTGCAGCTCCCCCAGAGTTACCATGGGCCTCTCAGCTGCTTCTCTGAATAATGCTCTTCTTGCTGACCTGTTGGTTTAGGTGCATGGTCATGTCTTGGTAGGTTTGCAGTTGTGCCATACTCATTCCATTTTCGGATGATGGATTAAACAGTGCTCCGTGATATGTTCAAAGCTTGGGATATTTTTTTTATAACCGAGCCCAGCTTTAAAGATCTCCACAACTTTATCCTTGGCCTGTCTGATATGTTACTTGGCCTTCATGACGCTGTTTGTTCACTAAGGTTCTCTAACAAACCTCTTAGGGCTTCACAGAACAGCCGTATTTCTACTGAGATTAAATTACACACATTTACTAATTTGGTGACTTCTGGAGGCAATTGGTTCCACTAGATTTTAGTTAGGGGTATCAGGTTAAAGGGGGCTAAATACAAACACAGATATTTTCAGATATTTATTTGTAAAAAATATTGAAAACCATTTATCATTTTCCTTTCACTTCACAATTATGTGTCACTTTGTGTTGGTCTGTCACATACAATCCCAATAAAATACATTTACGTTTTTGGTTGTAACATGACATAATCTGGAAAAATTTCAAGGGGTATGAATACTTTTTCAAGACACAGTATATACTTGCCCAACCACTTTAAAGAATCATTATAAAATATGAACCGGCACTGACATGTTAATATGCAGTCTGCATGGTTAAGATAACAGCAAGACATTGTGATTCAGTGTTGGAAACAGATGTTAACATTATTTTAACCACAAAAAAAAGTCGTATCAGTAGCACATGGCACAAATCATTTATGTAAAATAATTTTACATCTGGACACTCTGCTCTAAATTACTATGTAGATAATGCAAATGTGACCAATGTCATTTCTTTGTACATATTTCACCGTTTTCTTACACAGATTTTTCAATAGCTATTGACAGATTTATTTTATTTGTAATTGTTGTACAGAAATTATAAAATAGGACCTCCACCCTACAGCTGCTCAAGGTTTGGATGGACAATTTAAAATCGGATTTGAGATATTACCAATCTAAGTAAACAATTAAGTGAAGAGAGCTCTGCACTCAGTACAACTGCAGATTTATAATATTGTTCTCCTGTTTCAGAGAATTTCTTCATTTCCTGCCCTGGAGGCACAACAGGAAGTAGGAAAAAACTCAAAAAAATTAGCGAAATGCTCCTCTCTGGCTGTTTTCACTGAAACCAGTGTCATCCTGATGTTCTGATGACAACTGTAAAATGTTAGATTTTCCATAACTTCTACATCTCTTCCCCCCTTAAATGCAAAACTAAAAAAAAGTTCTAACTATGCATACACCTCAAAGCAGAATTTTATCCCTAACAACTTGATAAAAAATGCTGTTCTTCAGCAAGGAACATATATTCCACATTATTAATTATGCTACCAAAATTAGCCTGTGCCTCCAGCATTACTCCTGTTTCTTCTTACCAGCCGTTCTGCTGAAGCCCAGAATCCCTGAGCAGCAGTAAATCTTTAGGCTGTCAGCAGATCAGCCTCTAGTGGCTCTGACTTTTGGCATAGTGGCAAAAAATAGATAGCAACTGAGCATGTGCAGAGCAGGGTGAGACAGTGTATTATTGGATTTTAATATAGGCAGCTGATTTTAGTGTGTTTACAAAGCTAAACATGCAAAAGGGGCCAGCCTGAAGTTATCTACCAGGACTTCATTTTCTGACTAAAGTTCCACTTCAAGGCCTGATTCACACCTATGCATTTTTAGTGCTTTTTGCATTTTGTAGATTTGCCCGACAGAACATGTTCCATAAGTAACCATGTTAAATGGGCTGTAGTGCAAATCTGCAAAATGCAAAAAGTGCTAAAAATGCATAGGTGTGAATCAGGCCTAAATGAGAAGTATGGTCAAAGCTATTTTGGCCATACTTCTCCTGCAGGTCACAGGAGTTCACTTACAGTAGTTCTGCACTTCTGTAACCCAAATTCAGCTGACAGCAGGATAAAGCCCGCTGCCGGCTGACATCACAGGACTAGGTCTAGGCTCTGCAGTAATCCCGACAATAATGTTGCACCGCTGAGAGTCTCAGCCAGCCGCTCCTGCCCTCTGCACAGTCCAGTGAGCGCTGGAGGAGCAAAGCACAGAGCGGTGACTGACAGTCACCGCTCTGTGCATAGGGCAGATAAAAGGACTTTGATTGCTCAGTTCTCGATGTAAAGATGGCAGGGGGAAGTTGCAGGTTTGGATCAATGCATCTGCATAGGGGAGTGTGATAGTTTATTTTTTTGGAATCCCACACTTCTCTTTTAACAAATAATGCCCTGAGAAATGCACAAAGTGCAATGACCACAGAGAACAGATTCAGAATTTTTTTTTACTAACTTAGCATTCTCAATGCCAAGGTGAAATTAGAGTGCTAAGCCAATTAAAGTGGAATTCCAGCTTACATCTGTCAACTGTCCCTTCCCTCCTCCTAACACCTATGCCAGCTAACCTGTGTAAGAAAGGGAAGTGCTATTGTGCTTGTCTGTGGAATAAAGTTTTTCATATCGTGACTTCCTTGGTGTGTAGGTGCCTTTTCTACAGAGTATTCAGATCTTGGACAGCTCCCTATGGCCTGGCACCCAACTCTCAGGAGACAGCAGGAGCCTAAGCTTTGAAGCAGTGGATGTTTCCTATCTTCCTAAACCTTAATAAGAGCTGCAAGTAAAACTGAAAACCCACCTACATTAAAGCCCAAATGAACCCTCAGTATATATTACTGTAATTCACTGGTCCGACGTGCCCCCTTGAACAGCCCTGTTTATTAACGTACTTTCATTCAGGGGAGGGGCCTCTTGATGATCCATTTAGTGGTTAAAAAAAAAATTAGAAAAAAGCCCCATATTAATTACTTTATATGGAGCCTGGTTGGATTTCAGTAATATATAACAAAGGCTTCAATTGGGGTTTAATATAGAACTGCAGCCAGGCTAAAGACATTCAATATTTTTCTCAAATTCTTAACAAGCAGTATGTATGCTTTCAAATAAGCCCTCCCACAGACCTCAATAACATTTCAAATACAAGTAGTGAAGCGAACCTACTCTGTGTTAAAGTGTTACTAAATCAACAGCATTCAAATCAGACTGTATTTGCAATAAAGCATGCTTGTTATACTCACAGTGCACAATACAGAGCCTTGAATGCACTCTGCACATGCTCAGTTTGGTGCGTATTGCTTTTTTTTGGGAAGGTGCATGTGATCAGCACAGGGCCAATCAGCACTCTCCAGACAGAGGATCAGGACATGCAGCCTCATAGGACGGTCAGACGAAAAGGAAAACTCCTCCTGCAAGCTTTAACCAGTACTCACGGGACACTCATAGAAGTCACAAGCCTGTTATACACTGCTGATAATAAAAGGTATTTAGCAGTTTTTAGTTACTAAAATAATTGCATTTCCATGTTCTGCGTACTGTGGGAGACCAGATATAGTGAATACAGGGTCCTGGGTTTAGAAACACTTTAACATTAGAGATTAGAGAATTGAGGATGAATTGCTTCACAGTACCTGTAGCTATAGAAGTCATTTAGGAGTTGTTTTAAAATGGGTTTACCACTTGTGAAGAATACAGGGGGTCCCCAGGTTACAAACTAGATAGGGACTGTAGGTTTGTTCTTAAGTTGAATCTGTTTGTAAGTCGGAACAGGTAAATTTTTTAAGTGTAGCTCCAGCCAAAAAATCTATTTTTAAGCTTTTTGGATAACATAGGGAAGGGTTATCACCACCACAACAACATACTGTTTCCCAACCATAAATTGAAGGCAAAAACCGACAGCCAACTCACAAGCTAAGAAATGTATTTTTTTCTGTCCACTACAAGGCCTTCATCTTGACTCATGGTAAGAATAGAACTACACAGTATAACAGTTTAACACAGAGCAATGATGATAGCTATTTTCAGAACTTAATAGCAAACTACAAAAATATTCCCCATAGCAGTTTTCTTCACTATTACAGCTGTAAAATGTTCCTTTTCATGGCAAAAATTTAAATTGTGATGACAATTCATATGTTCTGCAACTGCTTAAAAATGCTCTCAAGACATAATGGTCCTTGGTAGTTTTGTGTCCATTCGTGCAAAAAAAAAAAAAAAAACGCATTACATGTGGGTGGCTATGATTCACTAGGGAATATCCACAGCAATTTGCTCTAAAAAACATTCCTGTTATTTATTAAATGACGATTGTAGTCTTGTACGCAAATCACTGCAACCAGGAAAGGAAGAACTGGTATGTGATTTATTTGTTTGAAAACAAAAACGTATTAACATTTTAAGTTATGTATGCGCCATCACCAGCTCACGCTGAGCCATGAGGCCAAACATGTGGGCTGCAGTAGTTTATATAAAGAATGGCTTTGTCTTATGTTTGGCCTACACACATTGGCCAGTGCCAGATGACATTCTTATCTGCAAACAGAAAAGAAATTAGCAACGAAATCACATTTCTACAACAAAATACTCCAAATGTGGAAAACTGTCTTAAATGGAAAACGCTACAGAGTAAGTATGGAGGTTGCAAATGCTGACCTCCTTATGAAAATACTAATTGCCTGGGATGTAGATTTGGGGCTCTGACTTCCCCTGATCTGTATACTTGTTACAGGTTGGTGACTCAGAACCTATTGGAGTCATTGGACCAGCATAGTAGCGAAGTATCTAGCATTTTCTGAGGGAGATCAACAATGGTAGAAACCAAATTTTTCTCATTGTATGACCTGGAGCAAGAAGTTTTTTGTCCTTATACAGAGCGAACACAGACACAGCCTGCTCTCCTCTATGGGTGGTCAGATGTAAACGGACCGCCTTTCCATTTATACCCGACTGCCATCCCATCTGGTAGACGGATGGCGAACGGATTGCCATCCGTTTGTTTTTAGCGAACAGGATCGGATGTTGGTGGGTGTCAATGGACATATGTCCGTTGACACCTGCCACTCCATAGAGAAGACTTGGGGGTCAGATTGGGTCCGCCTGTGAAGGGGCCCTAAAGCAATCAGTGAGCTACTAATATCATTTAGAAAAAAAACTGTACTTGTGCTCAAATCAAAGAGAACACTCAATTCAATTTAGACATAACTAAACTCAAGAACAAAACAGTCTTTAGATGTGGTGGCTGCATTAGTATTTTTTTTCAGGGTCAGAACATTTGTGCAAGTACAAAAAATGCTTGTTGATCTTGCCAGATATGCAGTTTCCTTGTCACTTTCTGTGAGCAGAACTGCATAAAATATCTTACCTTCATTCTTTAAACGACTAATCCTATCAGCTCCCAAGCTATTTCCAGAGATACAGTACAACAGTACAAAGTGAGCCTACTCACTAGTTACTGAGGGACTCTAGCTGCCTTCATCTCTTCAGGGAAGCCTATCACACCTCCAACTAACTGAACTTTTATCATTTCCATCAGCTCACCCCTCCCCACCCCCAGTTATAAACTTTTGTACCACTTAACACACCATATTACATTGTAAGCTCCTAAAGCAGAGTTCCACCCAAAAATAGAACTTTCGCTGTCCAGATTCCTCCCCCCTCCAGTGTCACATTTGGCAGGGGGGAGCAGATACCTGTCTAAACCAGGCATTTTCTTCCACTTCCGGTGAAAGATTGCCGCAGTATCAGCATCGATCTACGCCATGTCCAGCCTCTCCCCCCCCCCCCACTGTCTTCTGGGAGACACACAGGTCCGAGAAGACAACAAGGACCACTCAGAACATACAGCGCGACTCGCGCATGCGCAGTAGGGAACCAGGCTGTGAAGCCGCAAGGCTTCACTTCTTGATTCCCTTACTAGCAATGCCAGCGCCTCCACCCAGAGCTGTGAGATGGATCGGTTTCGGGTAAGGACATTGCAGGTGCCCTGGACAGGTAAGTGTCCATATTTTAAAAGTCAGCAGTTGCGGTATTTGTAGCTGCTGACTTTTCATTTTTTTTATTTATTTTTTTAGGCACTCCACTTTAAAAGCGGGTCCTTCTTGAGCCTCTTGTATTTTATTGTATTGTAACTTTACTGTCTCCCTTTATATTGTAAAGTGCTGCGCAAACTGCTGGCGCTATATAAATCCTGTATAATAATATTAATAATTATAATAATAAAGTACAACAGTACAGTGAGTGGACCTACTCACTAGTTACTCAGGGACAGGAAGAGTGTGATATGCAGGATTACCATGTAAAAATATAGAAGAAAAAGTCTGAAGAAGAAAACTACCACCTCATCTAAGGACTATTAAGTTGCATTATACCACATTGTTGTTCTCAGGTCTAGGTATACTTTAAGAAGAATCTGTCAGACCAGAAATTTTTGGGCTGCCATTCCTGTGGCAAAGAAAGGGGTCAGAGATCACTGAAAGTCTGCCAGCTGTTGCCTTGTCAACTACCGCACAAGCACCACAGAGGTTCACTAGAATCGTACTTCTTAAAGCCGGGACTGTTGCAAATTTCTTTCTCTCTTATTAACTTACGGTACTTATATAATGCCGAAAATTTAGGCATTGCTTTATATACACACACACACACACACATATATATATATATATACACAGACATATAAGAAGGCCAGTATGGTGGCCTGAAATTATGGGAGGAGCCCGGAAGGGTATTTAACCAGCCCGTTCGGCTGTGCTCCTTGTCGGTTCCTGTGCGCAATAGTTACTACGTCACAGATCTAGGGCCGACTATCCGATAGAGTGAGTGAGTGCAGTGTTCGTGAGTTCCGTGTCCGTTAGAAGTCCTGTCTTTGTCCTCGTGTCACAGTCTGGTTTTTGTCGTCGTGAGCGTTCATGTGTTTGTGTCGCAATAGTCGAAACTTGCCGGTGTCGTACAACGCATCTGGTCCGGCTGTCGCAGGTAGGGCTTCGGCTCCCATTTCTCATTTCATTATATTTTTATGTCACTAAACTGTGATACATTGAACTCACGAACCACTCACTGAAATGTCACCATCGTGTTTTCCGATGTCATCTCACGCATTCGTTACCTCTAAACACTTGTGCTCCTTACTTCTCGAAAGAAGTCGTGGACACCACATCGAGCATTTCATTTCACAAACATTTCGCTAGACCGACCAAATCACTGGTCTCTACTACAACGTCCGAATCGTTCGGGTCATTTCGCAAATTCCCAATCAGACGTTCTAAATTCTAAATTAACCAGATCATTTCAATCATTTCATTTCAATCATTTCGATCATTTCAAACATGTCAATTACTTCAAATCATTTCGATCATTTCAAATCATTTTTCATTCATGAAAAGTCGTGGTCACTCGTTCATGACACCACATCAAGCATTTCACTTTTCTAAACCTTCCGCATACCGACCAAATTACTGGTCTCTACGTCCGAATCGAAAATTCCCAAACAGACGTTCTAAATCCTAACCGAACCGGAGAATTTCAATCATTTCAATAATTTCGATCATTTCAAACATTTCGATCATTTCAATCATTTCGATCGTTTCAGTCAGTTCGATCATTTTAATCATTTCGATCATTTCAATCATTTCGATCATTTCAAACATTTCGATCATTTCAAATCATTTCGATCATTTCAATCATTTCGATCATTTCAAATCATTTCATTTCATTTCATTTCGGTCACGAATCGCGCTCCGATTCGAATCTAGTCGCATCTCCGATGCACTGATTCGTTCCGGTGTGCCCCAGTTGTCGGCCTCATTTCAATACATGCGCCGGAGACGGAATCGTTCGCAGGTTCAGGCTCGATTTTGATTCTTGTCTTCGTCATGGCATATCATTTCTGGTCACTTATCACGCCCCGTTACGAATCCTGTCGCATTATACCGATGCACCGATTCGCCTCGGTACGCCCAGTTGTTTGGCCTCATTTCTATACATGCTCCAGAGACGGATTCTTTACCGAATCGGTGGGCCAGTCGTTGATTCCGGTCTCTGTCATGGTGTGTCACTTATTACGCTCCGGTTCGAATCCTGTCGCAGATACATGCACCGATTCGTTCCGGCGTGCCCAGCTGCTTCGCCTCATTTCAGTACATGCTCCAGAGACGGGGTTCACCGTTGATTCTTGAGCGCAGCCATTTGATCCCCGTCTTTGTCATGGGCATCATTTCGTTTCACCTATCACGCTCCGACACGAATAAATCACGCCTGTGCACTAATTCGTCTCGGCGTGCCCCAGGACAGGCCTCATTTCAGTACATGCTCCAGAGAACAGGGTCACCGTCGTTTCTTGAGCGCAGCCATTGACCCCTGTCTTTGTCATGGGTATCATTTCGTTTCATCTATCACGCTCCGACATGAATAGTCACGCTTATGCTCTAATTCATCTCGGCGTGTCCCAGGACTGGCCTCATTTCAGTACATGCTCCAGAGTCCGTTTCGTGCTCAGTCGCAAAATTACGGCATGGCGATTCGGGCCTCTGTCATGGCGGATTCACTCATTTCACTCATTTCACTGTCACCTCCTGCACCTCGGTTCAAACCCAGTTGTTTTACAAAATCGGGTTCTAGCCAAGGGGCCGTGCTCACTTGGCCTCATTTCACTAAATTGCCTCATTTCAGTACATGCTCCAGAGTCCGGCTCGCTGTCAGTTGCGCCGGCGACGCGACCTAGCTGCGCCTCTGTCATGGCAGGTTCTCATCAAAGGCAACAATTCGTTTGTGTTTGTTCGTCTCATTTCATTTCATTTCATTTTTCATCTCAAAAAAAAAAAAAAAAGGGGAAAATGATGAGGAGAAAAAAAAAAAAAAAAAAGGGGAATCGATGAATAGGGAATAGGGAACAACACACCTTGTCACCTCACGCAAGTCACTATTTAGCCATTTTTGTTTAAACAGGACAGAACTCTCAGCAATTTTACTTTCATGTTCTTAGGTCAGTCGAGTCACAGTAGGTCCACCCTGCACCAGTTTGGACGGTGCCTTCTTAGGTAAGGAAAATATATACGAGAGTACGGGGAGGAGGCGCACGAAAGCAGGAATGCCCCTCCTCTCTATTAGGTATGTATCCCATCAGAGATCACCAACGAGTGTTGTAATTAATGTCACCCTATATAGGTTCCGCTCAGAAGGAAAGACAACCCTAAACACAAGCTGATCCGACTAGGCCTGGACTATTCCAGCATGTCTCTAGCCGGCAGTGAGGACCTCACAGCCCCGTTGTCCCCATCCCCAGCTTCAGAGGATGGCAGCCTGCGGTCCCTCAGGGCTTGGACCATTCCCAGGCTGACAGCGGAGTTGAGGCTTAGAGGCATTCCCTTCCCTGCGACTGCCCGGAAGGCCGAGCTCTTCAAACTCCTCTTCCCACCTCCAGCCGTGACGGACCCCAGTGTTCAGCAGGCCTCCTTGGAGTCCATCGCCTCTTCCATTACACAACTGCATGCGTTAGTGTCTTCCCTGGGTACCTCAGTCTCCGAGGTCCAGAATAGGGTAGCACTCCTGGAAACTCCACTGCCCGGCTCTTCTCCTGAACCAACGGCACAGGCAGTGGCTGTTCCTCCCACAGGTACCTCAGGAGGCGGGACCGTGGTTTACCCTTCCCATCTGGTTCCGGCCAATGTCAGGAAGGACATCCTGGAGGGCAAGGACGTCAATCTTGCCTCCCTGCTCATCTACGTGCAGGATCTCGCGGAGAACAAAGCATACACATGGGGAGATGTCTCGGTGGTCCTCAAGGCCAAAGACCCCAGGCTGGACAGGAAACTCTCTGTAATCGAATTTACTTTGGCCTTTGGCATGCTGAGGGACGTCCTCTGCTCTGCCTCCCCCAACAGGAGGGAGGAGCTGGACCGGTACCTCCACTTAGTGGTGGATCTGGGCTACAAATACGGTGGCTTCGGATTTTATGACTATCATCGCTCCTTTTCTGCCAGAGCAGCCGCCAGATTTCGACAGTTTCAGATGCCAACTGACTGGAGCGTTGTAGACACAGAATTGTTCTGCCGCCACTTTGCGGGCTTACATTCTCCCCTCTGTGCTATTTGTCAGTCAGCCACCCACACCGCCACTTGGTGTGCCATCTCTACGGCAGCTCGCCCCTCAGAGAACCCTTCAATCGCGGGTGCTGCTCAGGGTCAACAGGCCCCCGCACGCCTACCGCAGGTAGACAGGTTTGGGCGTCCGGTCAAAACCGTAGGTGGCGCGGCGATCTGTAATAACTATAATTACGGGTCATGTAACTTCAGCCAATGCAGGCTGCTCCACATCTGTACCCTGTGTCAAAGGGCTCACCCCAGGCTTATATGTGAGGTGAAACAATTCAAGAAAAAATGACTAAGCCGGGTCAACGTCTCCTTGCTTAGTTTCTACCTGGCAGGTCACCCCACTCCAATGCTGTCCATCTATCTGATGCAAGGCTTCACCCAAGGTTTTCATACAGGTCTCATATCTCTCCCCCATGTGACGCACGACTGCCGGAATCTACGATCTGCAACCTTGGACGAACCAGCCATAGACCAGCTCCTGCAAGCCGAGCTAGATCGGGACTTTATGATAGGCCCTTTCACCCAGCCCCCCTTCAACACCTGGAGAGTCAGCCCTATCGGGCTTGTTAAGGGAAAGTTTTCAAATAAACTAAGATTGGTTTACGACTTGTCAGCGCCTTATTCCTCTTCTATTCCCAGTCTCAACTCCCTCATCCCCTCCGAGGAGTTTTCACTTAAATACGCCTCAGTGGACATGGCCATCCACGCCATACTAAAGACGGGTACAGGCACCTGGCTCTCTAAAGCCGACATCGCGGATGCATTTAAGCTCCTCCCCATTCACCCGTCAGTTTGGTGCTGGCACGGCATTAAGTGGAGGGACCGCTATTACTTTGCAACCAAACTGACCTTCGGGTCCAAGAGCAGTCCCTGGCTCTTTGATACTTTTGCCCAGGCACTTGAGTGGGTTCTACTACACGTAGCCCGATGTCGGGAGGTCATACATTACCTCGATGACTTCCTGTTGATCGAGCCACCCACTTCTCTGCCTGGGGACTTGGACAGGTTGAGGGTAGTTTTTGGCAATCTGAATATCCCTATTGCAGAGCATAAGGTCGATGGTCCAGCGCAGGCCATTACTTTTCTCGGGGTTAATTTAGATACCAATACCATGCAGGCCAGCCTCCCCACGGACAAGCTATCTCGCATCAGGACCATCCTGAGGGACTTCACCCATTCCCGGTCATGCACCAAGAAGCAGTTGCAGTCGCTCCTCGGCATGTTAAACTTCGCCATGCGCATCATTCCCCAGGGTCGCTCCTTCGTTTCCCGCCTACTAGCGCTACTGTCCCACACCCAGGATCCGGAGCAGGTCCTTAGCCTTGATACCGCCGCCATGGCGGATCTCTTCATGTGGGAAGAGTTTCTGTCATCTTGGAATGGCGTATCCCTGTTTATTCCATCGGTGTGCTCTCTCTCGCCCCAGGTGGTGACCGACGCTGCCGCCTCCACGGGCTTCGCGGCAATTTTTGGCCACCTATGGCTCACAGCTCCCTGGCCTCCCCAAATTTTGGCGATACCAGGCTTTTCCGAGACATCCTCACTGTTTGAGATATACCCCATAGTAGCAGCAGCGCATGTCTGGGGTCACAGCTGGTCAGGTCAGACCGTGGCGTTCTCTACAGACAATTTGGCCACAGCAGAGATTATCAATAAAGGCAGGTCCAGGTCTTTAACAATAATGTCCTTCCTGCGTCGGCTGGTCCAGCTCTCCTTATTACACCAATTTAAAGTTTACTGCTCCTTCATCCCTGGTAGACACAACTCTGCTGCAGATGCTCTTTCACGGTTTAATCTGGTTTCATTTTTCAAACAGGTACCAGAAGCCGTGCCAACATCAGCACCTATCCCGGCCTGGTCTCAGCTGACCCTGGACTAACCCCACACCTTCTAGCAGCAACAGACCTCATCAATCTATCACTCTCACGCAACACCCTCAAGGCATACCAGGCGGCCTGGAGGGCCTTCAACCGTTTTCTGACATACCACCATACAGAGACATCCCGCATCAAACAAATCCTGGCCTTTGTCACCTACTGTCACTCAGAACTCGCTTTGTCACACAATACGATCCGGTTGTATCTAGCCGGTATTCAACACTTCACGTCGCTCCAAAACCCTTCTGAGCCCTCGGTATTCTCCTGCCATGCGATACGCGCCGTCTTGCGCGGCATCCAGAGGCGGCAGCCGGTGTGCAGCACCAAACGCCTGCCGATCACAGGAGACGTTTTCAGAAAAATGTCAGACATCCTGGCCACGTCACCTTTTGGCCTACATCCTAGCATAGTCTTACAGGCAGCCATACACCTGGCCTTCTATGGTTTCTTACGGCCAGGAGAATTCACCTGTAGCAGCCCCATAGGATGCACGCTTCGCAAACACCACCTGGTCCGTTGCGGAGATCATTTTACCCTACACCTGGCAGTCTCCAAGACACAACAGACTGGCTCTGGTACGGATGTTCATTATTAAAAAACTAATAACAGCTGGTGCCCAGTCTCTACTCTTACCCGCCTGTGGTCCCTGCTGGCCGATCAACCAGACACTAGTCCACTCCTGCCATTCCAGGCTAAACCCCTAAGTACGGCCCGGTTCATGGAACATGTTAGAATTCTACTACGCATCCTCCATCTCAACCCGGCTCAGTACTCCGGACACTCATTCCGCATCGGGGCAGCCTCAACGGCCTCCCGGCAAGGAGTCCCGGATCACGTGATCAAAAAGCTGGGCAGATGGAAGTCTAACTGCTTCACCCGCTATATCCCCAATCCACAAGTGGAGATGGCCCAGGCCTTTGCCAAGCTCACTGAGTAAATAAATCAAATCAATAAAGCACAATCCCTACCTGTATGTTTTTGCCCCCTTATTTGGTATACCGTACGTTAGACCAAGGCACACTTTCAGGTCTATTTCAAGTGGTAAGTTTTATGTTAACCCTGTTTGTCATCCTTATCCGTACCGGCCATAGGGCTCTGAACCATAAATAAGAAGGCCAGTATGGTGGCCTGAAATTATGGGAGGAGCCCGGAAGGGTATTTAACCAGCCCGTTCGGCTGTGCTCCTTGTCGGTTCCTGTGCGTGATACCCACCCTCCCATCCCCTTTCTAGGGCATTTCACAAAGCATCGTACTCTTCACAAGAGTACTCATTTCACTTCATTTCATTTTCATTTCATTTATCCTCATTTCTTATCTAGGGTATGCCCCCTTATTTGGTATACCGTACGTTAGACCAAGGCACACTTTCAGGTCTATTTCAAGTGGTAAGTTTTATGTTAACCCTGTTTGTCATCCTTATCCGTACCGGCCATAGGGCTCTGAACCATAAATATACACACACATATATATATATATATATATATATATATATATATATATATATGTCACATTTATACACAAACATAGCAGGGCCAATTTAGACAGAAGCTAATTAACCTACCAGCATGTCTTTGGAGTGTGGGAGAAAACTGGAGTACCCAGAAGAAACCCACACAGGCACAGGGATGACAAACAAACTCCGTGCAGGTAGTGCTGTGATTGGGATTCCAACTAACAGCCCTAGTGTTGCGAGGCAGGACTCTGCCACTGTGCTGCCCATGTTTGTGCTTACTGTATCAATCTCATTGCAACTTTATTGGCAGCTTTGTATCTGCTTGGTGACTGGGGGGAACTTCTTAATTCCTACATGAGGCTCTCTGCATTTGATAGAGAGTAAAGAACCTGTAATAGGTGTGTTTGGTAATTGCACTTCCAAATAACAAGCAGGATCTCTCCGATCATCCAATTACCAACAAAAGAGAGATGTATGGACAAAAAAACTGAATTTCTGAGATGAAAGTGTTCACTGTGTGAAGTTCAAACTTTAAGTTTACATTCTGAATGCATTTTACCTATAAGGCAACTCCAGGCTTAGGTTAGCCAAAAACCAAAAGATGTCGTATGAAAGACGAGTGAACAGTGAGATACAGTATCTGTCTGCCCTTTACTACTAAGACTCACCTCAAGAACTTCCGCAATGCTTTGCAGAGCTCTACTCTATACAGAGGAATGCAGTATATGGGCATTGACAGTCACTTTGCCTTTCTCTATAAGGAAATTAGCAGTTTTTACTCTCTAGGGACCAATTCTGACCTCAGTTATGATTAACTGTTTTTTAAATGATGTTTTAAATGTGTTTTATCATCTACTTTTAAAACATTGGGCTTTGTTCAGGTACCAATATTCAGCACAGTAATGCAGTAGTAACACTGGTCCTTGGCTCTGGAATCTTGGGTTCAATCCCACAATCTCCCTGTGTTAAGTATCTAGAAACTCAGCAATCTTAAACACCTAATAGCAAAGCTTACCTATAAACAAGTCCTTTATTAGAAAATTCACACAAATGGTTCACTTTTTTTTTTTTTTGCTATGTTATCGGTGGTCACATGACCACTCAGTCTCCTCTCATCCCCCCAGGCATGAAGGCTTGGGGAGGGGAGAGACTCAAAACAAGCAAGGTGCTCTTTAGATTTCTGCTATGTAGACTCCAGCTGTACTGGCAGCTATACTCTCTACAGGAGCTGCTGTCAATCTACAGCTAGATGTGGACTTGGAGGCATGGCTCATACCAACAGAACATCACAGTGCACAGGACACCGCACATTGGTACAGAGTCCTATACACTGATAATGAAAACTTCTAGAAAAAACAGAAAGTACCTTGGAATTCTTATTGTTGTGACAAACTAGGAAGTTGAGGCTGCCGGCAAGATCACCAGGTAATTAAGGCCCCTTTCACACTTGTGCGACTTGTCCTGCGACTTGAGACTGCAAAGTCGCATGACAAGTCATACCCCATGATTTCCAATGAGTACCATTCATATCCTTGTGACTTCAGGTCGCACTGACTTCAAAGTATTCCATATACTAATTTGGTCTGACTTTGATGCGAGTTGAGGGCCACAGACCTCAAGTTTACACAGGCATTACCTAAAATCGCGGCAAAATCGCGGCCACAAAAGATCAAATGAATACAGAGCATACAAGAAATCTTAGCATTCATATGTAGAAACAATAAGCCCAGGTCCTTTGGCGGCGAGATTGACACGTCACTGGCCCCGTCACCTGGTATGGACTTAAAGGGGAAGCCCTACACCGAAAAAACGGCGTGGGGGTCCCCCCCAAGGTCCATATAAGACCCTTATCCGAGCACGCAACCTGGCCGGTCAGGAAAGGGGGTGAGGACGAGCGAGCGGGGGTCTTCTCCCCCTCTTCGGTTCTTCTTGCCGGGCCTCCGCTCCTTCTTCCAGCTCTTTTACTAGCGGTGTCCCGGTCTTCCGTCGCCGATGTCGCCGACTTTCCACCTTCTCTTCTTCTTCCTTGAGATGTTGACTCAAACCGAAGAGGGGTACAAGACCCCCGAAGAGGGGGACAAAACCCCCGAAGTCGGAAAGAAGACCCCTGGGCGGCGACGAAGAAGAAAGCTGAGCTCCTCCGCTAGTAAAAGAGCTAGCAGAAAATAGCGGAGGAGTCCGGCGAGAAGACCCCCCAAGACGGAAGAAGACCCCCGGAGCTGTGCAATAAATTATTTTAAACCCTTGCGTGGTGTTTTTCTTTTACATTTTTTTCACCAGGTGAATGGGTAGGGGTTTATTGTACCCCATACTCATTCACATAGGGTGGGGGGCCGGTATCTGGGGGCCCCCTTATTAAAGGGGGCTCCTGGATTCCGATAAGCCCCCCGCCCGCAGACCCCCACAACCAACGGCCAGGGTTGTCGGGAAGAGGCCGTTGTCCTCATCAACATGGGGACAAGGTGCTTTGGGGTGGGGGGCCGCAACAAAGCACCCCCCCATGTTGAGGGCACGTGGCCTGGTACGGCTCAGGAGGGGGGGCACTCGCTCGTCCCCACCCCCTTTCCTGACCGTCCGGGCTGCGTGCTCGGATAAGGGTCATTTCAAAAGTACAGTGGACTAGCACACACGGCCGGATTGTAGTCCGGCGGACAATTTTTGAGTCAAAACTACTTTCTAAGTCCGCCAGACTTTTGAGAAAAAAAAGTCCGCTGTAGCCCACACACAGGCGGATAGTTTGATCGTGTGTACGTGGGATTAGTGTCACTGATGATGTCAGAGGCAGTTAGTCAGTCCCCCCCAGCGCCAATTAGTGTTAGATTGCCAGCTGCACTATCACTGTTTCACTTTAAGTCATATATATAATTCCAACATATATTCCATAGTTTGTAAACGCTATAACTTTCAGGCAAACCAATCAATATACATTAACTGAGATATTTTTTCCCAAAGACAAATAACAGAATACATTTTGGCCTAAATTTATGAGGATTCTTTTTTTTTTATTGGATATGTTTTATTGCAGAAAGTAAAAAATATTGGTTTGTTTTAAAAAAAAATGTAAGTCTTTTTTCAGTTTTATATAATAAAAATAAAAATAAAACAGTGGTTATCAAATACCTCCAAAAGAAAGCTCTATTTGTGTGAAAAAAATTAGACAAATTTTGTTTGGGTACAGCACTGCATGAACGCCTGTTAAAAAGGTTGTAAACTCTTTAAAAAAGAAAAAAACAAACCTGTAAGCCCTTGTACACACGGTCGGACATTCCGACAACAAAATCCATCGGATTTTGTCTGACGGATTTTGTCCTAAACTGGTGTTGCATACATATGGTCGGACAAAGTTGTTGTAAAATCTGATCGTTCGTAACGTGATGACGTTATTTAGTTACGACAGGACTACGTTAAGGCTAGTAGCCAATAGCTTTGGTCTAGGAATTAGATTTGAGCATGTGTGGCACTTTGTCCGATCAAAATTCTCTACAAACGATCGGACAAAGTCCAATCGGATCATGTTGTTCGACATTTTTTATATCCTGCTCTCTTGGTCAGACATTCCGACAAAAAAAGTCAGATGAAGCCCACATACGGTCGGATTATCCGACAACACGGTCCGATCGGACATTTTCCGCCGGAATGTCTGACCGTGTGTACAAGGGCTAAGACAAAGGAATAATGAGCTAGTATGCATCGCATACTAACTCATTATGAAATACTTATCTTAGAACCAAGCCCCCCCCCCCCCCCATCGGCGTCCATACACTGGTGAGACAGCTGACATCTTCCCCAGAGATTCTTCCGGGTTCACGGGCTCTGGCGCTGTGAGTGAGAGCCACCGTTCACGGCACATGACTCGGAAGGAACGGCACCCGTGGACCTTCCTTCAGAGTGCATGCGCCAGTGATGTCGCTGGCTGCATGTAATGTAAATATCTCCTAAATGGTACACGTTTAGAAGATTTTTACACTAGCTATAGGTAAGAATTATTATAGGCTTACCTATAGGTAAATATCTGCAGAGGAAGTTTACTTCCTCTTTAAAGTAGTACAGTGCTAAATAGCAAAAAATGGCCTGGTTATGAAGGGGGCAAGACCTTCCGTGGCTGAGCTGGTTAATATTTCTGCATTGCACTTCAGTATCCTTCCCCCCCCAAAAAAAACAAGCTTACTTTTAGCCTACCTATACTGTACATCTATGAACTTGTATATTGATGTAAATGACTCTTTACAGAATACGCACATACTGAGAACAGTAGAAAATACCCAGGTTCAAAGATTATTGTAGCAGTTAATTTAGATAAAGTCAGTGTACTCTCCTCCAATGATCAGACTTGTCCTGCCCCACAGCTATTCACTGGGAAGCTCAGTGTGCTGTTTCTCCCAGCTCGCATGTAGCTGAGAACAGGGGGAATGTGATCACTTATAACAAAGGGGGAAAAAAGGTATTTATATGTTTTCTTATATCTATACAAAAATGTTTTGCCTTTCATTTCAGTTTTAAACTGAACGGGTTGTTTTACAAGGTGATTGTTTACAAACACTTTAAGGGACGACTCCAAATCAAATGCTTCTTCAAAACATAAAAAGCAAATGGTCCATTTACTTACAGCTAGCATGGGAACGGTTGTCTTCATCACAGAGTTCATGTAGCTGCTGGTATTCCTTCTGTGCCAACTCAAAACGCTGCTGCTTGATTTGATAAATCTCTTTTTTAGCATTAAGCGCATCCTGGGCGACAACTAAATATTCTTTCAACATCCGCTCCTGTTCTCGTCTCCACTGCTCTCGAGGATCCTCAATTTGTGTAATCTCTTCATAAAAACAGGAAAGATGCAGTATTAGTCAAATGATTTCTAAAAATGCTTTATTACCCAAAACGCTAAACCATTCCTAAACCGAAAATGTAAACTAACAATGATTAAAGGAGAAGTATAGCCAAAGCATTGTGATATGGATCACAACATTGCAGTTTGTTCTGCACTCCTGTGATCCGCTGTCGGCTGAGGTCACAGAGCCAGTCCAGGCTCTGAAAATGAATCCGCCAGGATTCACCCAGAACCCTGGACCAGCACTTGGCTTAACCTCTCAGCAATCCGCTGAGAGCCTGAGTCAGCTCCTCTCACCCTCTCCACAGCCCAGTTCTCCAGTGAGAGCTGGAGGAGAAGAGCAGAGATCTGCTGACTGACAGTCCCGACTCTCTGCTCAGAGCGGAAGGGGACAACTGAGTGATCAGAGGTGTTTGAGCCAGTGGGGGACAGATGCAGCATTGGATTCATGCTGCATCCACCTAGGGCGGCTGCCCTGTAGCAGTAAATCTGCTATAGGGTGGTCAGCGAACAGCAATTTATTCTGGTCATTGAAATTTAAAAAAATGCTCAATCGCTAAAAGTGTCTAGCAGAACAGAAAGAAAAAAAATCCAAAGGAAATAAAACAGATGCAGCCACCACATCCAATGATTGGTAGGTTGCAATATAATACATATTTGGCTTTGGGTTAAATACATCTTTAACAACATGCCGACCGGGCCATAGCCGAAAAACACGGCTACAGAATCTTGCTCCCGCGTGCCCCCAGGAATATCCGTGACCGCCGGGTCCAGAGAACCCGGCGTATCATGAATCACGGGTAATCGGCCGCTGAAAGCAGAAGTTTACCACGTGATCGCTCTGTCAGATTACATCACGTCTGGTTCCTCGCTCCCCTCTCTGTAGAGATTGTACAGAGGGGGGAGAGATCAAGTGCTGCAGCGCTGTGGGGCTGGATGTGTACTTCTCACAGCGCTGTTCTGTGCACATTCCGAAACTCATCCAGCCATCCATCCATGATCAGCCATCCTCAGTGTTACTCATCCATCCTCAGCATTACTCATCCATTACTCATCCATCCTCAGCACTACTCATCCATCTATCCATCCTCAGCAATACTCATCCACCCATCCATCCATCCTCTGCAATTCTCATCCATCCATCCTTGGCAATACTCATCCATTCTTTGCAATACTCATCCATCCTCAGCAAAACTCTGCAATACTCATCCATCCATCCATCCTCAGCCATCCATACTCATCCATGCTCAGCAATACTCATCCATACTCTGCAATACTCATCCATACTCATCCATCCATCCCCGGCAATACTCATCCATTCATCCTTTCTCGGCAATACTCATCCATCCATGCTCAGCCATCCATACTCAACAATACTCATCCATACTCTGCAAAACTCATCCATCCATCCTCAGCAATACCCATCCATCCATCCATGCTTAGCCATCCATACTCATCCATGCTCAGCAATACTCATCCATACTCTGTAATACTCGTCCATCCATACTGTGCAATACTCATCCATCCATCCATGCTCAGCCATCCATACTCATCCATGCTCAGCAATACTCATCCATCCATCCACACTCAGCAATACTCATCCATCCAGCCATACTCAGCAATACTCATCCATCCATCCTCAGTCATACCCAGCCATCCCATCCACACTCAGCCATACCCACCCAGCCATACTCAGCCATCCCCTCCATTCTAAGCCATACCCAGCCACCCACATTCATGGCTCAACCATGCTTAGCCATCCCCATCCATGGCTCATCCATGCCACTACAGTGCCTCAAAGTGTAATAGGTAGTAAAATTAGATTTGGCATTTATGCCCCTAGAACGCCGGATGGTGCTCCCTGCATGTTGGCCCTCTGTATGTGGGCAGGCAAAAGTCTCACACATGTGGTATCGCCGTACTCAGGAGGAGTAGCAGACAATGTTTTGGGGTGTAATTTTTGCCATGTACATGCTATGTGTTAGAAATATTGTATAAATGGACAACTTTTTCCATAATGGGGTCGTTTTTTGGGCGTTCCATTGTCCTGGTGCTCCAGGGTCTTCAAAAGTGTAAGAGGTAGTCAAGAAATGATATTGTGTTCCTTGCATGTTGGGTCTTTGTATGTGGCCAGGGTGTGTAAAAGTCTCACACATGTGCTAGTAGTAGAATGTGTTTTGGGGTATAATTTGTGGTATGCATATGCTGTGTGTGAAAAATAACCTGCTAATATAACAATTTTGTGAAAACAAAAAACTTAAAAAAACTCACCATGCCTCTTCCTAAATACCGTTTGAATGTCTACATTCCTAAAAGGGGCCATGTGGGGAGTATGTGTACTTTCCTGGCTTGTTAGTGCCGGTTCACACAGGGGTGACATGACTTGCAGCGCGACTCACAGACACGACAGCGACTTGCAAAACGACTTCTGTATAGAAGTCAATGCAAGTCGCCTGAAGTCGCCCCAAAAATAGTACAGGAACCTTTTTCTAAGTCGGAGCAACTTGAGTCGCTTCTATTAGAACGGTTCCATTGTACAGAACGGAGCGTGACTTGTCAGGCAGCTAAGTCGACTGACAAGTCACTCCTTTGTGAACCGGCACTAAGGGTCTCACGAAATGAGGTAGGCCATCAGTTCATCAGGTGTGATCAATTTTCAGTGATTGGCACCATAGCTTGTAGACTCTATAACTTCACAAAGACCAAATAATATACACAGATTTGGATTATTTTTACCAATGATATGTAGCAGTATAAAATTTGGCCAAAATTTATGAAGAAAAGTTACTAATTTGCAAAATTTTATAATAGAAACAAAGAAAATGTTTGTTTTTTTTACAGAATTTGTTTTTTTTTTTTTTCATTTATAGCGCAAAAAATAAAAAACCCAGCAGTGATTAAATACCACCAAAAGAAAGCTCTATTTTGTGTGGAAAAAAAGGACAAAAATTTCATATGGATGCATTGTTGCATGAGTAATTGTCATTCAAAGTGTGAGATCACCGAAAGCTGAAAATTGGTTTGGTTAGGAAGGGGGTTTAAGTGGCCAGTGGTCAAATGGTTAAATTGGTCCTTTTTAATCTTTTATTTCATGTGATAAACCCTGACCAGTGTATAAATGCCTCTAACTGGAATTATTTGACCCTACTTCAAGCAACATTGAGATTTGTGAGAACTGTAATTATTAATAAATCATTTTCCATTGTCTAAAGCCCCATACACACGGTCGGACTTGTACAAACTTTTCCGTGGACTTTTGTACAAAGTGTGTTGTCCACAAGTTTGTATTGCATACACACGGTCGGACTTTTTGACAACAAACACGAACGTAATGACGTCACAACGTACTGACGCCGCTTCAAAAGAGGACGTTCAATGACTCCAGCGCCACCTTTGGTCAACTTCTGTATTGTAGTCTGATCGTTTGCAATGGTTCTGAGCATGCGTGTTTGTACCTTGTACAAAAGTCCGATGCTTTTGCGTACACACGGTAGGACTTTGCTCCATCGGACTTTTGTTGCCAGAAAGTTTGTCCGTTCGCAGAGCCAACAAAAGTCCGATGAAAACAGAAAAAGTTTGTCCGATGGAGCGTACACACAGTCGGATGTTGCTCCAAAACAGCTAATTTGCATGTTTGTTGTCAAAAAGTCTGACCGTGTGTACGGGCCTTAAGCTTGTCTGAGACTGATGGATCAAACAGGATAGATTAAGTGATAGGTATCATTAAGCTACAAGGGTTTTAGACTTTCATAATCCATTTCTTCAAGGGTCAGGCCACCCAAGCCCATGTTACAGGTTTTTTTTTTACAGTTTAAAGTGCATAAAGGTACAATAATTACATGGGGGACATTGCTTTGTAAAAAAAAAAAACACAAAAAACACTACTACTGCTGGATTACAGGTCTTCCTTAACCCTGTTCATCTTAAGACTCAATAAAAGAATCAACAGAAACGCTGTGCACACTTACGGTTAATATGGTCCATATAGTATACACCTATTTGTGTATCATAAACAACTTCCCATCCTAAAGGTAGTTCATTCCCAACACAGTCTGCAAACGTTAAAGGCTTCGTTATTCTAGGGAGAATAGAAAGTTCAGACTGTTAGAAACATGCTTTAAACAGCCATACAAGTAATGATAAACAAACTAATTATCATTCATTTGATCATTTCCCAAATGACAAGTATTTGGCACAGCAAATAAAAGGATCAATGTTTTGAATTAAATTTTCTTCTTCTTCCATCAGGGTAGACTCCCCATTTTCTAAAAAACGTTTTTTCATCCATTGAACAAATTACAGTGGCTTGAAAAATTATTCGTACCCCATTTTTCCAGATTTTGTCATGTTACAACCAAAAACGTAAATGTATTTTATTGGGATTTTATGTGATAGACCAACACAGTGGCACATAATTGTGAAGTGGAAGGAAAATGATAAATGGTTTTCAATATTTTTTTACAAACAAATATGTGAAAAGTGTGGCATGCATTTGTATTCATCCCCCTTTACTCTCATCCCCTTAACTAAAATCCAGTGGAACCAACTGACTTCCAAAGTCACTTAATTAGTAAATATAGTCCACCCGTGTGCAATTTAATCTTAGTATAAATACAGATGTTCTGTGAAGCCCTCATAGGTTTGTTGGAGAACCTTACTGAACAAACAGCATCATGACAGGTCATGGATAAAGTTGTGGAGAATTTTAAAGCTGAGTTAGGTTATACAAAAATATCCCATGCTTTAAACATCTCATAGAGCACTGTTCAATCCATCACCTGAAAATGGAAAGAGTATGGCACAACTGCTAACCTACCAAGACATGACCATCCACCTAAACTGACAGGTCAGGCAAGGAGAGCATTATTCAGAGAAGCAGCCAAGGGGCCCATGGTAACTCTGGAGGAGATGCAGAGATCCACAACTCAGGTGGGAGAATCTGTCCACAGGACAACTATTAGTCATGCACTCTATAAATCTGGCTTTTATGGAAGAGTGGCAAGAAAAATGCCATTGTTGAGCTGGATGGACTTGTGTCTTTTTTCAACCTGACTAACTATGTAACTATGAAAGAAAGCTATGAGAAGCCCTGTTTGCAGTTTGTGAGAAGCCATGTGGGGGACACAGCAAACATGTGGAAGAAGGTGCTCTGGTTAGATGAGATCAAAACTGTTTGGCCTAAAAGCAAAACGCTGTGTGGAGGAAAACACACTAAACATCACCCTGAACACACCATCCCCACCGTGAAACATGGTGGTGGAATCATCATGTTGTTGGGATGATTTTCTTCAGCAGGGACAGGAAAGCTGGTCAGAGTTGATGGGAAGATGGATGGAGCCAAATACAGGGCAATTTTAGAAGAAAACCTATTAGAGTCTGCAAAAGACTTGAGACTGGGGTGGAGGTTCATCCTCCAGCAGAATAATGACCCTAAACATACAGCCAGAGCTACAATGGAATGGTTTAGATCAGGGGTCTCCAAACTATGGCCCTCCAGTTGTTCAGGAACTACAATTCCCATGATGCCTAGTCGTGTCTGTGAATGTCAGAGTTTTTCAATGCCTCATAGGATGTGTAGTTCTTCAACAGCTGGAGGGCCGTAGTTTGGAGATCCCTGGTTTAGATCAAAACACATTCATGTGTTAGAATGGCCCAGTCAAAGTCCAGACCTAAATCCAATTGAGAATCTGTAGCAAGACTTGAAAATTGCTGTTCACAGACGCTCTCCATTGAATCTGACAGAGCTAGAGCTATTTTGCAAAGAAGAATGGGCAAACACTTAACTCTCTAGATGTGATGTGCAAAGCTGGTAGAAACATCCTCAAAGACTTGCAGCTGTAATTGCAGCGAAAGGAGGTTCTACAAAGTATTGACTCACAGGGGCTGAATACAAATGCACGCCACACTTTTCACATATTTTGAAAACTATTTATCATTTTCCTTTCGCTTCATAACTATGTGCCACTTTGTGTTGGTCTATTACATAAAATCCCAATAAAATACTACAAACTATACAATTTATGTTTTTGGTTGTAACATGACAAAATGTGGAAAATGTCAAGGAGTATGAATACTTTTTCAAGGCACTGTTTCTACTTCATATGATGTGTTCCTTTCATGGAACATGAACATGGATCAATTCAATTTTCATGGAACAATCATTAAAGCGGTAGTAAAGCCGCTAAAATTTTTATTTTTTTCTGACCTGCAAGGCAAAAGGCATAAATGAGCTAATATGCACCGCATACTAGCTCATTATGAAATACTTACCTTAGACCGAGGCCCTGATATCTCCGGTGATCCACGCCAAGGGAGCTGACATGTTCCCTCAGCGTGTCTTCCGGGTATCGTGGCTCTGGCGCTGTGAGTGGCCAGAGCCGTGATATCATCACTCCCGTGGATGGGCGTGGGAGATTTCTTTCCGGCAAGTCTGGCATCTCCCGGGCTTTCAGGCGAAAATCCCCTCTGCGCATGCGCCGCTGCAGTCAGCGGCTCATTGCGAGGGGAATATCTCCTAAACCATACAGGTTTAGGAGATTATTTTTTTACCTACAGGTAAGCCTTATTATAGGCTTACCTGTATGTAAAAGTTTAAAAAAAAGTATACAACCACTTTAAATGGAGAAATCATTAAAGTATGTTACATGAACAACAGAAAAGAGCAGGTTCACATCACTGCAGATTGGTAAGGATGTCTTTTTACTGCTCCAAAACCAAAACACTTCTCCCATCCTAAATATAGCCATACATACTGTACTGGTCTTTAAAGTGTCATTAAACACACATCATTAAAAGTGTTACTAAAGTCAAGTTTTTTTGAAACTTCAAATAACAAACATGATATGCTCACCTGCTCTGTGCAATGGTATTGAACAGAGCGGCCCTGATTCTCCTGTTCTTGGGTCCCCTGCTGGCGATCTTGGCTTCTCCTCTTCATCGTGTGTCCCAATAGCAAGCTGTTTGCTGTGGGGGCACACAGTGCATGTTCGCTCCCAAGCGGTGTGTTTATGGAGCCGTGCTCTATAGACACACAGAAGGGTTTAGCCCCCCCCCCCCACTTTCTCCTCACTGCATTTGATTGACAGCAGAAGGAGTCAAAAGTTACTGCTGCTGATTGAGTCCCTATGTGAAGAGGAAGAGAGGGGAGAAGAGGTGCAGCTGTGTGCAGCACTGGATCTCTTCTCCCCTCTCTTCCCCTTCACAAAGGAAAGGGGAGGACAGAGAAATATAAAACGTTTTTTACCTTAATGCATTAAGGTAAAAAAAAGTTTTTAGCTTTAGTATCACTAGTATTAAAAAAAAAAAAGACTGGTTGATCCTGCTGTTCACTTTTCCTCCCTCCTTTTCCCTGTCCCCGCTGCTTTTGTTTTTTGAGCAGCCTGAGATTGTGTAAACCATGTGTGGGCATCTACTGAGCATGCTCCAGTTTAAGTTCCGTTGTAATCTGTTAATTTCCTCCTTTTTCTTATCAGTGCAGCCCATGTGACTATAGAGTCCCACATATGGGAGTATACACTCTGAATAAATGACAGTACACTCCCCCTCCTTCTCCATGCCCACTAAACAGCTCTACACCATGGGAGTGAGATATTACATATTGATTGATGGAAGCTTTGCCTCCCTGAAATTCTAAGCACATACAAACAATAGACACAGGCTGGAGGGGTGTGAAACAAGCTGGGATTGGCAGAACCTCATCCTAGATAGCCCACACCATGTTTTTTGTGCAAAATAATAAACATTTGAGTTCAATTACATATTTGAATGATGATTTAAACATTTGATATTAATTATGTATTTTTCATCTGTATTACAAAGGCTGTTTTTTTTTGTTTTTTGTTTTTTTTAGAACATGCAACCAGCAACACTAGACTAGAATCTCCTTTCGCTGATGTTTCCCTGCAGACAGGCTGGGAAACAGCTGGGCCATATGACAGCTGTATATATCGATTTAGAAACAAAGGTATTTCAATTGATTTTATTATTAAAATAAATACAGTGTCATAATCATATAGAAATAGAAAGAAGGGGTAATTTAAATGTGTGTTTAGTATTACTTTAATTATTCACCTAAAAAATTGCTAGAATACTAGGCAATCCTGCTGAGATAATTTGTATTGTTCAAGCATAAAAGCACCAAACATGTTATTGTGTTCAGAAGTATTTCTGAAAATGATGCTTAGGTGACTTTCCCCTACATATCAGTTTTGTGTGGATGCTGGAATACTATATCTCACTGATTTCCTTCATCGTTTAGATATCACATTAGCACGATATCCCCAATGTAAATTCTGGCACCACTGAAGAAGAGCTATTTAAAAAAGAAAACTTAGTTCAAAACAAAGCTGCTTCATCTAAAGTGTTAATCATATGAGCCAAGTGCATAAGAAAACTACCAATCTTGCAGCTGAACTCCAGGCAAACATAGAAAAAAAAAACATCTTATGCAGCTGTATATTCCTTTAAAAATAAATATTTTTTTCACACAACTAGCATAAGTGCCAAAATCTGTCACCCCTTCCATAGCAGCACTAAAAAATGGAGAGGCAGCAGTAAAAGCCACCCAAGAACTGCAGAGCTCATGATTACCAACATTTTCAGGCTCCATCCAGGGCTGTGCACACAACATGGACATTTTTTGTCATGCTACCCCCACATCAAAGATGGCCACCTCGGGTGGCGGTAGAAAAACCACACAGGCAGTCAGTGGGTGGCTGGCAGTGCTGTGCTCAGGGACACTGAGCCTGAACACAGGGACAGTGGCCAGATAGGGAACTCAGTAACATTGGGGCTAAAGTTTTATCAGACTCAGCATTATTGAGATGCACTAAGGACAGAATGGAACTGGAATGGACACGTTGCCCCCACTGCGCCTCCAGTGCCGCCTGAGGTCTCAGCCTCAATGGGCTTCATTAGTGGCACGAACTTGGCTACATTTGTGCCCAATAAGCAGGTTACAGTGGGGTGGTCACATCACCATATTTCTAAGGCCGCGTACACACGGGCGGACTGTTCGCCCAACCTTGTCCGCTGAACAGTGTTTGGGCGGACAGTCCGCTCGTGTGTGGGCTTTCAGCGGACAGTTTCAGCGGACAGTTGGACGGACAAGGTCTTTCGGAAATTCCGAAAAACTGTCCGCTGAAACTGTGTTTGAGCGAACAGTCCGCCCGTGTGTGGGCCTGTCCGCTGTACTTTCGAAATGAGCGGACTGTTCCCGCTCGGAAAGTCCGCCCATTTCGAGCGCGTGTACAGGTAGGCGGGGCCCGCGAAGGAGACGTCGCGGGCTTCGCCGCCTGGAATGGGCTTAAAGGGGAACCCCAACGCCGAAAAAAATCGGCGTGGGGGTTCCCCCCAAGTCCACACCAGACCCTTGTCCGAGCACGCTACCCGGCCGGCCAGGAAAGGGGGCGAGCGAGCGCGCCCCCCCTCCTGAGCCGTACCAGGCCGCGTGCCCTCAACATGGGGGGTGCCTTGGGGAAGGGGGGGCCGCGCGGCCCCCCCCACCCCAAAGCACCTTGTCCCCATGTTGATGAGGACAAGGGCCTCTTCCCGACAACCCTGGCCGTTGGTTGTCGGGGTCTGCGGGCGGGGGGCTTATCGGAATCCGGGAGCTCCCTTTAAGAAGGGGGCCCCCCGGATACCGGCCCCCCACCCTATGTGAATGAGTATGGGGTACAATGTACCCCTACCCATTCACCTGTGAAATAAAGTACAAATAAAAACACAACACAGGGGAAAAAAATATTTTATTGCACAGCCGGGGGTCTTCCGTCTTCGGGGGTCTTCTCGCCGGACTCCTCCGCTATGTGTGTGTAGCTCTTTTGCCAGCGGAGGAGTCCGGCTTTCTTCCTCCCCGCCGCCGGCCTCTTCTCCCGACTTCGGGGTCTTGTCCCCCTCTTCGGTTCTTCTGCCGGGCCACCGCGCCTGGTCCGGTGGCCCGGTCTTCTGTCGCCGTCTTCCGTTCTTCTGTCGCCGCCTTCGGTTCTTCTGCCGGGCCACCGCGCCTTCTTGTAGCTCTTTTACAGGCGGTGGCCCGGTCTTCTGTCGCCGCTGTCGCCGCTGTCGCCTTCCGTTCTTCTTCTTGTTCTTCTTGTTCTTCTCCAGGAGATGTTGACACGTCGCTCCCTCCGGCCGGAATGCCAGAGCCGCCCTGCGCTGTGACTTATATAGTGACAATGGGGCGGTGTCACATGGTATATGTCACATGGGTTGGTCACATGGTGACCCCGCCCCCTTACGATGTCATAGTCCCCATGTGACATCAACCCATGTGACCAACCCATGTGACATATACCATGTGACACCGCCCCATTGTCACTATATAAGTCACAGCGCAGGGCGGCTCTGGCATTCCGGCCGGAGGGAGCGACGTGTCAACATCTCCTGGGGAAGAACAAGAAGAACAAGAAGAAGAACGGAAGGCGACAGCGGCGACAGAAGACCGGGCCACCGCCTGTAAAAGAGCTACAAGAAGGCGCGGTGGCCCGGCAGAAGAACCGAAGGCGGCGACAGAAGAACGGAAGACGGCGACAGAAGACCGGGCCACCGGACCAGGCGCGGTGGCCCGGCAGAAGAACCGAAGAGGGGGACAAGACCCCCGAAGTCGGGAGAAGAGGCCGGCGGCGGGGAGGAAGAAAGCCGGACTCCTCCGCTGGCAAAAGAGCTACACACACATAGCGGAGGAGTCCGGCGAGAAGACCCCCGAAGACGGAAGACCCCCGGCTGTGCAATAAAATATTTTTTTCCCCTGTGTTGTGTTTTTATTTGTACTTTATTTCACAGGTGAATGGGTAGGGGTACATTGTACCCCATACTCATTCACATAGGGTGGGGGGCCGGTATCCGGGGGGCCCCCTTCTTAAAGGGAGCTCCCGGATTCCGATAAGCCCCCCGCCCGCAGACCCCGACAACCAACGGCCAGGGTTGTCGGGAAGAGGCCCTTGTCCTCATCAACATGGGGACAAGGTGCTTTGGGGTGGGGGGGGCCGCGCGGCCCCCCCTTCCCCAAGGCACCCCCCATGTTGAGGGCACGCGGCCTGGTACGGCTCGGCAGGGGGGGCGCGCTCGCTCGCCCCCTTTCCTGGCCGGCCGGGTAGCGTGCTCGGACAAGGGTCTGGTGTGGACTTGGGGGTAACCCCCACGCCGATTTTTTTCGGCGTTGGGGTTCCCCTTTAAGCCCATTCCAGGCGGCGGAGCCCGCGACGTCTCCTTCGCGGGCCCCGCCTACCTGTACACGCGCTTGAAATGGGCGGATTTGCCTCCTCCTTACGTGGGCGAGTCCGTTCATTTCAAAAGTTGAGCGAACTGTTTGCCCAACCTTGTTCGTCAAACAGTCCGCTCGTGTGTGGGCAAGTCCGCTCATGCAAATTTTGAGCGGACTGTTTGATGAAACTGTTTGCCGAACAAGGTTGGGCGAACAGTCCGCGCGTGTGTACGCGGCCTTAGCTTTAAAATCAAAAGTGGTGTTACTCTCCGAGCTGTACTGTCTGGAAGAGGTGTAAGAATCAATTGGATGGATCCTGGCTAAATTGGCCCTTGTATGTATAAACGGGAATTAGGGACCATAGATTGTAAGCTCCTTGAGGGCAAGGACTGATGTGAATGTACAATATACAGGTATATGTAAAGTGCTGCATAAATTGACGGCGCTATATAATAAATAAATCACAAAAGTGGTTGGACAGAATTATAAATCTTTCAACACGTAAGACAGTTGACATACAATATGTCCAGATGTGTGCTTGTAGTTAGGGTTACCGTGGAATCAAATCAGTAAATTAAAGATTTGCAATTGGGAACATCTAGAAATGTTGATAATGCCTAAGCAGCAACCTGAAAAAAATAATAATGAACTTTTCCTCAAAAGTAGGAGTGCACTTTCTGGCATTTGACTCTGCCTTGGTACTCCAATGCAGTGTGCATCAAAGCTGTATATCCACTTGCAAACCACACACTGTACATTTACTGCGACAGTGTGGACTGACTGTGCAGAATCACATATATTTATGTATATATTTATGATATTTATCTCTGGGTAGGGGCGAGCACGTCGCAGCACATGTCAATTGGGACCTGGCCAATGATTCACCACAAGCACCCGGCGATTGGCTCTGGGCTTCATGGAACACAGCTCTGTGAGCGTGAACAGCACAGAGCTGCGTTTAGTAGCAGGGGATCTAGTTGGCTTTTCAATCCCTGCTAAGCTCTTTTCATTCCCTGAAAAACCAAATAGATCCCCAGTAAAAGCAGCATACAGTACACATATAAACACTTGTTAGGCACATATTTAACCCCTTGTACAGTCATGGTGCATATTATTAGCACTGATCACTGTTATAATGTCACTGGTGATGTCAGTGGCAGTTAGTTTGTTCCCACAGAGTGTCAGTTTTGCTGCGTACACATGACCGGACTTTTCGATGGACTAGGTCCGCCGGTTTTCCCAATGGACTTTCGGTGGACTTCCGACAGACTTGGCCACACACAATACCACCAAAGTCTGACGGATTCAAACATGATGACGTACGACCGGACTAAAATAAGGAAGTCCATAGCCAGTAGCCAATAGCTGCCCTAGCGTCCGTTTTCGTCCGTCAGACTATCATACAGACAAATGGATTTTTGGACCGGACTCGAGTCCGTCTGAAAGATTTGAAACATGTTTTATTTCTAGGTCCATCTGACTTTTGGGGAAAAAAGTCCACTGGAGCCCATACACGATCGTAATATCCGACAAATTCATTCTGTCAGACCTAGTCCATCGAAAAGTCAGTTCGTGTGTACGCGGCATTAGTGTCAAATTGCCCACTGTCCCGCTGATCACCGCCATTACTAGTATACAAAATAAAATTCCACTCGCACTGACAGTCTCAAATAGAGGAGAGCCGATCGGCTGCTCTCCTGACAGGGGAGTCTGCACTGACTGATTATCAGTGCATCCCCCCCAGGATGCCCACCCGTGCCCACCAGGAAGGCTGCCCACCAGCAGAACACAATAGCACTGTGGAAGGGAATCCCCATCAACAGTCACTGTTCATGTGGGAAACTAGCAATTTTCCTTTCTTCCGTCTGTGCCTCTACCAAGATTGCTGCCTCCATACAGAAAAAAAGGCATTGTAAGCCAGTAATAGAGAAAAGACCAACTGCTGGGATAAAATAGACAATACCGGTGACTGGTCCTTTGTCTACTGCTCACTTTTTTTAGGCACAGCCTCCACAATATCGGATTTCTAAAATGATCTATAGTGAGCAATATGACATCTCTGGATCCTTTATTATTTATGTATCCGTCAGCTGAAGCATTTTATTCTATTAATAGGAATCTCACTAAGTACACAATAAGTTCAAGAGGAAATGTTATTAATAACAGAAGTTCCAATTTTTCCACAAACCGCTTTACATTTGTATTAGATGAAAGCGTGCAAGAAGAAAGTTTGTGATATCGGAGTGATAACATCCAACATATTTGTTGTGTGAACTGCTCCTAGCACACTCTGTGGCTCCATGCCACTTCCTCAAATGCATGCTATTTTTACATGTTCACTTTTATAACAGGAGATTAAAGAGTCTGATTTATCGGTCAGACGTAACCACCAAAATAGATCTGGCGTAAAATGTTTAGCTATTTTTGGAAGTCAAACATAATTTGAGAAGTTGGCCAAACAAACTAATTACCAGCTGTTTTTAAAATAAGATAAACAGGCTTTGGAATTGCCTTGGTTGTGTTAAACCTTTCTATCTGTTGTTTATAGCCACATCTGAACCCAGCTGGATTTTCCCAGGACCTTACAAATACAACTTTTAGAGAACTGATCTCTACCCTTAACATCTGACAGACTAGGGAACCCTGTCATATAAAGGAAATAGAAGCTAGCAAACTGGATATCGCAGTGGTATTCTGAATACAACTTTGTACTGCATTTTAAAGGATAAGTTCACTTTAAATAATTTAATTAAAATAACGTAAAAAAATGTGCATTTATTATTTTTTGCTGCAGGAGCCTGTAAAGCATTGCACCAGCAATCAGCAGATCTCTAGTACCATGCAAGTCTCCTGCAGATCTGTCAGTGAATCGGCCTGCTCATAGCGCTTACAGGGAAGCTGATACATTCTGACAGGAAGACTCAATGAACTACCGCAGCGCTCACAGCGTCCTGGTTGTTCAATAAAATTACAAACCAAGAGCCACAAAGGCTTCCAGGCCTTGTAGTTTTCCATTCACAGGACACTGCGGTCGGAGCCCCACTTGGCCACGTTTTTTTATTAATTGTGATAGCTAGCGGGGAGGGAGAAGATGGAGGGGATCGAGGGGGCGCAGGGGCCAGTCCGTTGGTAACATGTTACACCCTGAATATGAGTTACGAAAGGTGAACTTATCCTTTAAGCCATGATTACATGTGCAGCAGTCTCCCCCTGCCCCTCTGAAAAGTGATCCCTTGTAGATAGCTTATAAGAGGATGGTAGAGCAAAAGCTTTAGGGCAGGGATATGCAATTAGCGGACCTCCAGCTGTTGCAGAACTACAAGTCCCATGAGGCATAGCAAGACTATACAGCCACAAGCATGACAACCAGAGGCAGAGGCATGATGGGACTTGTAGTTTTGCAACAGCTGGAGGTCCACTAATTGCATATCCCTGCTTTAGGGCATTCAGGAGGCAATCCTGTGGTCATCTGAATTCCTTTTTACTGTCCTTGGGGCAAAGGGAAATTTTGCATTTAAGTACTGCTTCACAACCACCGGCCGATGAGCGTTAGGCTCATGGTTGTGGATCGGTCCCTTTGATTATATTGGTTGGCATTCCACGGGCGTGAATCAAAGCATCATGGCTGCAGAATGTTTACAAACTGCTCCAGTTGCTATGGTAAGTTTCAGGTGGGCAGTCAACGGATAGTAAAAACGCAGATCAACCTCCTGTTTTATGGCCCCTTTGCCACTCGTGTAAACTTAGCCTTAAAGTAGTAAACCGCACAAAAAAATAAATAAATGGGTCCCCTGCAGGTTTTTGACATAATGTGCTGGTATGCACTGCATACCAGCACATTATAAAAGACTTACCTGCAAACTGAGCCCTCCAGTGCAGTGCTGTCATGGCTCCCCCCTGCGCTTCCATCTTCACCCAGACTCCCTTCTGGGTTCGCAGGCTCCGGTTGTTTGAATGGCAGGGGGACACAATGACGTCACTCCCTGTGCACATTTAGGAGATATTCATTGTACCTACAGGTAAGCTTGATTGTAAGTTTACCTTTAGGTACAAGTTTAAATACAGACTTTACTTATTGTGGAAGGAAAGGCTACACAACAACATACCTGTAAATGTTGCTTTTATACTCTTAACAGACATGTTCTACTAACTTATGATCTAAATACATGGTCTTTCATTTTTTCCTATGTGGTCATAAGACTGTAAAGCTCTGGCTCTATCCCCTTTCTCTGAAGTTGTTGTGGCTGGTGGGCATGAACTCTCTGCTGGCCAACAGCACTCTGGAAGCCAGCAGATGACATTGACAAGCTACAGAATTCAATAGTGAAGTCGGCCAGCATGGACTACCCAAAACCTTACAGTCACATGATTACATAGAAAAACTTGGTAGAAATGTATTTCACAGAAAATGTCGGTGGAGCATATTACAGCAATGGGAAAGCAATTTACCAGGTATGCCTTCCATTTTAAAAGGTAATAAGAAACCTAAAAACCTATGTATTTATATAAAAACAAACATTTTATATTTTAATGATACGACTTACTGTCACTCACATGTAGAGAATAGAATTTTCCATTAATATGTTCAACTATTTGAGCAAATTTGAATAAATGCTATTTCATCCTGATTTTAGTGATCCATTTAATAGAGTAGATTATAGGGCAATTAAAATATAAATGTTCCATGCTGGGTTGGATAATGTTTTTCAAGATTTTGCTCCATCTTTTTAAGCATGTTTTTAGCAGAGTATATTTAGCAGTAGCTGTATTTTATGTATGAATATTCTCCACAGGACCACCAGGGATTATTGCTAGTATTATTGCTCTCACTACAGGTTTACTTATATCGCTAATATTGATATAATAATAATAATAATAATACTTAATCAATAACTTGATTTCTGCCATCCTCTTCGAGTGACCCTATTTACAGCTAGATCCCCTTGGGGTGAATAGGTTTGCTCACTGTTTTGTTACTATCCAGAACCATTTATAATGTTATATATAGTAGGCTTCATGTACACGGGACGTTTTTTCCAACCTCTCCTGAACGATCTAACTTGACAGATAGTAACCCACGTTTAAAACTTCAGTTTTGCCACATTTACAAGCGGCGTTTGCGTTTAGAAGCGGGAGTCTTTTTCCCATAAAGGTCTGGCAGTTTTGCCGGACCTTCAGCTGGGCCTTAACAGCGCATGCGCCACATGACGTCAGAGGCTGCATGAAAAGTAAATATCTCCTATACCGTACAGGTTTAGGAGATATTAATTTTACTTTACCTTATTATAGGCTTACCTGTAGGTAAAAGTTCAAAAAAATACTATACAACCACTTTAAGGACCGGGCCTCTTTTTTTAGATGAGTTGTTTACAAGTTAAAGTTTTTTTTTCTGCTAGAAAATTACTTAGAACCTCCGAACATTATAATTTTTTTTTAACACCCTAGAGAATAAAATGGCGGTCGTTGCAATACTTTCTGTCACACCGTATTTGCGCAGCAGTCTTAAAAGCGCACTTTTTAAAAAAAAAAATACACTTTTTTCAATTAAAAAATAGACAGCCCAAATTTTTTTATATTGTGAAAGATAATGTTACGCCGAGTAAATTGATACCCAACATGTCACGCTTCAAAATAGCGCCCACTCGTGGAATGGCGACAAACTTTTACCCTTAGAAATCTCCATAGGCGACACTTAAAAAAATTCTACCTGTTGCATGTTTGCGTTAAAGAGGAGGTCTAGGGCTAGCATTTTTGCTCTTGCTCTACCGATTGGGATGAAACCTCACATGTGTGGTTTGAACACAGTTTTCATATGCGAGCGCTACTCATGTATGCTTCTGCACGCGAGCTCGGCAGGACAGGGCACATTTAAAAAAAAAAAAAAAAATTCTTATTGATTTTACCTTTTATTTTTACACCTTTTAAAACAAAAAATGGTGTCACTTTTATTCCTATTACAAGGAATGTAAACCCTGCAGTGTTATGGAAAGGGGTGGGGGCCATCTTTCCCTCACTCATCTCCATGCACAGTCACGGGAAGGATCCGATTGCCTCCGCTGCTGCCGACAGCTCCAGTATGCGGTGGAGGGCACCGGATCGCGCCGGGAGGGGGGACCCTCTCTCCCTGCCGATGATCTTGTGGTGAATCCGCCGCAGAGATCACTTTTATCTTGTAGCGGACCGCCGGCCGAACACGGCTAGCTGCTGCCATAACAATGATATCCGTCCTCAAAGTGAGGACATATATAGTTGTGCGGCGGTCCGGAAGTGGTAAATAGCCAAAAAATGTAAACGTCTGTAAAGGAAATGCATCTTAATGCGAGTTACCGCGTTTAGAAGCACTTGGCACTAGAAAATCCTATAAATTCAGCTTCTGAACGCATTTTTTGCGTTCCAAAAAATGCCTCTAAATTCAACTGCCTAGAAATGACTGTAAACGACCCTTTGTACATGGACTGATAAGATAACAGAGGAGAGTTCAGGGGCAGTTAAACAAAACCTCCCAACTGTTCCTAAACGTCCGTTTACCAGCAGCACTGTACATGAGGTCTTACGTGTCCTACCTCTTTATACGTTATTATGATTTTATATACATGCAACTCATTCTCAAAATGTATGTTGTTACAACTTTGTATTCAACTCCATTTGATTATCCAATAAAGTTAAAAAAATAAAAAAAAAGAATTCCCCTTTAAGATAGCCGCATACCTTGCCTAATGCAGAAAATTAGATAGAAAATGTTAATTGGTATGAAATAATGTAAAATGTGATGCAACTATTTCAGGTATGTGTAAGAGAAATATGAATATTTCATTAATTATAACGAGGCAGGCGGTTGTTCTCTGCAAACAAGTAAAACTAGACTTTCTCCTTTGTACCACACAGCTACCATGAATTATTTACAATGGTATGTGCTTGTGTCAGTCATGAGCGCTCATGCAACCACCAACAGTATTTCAAATTACCAGGAATAGACGCAACATTAGGATTTAATTTCCATTCTGTGTATCTGTATACTGCAAGAACCAAAGAGACATTTTCCTTCATTACACATCTCATTTTTTCCTCTTATTCGAAAGGTAAAAAGAGACAAGGTCAAACAAGGTCAGTAAAGGAATACGGAGGAATGGAGTTGTCTTCATTCCACACATAGATTTGTGTGAATAGTTAAGGAATGTGCGCATTACTTAGGTAAATTATTTGCAGACTTCCTTTGTAAATATCACCATTCCTCTGAGTTTTTAAAAAAAAAAAAGTCCCCTGGCAGGAAATACAATATTCAGAAAAGTATCAATGTAAAAATTGACATTTTCCACATTACAAGCTATGTGCTCCTCTGCGATGTAGAAAATACTGGGGAGTGAATGAAACACACCAGGGCTTATTTAACAAGCTGTGGCAAAGTGGAATAACAAAAAAACGCCAACTAGAGTCCAGCTCTCTGTTTTCCAAACAATGCAGAACTTTAGGTTATTGCATGTTGCACGTGGTCAAACGAAGTGTGCTTTTTGATATCAGAGTGAACTGCGCAAACTGAGAATGTACTCATTGAGCATTTTACAGAAACTGATTAAAGTAGACTTTCAATGAAAAATGGAAGCTTCTCTTCCCTGACAGCCCTCCACTATCCAAATGAAATTAGCCGCAACAAAAACTTCAAAAATAACTATTTCACAAAAAAAAAAGATAAAAAATGCTCACCTGGGTTCCAGGAGGCACAGGTGACATCACTGTGCCCGGACATTCAATATCCCACAAGAATGCATTCCTGTCTACTGGACACTCAGAATCCCAAAAGAAATTGGGTTGGGATGCATTCTTTGTGGATTTTGAGTAGCCAGGAGGAAGCATTGAGGGACAATGATGTCATCCACCACCACTGAGGCTGAGATCAATGTGCCTAGTTTTTTATGGTCAATCTTCGATCTAAAAGTTTACAGCGTACTTGTTTGGGTGATAGGGGGCTGGCCGGGAAGGGGGCCATTAATTTGCATGGAAGGTCCACTTTAAAGAGACTCACTTTGCCCATTCCAGGCACAATGATAACGTCCCTTTAAAGTCTACCTGGTAACCCACTTATACTTAAAAGAGAAGTATGGATTTATTTTTTATTTTAGATTCATCCTTACCTATGTGGATGCAGCATTCAGTCTGATGCGGTATCTGTCGTTTGTCCCCCCACCCCCAGTGCCTCTACACTGAAAACCATATATTTTTGGGGAATATTTATTATAGCAAAAAGTAAAAAAATAATAATTTTTTTCAAAGTTGTCACTCTAAAAAAAATAAAAACCACAGAGGTGATCAAATACCACCAAAAGAAAGCTCTATTTGTGGGGAAAAAATACATCAATTCTGTTTGGGAGACACGTCGCACGACTGCACAATTGTCAGTTAAAGCGACACAGTGCCGAATCGCAAAAAGTGGTCTGGTCTTTTGCCAGCCAAATGGTCCGGGGGTTAAGTGGTTAAGTAGGTTTGCACCAATACCACTTGTTTAAGACCGAGTAAAGGTACCGATACTTTTTTTCAAGTACTCGCTGATACCGATTACTGATACTTTTTTAAATGTCATGTGACAGTGGCACTAATATGCAGCACTGATGGGCACTGATGAGGCGTGGACTGTCAGTATTTTTATTTTTTTTTTACAATTTTTTTATTATTTTTTACAATTTTTAATTTTTTACAGTGCTTTTTTTTTACAATTTAACTTTAAAAAAAAATTTTTTTATATAAATATTTTTTTTTTATCAGCAGTTTATAATGCTCAGTTATGAATGGACAGAGTCAGTGATCACTGACATTGTTCATTCATAAAAGGAAATTAAAGTGTACAAAGTGTGAATAAACAGCATTGTGAACAAACACAAATGTTTAGATTTCTCTTACATCACATTTATAATGACAGTATTGCTGTACTCAAGAAGGGAGACTGCCGGCAAGCGTCAGGGGTGGTGGAGGGCTTGAAAGGGGGGAACCCACCCCTCCCCAGGACCCCCCTAGATCGGGGCATATTCTTACCACTGCTGTGCTGGAATGATGGGTTTCTGGATGTAGGGTGCTCTGAGTAACAAGACTAGCCAGAGATATGTCCACAGATGGAGACAGCCAGAGGACAACCACGCTGCCGGGACCAGCTTGGAATGCAGGGCCCGCAAGTGATGTCAGAGGAAGCGACCCTGCGACTGCTTTGATCCCCGCTGCTGGAAGGGAGAAGGAGGCGTTTGGCTTCCGGTATCGGTTTCGGGTATTGGCAAATTTTCTCAAGTACCGCTACTCGCAAAGATGCCTAGTATCGGTACCAATACCAGTATCGGCACAACCCAACATTAAACACTGATAAGAGATTTGTTTACAGAATTGTTTATTGTCAATAATTCTGTGTTTTCTCATTGTAGAAATAAAAAACTATACTACACACAAACAGCTAAATGCATGGTAGCGATACAGTGCCTTGAAAAAGTATTCATACCCCTGAAATTTTCCACATTTTGTCATGTTACAACCAAAAACCTGTATTATCTTGGGATTTTATGTGATAGATCAGCATAAAGTGGTACATAATTGTGAAGTTGAAGGAAAATGATTAATGTTTTTTTCATTTTTTTTCACAAATAAATATCTGAAAAGTGTGGTGTGCATTTGTATTCAGGCCCCCTCAGTCAATACTTTGTAGAACCACCTTTTACTGCAATTACAGCTGCAAGTCTTTTTGGGTACATTCTCTACTGGCTTTGCACATCTAGAGAGTGACATTTTTGCCCATTTTGCTTTGCAAAATAGCTCAAGCTCTGTCAGATTGGGTGGAGAGCGCTTGTGAATAGGAATTTTCAAGTCTTGCCACAAATTCTCAATTGGATTTAAGTCTGGACTTTGGCTCGGCCATTCTAACACATGGTTTGATCTAAACCATTCCATTGTATCTCTAGTTGTACATTTAGGGTCGTTGTCCTGCTGGAAGGTGAACCTCCGCCCCAGTCTAAAGTCTTTTGCAGACTCTTAAGCCCCATAACACACTATCAGTTTTTCTGCTGAGTTTTTCCTTCAGGTTTACCAAAACCATGTAGTGCAAGGGCCTGCCTGATCGCATACAAATTGAAACTCCTAAGGTTTGACATATTATTATGGTTTTGATCAATCTGAAGGAAAAACTGATAGTGTGTATGTGGCTTTACCGGTTTTCTTCTAAGATTGCCCTGTATTTGGCTCCATCCATATTCCCATCAACTCTGACCAGCTTCCCTGTCCCTGCCTTTTCTGCCACACATAGCATTTTGCTTTTAGGCCAAAAAGTTCAATGATTGTCTTATTTGACTAGAGCACCTTCTTCCACGTGTTTGCTGTGTCCCCCACATGGCTTCTTGCAAACTGCAAACAGGACTTCTTATGGCTTTCTTTCAACAATGGCTTTCTTCTTGCCACTCTTCTATAAAGGTCATATTTGTGGAGTGCACGACTAATAGTTGTCCTGTGGACAGATTCACCCACCTGAGCTGTGGATCTCTGCAGCTCCTCCAGAGTTACCATGGGCCTCTTGGCTGCTTCTTTGATTAATGCTCTCCTTGCCTGGCCTGGCACTTTAGGTGGAAGGCCATGTCTTGGTAAGTTTGCAGTTGTGCCATACTCTTTACCTTTTTCGGATGATGGCTTGAACAGTGCTCCATGAGATGTTCAAAACTTGGGATATTTTTTATAACCTAACCCTGCTTTAAACTTCTCCACAGCTGGTATGTTCCTTGGCCTTCATGATGCTGTTTGCTCACTAAGGTTCTCTAACAAACCTCTGAGGGCTTTGCTGTATTTATACTGAGAATAAATTACACACAGGTGGACCCATTTATCATTTTGCTTCCACTTCACAATCATGTGAGACTTTGTGTTGGTCTCATAAAATCTCACATAAAATTTCAATAAAATGCATTTACGTTTTTGGTTGTAACATGACAAAATGTGAAAAAAATCAAGGGTGTGAATACTTTTTCAAGGCACTGTACATTGTACACTGTATGAGTGTCATATTAGCTGGAAAAAAAGTTTGATCTGCAATTTTGTCCAGCCAGTCCTGAGATTTACACAACTATGCCAGACAGCACAGCCCGTTTGACAACTTCACTTTTATCTTCTGCAGCTAAGCAATACAGCTTGATCTATTCCCTACCCTAGTTCTATGAGAGGACAATAAAAGCCAGAAGTAAACTGATAAGGTTATCTCTTTCCTCTTACCTTCTTCCAGCATGCCCCTTGTCAGCACATGTAGCTATTGCTGTCCATATTGTTGTTCTGAGTTCTACTGTGCATGGAAACACATACGACTGCAATAAAGACAAGTTTTGAATATTTACATTAGTTGGGTTTTTGCCATGTTGTTGAAATGTAAGGACAAGGATCCCTGCCCCATTGCATGGGATCTGTCTTTTTTGGGGATCCACACTGCTATTATTACTGGAGATCTTACACTAAAGTTGGCCCATGAGTACAAGACCACCAGCGCCAGTAGAGAGTCACAACAATTTAAAGAGCTGTAGGAATGTTTTGTATAGATTTGGATATAAAATCTACAGTGTGTGTGTATGTAGCACATGAGCTGGCAACTGCATCAAACCGATCCCTTGTTTTGGACACTCTCCACACTAATCAGAAAGGAAAGGAAAAAACTCTATTGGCATAATGATATCCTATATTCTAGAATCTAGAGCAATGATTCATAGCTAGACTTGGTCATTCAAAACATATGGTTCACATAAGGCCACCCACTGAACCTGGCCATGATTCCACACCTTAGTAAATCTTACATGTAGAAGGGAAACCTATACTGGTTGTCATCATCTTCCCTTTTTTCCGGGTTTGACAGTATGAACTCAATGTCGATATTTATGATGTGCAATAACTGCTTGATTTAAATGTATTTACCATTGGGCAAATAAAGTCTAGACATGAGTTCCCGGATCTTGCTGAGTACATTTTTATATTAATATTATAATTTCAGGGGAATTGTAGAAAAAACATACCTTTAAACATAAATATTACAGGCAAACACCTTTTCCATAGTCAAACCTATATCCTGTGTTCACATTACTGTTGCCTCTTTCTGCCAAGTAATGCTCAAATGCAAATAGGCTGATCCTTTCCCAGCATTTCTTGGCTATGCCCCTACTAAAGTATTGACATCTCATATTTGGCTTCATAAATTCTGTGTTAAGTTTATTAACTGATAATGTAATTATGTAGACATGATGGCATATGTATTTACAGCACACTGCAATAAAATGTTCAGTCAACACATCAAAAAATGTTCAATTCATAATTACACGTATGACTTCCTAATTCTGCAAAGGCTTTAGGAATGTTTCACGAAATCCAATGATCGTACTCTGCCTTTTTCTACTCAACAGCTACATGTGTGCCCATTATAAACTGCCAATCTGTAGCAGCTGGAAGAACAAAAGCAAAGGAATAATTCATGCTGATCAGACACAGTTATAAAGGTTACCTTTTCTGCCAAGTTTGTGGAGGTCTCAACTAGAAGGCTGTAAGAATATGCAGTTTTAGCATACTACAAGGCTAGGCAAAACTATTTCTTTACATAGTGCTTATGTGTACGGGACCACTAGGCCAAAAATTCCTAGTCCACCAGGACTAGGAAACGACCTCATATTTCAAAATGTGCACAGCATATCTGCTCAGTACTTCACTTTTTTTTTCATCCAGGTGTTGCTACTGTATACAGGCATACCCCACTTTTAAGTGCACAATGGAGTTTATTTACTAAAGCTGGAAATTGCCAAATCAGACTAACTTCTGCATAGAAACCAATGAGCTTCCAGGTTTTATTACCAAAGCTTAATTGAACAAGCTGGGGTTAGAAACTCATTGGTTTCCATGCAAAAGTGAGCATGATTTTGCACTTTCCAGCTTTAGTAAATACTAAAAAGTGGGGTATGCCTGCAACGAACCAAGTCCATGCCAGTCCCCAGCAAAATCCATTATATTTTCTCTTCTTGTAGTAGTTGAGAACAAGGTGTTTTTAGATGGATATGTAGTTTTAAATTCACTTTAAAGTGGACCATCACTCAAAAATTGCCATTTCCACCATCTCAATCTTCCCCCCTCTACAACATAGAAATATACCACTCTTCCTTTAACCACTTGCTTACTGGGCACCTAAACCCCCCTCTTGCCCAGATCAATTTTCAGCTTTTAGCGCTGTCAATCTTTGAATGACAATTGCGCGGTCATACAACACTCTACCCAAACATTTTTATAATTTTTTTTCCCACAAATAGAGCTTTCTTTTGGTGGTACTTGATCACCTCTAGGGTTTTTTTTTTTGTTACATTTTTTTTTAAAAAGACTTATTTAAAAAAATATATATATAAAACCGTTTTATATTTTGTTAATAAATTTTGCAAACAGGTAATTTTTCTCCTTCATTGATGTACGCTGATGAGGCTACATTGATGGGCATTGATAGGCTGCACTGATGGGCACCAATAGGCTGCACTGATGGGCACTGATAAGGCGACACTGATGGGCACTGATGAGGTGGCACTGATAGGTGGTATTGGTGGGTACTATGAGGTGGCACTGATGGGCGGCACTGAAGGGCATTGATAGGTGGCACTGAAGGGCACTAATGGGTGGCACTGATGGGTGGCAGTGATGGGCACTGATAGGCACTGGTGACACTGATTGGCAGCACTGCTAGATGGCACTGATGAGGCACTGATTGACACCACTGGTGGGCATTGATAGGTGGTACTTGTGGGCACTGATAGGTGGCATGGATTGCTGGCACTTACTGTGGGCACTGATTCGTGGCACTAGCAGGCGGTACTGGTGAGCACATATGAGGCTCTTCCTCTTAGGGACCGATATACCTTCAAACAGAAGCTGGTGGGTTTTTTTTCTCCTCATGCTGTCAGCATGAGAACAGAAAAAAAAACAAATTACCGATCTTCTGTTTACATCACGTGATCAGCTGTCATTGGCTGACAGCTGATCACGTGGTAAGGGGCCGGGATCAGCCTCTTACTTGGTTCTGTGATCACCACAGCGCGAGCCGCGCGTGCCCTTTAGGGGGGCGTGGCGAGCCTGCAAAGGGGAGGACATCAATAAACATACTCCCGGCAAAGCAGATCATTGCTATAGCCGTCATTCAGCTATAGCATGCATCCGAAGCAGTTAAACGTTTCTATTTCCCTTTTTTTTTCGCACGTGTTCAAGCTGCCCCCTGGCTCCATTCTTGCCTAGATGAATGACTAGAATGATGTGAAGCCCCCCTCCTGTATTCTACTGGAATAACAAGTGTCATATATTCCAGAATGCATCAGTTGAGGCATTACATAGCACTGGAGGAGGAGGGCCCTGGCGTTCAATCACCAGTGGCTAGTGGCAAGAACCTGTAAGCCCTTGTGCACATGGACGGACATTCCAGCGGAAAATGTCCGATCGGACCGTGTTGTCGGATAATCCGACCATGTGTGGGCTACATCGGACTGTTTCCATCGGAATATCCAACCGACAACGTTTTAGAGCTGGGCTATAAAATTTTCCGACAACATGATCCAATCGGACTTTGTCCGATCGTTTGTAGAGAATTCCGATCGGACAAAGTGCCACGCATGCTCAGGTCAAATTCCTAGACCAAAGCTATTGGCTACTAGCCTGAACGTAGTCCCGTCGTAACGAAATAACGTCATCACGTTACGAACGATCGGATTTTCCGACAACTTTGTCCGACCGTGTGTATGTAACACCAGTTTCGGACAAAATCCGTCGGACAAAATCTGACGGATTTTGTTGTCGGAATGTCCGACCGTGTGTACAAGGGCAAAGAGACAGCCAGCTCCCAAAGATGAAGAAAACAAAGATGGTGATGTGGGGTGATATTGGATGAAGCTGATCAAAGGTAAGTGGCATACTATAAATGAATTTTATGGAAATGTGTAAAGTCCCTCTTAAAGTAAGCAACTAGCACTTTTTAACCAGTTCCCACCCAGGCCAATTCTAACATTTCTCTCCCACACGTAAGAATCAGTATGTTTTTGCTAGAAAATAACTCAAAACCCTCAAACATTATAAATGCTTTTTTAGCAGAGGACCTAGAGAATAAAATGGTGGTCGTTGCAATTTTTTACGTCACACAGTATTTGCGCAGCGATTTTCAAATGCTATTTTTTGGGAAAAAATAAACGTTAATGAATTTTAATGCAAAAAAGACAAATTTTTTTGCAAAATAAAAAAAGATAATGTTAGTAAAATAGATACCTGACATGTCATGCTTTTAAATTGCGCACACTTGTGGAATGGCGCCAAATTATGGTTTTTAAAAATCTCCATAGGTGACACTTAAATTTTTTCTTTTTTACAGGTTACCAGGTTAGAGTTACAGAAGAGGTCTAGCGCTAGAATTATTGCTTTCACTATAACGTTTGAGGTGACACGTCACGTGTGATGCAAATACCGTTTAAATATGCGGGCGCAACCTACGTATGTTTTTGCTTCTGCATGAGAGCATGAGGGGAGGGGACGTTTTAAAAAATATTGTTTTTACATTTATTTTATTTTATACACTGTCCCTTTAATCTTTTTTTTTATGTAAACATCCCTTGTGATAGAAATAAGGCAAGACAGGCATATCTATAAGACTGCAGATATCTCTTTTACCCTGAAAAGCATGAGATCAAAAAAAGACTGCTTTCTAGGGGAAAAAAATGGCAGTGTTCACATCTGCCAGAGCCGGAAGTGATGCCATGACATCATTTCCGGCCTCCAAGGGACATAGAGATGGCTGGGGACCATCCAGTCCTCGGCAAGCTCTGTAGTAATCTGCTGCCAGATGGCTTTTACATTGTATGGAATCGGTAGCTGAAAAAAAAGATATCTGGATGATGCCTGTAGCTGCAGTAAAGTAAATAGTAAGTGTTACACTAAATAATACCCAGTGACAGTGAAGTGATACAATCACATAAAGTTCAATGTGAACATATCCACAACTGAATATGTGCTTAAATCAGTCCGTGAGGAATCAAATGTTCTCAATTGGATAGTCTCCACTCCACGCTATGTGCCACACGTGTCACTGCTTCCCCATAAGATGTACACTCACCAGCAATATTTGCCTCACACTCTCATGCTCGGCAATAAGGCATTGTACCCCTCAGGGTTATAGATCATCCGACAGCTTCCTCCAATCTCAAGGGTAAGTAAATGTCTCCCGTGTATATAAAACACAAAAGAAGATTCCAATAGTGCAATAACATATAATAAAACATATTAAAAAAAGCATAAAAAAGACCCACGGATTTGGTAAAGTGCTGAGACGCTAGCATATCTTGGCCACAGTGGGCCCGATTTACAAAGTCCGTGTTTACCCGACCAATGTTGACCTCTTACCAAAATGTCATTTCTGGTGCTGCATGTGAGGTCACGTCCGATTGCTGTGCAGCCACGTCCCGACACGTTTCGTTGTTACGACTACGTCCTGGGATCAACCAAATATAGCCACTTCTAGTCCATGATGTCATATGACGTCATGTGGGTGGAAAGTAGTTAAAGTGGAACTGAACACCCCCCCTATCTTTTTCAGCCATGGAGGCTGCCATGTTAGCCTCTGTTTGGTCTGCAACTTCCATGGTACTGCACATGTGATCAGTTACCACGCCTGCCATTTGATGGTTTGACAGTTTGATTGAGAGCACATCCAATGTGACAGTTAGCATTCCTGGTATGCCAGGAATGCAACAGTTTTTTTAACAGTTAATTTGATGGGTTTTAAGCAGTTACAGAAATACATTTTTTTTTTGATAAAAGTGAAAGTTTTATGAATATAATGAAAGTTGTAAGCAAAACCTGCCAATCGTATATGGTTCATCCAACCCCTGTAACTGTTACTTCTGCTGGACAGCTTGGACTGTTAAAGGAAGTGGATAAAGAACGAATCTACTGTTACAGAGGGGACTAAAAATAAATAAATACATTGCTGTGTTAAAGTGGAACTAAACTCATTATGTTAACCATTTAAGCCCCGAACCATTTGGCTGCCCAAAGACCAGAGCACTTTTGGCGATTCGGCACTGCATCGCTTTAACTGACAATTTTGCAGTCGTGCGACGTGGCTCCCAAACAAAATTGACATCCTTTTTTCCCCACAAATAGAGCTTTCTTTTGGTGGTATTTGATCACCTCTTTGGTTTTTATTTTTTGTGCTATAAACCAAAAAATAGCAACAATTTCGAAAAAAAACACGTTATTTTTAACTTTTTGCTATAATAAATATCCTCAAAAAAAATATATAAAAAAACATTTTTTTTTCCTCAGTTTAGACCGATACATATTCTATTACATATTTTTGGTAAAAAAAAATCGCAATAAGCATTTATTGATTGGTTTGCGCAAAAGTTATAGTGTCTACAAAATAGGGGATAGTTTTATGGCATTTTTATTAATAATTCTTTTACTAATAATGGCAGCGATCAGCGATTTTTATTGTGACTGCGACAGTATGGCAGACAGATCGCACACTTTTGCCACTATTTGAGACCATTCACATTTATACAGCGATCAGTGCAATTAAAAATGCTTTGATTACTGTGTACATTTGACTGGCAGTGAAGGAGTTAACCACCAGGTGGCGCTGTAGGGGTTAAGTGTGTCCTGGGGAGAGATTCTAACTGGGGGGGGGGGCTATGTGTGACACGACACTGGTCACCGCTCCTGATTACAGGGAGCTGTGATCAGTGTCAGTGTCACTAGGCAGAAAGGGGAAATGCTTGAATGCATCAGCATTTCCCTGTTCCTCCTCTCCGTGAGACGATAACGGGTGTCCCCGCGGACACGAAGTCCGCGGGACACACGATCACATTCACAGAGTGCGCCCACAAACCGCTTCTTAAAGGGCAATGTACAGGTACGTTGATATGCCTGTACGTGCCCTTCTACCAACATATACTGGCATGAGCCAATCGACATGCAGTTAAAGCAATTGTAAACCACTCCACTGCCGGAGCCACGTTGACGTCACTACTGCGCATGCGCATGGGAGCCCTTGGTTCCAGCATGGTGCTCTGAAGGTCCAGCATGGACTGGATATGGCATACTGACAAAAAAGGTTATTGAAAGAAAAGCAATGTATTAGCTCTTCTCTATTTCCAGCCAGTCTCAGAACTAGTAGATTTAAAACTGTATACATAAATTAATATAGTGTAAGAATGATTTGTTGTTGTAAATCACTTTATACATGTTAAACTATATTTCCCAAACCAACTCAGTAAAATAAATCTGTAGAGAGTTAATGAAAAAAAGAACATGATTAATTGCACGTGTTTTAACTGAGATTTAGCATTTGTGAAATGTACAACATCAGCACATAGCAATGTGAGCGACCCACAGCTACAGAAGGGGCTGCTTATGTTAAACCTTTATGTTGTTGCAGTAATAATTAACTCAGTTTGATGAAAACAAACTTGAATGATATAGAAAAACTGACTGCTCCAAAATATATTAGTATTCATGTCTCTTTCTTTAATACATTTTAAGGTAGCATATACAGTATCTCACAAAAGTGAGTACACCCCTCACATTTTTGTAAATATTTTATTCTATCTTTTCATGTGACAACGCTGAAGAAATTACACTTTGCTACAATGTAAAGTAGTGAGTGTACAGTTTGTACAACGGTGTAAAGAGTTGAAGCTGTTATAGCTGTAAACAGGTGGGCCAACTTACTATTGAACCCTACGGACTAATGCCCTGTACAAGCAGTCGTAAATTCAGACGGAAAAGGTCTGATCGGATTATATTGTCGGAGAATCCGATTGTGTGTGGGCTCTATTGGACTTTTTCCGTTGGAAATTTTGACGGAAAAAATTTGAGAGCAGGATCAAAAATTTTCCAACAAAAAAATCAGATCTACGATCGTTTGTAGAGAATTCCGAAGGACACGCATGTGCCACGCATGCTCAGATCAAATTACGAGACCAAAGCTATTGGATACTAGCCTCTCTCTATGTAGTCCCGTCATACGCAAACGAACGTCACCACGTTCCGAACGATCCGATTTTCCAACAACTTTGTCCGACCGTGTGTATGCAACACCAGTTTAGGACAAAATCCGTCGGAAAAAATCCGACGGATTTTGTCATCGGAATGTCCAACTGCGTGTACAGGGCATTAGACTGGGATGCCATTAAAGTTCATATGCATGTAAAGGCAGGTGTCATAAAACTTTTGACAATATATTGTATATATGCAAATGCCACCTCAAGGAACCCGTCAGCACCACTGATTTTATAAGTTAAAGCTGCAAAGTGCTCTGGGAGCCCCCAAAAACCAAAGCCTACAGTCCTCAACTCTCTAATTTCACAATGACAACACTGTGGAGCACTTCAATCCATCCCACAATGTAATGTGCATAATGTACCTACTGAGAGGAGCATAGTTATCATTTGAAAGCTTAAAGTGGAACTTTATTTAGAAAATTAGGTCCTGCTAGATTACTTCAGGCTGGCTCCTTTTGCAGATGTAGCGATGTAAAACATTAAAAATAAATGCATATACTGCTTAAAATCCAATAATACACTCTTACCCTGTTCTGCACATGCTCAGTTGCTCTCTATTTTTCACCACTATACCAAAAGTCAGAGCCACCAAAGGCTTCTCAGGGTCTGGGCTTCCGCAAAACGGCAGCCTCCAGCAAGAAGAAACAGGAGCAATACTGATTTTGGTAGCATAATTATTAATGTGGAATGTATGTTCCTTGCTAAAGAATTTTTATCAAGTTGTTTTTAGTAAAGGTTCACTATAATTTTGGTGGTTGTATGTAGCAAATTGTTTACTTTACCTTTGCATGTTTGTACCTTCCTTCAGCCCCCTGCAGTGCCCCTAAGCCTACATCAGGTCCCCCTAGTTCTCTCCAGTGCCCCCCCTTGGCATTGGAGCTCCCCAGCCCTTCAAGCTCTTTTTTCTTTTTGCACTGCCTTATGGCTATATGTCTTGAAGTGGTTCTAAAGGCAGAAGATTTTTTATCTTAACGCATTAAAAAAAACCTTCTGCATGCAGCAGCCACCCCCAGCCCCCTAATACTTATCTGAGACCCATCTAGATATAGTGATGTTGCACCAGAGCCTCGGCTGTCCGGGGACTCTGCCTCATTGGCTGAGACAGCACACTGCTGTCAATCACAGTCAATGAACCAATAAGGAGAGAGAGGGTACGGGGTCGAGCTGCTTACTCTGGAGGCACTCGGCAGGGGGGAGGGGCCAGGAACGCCAGTGAGGGATCCGAGAAGAGGAGGATCCAGGCTGTTCTGTGCAAAACCAGTGCACAGAGCAGGTAAGTATATCATGTTTGTTAAAAAAACACGAGTTTAATATCATTTTAAGCTGACCTTACATTGTACAATTTTCTATGTAATGCAAGGGCCTGCCTGATTGCATACAAATTGAAAGTGTGTAAGTTTGACCTCATATTATATGGTTTTGGTAAATCTAAAGGAAAATTGTACAAAAAAATTGTATAATGTATGGCCAGCCTTAATTGATCTTGTTGTGTTGCTATTTTTCCTCTGAATATATACCCCAATATTTTTCTTCCCTATCTGTACGCAACCTATAGCATTTCTGCACCATGCTATAGGCCAGGAACTGTGGCTTAGAACTTCTGTGCCAGCACAATGATCAAAAACACTTGGGGGCATGGCTGAGTGAGGATGCTTGCTTTACGAGCTCCCGGCCTTCTCCCGATCACCGGGGCCAAAATATGATCTAATCTCCGGTCTTTGATCACAGCATGCATGCAATGAGGAAGAGAGCATGTGGGAAGTCCAGGCAGCCTAAACAGAGGGACGCTGCGGGACCGATATCGCAGTTCTTCACGCATACCCAGCCCACCCCAGCTACCTCTAAGATGGAGGATCCACATGGAGAGGGAGGTGCAGCTCGGGGGAGCGGATCGTCCTCGCCGGCCGCCTCACTTGGTTCGGGCTCCCTGTCAGACATCCCCCCTGACCTGTGGTCGGGCGATGGGACCCCGCGGCCGGACTCCGGAGGAAATGTCTAAATGTGGGCACTCCTCAAGGCGCTACCTACGAAGGCGGATATCGAATCCCTCATAGGCCGACTGGAGGCACAGCACCGAAGGGACCTGCAGGAGGTGAGGGGGAGCTTAAATCTGGAGCACCTGACGAAGGGAGAGTATACGGCGGCAGATTTGGAGAGGAGGGTTGCTTCATTGGAGCGACTTCAGGATGCCCACATAGACGCAGCGACCCTACTCCAACTACACCAGGAGGAAATGGAGGACAGAAGCAGACGGAACAACCTCCGCCTGCGAGGCCTCCCGGAGGCAACTGGGCCAGAGGACCTGGCTGCCACGGCCACTGCCATCTTCCGTTCACTTCCAGGTGACCCGCTCCCACAGGCCCTGGAGTTTGATCGGATCCATCGGGCGCTGGGCCCGAAGTCACAGGACCCCAACAGACCAAGAGATCTTATTTGCCGCCTCCACCACTACTCCCACAAGGGATCGGTCCTCAGTAGGGAGTGGGAGGATGGAGACATAGACTTTGATGGGGCCACCATCAAGATCCTGCCTGACATTTCCCGAGCTACCCCCCATCCCCCCTCGCTCCCCGGACTGGGTACCCGGTCGGGGGGAGGGGCTATTAAGTGCAGATGAGCCATGTATGCACCCCTGGGGGGTTGTGGACCCAGCTTGGACCCTAGGTGATACCCAGTGCGGGGCTGACATATCGGGGGTCTCTACTGCTGGGGTGGAGTGGATGCGGAACCCGGGGGTGGTTCCGGTGACTCCTATTGCCTACACACCCTTATCATCCCCTGGCGGCCTGACTTGAAGCTGGGGGGTCGAGGGGGGGGGAAGCACTAGTTGCTAGTAGGCCTAGCGTTTTATGGCTCTAGAGCTCCGGGCGGTCGGGGGGGTCGGGAGTACCCCCTCCTTGGCCGTTCCCAGCCCCTTCCCCACATAGGCCAGCACGTCCTTGACTGCCCTTGGTGGAGACATGCACAAGCAGGCTCCTTGCCTGCAATAGTTATTACCCTTTACTTCCCCCCGTTGGTGTTTTCCACCCTTGTGTGATTTAACCTCCCTTACTCCCCTAACCTTGACCTTCTTCCCTCTCCCCCCCTCTTTTTTTTCCCCCCTACTGGTTGAGAATGGGCAGCCTACACGTATACTCTTTAAATGCGAAAGGCCTCAATACCCCGGAGAAGCGGCGTATGTTGATGAATGACTTGAAACGTGCTCGGGCCGATATAGTCTATATTGAGGAAACTCATTTTAGAGACGACCGGTTGCCAGTCCTTTAGAATAGATTCTTTCCCTTAACGTACCACTCCACCAACAAAACTAAATCTAGAGGGGCTTCCATCCTCATCTCCAGTAAATTACCTTGGACTCTTAAAGACTCCAGGATAGACTCAGAGGGCCGTTACGTGTTCAATAAGGGCTCAATTGGCGATATACCATTAACGCTAGCGAACGTTTACGCCCCAAATGAAGGACAAGATATCTTTATGAATCGCACTAAAGCTCAACTAGCTAAATTTCAGGAAGGCCAGTTGATCCTGGGGGGAGACTGGAACGCTCCCCTGGCCCTTAACATGGACACCTCGTCGGGAACCTCCTCCATACCAGTAAGTGCCCGCAAGCGGATGGCCAAATGCCTACGCGAGACAGTTAATGGATATATGGCGCCTGCAACACCCAAGTGAACGAGACTACACGTTCTACTCCCCGCCCCACAAATTATATACCAGAATAGACTATTTCCTAATACCCCATAGTCAGCTACAAGCGGTTCAGGATTCCACTATAGGCCAGAGGATGTGGTCGGACCATGCTCCTATCACTTTAACTTATGTGCTGTCCACTAACCCATCCCGGAGGGCACATTTTTGGCGTCTTAACTAAAGTTTACTGCAGAGGCCGGAGATACTGGAGGAAGTGAGTAGGGAGCTATCCTTTTACTTTCAGAATAACACGACAGTCGATTCCCCTCCGGGGGTGGTATGGGAAGCACACAAGGCGGTCATCAGGGGGATTCTTATAAAACACGGCTGGCGCATAACAAGAGAGACCGGGCAGCAGCTGGATTCACTTCTGGCCAAACTTCAGGTGCTAGAGGCGCACCACAAAACTTCCCCAGACCCCCTAGGGGAAGCTGAGCTCTCCTCCCTCCGAAGTCAAATTAACGACCTCCTAGGCTACAGAGCTAAAGCAGCGTTGCAAAAATGCCGCCTTGTAGCCTATGAATCAGGGAATAAATGCGGGCGCATCCTGGCAAGGGCAGTCAAGGATTTTAAGATGCAGACTTTCGTTCCCCACATTAAGATGACAGCAAACGTAAAGGTTAGCCTCCCGTGTCACATAGCGGATGCATTTAAGAATTATTACGCAACCCTTTACAACCTGCCGAGGCGATTCAGTTCGCATTGTGCGCTATATAAGTATTTCATTCATTCATTCATTCATGCCGAGCCCACAAGGTACCCAGCCTATGGTGGAAACTTATCTATCCTCCAGTCAGATCCCAACACTATCCCCAGATAGCATTGCTGAACTAGAGGCCCCTGGGAAGGCGCCAGGGCCGGATGGCTTTACTCTTCCATACTATAAGGCTGTGCTTCCGTCCTTGAGCCCGCACATGGTGTCCTTCTTTAATGATCTGGGGAACATGGTCTCCTTTGCTGGAGATTCCTTGAGGGCGCACATTACGGTCATCCCTAAGGAAGGGAAGGACCCCTTGGCCTGCAGTAGTTATAGACCGATCTCGTTGTTAAATACGGATCTGAAACTGTTTACTAAGATCCTGGCGACTCGACTGGCCCAGCTCCTGCAGGCCTTGGTCCACCTGGATCAGGTGGGCTTCATTCCGACTAGAGAAGCTAGAGATAGCACGATTAAGTTGCTAAATTTAATCCACGTCGCGAACCAAGCTCAAACACCCTCGGTCTTTTTGAACACTGATGCAGAAAAGGCCTTTGATAGGGTCAATTGGGAATACCTATTTGCTGTCCTCAGACACATTGGACTGGGAGCAAAAATGATAAGGTGGATTTCCCAAATATACACTACCCCTGCGGCGCAGGTTAAAGTGAACGGGATTTTATCAGACCCCCTCCTAATAAAAAACGGAACCAGACAGGGGTGCCCATTATCCACCCTACTCTTTGCCCTCTTCCTGGAGCCTTTCCTATGTAAAATCAGGAACAATCCGGATATCCAAGGCCTGGTAGTTGGAGATGCTCAATTCAAGGTCTCTGCATACGCGAACGACATGTTGTTTTCCCCCTCCAATCCGGCCGTGTCCCTCCCGAATCTCCTCAGGGAGTTTGAGGAATACGGACGGATATCTAATCTTAAAATCAACTACACTAAGTCGGAAGCCATGGGTGTAGCGCTCCCGCAAAGAACCTTGCAGACACTCCAGACCAGTTTCAATTTCAAATGGTCAACCACAGCCCTGACATACTTGGGGGCCTCCGTCCCGGCAGACTTGGACCAGACTTTTAAATGTAACTTTCCCCTTTTGCTGGCACGAACCCAAACCATATTGCAGTCATGGAACAAGGGCCTCCTGATTCGGCCGGTGTAAACTCATTAAGATATGCATCCTGCCCAAATTTCTATATTTACTACAAGCTCTCCCAGTGCCGATCCCTACATCGTTCTTAAACAAGCATAACCTCCTTATTGCTCCGGCGGATGACACTCACCTGGCCTTCCTGAAACGGTGGGGGTGGGACTTGCATTGTAAGTTCACTTTGAACCAGAGCCAACGTATTGTCACGCTTGCCCTAAAATCCTTGGTTTGTACGAAAATACAAGAAACCAACTACAAACTTCTGACAAGGTGGTATCTGACACCTTGAGCCTTACAGACTTAATATCCGACCACTTCAGCGCTTTGCTGGAGATGCTGGATGGAACAGGGCACAATGCTGCATGTATTTTGGTCCTGTTCGAAGTTGGCCTACTTCTGGGCAACAGTTAGGACCATTATCCAAAAGTTTACAGAATACAAAATCCCCGCTGATCCGGCCTTCTTCCTATTGCATGTAAACACAATGTCCACCAAAAAATATAAAAAATCTATTGTATGTCATCTAGTAAACGGGGCCAGAGCCTGCGTCCCACTTTACTGGAAGAATCAAACACCCCCATCGGTGGCGTCGCGGATCCGTAAGGTGGAGGACATTTGTAGAATGGAGGACCTGGTACTTACTGGGAGACAACAACAAGAAAAATTCAAAAAAACATGGGCCCTCTGGCAACAGTTCATCCTCACCCCTGAAGGTGTATCGCTTAGAACATTGTAGGATAATTAGTATCCGGAAACACGGAGAGGGCTGTCCTGAATCAACCAGAACCCCCCCCCCCCCCTTTTTTTTTCTCTCTCTTCCCCTACATGTTGTTCCAGTTCATTCTTGGTGACCCTGAGCCCCGGGGGCGGTGTGACCCCGCCCAGGGAGGTGTGAAGCTGGAGGGAGAGGGGAGCAAAAGACGGAAGTGATGTAAGCAGGTAATATTCACCCTATTTATGCACAGAGGATCTTATACTTGCTAATCTCTGACCAGCCGGTTGTAACTTGGACTGACCTATTTAATTGATCTGTTTTAAGTATGTGATGTATAGCATACCTGCCTCTCCCTCCAGATATGTATGACGAACCCACTTTGTATTCCCCATCTTTTCCCCTTTGGTTCTAAAAATTGTGTGTCTATTGTTGTGTACACACCTGTAGTGAGCACAGTTTATATAAATAAAATTTATATTTGAAAAAAAAAAAAACACACAACTTGCACCCACAGAAGAATCTGCAATAAAACTTTCCTAATTAGGTTAACAGTTTAAAAATACAATGCTAGATTCAGTCCACTAGTGAACCAAAAAGGCAATTTATCAGTAACAACTAATCCCATTAGCTATTCCTGTAAAGCTTCACATGGAAAAAAAGTCATAACTGGAGTTCGGTGATCAGATCTAGAGATCACTGACATATGTCATTTAAACAATGTTGAAATATGGCATTTTAACACAGAAATGTGTGAAATAGCAAGAATGTTTGCTATGTTTTATGGTATAAAAACAATGCAAAGTCTTTACTGATGAAATCACATAACTGATCGGAATGTTATGGTTTGACCGTGGCTCCTGGGTACAACACACTTAGTTGGACACAATATATACAGTCTGATCACTCCCCTCTATTCATTCTTGGGAAAGTTTGGAGGATGTGGGGATAAAGATTTCCCAGAAGCATATTTGAAAGAGCTGGCATTTCAATCAATGTGAAACATCTGTGAATACCTAGCCGAGTAAAAAATACAATAAAATATTTTACTTTACAGAGTCTAAACCCTGTGCAGATTCTGTTACTTCAACAATTAAAAAACAAAAACAAATTTAACCAATTTTTAGAGTACCCCTTTTGAAGACACAGTTTCTCCCACAGATTGTAATACTTTTGATCGTTCATGAGCCATCAATGTCCCTCTTTTGAGTCTAGAGCTCTACAAGTGCACTATTAAAGTGAACCTGTCACTTTGCCTATTTACATCAAAGTAACATGTTCTAGTAATGGCTCACGCCCTCTTCTACTGACACCCTCTTCACACTCCTCTACTTCCACAGCACTGAGTAAAAAGTCCTGTGTAAAGTGTCCATCTGTGAACAGGTCCAAGGGGTTTCCCCCTACTCCTACATAACAGTGCTTAGGCCTAGTGGCTGGCTGCCATGTAGTTGTAGTAGATGGTCACATTCTGGATATTTCTGTTGCTAGGCTCATACAAGCATAGGAATTGACATTGTTAAGAGAAAGTACTTGGAGGAGGTGCAAGGTCCACTTTAAAGTGGTATTAAACCCAAAACCAAAAATGTAATATATTGAAGCTTACCAATCATTAGATATGGTAGCTGTATTTGATTTATTTTCTTTGGCCTTTCCCCTCTGTTTTTAACATAGTCAGTAGGGGGGGGGGGGGTAGTTTTAAAGGAGAAGTCCAGCCAAAGTTTGTTTGGTTGGGCTTCTCCTATGGGTCAAATTAAAATAAAGTGGCACTCAAAACAGTGACAAATGTTATTTGGTACAAAAAGTATAAACATGAAACACGGTAAATATACTAGAAGCAACAATATCTTATAAATTAATATAACAATATATGTTTATGTGTATGAACAAAATGAACTCAAGGTGAATATTCCAAAAGTGAATGTATCAAAAAACATAAAAAAATAAAAAGCAAGAATGGCTTAAAATCAAAGAGCCTCTAATTATTTAAAATGTTGTGATGTATAATTAATACCAGGTTGGATACTACTGAATTATTCTTATTGTACCTGTCGCCTTTATAAAGAGTGGAATTAGATCCGTCTACAGTTAGCACCCATTGGGGTAGACAGGTCAAAAGACACTAACAAACTTATTTAACTGCAAGATCTTGTACCGTAAGATGGTTTACTATTTTACTTATACATTTACGGTTGTTTGTTATTAAATAATGTTAACCATAAAATACTGTAAATAAGAATGTTCACACTCCTTGGATTGCTCTTTATAAATCTAATAAAAATTGAAAGTTAAAAAATGTTTGAGAGCGATAACACCAAATTTAACACACCTCCTCCCCAGTCACACTTGAGACCTTGAAACACTAACGAGTTACATAACACCGTGTTCAGTGTTGTCACATGAAAAGATATATTCAAATATTTACAAAAATGTGAGGAGTGTACTCACATTTGTGAGATACTGTATGTCTGTGCTGCTGAAGCACAAAAGCAAGCCTAAAAATAAAACTAATGCAGTCATCGCATCTAAGAATTGATAAACTACAATATACCATAATAAATGTTTGTTTTTGAGTTATACTGCTTTAGTTCAAAAGTGAGATATGGAATGTAAGCAAAATGGCTGATCTGCCCTAAGTTCCAATTGTTGCAAAATCAAACTGAGACACCACTATATTATGATACTTTGCCACAATCAGGAGTTTAAGAGGCTAAGGAAATACGTCTAAAGAGAAAGAGCAAACAATAAGAGGAAAAAGTAAACCAAAATGAAATAGCACAGGAAAACTACATTGGCAGAGAAAGCAGAAATGGGAGGGGACAATAACATTCTTTTAAAATTCCAACAGAGCAGTAATGTGAAAATGGTGCCAGTTTCTGAGGAAATAAAATAAAAAATTCTGTCAATAAAAATAATTCCACATATGAAGGAATACACATCAAATGAGACTTGTAGGAAAACTGTGCGGCGTGCGCTGTTGCCAGTTAAAGAATTCTATACATGTGAAATAAGAGACCATTTTATACAAATGGCAAAGGCAGGAAACAAAGGCAATAACATGACAAAAAAAAAATAAAAAACTGGCCTAGATCCCATATACTATTTCCTGACTACGTCTTCTGAAAGAAAGCATTCTGCTACAAAAATATTCTATTTTGCTTCTATATAGTTTCTTTTTTTCTATATAGTTTCTGTTGAAGGCTCAATGCACACTGGCTTAAAAAACATTGCTTCTACAGAAGTTTTGTGTTCTGCCTGTAGAAGCAGCTCAATGTTATCCTATGTGTCCATGCACATTAGGACATTAAAGTGGAGTTCCACCCACTTTTTAGAGGTGCTCTTAAACTAAAGACCACCCCTCCACCCCTCGTTTTTGGATATCTAAATTTTTTTATTTTTTTTCCTAAAGTACCTTATTGAAATTACTAAGTGTACTTCTGTTCCACCCAGGCCAGGACGTCATATCATCTTGTGCGGCGAGCCCCCCCCCCCGCTGTCCACAGGGACCTGTGTGTGCCCCAGAAGACAAGCTGGCCATTGACAAAGCACCGAGCGACTTGCGCATGTGCAGTAGGAAACCTTGCAGCATCACTGCTGGTTTACCTTAGTTAGAATGGCGGCGCCTGCATCTGATTCGATGGACGGATCGGCCTGGGGGGGGGGCACATTGTGGGCCCCCTGTACAGGTAAGTGTCCTTATTAAAAGTCAGCAGCTACAGTGTTTGTAGCTGCTGACTTTAAAAAAAAAAAAACATTTTTGTGACTGGAACTCCACTTTAAAGCCCTAAAAAAAAAAAAAAACAGTAACGGCACAGTATAACTGAAGCAAAGGCACGTACGTGCCATTGCTTCAGTTTGCTTAAGTGTGCATGTGCCGATGACGTTGGCACATGCAAATACAGGGATATCTCCTAAACCGTGCAGGTTTAGGAGATATCCTTTGTAGCTACAGGTAACCCTAATTATAGGCTTGCCTGTACTAAAGGGTTTACAACCACTTTAAGAGGGATATTTTGAGTTTAACATTTAGAGGCAGAAAAAAAAAACATTCTGGTTTGCGTTTCTTTGGAGGCAGAAAAAAACCTAAACCTAAAACTCTGCTAAACTCATCTAAACTTTTTTCAAAAAATGCTTTATATGAGCTTTTTTTTACTCCCGAGAGAACAGTCATTTTTTTTTAAGTCCAGTGTGTTTAAAGCCTAAAGAGGAAAAAGGGGGCAAAAGATTGGTCTCCAATACTCCACCTCCAGAAGATCTTTTCCCAATTACGGTCTAACCATGTCTGTTCTGCACTGTATCTCTATGTGAGGACTGCCATCTTTGGTGGAGGCATGTCTTTGTTTTTATGGCAGAACTTCTAGCAAGGAGAACAGTGAGCAGCACAATTGTGACATCACCAAATCTTACCCCAAATCTCCTGAGTCTAGCAGTTGGATACCAGACTGCAGATATACAGCTATGAGGCTTTAGGCTACCTCATATACAGGCAGTCTCCCAGTTACATACATCTGACTTACATAAGACTCATACTTACAAATGGAGTGAGACAACAGGAAGTCAGAGGACATCTACCCAAAATTTTCAAAATCCAATTGACACAGAGGCAGAAAGTGAGATGAAATCAGGGGCACAGACCGCAAAACAAATATTACAGGGGTGTTAACCCTTCCCTATGCTATCCAAAAAACTTAAAGGAGAAGTACAACCAAAGCTTGTTTGGCTGTACTTCTGTGGATCACAGGAGTGCAGTTCGTTCTCCAGTCCTGCGACCCATTTTCAGCAGACAGTAAGCTGAAGCCCTCTGACGGCTGACATCATAGTGCCGGTCTAGGCTGAGGCAAGATCGTGACCATATGGTCGGGATCCAGCCACATGCCTGGACCAGCACCCAGCTCAGCCTCTCAGTGAGCCGGCAAGAGACTGAGCCGGCTGCTCTCATCCCCTGCATATGACGGGGGGGGGGGGGCAGAGCAGAGAGCTGGTGACTGACAGCTTTCTGCTCAGGGAACTCAGAGATCTGAGCGATTAGCGGTGTTTGGTCACATGGTTCTCAGTCTTAGAGCTGGTGGGGGAGTGATGCTGCATCCACCTAGGTAAGTATGATTCCAAAAACAAAGCATTCCTGTACTTCTCTTTTAAAAATTGTGAATACATTTGACATATAAGAAGTCCCCTATTGTTTTTGTTTGTTTCATTTAGTAAACTGAAATCTTATTGGCTACTACAAGTTACTGCACATATTCATCACTACACCAGCTGAGTACTTACAACACTTTCTTAAAGCTGAATATAAAAAGTAGAAATTTGAGCTAAATGTCAACCACAGCCTGATATGGCAAATGGCTATTTGAAGGCATTGAGACCTCTTAAATCTTAATGAAAGGGAATCTTTACTTTCAAATTGTAAGTGACCTGGGCAGAGTTTATACACAATTTTATTTATGTTATCGTTGGAATGACGCCGTGTTTACTGCTTTTGGTTTCATTTGGAGCTGGGCTGAAAAAAAAAATATTACTGTGTATATATTGGCGTTACTCACTTTTTTAGTCATCAGCCCTCTTAGGCTCCTTTCACATAGGCGGTCCGATCAGGTCCGCCTGTCAGTTTTTCGGGCGGACCTGATTGAAGCCTCCATTCACTCCTATGGACATCCACCAATATCTGATCCGATCCTGCCCGTGAAATCCAGACGGACGGAGACCCTATTTTCCATCCATCTAGCGGGTCGAATGGGACTGGATGAAAGCTGTCCGTTTTCATCCAATCTCCCCATAGAGGAGAGCGGGGCTCTGACAGGTCCTTCTCTGCACAGTGAGCAGAGAAGGACCTGTCATTCACCTGCTCAGCAGGGATCAGTGGCTCGATCCCACTCTGAGCAAAACGGAGTCCATCAGGCAGACCACCTGTGTGAAAGAACCCTTATAAGTCTCCCACCCAGCACCCTTCTGTTTATTGTCACAGCTTTATTTATGGGACCTCCTTGCCCACAATAATTTGTACTCCCACTTTTGTTTCCTTTTAAAGACGTTTGAGAGGGTGATTCTGACTACCTAGTACCTAAAGAGGTCACCCACTTAACAAACTGCAGGTGATAGCACAGACAAATCAAGTACTTTTAAGGTTTTTTTTTAAATTTTTCCTTTCTATGATTGATTTTTTCATTGACATGCAATGTGCCTTTGAATTCTTGACAACTTCCGAAGAGTCAATTCCTTAGCACAGCCCCCTCCTTCCTTGCGCTTCATAGACCTCTCCTCTGCTGGGAATGTCTAATTCCTGTCTGTAAGCTCCAAGCTCCTTCATTTTTTCCTTCACCTTCCTACTTAACTTTTTAACTTCGTTCCATCAGACCTTCACTGTCAAAAAGTCTGGTTGTGTGTACGCGGCATTAGAGTTGTAGTAGGGACTAGGACATTTCTGTAAGTAGCAATTTATATAAAAGAAGAGTGTGTGCCTCTTTGGTCATTCATTCTGACATTCTATCTCAAACACATTCTTGGAAGAGCTGAGCATTTTGCAGTGACCTGAGATAGTATGATAGTTGTAATATCCTTCGGGACCCTAGTGACATCAGGGTGTTGTAACATGGGTTCAGTCATCAACCACGTAGCATTGGAGAAGTAATGTGGAAGTCATGTAGCTGACTAAATATGTTGTCTTACAAGCCTGGTTCAAACTGTGGACTTCCCAGAATGGAAAACAGGGGAGAGGGAGATTGCCCATCAATTTTTACTTGTTCCCTTTGTCCTTGCTGAGAAGATTACCCTTACTTCCTTTGTGGTCACTTGGACTGGAAGTGATAAGATATCAGCGCAAAGAGGATGCCACCAGCAATAAAAACTGAAAGCGGGTTCTACTTTAACATGACTGTGTCTAAAACATTAAACAATTTGGGTTTGAAGTCCACATTAAGGCAGGGCTTGCTTCTTGGCTTTGGCTGTATTTACTTAACGTAATGTTTTCCTAGTATATTTTTCACTTGTTAGCCATGACATACAAAGCGATATCTGACATCAGACACCAATGAAATAGTGATGTCATCTCAGATTGTCATAACCTACAAGACATATGCCAATTCACAGTTCAGATTCAAGTGTACTAATTGCAGATAGAGATAGGATAGCATAGGATAGGATTTTGTTCTCCTTCTGAGACCTTAGCACCAAAACCAAATGGGTAATTCAAGTGTAAACACAGCCAATATTTTTTTTTTTTTAATCCTGGAGGTAATGTGGAATGATTAAAACCTCAGGCAGGTCATTTTTTTTATCTTTTTTTGATTGACCTCCGCCGTTTCATGCATTAGAGATGTTTACACAGTCATAACTTGCCCCAACAAGTGCATGGAGCACAGAAGCTACAAGCCTATTTATAAAATGTTTCTCAACTCTTATTGTGCAAAAACAGATCTGCAATTTGGATGATAGGTGGTGTCATTTATCATCCTGATCGTGTCCAGGCTGCACGAGGATACATGTTCACTGTAAATGTATCATTTCATTCTATCAACACAAGTCTGATTTAGTCTCAGGCTAAAAAAACATATAAAGCAAAACTGTAGAGAAATCAATAGACATGAGATGGCAATCTTTTATTCACAACAGATTCAGTAATCATTACAACAGAAAAGACCAGAAAAGCTGCATTCATATTCCCACAGAAGCATCAGACAATTTAATAGTCAAGAGAAAACACAGAAATAAAATGATATCAAGGTCTAAACCCCTGGTGTTCAACATGAAGGCCATGGGCTGCATTTGACCTATCAGTGCTTTGCGTGCGGCCTGTTGTGTCCCAGAATTCATTGCAGTTCTACAGCACAGAGATGTTTATAATTATACAGGAGCCACTTTCACTGCTGTTATCGCCCCGGTATAAGTGTAAACAAAGCTGCCCACTTAGTTCAGTAGTGATGACAGATTGCTCTTAAACTAACTTGCCTCTGCCCCGTATAAGAACATTTTGTAGATTTGCTTTTCTCACCGCATGCACCTTTTTGCTGCTGTTCTCCCTGAATACCCTTCCCTTTTGACAACTGCTTCTCTCCTTTACAGGTTCCCCGACAGTCGCTCTGCTGTCAGGTACAGCTCTTTGTCAGAATCCGCCTGTCTCTGCTTTCCTCCCCTCTTACGACCCCATTCACACCTGAGCGTTTTGTAGCTTGAAGCCTGAAGCTACAAAACGCTAGAGGGGAAAAATTCTATTATTCTCAATGGAGATGGTTCACATCTCCACTCCATGTCGCCTGAAGCCGAACGCCTGAAGCTCAAACAAGTTCCGGGACCCTTTTTTGTGGCTCGAATTGAGCAGATTTGGGCGTTTTTCTTCTTTTAACATTGGTGACCTTTTGCCCTGCACAAAATCGCGGCAAAAAACGCTTGCAAACGCTACACTCAGGTGTGAATGCGGCCTACCAGTCAAACTACTCTTCTCCTGCCCATGTTTCCCCCAATCAGATTGCTCTCATCCACCTGTCTACCTGCCAGACCACACCTCTCCCTTCCATGACACACACAGCAGCAGCCGCACAGGACTGCTGGTATGAACGAGTTTATCATTAATCCATTCATAACGTAATAAAGAGTTTGAAGGTAAACAAAGCCATTCATATGAATGTCAGCGGATGAACTGAACACAATGAGTACTATGAAAAGATCTGTTTACAAACACATATCCATTACTACACACATTTATTTAAACACATATCCATTTATAAATGTTAAAAAAAGTATGCAAACAAAAACAGTTACATACCGTATTTATTGGCATATTTGAATGTTTTAGGTATTTTACACAATAATAAAAATGCACAATTTCCTTATAAATTTAAAGTGGATGTAAACCCTCACATATACCCAGTGAAGTGAACAGCCTCAGATGATACACAGGGCTGAAACAAATCTCCCTACATACGTTTTACATGTATATCTGGTGTCTGCAGCTTTCTATTATGTTTAGAAAGTTCAGATTTTGTTGGGAGATTTTCTTTTTCCTGTTCAGCACTGCGGTGAAGTCTAGGCATACAGCCAAGACAGCTGGTTGGAGGAAAGGCACACGCCCCCTCTCCTTATAGGTAGAGACTTTCAGAACTGTTTGTTGAATCATTCAACTAATCTATTTATAGCATTCTCCCCAACACAAAACTCATGCTGCTTTTATCTCAGTTGTCAGATGTCATCATGCTGATAACAGAAGAACAGAGCAGTAGAAAGTCAGGTTACTTAGGGCTTTGAAGAGAGATAAGAAAACAATGCAGATATATGTGCCCAGCTCAAATTTCATTAATCGGGTTTGCCTCCACTTTAAGATCACGTAAAATGTAAATGTGTAAAATGTTCACACGTCTGACTTTTCAGATGAAATTACTATGCCAAGCATGTCAGAGGGAGAAGTGTTTTACATTTACAATCTATATTGACTGGCTCTTTAATAGAGGCAAATGAATGCAGAAAAAAAAGAATGTCAGTCTACCAATCACTCACGATTGTCCTTCAACTGCAAAGAAACATTCAGAAATGTTGCTTCCCATAGTTACACTTTATTTCTTGGCATCAGGGATACTTATTTACTATAACAACAACATCAAATGTGCCATACCAGTACCATTATTAATGTTCACATGCAACATTTTCTGCTTCTTAAAGAGGAGCTCCAGGCTGTGCAAAAAAAAATTAAAAGTCAGCAGCTACAAATACTTTTAATATAAGGACACTTACCTGTCCAGGGATCCCGCGATGTCAGCACTCCCATTGGCTTTGGGTGCAGGCACAGGCATCTATAGTAAGGGAAGCAAGAAGTGAAGCCTTGCAGCTTCACAGCCTGTTTCCTACTGCACCTGCCTGAGTCGTGCTGCACTTTCTGAATGGTCCCGCCATCTTCTGGGACCTCTGTGTGTCGCAGAAGGCAGCTGGGGCGGGGGGTGGGCTGCAAATGACATAGATTTCTGTGCGGCAATCTAACCAGGAAGTGGGAGCGGGTATCTGTTAAAACCAGGTACCCGTTCCCCTCCCAAAAAGTGCCAAATGTGGCAGTGGATGGGGGGAGGGTGCGAGCAATTCTCAAAATGATGCTAAAACAATATTTTACACAGCATTTTCCAATTGTTTTGTGCAACAGTTATCTGTGTGGTCCAATGCAGTGAGTTAAGGCACACGTTTTGTTGCACATTAACATGCAATAAGAATAGGCTGTCAATGGGGCAGTACAGTGGCTAAGTGGTTAGCACTTCTGTCTGTCAGCACGAGGGTCATGGGTTTGTATCACAACCATGGCACTACCTGCCTGGAGTTTGCATGTTCTCCCTGTAGTTGTGTGGGTTTCCTCCCACATTCCAAGGACATGTTGGTTCCTGTCTAAATTGTCCCTAGTAAATGTATGAATTTGAGTTAGGGACCTTAGATTGTAAGCTCTTTAAGGGCAAAGACTGATGTGAATGTACAATATATGAGTAAAGCACTGCATAAATTGACTACACCATAGATGTTCCTGTAATAAAATGCACCACAGCTTAAATACGCCACTTTGCCATTTTGCTGACAAAGCACACCTACAACAGACATTATGGTGGGCTCCAATGCAGATGTATTGAAGGTGCATTGGTTAGGGCAGAGTTTCTCAACTGGGACTCCTCAAAATCCTATGATTTAGCAACAAATCCCCAGGGGTTACACCACGAACCACCATTGCAGTGGATTTATATCTGCTCAAAGGTAGGTATCACCCTGATTCAATCTTGCTGAGCATTCTCACTCCTGATGTCAATAAAGAGTGTCCGAAGTTGCAGGGGACCTAGTAGTGGGCACACAGTTAGTTACTCCCTCCTCAAAGCCCCACCGCCATTACTGCTGATGAATGCTCCTTACATGGCAAATTTAAACAGTTGAGGCCAGCCAGGAAGCTACACCTACTATTACCACCACAGAGTGATGGATGTTGCCACATTTACAGTATATACAGACTGGCTCACTAGAGGAAATGATCCCACCAGGCAATGTAAGGATGGCCTATCATTAGGAATGTATCCCCTGGATGAAAATTATTCTCTATAACTGTACAGTGTATGAACAGTGATAAAAAGGCAGGTATTTGTAATCTCAGCAGCCAAGGCACTTGAGAAATGTGGGGTCGTAGAGCTTTAAACAGGGTATATTATATGGTCAAGCTACTTAAGCCTCATACACACAATCAGAAAATCCTCTGAAAAATACAGATTTCGAAGCGATCATATGATAATCTGATCGTTAGTACAGAACTTTTGGGAGCCGATCAGGACAGTCTATCCGATATTATTTGATCGGACATGCACAAACATTTTTTTCGTACGATTCCAGATCGTATGAATTTAGTTCATTCAGTACAGTTGTCGTTCGAAAATGCAATACTAATACACTACAACACGTGACATCACTTCCGAGTTTTTATTCTGTCGTACGAGAATTTTCGTGACTTTCGTAACCTCTTCAGGTTCGATCTGAGATTAGCATGCAAAAAAAAAAAATGGACGATCATTCGTCTGATAATCTCATTGTGTGTACCAGGCATTATGTTCCTTTAAACGATGTAATGAACAACAATGCAGAGTGAGGTTTGCAATGAACACTGCTACAGAGTGAAGCTTAAACTGAATATGAATGGAAATGTAGCTCTGCACTAAGCACAACTGCACAGAGAGGTAAGAGGTAATATTTATTCATCTATTTATTGTAACGTGTATTTTTTTTATACCTACAGTTCACTGATCATGCTAACGTTTGGTGAGCTATAAATCGAAAAATGATTTCAGGGATTCTCCAAGATCTGAAAACATTTTCAAGTTTTCCTCTTATGTAAGAAAGTTTAGCATACTGGAATGCAATTTAAAATTAGTAGAACCGCAGTATGTGCATTGCAGTAACAGGCATTAAAACCTGCACATTAACCGTATTCCATATCTATGAACAGCCATCAACAGAGTGCTGCTGGGATGTAGGCATTTGACTCACCTGGAAGTGTGAAATGTAGAAGATCTTTAAAGGGGTTGTAAAGTTATTTTTTTTTTTTTTTAAATAACAAACATATTATACTTACCTCTACTGTGCAGCTCGTTTTGCACAGAGTGGCCCTGAACCGGCTCTTCTGGGGTCCCTCGGCGGCTGTCTCGGCTTCCCCCTGCAGGTGCTTCTCACGTTCATGAGAGCTCCCTCGCATGGTGAGAAGCACTTGCGGGCACGCTCCCATGATACAGCCGGCGGCTATAGCCGCTCGCTGTATCACTCGGCCCCCGCCCCCCAGCGCGCCGCTTCAGTGGATGTGATTGACAGCAGTGCGAGCCAATGGCTGTGCTGCTTTCAATCCATCCACTCCAGCCAATCAGCGGCCAGAGAAGAGTATGTCGGGGGCGAGCGTGGGACTTTCGAGGAGTCAGGTAAGTAAAACGGGGGGACTGGGGGCGCCGGCACTGTGAGATTTTTTTTCACCTTAATGCAAAGAATGCATTAAAGTGAGAAAATATTTACCTTTACAACCCCTTTAACGCTGGGTTCACACTTAAAACAGATGTGGCTGACAGCAGGGGTCTTGTCCGTCCATGTTCTCCATTTTAGGGACTAAGCAGGCCCAAATTTTTGCCTGAATTCAGACCTGAAATGGAGCCATAGATGCACAGGACCCCTGTGTAATTTGCTTCGCAGCCGCCCTGGAGATTTGGAAACGGGCTCCATTGGGAGCCGGACACAATCTCCTGTCATACAAATTGGATGCGGCAAAACCCATATCCAAGTCGGATAAATGTGAATGAACCCAGCCTTAATCATTTAAGGCAGTGGAGTTTGGCTGTGTGAGCAATGGGACAGGTAAATATAAACTTCTGCAAAGAGCTGCTTGTTTCAGGCTTTACAATTTCTGAACAGTCCAAGTATAAAAGAAGAGGTCCCACGCATTTCATCCATTGTGGAGTGTTGGCAGCCAACCTATTTAAAATGATTGTGCACTGCGGAAAAGTGTGAAGGGGGAAATTTTACTTACTACAAATCAGCATTGAATAGCAATCATTTTGATGATAATAATGCAATACATACATTTATCCCTGTCCTCAAGGAGCTTACAATCTAAGGTCCCTAACTCACATTCATACAAACTAAGGACAATTTAGACAGAAACATTAACCTACATTAACCACGTCTTTGAAGTGTGGGAGGAAACCCATGCAGGCACAGGGAGAACATGCAAACTCCAAGTAGGTAGTGCCACCGTTGGGATTTGAACCAACAACCCCAGTGCTGCTAGATAGAAGTGCTGACCACTTAGCCACTGTGCATGCCCATTGTGCATCATATTTACATTGTAAATTTTATGAACAAAAAAAAAAAAAACAACTATATAAGAAAACACACATAATATTTGTACACAGATTTATAAAATGCTCTATATCAGAGGATTACTGATTTTCTTAATATGCAATAATCCACCAGCTGCTAAACAACCTTCTTATCAAAATTGTTATGCCCATGCCTAAGCAAGGCAATAAGTGTGTCAGAAAGCAGCTGCAGCAACATGCCAGCTCTTGTAATCAGCCTTGCCAAGATGTTTCGAAATGTAAACACCAAACATGAAATGTGGCCAATTCTCACCAAGTAAATAAACTTCACAAAATCGTATTAAAACTGAGGGCAAATAAGAAGTGTTACTGTTACATACAAGATGTACAAACAAAAACTGTACTCTTATAATAAACATGTTCATAAAATGCACAACATTGAGAACATAAATTGGAGCACATTAAATTTCAAAATGTAAAATCATATTTTAATATCCACAGAAATATAATTATTTATAGCCTACTCCTGTTAATCTGAGCAAAGTAAACATACTTAGTAAGAAATCTCACCCATTTACTTCCTGGAATTCTGTGACACTTATTCACTATGCCCTGTGAGTAGGCAGTACGGTGCCACACATTTTTCAGAGCCTGCCTTCTGAGCTACAGAGGTGCTGAGAGGAGGAGTCTCAGGAGGCGAAGTCAGTACAGGAATCACTGCTTGCAGACAGCAAGGTACCATAGGACATGTAGTGCTTAGAAATTGAATTTATTTTATGAAAAACCCTGACTTTTCAACCTTATTACCCTAGAATTCCCTTCCCTGGCCTTCTTCTTTGGACATCTCGTCGAGAGGCTCATGTTGTTATTTTTTCTTTCTTTCCTTTTTCTGTCCTTCTCTGCATTTAATCATGGTATTTATTGTATAATTCTCAATGTACACCTGCATTTCTATTTTTATACTTCTCATGGAAATCTATGCTAAGACTCATGAGTTACTTAACCACTTACGGAGCGTCAGCCATCATTATAATTCGGCATTTTGAAGAGGAATATCACTGTTATGACAGCGGGCGGTCCGCTTCAAGATAAAAGTGGTCTCTGTGGAGGAGTCGCCGCAAGATCACTTTTCTTGGAGGTGGGAGAGGGGCCCCTCTCTAGGAATAAAAGTGACACAATTTTTTATATTTTTTTTAAAAGAACAGTGTATAAATAAAAGGTAAAATAAATAATAATTTTTTTTTTTAAACACTCCCTGTCCCGCTGAGCTCACGTGCAGAAGCGAACGCATACGTGAGTAGCGCACACATATGAAAACGGTGTTCAAACCACACATGTGAGGTATCGATGTGATCGGTAGAGCAAGAGCATTCAATTCTATGACTAGACCTCCTCTGTAACTCAAAACATGCAACCTGTCGAATATTTTTGAACGTTGCCTATGGAGATTTTTAAGGGTAAAAGTTTGTCGCCATTCCGCGAGTGGGCACAATTTTGAAGCGTGACATGTTGGATATCAATTTACTCGGCGTAACATTATCTTTCACAATATAAAAATATTGGGCTAACTTTACTGTGGTCTTATTTTGTAATTAAAAAAGTGCTCTTGTAAGACCGCTGCGCAAATACGATGTGACAGAAAGTATTGCGTATTGACGTATTAACGACCGCCATTTTATTTTCTAGGGTGTTAGAAAAAAATATATATAATGTTTGGGGGTTCTAAGTAATTTTCTGGCAAAAAAAAATGTTTTTAACTTCTCAGAAAGAGGCTCAGTCCTTAAGTGGTTAAAGTGGATGTAAACCCTCACATATACCCAGTGAAGTGAACAGCCTCAGATGATAGACAAATCTCCCTACATACCTTTTATATCTGCTGTCTTCAGCTTTATATATTCTTTAGAAAGAGCACATCATGTTAGAGGTTTCTCTTCCTGTTTACCACTGGAAGTGGAATTATTGGCATGCAGCCAAGACAGCTGATTGGAGGAAAGGCACACACCCCCACCCCACATTGGCAAAGGTAGGAAGGAATGTGAAGAGCTGTGCTGTGACAAGTCAAGCTGTCTGGCAATCTCTTTATAGCCACCTCCCACAACACAAACTTCAGGCTGCTTTTATCTCCTGTGTGGAGAACTTGTCAGAAGTTATCAGTGAGATAGCAAAGCTATGGGACAGAAAAACAAGTACATGCTTTGGAGTGCTTTGTAGAGAGATAACAAAACCCTACAGATATATGTGCCTAGCTTAAATTTCATGAATCGGGTTTACATCCACTTTAAGGCACCTATGAGCTTTGCTACACATTTTCATGTTGTTAATTGTGTTTTACCCTTTTTTGTAAATCTTTACAAATTTCTATGATAAAAAATTTCAATAAAAAAAATATCTATATATATCTATCTATATATAGATATCGATCTATCTATCTATAGACAGATATATATATAATTAATTTTAAAGTAAACAGCAGAGAAGAATCTGCAAGGAACCCAGGAAGTTGTGGATGACCAGCAGACAGGCAACACTCACAGCATGAAGGGATTTTTCAAGTAAGCTTATATTGGATTGTCAAATATAAATTGTGTTTGTATTACTATTACAATGCAAATGTTATTAAATGAAAGTTGTTGTGACCATACTGCTCCTTTAACTGCTCTATGGTCCCTGCTTTGTCCTGTAGTGACATAAGAATGAGGATGGAATGACAGCGTATGAAAAAGAAAATTAGCATATAACACCCCCAAAGTGTAAGGAGTCTAACAGAGGCTGCAGACATAAATATAGAGAAAGGCCACCTGAACTCAAACCCTAGCAACACACAGTCCTCACTAATGCAGAAAATGCCAAAAAAGAACTTTGCTCAAGGGACTTTTGTGAGTGGTGCTAAAAGAAAGGTCAAAAATTGTACAAAATTCATTACACAAATATTTAAAAGGACTAACAAGAAAACATTAAAAACATTTGATTACAATCACATCATCAATATCCACATGCTGTATCAAGCATGTAATTACAACATAACACCCATAATTGGTCGAAGCATGTAATGAACAGTTCATGAAGGCTTAAGGCTCTCTGTGCGTATCACTGGGCAGCGCCCACTACTTCAGGAGACAGCCCAGATATCATTTTTTGTATAGGTATAACTGCAGAAAAAAAAATGTCATAAAAAATAAAAACACATTAATTAAAGTGTTTGTTACCCTAAAAAAAAAACAAAAAAAAAAACACAGATCCTGTTCCCTTAAAGCATGTTATATATCACCTAAAAGACCTGGCTGATTCTGCCTAGCTATACCCTCTCCCCTGTAAACTAACCACAGTTTATTATGGCTAATGAGGTCAGTTTACATTCCTCCATCATCCATAGCCCTGCTCTGTCATTCCCTGTTCCCCCCCCCCCCCCTCCCTGCAGGTCTGCTTGTGTCAGTGCCCACCCTATTCCCTCCTGCTGTTTTTATAACTACTACAAAATTCTCCCATCCCCTCTGTAACATATGTGTCCCTGTGTTATATAAAAAATATGTCCATCTGTACCTATAACAGAGTGGCTCCCGGCACTCACGTGACTCCTCGGCTCTCTCCTCTCCTCCCCGGCTGACGTCATCAGGAGTGCTCAACCCCGCCTGCTGGAGCTGTCAGCCGGGCAAAAAAGTGCTGAGGAGTCATGTGAGCACCAGGAGCCGCTCTGATATAAAGTATAATCAGAATTTTATATATATATATATATATATATATATATATATATATATACAAAACACAGGCACAGGGACACATATTGTTATGTCACAGAGGGGATGGGAGATTTTTATAGTAGTGGCTTAACAACCACTTTAAATAGCAATTGGTGCATTTAAGTTAAACTAATACACTCCAATAAGAGATGAAATTCCAGTCTGTGTATAAGACATTTAATCACATCAATGTTGACTGAATCAAAAATGAACAAAATTGTGTAGATCAATTAGCATGTGTGTATTGGCAAAAGAATCGCAATACTATGGAAAGGAGTCCATAGGGATGGTTCCAACTGGGAGCTGATGGTGTAGGAGGGCCAAAGCTGCAAAAAAAAAAACTATAATAGGGGCAAAGGTAAAACTCAACAATGATGGCATATATCCTAGGAGATTACAAGAGGTGCACTACATAAAAGGTGAAACGTAAAATAGTAATTAGCATGCTTAGAGGCAGCTGAGTGGGTAGATGGTAAGCATGAGAAAAGGGGGTGTGTATTATATAGCTAATAGCATGTGAGCCTAAACGGGGGTGCTCTCACTGCACAACAGGGCTATAAACATCCACAGGGAGATGAGAATCTAGATAATAGCGTTGACCCTAAAAGAAGGCCCTACACTAAAGGGGACCAAGAGCCCTCCCTCTCCTATACTCAAGATCCATTATCCCAACAATCAGTGAGAACAGTAGCTTCCACGGCTCAGATCTATTCCCACAATGTCTCTAAATCCAATACCTTGTGAGCAACAGCAGCTGTCAAATTTAGACCTAACCAACCCCAGTCACATGTGTGTAAGATGGGGGTGTTGGACCAATACGCAGCCAAAAAGATGTAAGTTCTAGATCATTAAATAGGTCCGAATGAACACGGATGTTAGAAACTATTAATTTGTCGCCGTACACTGTAATGGAATTGGAAAAACATTTATTGCTGAAGGGGTTACATTTCTGCCCACAATCCAAAACAGATCATTTTGAGGTCATCAAAGACTGGCGTTTATTTGCATGCAATCTTCTAGTTAAACAGCTATATATACAAAAACAACAAAATTCCAAAACAAAACTTTTGGGTTTTTAAAATACTAAAAGAATTATTAGCTGAAAATGAACCTTATTATATCTGGGCTGTCTCCTGAAGAAGTGGGTGATGCCCAATGAAACGTGTAGAGAGCCTTAAGCCTTCATGAACTGTTCATTATATGCTTCAACCAATTATGGGTGTTATGTTGAAATTACATGCTTGATAGGGGGATATTGATGATGTGATTGTGTAATCAAATGATATTAATGTCTTCTTGTTAGTAATTTTAAATATTTGTGTAATACATTTTGTACACTTTTTACACCTTGTTTGACCTTTCTTTTAGCACCACTCACCTAAGTCACACAGGCAAAGTTCTTTTTGGCATTTTCTTACAGAGGCTGCAGCACTTGAATGGAGTCGATGTCTGCCAAAAAAAGGTTAGTAAAACCTACATCTACTGTAAGGTCACTTTTAATATAGGTAGGCACAACACAGAGATAACCCTTATTAATGTGCTGCTCCTTTTCAGTAGAGTCAGCAGACTGGGGGAGCAGAGGTGATGAAGCAGAACTTCAATCAACTATCAAATGGATGCGAAAACCTACCAGGGGAAGAATGATAAATGGTATATATAGAAAATGCTTGCAATTATCAAATTATATTTGGACCTATTCTGGACATATGAGGCAGGTTGTACATTGTGAAATTTTCATTCCTTCAACCAGAGGTTGAAGGAATGAAAATTGCTTGATCCCCCATCAACGTCAGTGTTGATGGGGGAATCCCTCCCACATCGCTATTGTGCTGTGCAGGGAGCATTGAGAGCCTTCTGCTGGCTCCCTGCTGGCGCTATAGCCACCAGCAGTGATCGGCAAAAAAAAAAAAAAAACAACACGCTGGTTGTACCTAAGTCGATTGATTTGAGTAAACCAGCCTGCCCACTGATGGAACCAGATAAATTTCGATCCAGATATGGCCGACCCAGCAGAGATTAGAAGTTTTGGCCGGCCTTTGACTTTAAAAATGCCCTTATCGTTTTAACCTGTTAAACCCATTGTTAAAGCCAACATATGCCATGATCATATTTTGGCTGCTTCTGGACTAAACAGATGACATGCTCTAAATAATTGGTTAGCTGCTCATCACCTCACATATAACATGGATAAGTGGTCTATGCTTAAAAACAGGTTCAACTATATGGGAACTAACAGGCAGCCATGGCTGCTCTTTGATACAACTCAGGGCAGTCAAGCAAATGTAAACCATCCTATAAAAAATAGTAAAACATGCTAAACAATCTATACCTGAACAAATGAATTAAAGTGGTTGTAAAGTCAGAAGTTTTTTTTTATCCTAATGCATTAATACATTAAGATAAAAAACCTTCTGTGTGCAGCAGCCCCCCTCAGCATCGCACATCTCTGTCCCGCAAACTCCACAAGTGCCTAAGCTGTCCGGGACTCTCCTGGTTGGCCATTGGCTCCCGCTCCTGTCAATCAAAGTCAGTCATAGAGAGCGAGGACGAACCGCAGCTCCATGGCTGAATGGATACACCGAGCTGCTGCTTGGCTCGGGTGCCCACATAGCAAGCTGCTTGCTGTGGGGGCACTCAATAGGAGGGAGGGGCACTGAAAATGGACCAGAGAAAAGGAGGATCCGGGCTGCTCTGTGCAAAACCACTGTACAGAGCAGGTAAGTATAACATGTTTGTTATGTTTATAGAAAAAAGAGACTTTACAATCACTTTAAGGCAAGCATGTCCAAAGTCCGGCCCGCGGGCCAATCGTGGCCTGCGATCCGGTTTTGAACGGCCCGCCTGGTTATTTAAACATATATATCTTTTGTGGCCCCCAGCGATCTCCCAGTGCCGGGGGCCACAAAATTGCTAAATGATGTGCACAGTGAAAGTAAATGCCAAACACAGATGCTGAAGCAAGCTTGGAGCTCTATGTACAGTTTGGAGGAAGGAGGAAAGAAGGGAAAGGGGAGACAAGATTGAAACTTTACACCAAAGGTGTGGATAAGGGTCAGTAGGGCAATATTTTCAATATGAAGCTAAGATCAAGAACAAAGGGACATGACCTCCAACTAGCAGGAGGAAAGTTGAAAACTAATCTTAGAAAGTATTACTTTACTAAAAGTTGATACTTGAAACGGACTTGCAGCAGAGGTAGTAAGTCAGTCAACAGTAAGACAGGCCATAGATGATTTGATTTTCTTTCTTGCAACTGGAAAATCAGTGTTCAGTGTTGATGGGGGAAGCCAGAGCTATTCGGGGGGGGGGGGGGGGCGGGGAGGACAGGAGTAGTGGCGCAGGGAGCCATCCCTGTCAACACAGTGATTCCTGCTAATGACTATAGCCGCTGGCAAAAATCCAATTCTGACACGTTGGTTGTACAATCAACCTACCTGCCTATAGTAGTTACACTCCAGACCCTTTATTAGTTCTGTTGCCCTTCTCTGGACTCTCTCCAGTTCCAGCAAATCCTTCCTGAGGACTGGTGCCCAGAACTGGACAGCATACTCAAGGTGCAGCCGGACCAGAGTCTTGTAGAGTGGGAGAGTTATTGTTTTATCTCTGGAATTAATCCCCTTTTTAATGCATGCCAATAATCTCTTTGCTTTGCTTGCAGCAGCTTGAGCCTATCATCTACTAGGACTCACAGGTCCCTTTCCATCCTAGATTCCCCAGGAGGTTCTACCAACCCCCCCAGTGAGTAGATTTTATTCATATTTCTGCCACCCATTTCTACATTAACCCCTTCCCAACCAGCCGCCGAAGTTACACGTTACACTACAGCCGTCATAACTGTACATCGGCTCTGTAAGAAGCTGTAGCAGGCGCGTGTCCCGGGAGCCGATGTGCATGCCCGACCGCCGGGCACCCACTATCGCTCGTGACAGAGTGAGAATCGGCATCTGTGTGTGTAAACAGATCAGGAGGGAGGAGACCTCTCCTCCTCTAGTCAGCCACATTCCCCCCCACAGTTAGAACACACATAGAGAACACATTTAACCCCTTGATCGCTCCCTAGTGTTAAACCCTTCCCTGCCAGTGACATTTATACAGTAATCAGTGGCTATTTATAGATCGATGTATAAATGTCAGTGGTCCCAAAAAAGTTTCAAAAGTGTCCGATTTGTCCGCCGCAATGTTTCAGTCCCGATAAAAATCACAGATCACCGCCATTACTAGTAAATAGCGCAAAGAATAAAAACCACAGAGGTGATCAAATACCACCGAAAGAAAGCTCTATACAGGACATACATTCTGTTTGGGTACAACATAGCACAACCGTGCAATCGTCAATTAAAGCGAAGTAGTGCCATATCGCATAAAATGGCCTGGTCTTGCAAGGTTTCCACATCCTGTGGAGATGTTATTGCCCTGATTAGCTTAGTATCATCCACAATAATTAATCTATACAGTAATAGAATCTCGGCCGATCCCTGCTGAACAAGGCCAAGATTCAAACTATCTATTGCAGGCTTAAAGGGGTTGTAAACCAAACCCTCATGTTTTTTCACCTTAATGCTTTCTATGCATTAAGGTGAAAAACCTTCTGTGGTGCTGCAGCCTCCCAGCCCTCCCCCCCCCCACCCATTTTACTTACCTGAAAGCTGTCATCTTGCGTCCAGTGAGGAGCTCTAGCTGGTGTCTCGTGTCCTGATTGGATAGATTCATAGCAGCGCAGCCATTGGCTCTGCTGCTATCAATCAAATCCAATGACGCAGCGCCAGGGGCCGGGCCAAGGCCTGCATTCTGTGTGAATGGACACAGATGCTGTACTCGGGAGCGCGCTCGCATGGGTGTCCCCCTTAGGAGAGCCTTCTCTAACATGGACACTTGATGCGGGGAGGAGCTACAAGTGCCGCCGAGGGACCCCAGGGCCACTCTGTGCAAAACGAACTGCAAAAGTGGAGGTAAGTATGGCATGTTTGTTATTACAAAAAAAAAGAAACAAGGGTTTACAACCACTTTAAAGCGGAGGTCCACCCTAAAATGGACCTCCGCTCATCGGAATCCCCCCCCCCTCCGGCGCCACAATCGGCACCTTTCAGGGGGGAGGGGGGTGCAGTTACCTGGATAATCCAGGTAACTGCACCCACTTCCGGGCTAGCTCTCTGCGGAAAGGGGCGTACGTTACGCCCCTTTCCGCAAGCGCCCGCCCCCTTCAGCAAGTGCCCCGCTGCCTGCTGGGAAACACACAGCTCCCAGAGGCAGCGGGGACCGTCCGGATTGCGCCGCGGGGCTCGCGCATGCGCAGTAGGGAACCGGGAAATGAAGCCGAAAGGCTCCATTTCCTGATTCCCATACCCAAGATGGCGGCGGCACGAGCGAGCGATCGGCTTCGGGTGCCGACATCGCGGGCGCGCTGGACAGGTAAGTGTCACTATTTAAAAGTCAGCAGCTGCAGTATTTGTAGCTGCTGGCTTTTAAAAAAACAAAAAAAACGCGGAGTCCCGGTGGACTCCCGCTTTAAGGGGCTTCAAACATGCTTGGGACAAAAATGTATCTATACTATGGCAAAAAGACTGACTCTCCCATTAATAAAGAAGAAAGCAAATGGTAAATTAAAACGTATGTTTTTCTCAGTAGTATGTGATCAGTTGCTCATAATGCTTAGTTGAGTTCTTCAGTTTCTTTTCACAAGATGATCAGTCTCTGTCGCATATTCTTGAAATGCTCTAGAGAAGGAACGCCATACAACATATAAGAGAGGTTTATGTAGACTGAGCTTTCATTTATGAATACCATGGTTTATAGCATACCACATAATGCAGATCCGAAGCCCGTCTGTTAGGCTTGGGTTACTAGGCTGTAATCCGGTCATTACCTGAACCACAAGACCATATCATTCATTTTTTATACTTCTTAGAAGACATATCTAATCCCACAAACACTACTTTTGTTTAGGAAAATGAAGAGGAAGATGATCCCACACATTGGCGTGTGGCCATTTTTATCTTTTTGTGTCAAAATGAAAACTGAAGGGAAATAACTGGAAAATATGAGATTTCGTTTTGTGGACAGCTATGGAGAAAGTGGTTACTTTTAGGCACAGAAATGAGTAACACACATCACAATGTATGTGACAGCAGGTAATTATACAACCCCAAATTACTGAATTAGAAGCCACACACTTTCATGTCACAGGCATACGAATAGATAGACAGCCAGATTGATAGATAGATAGATAGATAGATAGATAGATAGATAGATAGATAGATAGATAGATAGATAGATAGATAGATAGATAGATAGTTCGATAGACAGACAGACAGACAGACAGGGCCTTGCTTTTCTATAGACATAGCAAAGAGTTGAATGCGGCATATTTCTGTTGCAGTTCTAGAAGGCGGAGGGATGCCAGGGAGGCATGCTGGGACTTTTAGGGTCCATGCACACTGGATGGAAGAAAAAAGCAGTTTAAAAAAAAAGTGTCTATTATTATTTATTTCAATAAAAATTTTCAATTTGAACAGGAAAACGCTCAGAAACACGCAACAAAATGCTCTAAAGCACTCAAAAACTCACAAATAAAGCATTTCCATGCATTTCTACTGAACAAAAAACACACCAATCTGCCCAGTTCCAGCTATAAAAAAAAGCTGCAGAACTTTTTTGAGTTTCAGGTGTTTGGTTTCAAACGACTTGTAGTGGAGATGTGAACCATCTCCAAATAGAAAAATCTAGATATATTAATATTAATTATTAAGAAATCGCGATCTCTATTCAACCCTCCTCACAATCTTAATGCGGCATTTCCACGATTCATTCACGTAACAAGTTCAAAGCCATTCTCTGCTCACCTCACAGCTGTTAAAAAAAAAAAAACTATCCAGCAAATGTTTATCAACATTGTTTAGTGCTGGGAGATAAAAGGAAAAATTGTAACATTTAGTTCTTTTAGATCAAAAGGAAGAACTTTAGTCTGTAAACGAGGTCAGTTTAACCACTTAAGGTCCACCTCACGGCGATATACGTCGGCAGAATGGCACGGCTGGGCATTGGGCACGGCTGTCACTGGCAGTGAAGGGGTTAACCATTAGGGGGCAATGTAGGGGTTAAGTGTGAGTGTGTGTTTTTTTACTGTAGGGGGCGTGGCTTGGCGTGTGATGTCACTGATCATCTTTCCCTATAACAGGGAACAGACAATCAGTGACAGCCTCACTAGGAAGCACGGGGAGAGGTTTGTTTACACTTACGTCTCCTCGTTCTTCAGCTCTGTGACCCGATCGCAGGACACCAGCGGCGATCGGGTCCGCGGGTCCCACAGAGCTCAGGACTGGGTCGCGAGTGCGCCGGCGCATGCGTTACCCATGGCTGGGCTCTTAAAGGGCAACGTACCTGTACGTGCTTGTGCCCAGCCGTGCCATTCTGCCGACGTATATCGCCGTGAGGTGGACCTTAAGTGGTTAAACTGACCTCGTTTACAGACTAAAGTTCTTCCTTTTGATCTAAAAGAACTAAATGTTACAATTTTTCCTTTTATCTCCCAAGTTAAATCAGTATTTTCTACCAGAAAAGTACTTAGGACCCCCAAACATCATATATATTTTTTTAGCAAAGGCCCTAGAGAATAAAATGGCGGTCGTTACAATATTTAATGTCACACTGTATTTGTGCAGTGGTCTTTCAAATGCAATTGTTTGGGAAAAAATACACTTCAATGAATTAAAAAAACGAAACAGTAAAGTCAGCCCAATTGTTTTGTATAATGTGAAAGATGTTATGCCGAGAATCTTTATTCTAAGCAAAAAGAATGTGACTTTTATTTTTCCAGAATTGTGCAGCTCTACCTTCCAGCGTTTTGTAGCTTGGAGCTTCAAGGTACAAAATGTTAAGGTGTGAATATGGCCTTACAATTGCTGAACTCTCTAACACTGATGCTTACATATGCTATGAACAGCTGATGAGACCTATCCACTCACATATGTGCTGTGCTCATTTATACTGAAGCGCACATCTCCACTCTGGTTGACCACCACTATCTCCTTACTTAAAATCTTTCACGTTTTTGGAACTGAGAGTCACAAGTATAAGTAGCTGGTGAGGTCTGATGACTCCTCACTTACAACAAAATATCTGGGCATGGCCATCTTCACATTCACAATCTTGGAGTCTCTTGCACTGAGGTTTAAATGAGTTGTGAGCAGCTGTTTAAAGTGGTTGTAAAGTCATACTTTTTTTTATCTTAATGCATTCTATGCATTAAGATAAAATACCTTCTGTGTGCAGCAGCCCCCCTCAGCCTCCCTAATACTTACCTTAGCCTCATCTCTGTCCAACGATGTCCACAAGTTCCCTCGGCTGTCCGGGACTCTCCTTCGTGGTTGGCTGAGACACAGCAGTGGCACCATTGGCTCCCAATGCTGTAAATCAGTCAGTCAGCCAATTAGGAGAGAGAGGGGGTGGGGCTGAACCAGGGCTCCATGTTTCAATGGACACAGGGAGCTGTGGCTCGGCTTGAGTGCCCCCATAGCAAGCTGCGTGCTGTGGGGGCACTCGACAGGAGGGAGTGGCCAGGAGCACAGAAGAGGTACCCAAGAAGAGGAGGATCTGGGCTGCTCTGTGCAAAACCAACTGCACAGAGCAGGTAAGTATAACATGTTTGTTATTTTTAGAGAAAAAAAGACTTTACAATCACTTTAAGGTCTGACCACATGTATTCTCTGCTCATCTAACCTATGAACAAGCCTCCACTGACAGGACATTAGCTGACAATTTATATTCACTAGAAGTCAGAATTTCTGATCTGCATGTTGTTCTGGATCTGTGATTCAAATCACTGAAATGATTAAATCATCATGGCAGCAAAGCAACTAGCTTTGCTAGTTTTCTTTAAAACCAACTGTTGGCCTCCAGCCCATCCAAAACCATACAAAGTAATGCAGTTTTGAATTGGATGCGCTGACCCTAGACAACCCGTCAACTAACAAAACGTACAATTATCAAAGTTGAACAATATGTAGAGGAAATATTTAGCAATGAAGGCATACAACAGTATATTAGTTATTAAAATGTGTCCCAACTGTCCCTCTTTTGAAACCAAATGCCTCTTTCCCTCTTTGCTCCTTAGTTGATTTTCTTTTTGGTCTAATGAACTATAAAATAGACTATGTAATTACTAAGAGTGTTATACTACAATAAATTCAACTTCTAAATAGTTACTTTTTATATCTTGAAAAGACAGTAAAAAATGAATGGTGAAAAATCACTTCATCAGTCATTTTAGCTTATCATTTTTTGCACCTTCATGTTCAAAAATTCAAAATTCACATACCTGGAAGCATGGCAGGGGTGTGTCCTTTACCCTACATGCTTTCTCATTGGCATAAAACCCCTTACTTGACCACTTCAGCTCCAGGAGATTTACCCCCATTCCTGACCAGGCCATTTTTTGCTTTATGGCACTGTGTTACTTTAACTGAGATCATGTGGTCATGCAATGCTGTACACAAGTAAAAATTATATATTTTTTTTCACACAAATAGAGCTTTCGTTCGGTGGTCCTTGGATTAAAAGCATAATGCGTTCCAGAAGAATGCTTGTAATCCAAAGCACTCGCATATCAAGCGAGTCCACATTGACTTCTATTACATGCAATACCGCATGTGGCCTGAGGTGGGGGGGGGGGGGCCAGAGTGACTCTGAAATACTCGGAGAACACTCAGATGCACTCGAAAGTCAAATGCGGTACTGCATCCTGCAGAGGCTTGAATCCTCACTCGCAAACTGAGTCAGGATTTTTATTTTTTTTGAAAATTACTTAGAATCCCCAAATATTATACTTTTTTTTTCTAACATCCTAGAGAATAAAATGGCAGTCATTGCAATACTTTCTGTCATACGGTATTTGCGCAGCGGTCTTACAAGCGCACTTTTAAAAAAAAAAAAAATTAGACAACAGTAAAGTTAGCCCAATTTTTTTATATTGTGAAAGATAATGTTCCACCAAGTAAATTGATACCCAACATGTCTCTCTTCAATATTGCGTCCGCTCGTGGAACGGACAAGCTTTTACCTTTAAAAATCTCCATAGACGACATTTAAAAAAATTCTACCAGTTGCATGTTTTGCATTACAGAGGAGGTCTAGGGCTAGAATTATTGTTCTCGCTCTACCGATTACGACGATACCTCACATGTGTGGTTTGAACACTGTTTTCATATGCAGGCACTACTCACGTATGCATTTGCTTCTGAACGCAAGCTTGGCAGGACGGGGCACCCCGAGAGCTTTCACACTGAAACAGAGCACCAGCAGGACGGTAAAAAAGTCCAGCTAGCAGCATCTTTGGAGCAGTGAACGAGCAGTGTGTATACTGCTCCTGCCCACTGAAATCAATGAGGCACCGCGGCTATACCGCCGGCAAAGCAACTCAGTGGTTTTAACCCTTTCTCGGCCGCTAGCAGGGGGTAAAATTAGCGGCGCTTTACCGGCAATGAACCTCCCACCCCAGCCTTATGAGTATCCATAACAGCAAGGTGACATTTCCATTTTGCCCTGGGGGACTATAGAGAAAGGTGTATATATTAAGTGTTCTTCTGATACATGGTAAAATACTAACAACATATAAAGTCATTTACAACTCTGCCCCCTGCTACATAACCAACCTCTTAAAATATCACACAAGCAATTCTTTTAGCCCCTCCTAAGACCTCCTGCTCTCTAGCTCCCTTGTCACCTACTCCCACATGCTTACATCCAAGACTTCCCCAGACCCTCCCCCGACCTATGGAACTCCCTACGTCAACTACGTCTATCTCCTACTGTCTGCCTCGTCTTCAGGACCGGATTAACATAGGTCTGTGTATTATGCTCTCCTGCACTATTCCCTGAAAAGAAAAGCCCTGGGCCCAGCCGCCCAAAAAGAACAGGCTGCACACGGTAAGCAAAGGGGCAACAGGGAGAGATCCCCCTGGCCTGACCGGTCCTGCATCCGCATGCGCCACCTGGGCTGGGTGGAATTAATAATGGGCACTGCAGACAGTCTTAATGGGAGACAGGTATTCGGCTTCTGTAGTGTTGTGTTAGGTCTGCACAGTTGTGCCCTTCAACCGCCCATCAGGGCATGCCACACACGCCAATGCAGAGCTCTTATGGAAGCCTGAGCCTTCCATAGTATTGGGCCTGCACCGTTGCACTGCTTTGCTTTCACCTCAGTGCACACGCTGACGCACAGCCCTTAATGACCACCAAAATCCTCAGCACCAGGCCCATAATGCCCTTGATCTGGCCATGCTTGTCTTGAATTGTATTGTGAAAGCTGCACAAGCTGCTAGCACTATATAAACCTTGTATAAAAATAATGAGTAAAGTGTATGTAAACCCTAGCAACACATTTCTCTTACTTGCTCTTATTTGCTCCCTTTTGGTCTGTTAAATATACTATTAAGATAGATATATCATTTTTGTTGGACAAGTGCAAAGCAAAAAAAAGCTGTTCATCCAACCAGAAATCTTGTGAGCTGGTCCACATGCTCCTCAGTATGGTTGTTACCGTAATGCTATGTACACACGACCGGACTTTTTCCACAGCAAAGGTCCAACGGAACGAATCCGCCGGACAGTTCGATTGTATACGGGCTTCATCGGACCTTTGCTATCTAAAAATCAGACAGACTTTAGAAATAGAACATATTTCAAATTTTTCCGCCGGAACCAGTTCCTATCAAGAAATACGCTCGTGTGTATGCTAGTCCGACAGACAAAAGCCGACGCTAGGGCAGCTATTGGCTACTGTCTATGAACTTCCTCATTCTAGTCCAGTCGTACGTCACCACATTCAAATCCGTCTGACTTTGGTGTGATTGTGTGTGTCCAAGTCCGTTCATAAAGTCCGTCGGAACTCCGCCGAAAGTCAGTCGGGAAGACAGTCGGACCTAGTCTGCCGGAAAGTCCGGACGTGTGTACGCGGCATAAGAGAGAGGTGTCAAATGTAATTTCATCATGGCAGCATAAGCAGTATGGTTGCCCTCCAAGGGCTGGCTGTATCTGTAAAACAATGCTTTTATTATTAAGGAGTGCATTACCTACAGAGTGCAAAGTTCAGGAGTACACTACGTAAGGGGCGCAGGGTTTAGGGGTGCGCTATGCACAGAGTACAGAGTTTAGGGATGTGCTACGTATAAAGTACAGGGTTTAGGGGAGCACTATGCACAGTGTGCAACACTAAACCCCCTCAAAGCGTCCTTGCATCTCTATCTCTCCCTATGTAGGCAGCTCTAGTACCGCCCTTTGTAGGTGGCTGTCTCTACTGCCTGTGTATTTAGCTCTGTTATACCTCCTTGTGTAGGTGGTGCTGCCTTGCAGGGAGATCATTCTTGGTCTCAATTCTGGAAATTGTCCCCGCTACGCCCCACTGTTAGGGATCTGTTACATCCATAAGCCACTGAAAGCAAAGCTGTCCCTTGTAAACACAGAATGCTTCTGTGTTTATAAGTGACAGCAGGGAGCGGGAGTGGAGCGTGAGAGCTGGAGGTGGCGGGATGGAGTTTTGCCACGATCTGGTTGCAAAACTGACTGGGAGGGCAACATGACAAAAAGATAAAAAAGTGCAGTGCTAACAAATAAAGGGTCATAAACCGCTACAAACAATGTAAGTGAACAGTGATGTACACAATGAAAAAAAAGTCCAATAATATGTCCCTTGAGGGACTCGGGGGTGCCATCCCCATCCCATAGTAGGAGGATGTCGTCTATATATCTGGCCCACAGCACCAACGAAGGTCTGTGTTCAGAATAGACGACATCCTCCTACCATTTGGCCATAAAAAAGTTGGCGAGACCGGGGGCAAATTTAGCCCCCCCATGGCCACACCTTTCTGCTATAAAAAAAACTTCTGATCAAACCAAAAGTAATTGTGCTTAGTGGTGAATTCCAATAGCCCAATAACATACTTGCTTTGTTTGTTCGTAAGGGAGTGATCCCTATTTAAATATTCTGTGACCGTCTCGATACCTCTAGTGTGGAAAATACAGATATACAATGACGCCACATCTCCAGTGGCCATCAGAAAATCACCCTTAATCGCCACGTTTTCAACTAACTTGATGGTATCGGTCGTGTCTTTAAGATACCATGGAGTGCGTTTTACTAGTGGTTGAAGGTAAGAATCTATATATCTACCGATACGAGATGTTACCGAGTCAACCCCACTTATGATTGGTCGACCAGGGGGGTGGGTCGGAATCCTTATGGATCTTGGGCAGATGGTATATAATCGGGATCCAGGGTGCAGTCGGTACCAAAAGGGCCCTTATTATTCAAAATTTGCTCATTGAATCCTTTTAAAAACAGTTTATCAAACTCTCTTTTATAATGAGCAGTTGGATTACTGGGAAGTTCCTTATAAGTATCATGGTCACTGAGTATCCTGTATATTTCATTGATATAATCTGATCTGTCATGCACGACCATTAGTCAGGATATTCAGTGACTAATGGTCAGTAGTGCATCTCTCAACTCATGCGAACATACATGCATGTACCGTATGTCCTATGACTTGAGATGCATACTATGTACAAAGTCATTTATTCAGAGACAAAGGTAATTTGGTGCCTGTGCCACCATCTACAAACTGTTGATATTTACATCTCCCCTCCCAGAATGCTATGGACCAAAACAGCAAAACACAGCAATGTGAATGGGCCCAAAGCATAAAATACTGCTGTGTTCAGATCTGTATGAAACTGCAGGAACTACAGGTCTTTTTTTTTTTTTTTTTTTTTTTTTTTTATAAATTTTTATTGGAAAAGATAAGGAAAATACAAAAAAGAAATACATACGATTAGGCACAATTATTAAATGCAAGATACATAACCAGGTCACACCCTGGGGTACCAGAGAACCATAAGGCATACATAAAGAAAAAGAAGAAGCATAAGACAAAATAAAAGGAGAGACCCAAGACAGTTAAGTTGCAAACGAACTAAACAATGAAGACCACACTGGATGGATCAGAGACCTTCTAAGATCTTAAATAATGCAAGTAATGCTAATAAAGCCAGTGCCCCAGGGGCAAAATACCTAATCACAAGTTACAGAGCAAAATGTTGATAGAAAACAAAATATAAGGGAATGAGATGACAGGGGGGGGCTAAGGACGGGGGGGGGGGGGAGGGGGTGTAAGGGGGGGGGGGGGGGGGGGGTTCAATGTTAAAGTTCGGAGTAAAATGTCCTGGCAAGAGGTACAACTGAGGAAAAGTTGAGATGTGACGTGAATGGAATGGGGGGGGGGTGTGGAAGGCAGCTTCGGGATAAGAGACTCGCATTGAAATCAGGAGGGGAGCGGGTCCTTGTAGACGAAAGAGAGTTGTTCCACTTCGCATTGGTCCTGTACTGACAGATTGGTGGTCATAAACAAATTCCATTTAGCAAGGAAGTCAGCTTTTTGTTTGCCGTGCGAGAAGTCCGTGACGAGCCTCTCTGTGCGTAGGAGAGAAAGAAGGTCTGTTCGAAGTTGGGAGGCTGGGGGGCCAGAAGGCAGGAGCCAGAAGCGTAGTATGAGGCGGCGGGCCAGCAGTAGGCACAATAGGGTCCAGTCTACCGTGGCTCGGGTGGGGGGAGATCCTGAGACAGATCTGTTGCCTGCTGAGATGGACCACGGTAACAGGATGGGATCCCAATAGCCAAAGATCAGGAGAAAGGGGTCTTTGGGTAGTTTCAGCAGAGTTACATCAAAAATAAATGCTAGTACCTGGTCCCAAAAGGAGGAGATGACAGGACAAGACCAAAAGCGATGAGCGAGAGGAGGCTTCGGAAGATGACACTGTGGGCAGACTGCCCCATCTGGTTTCGATGTGGAGGATAAAAAGGGAATGTAGGCCCTGTGGGCAATCTTGAGCTGGGATTCCCTCCAAGTTTCGTTGGGCGTCAGTTTGTGGACTTTATTGAGACCGAGCAAAATTTTGTGAATAAGATTTGAGTCCGGGAAAGCAGATGACCAGTTTGCAATAGAAGAGGTTGATGCGGGTGTCCGTGATCTTTGCAAGAGCGGCTTGTAGATATCTGAAATTTTGAAGGAGTCGTTACGTATCAGCTGATCTAGAAAGCTTGGTTGAAAACGACGAGATGCTTCCTTACAAGTCTGCGTGATGAAGCTGAGACATTGTTGGTAATGAAAGAAATGGGAGGAAGGAATCAGGAATGTGTCCATCACTTTCTGAAAGGGGAGCGGTTTACCATTGTAGGGGTCGCATAGAGACGAGAACAAGGACAGACCCCGTTCTGACCATTCTGAGAAGGCTTGACAGTGTAGTCCTGGAGTGAAGCAGGGGTTTCCTTGGATAGGTAGGTGTAAAGAAAGGAAAGGCGTAAGACCGGCCAATTTTCTAGATTCTCTCCATGCTATAGCTGTATCTCTGAAGACTAGATTATGTTGGTGAGGGAGGGGTACGGATTTCCAGCGGCTATGTAACAAGGCTGATAATGAGAAAGGGCGAGCCATAGCGGATTCCAATTCAAAATTAGAGTATCTGGACGAGTGCGTAATCCAGTCCAGGCTAGTTCTAAGTAAACAGGCTAAGTTATACAACCTAATGTTAGGCAGACTTATACCCCCATCGCCCCTGGGAAGGTGCAACTTCTTAAAAGCAATGCGTGGTCTTTTGCCGTGCCATAAAAATTTAGAAATAGCGGATTCCAAAGAGGTAACATCCTTGTGTTTGAGCAGAAGAGGAAGGGTTTGCAGGGGATACAAAAGTCTGGCAAAACTGACCATTTTTACCAAATGGCACCTACCCAGGAGCGAGAGAGGCAGATCCATCCAGTTAAGTAACTCTTGAGATAACTTAGTAAACAAGGGAGGATAATTAAGCTGATACAGGGAGGAAGGCATTTTACCAATCTTAATACCCAGGTAGGTGATGTAGGAGGGAGCAACCGAGAATAAGGAGCCGCTTGCCCAGGGTGGGGTGGAAAGAGATCCAATGGGTAAAATTTCACTCTTAGAATAATTAATGCGCAACCCAGAACACAATCTAAATTCGTCAAAGGTATTTTTGATGGTGGAAATATCAAGGGAGGGGTTGGAGGTGAAAATAAGGATGTCATCAGCGAATAGAGATGAGCGGAGTTCCACTCCTCCAATCTCTATGCCCTGTAGAGGAGCTGAAAAAGATAGATATCTAGAAAGGGGTTCCAAGGCTAAATTAAAAAGTAGAGGGGAGAGGGGGCAACCCTGCCTGGTGCCTTCGTGTAATGGGAAATCAGGGGAAAGGAGACCTGCTGCTACCAGACGGGCGGTTGGAGAGGAGTACATTGAGGTTATAAGGTGACTGAAGGGGCCTGAGAAACCTAATTTGGACAGGGTCATAGATAACCAGTCAAAGCTAACGTTGTCGAATGCTTTCTCAGCGTCTAGGGTAATGATAGCATATGAACCAGAAGGATTCTGTTTGGCCGATTCAAGGGCGAGCAGAACTTTTCGTATATTTAGAGTGGCTGTCCGACCTTTGACAAAGCCCGACTGGGCTGGGTGAATTAGATGGGGAAGAATATCAGCTAGCCTGGAAGCGACAATTTTTGAGAGAATTTTCACATCCAAATTTAGGAGGGAGATGGGTCTGTAGGAGCCGGGTTGTAACGGATCCTTACCTTTCTTAGAGAGGAGCTTAATGACCGCTTGGTTCCCGGAAGGAAGGTAAGAACCCCCTGCCCAGATGGAAGAATAAACAGAAAGGAGGGTGGGCGCTACGGTGTGAATGAGGTTTTTGTAAAATTCACTAGTATAGCCATCAGGGCCTGGAGCCTTGTTGGAATGTAAGTGGCGAATGGTGGATTCAATTTCAGAGAGGGTAATAGGGGCGTTAAGGGTCTCTAATTGTTGTGTAGTTAAAGTGGGGAGCATCACTTTGTCAAGGAAGGCCTGAGCTTTTTCTCGGACTATAGGATCTGGAGCATAGAGATCAGTATAGTATTTTAACATGGTCTCGTTTATAGCCTGGGGGGAGGAATGTGTCTGTCCCGTGTGGTCGCGAAGGGAGGTGATGTGAGTGGGGCGATGGGCCCCTTTACAGAGTCGGGAGAGGAGTTTCCCTGCCTTATTGCCGAACTTGTGAAGGGTAGCATCCAAGTGAGCTTTTTTCGATCGTTCGACAGCGTCGGCCCAAGTATCAAAAGCTGCTTTGGCTGAAACCCACTCGTCGTGATGAGTGGCTGAGTTAGAGGACGAGAGCTGCCTTTGGGCAGTATGTAGTCTAGCACTGGCCAATTTGTATCGTTTAAGAGCATTACGTTTGAAGGATGTGGCGTAGCAAATTATCCGGCCTCTAAGGTACGCTTTCCCCGCATCCCAAAAAAGGTTCGGATCCGCCGTATGCGAGGCGTTCGCGGAAGAGTATTCCAGCCAGGCCTTATCCAAAAACTTCAAAAAATCTGCATTATCAGCTAAAAAAGCTGGAAAACGCCACATGTTGGGATGTGGGGGAAGATCCAGTCTGTCTAGTAAGACAACTACAGGGGCATGATCAGAAACCGCTATATCGTGAATTTCAGTCTCAGAAACCAAAGGAATGAGGTCGTCGGTCCCAAAGAAATGGTCAAGGCGGGCAAGGGATTTATGGGGGTTAGAGTAGAACGTGAATTCTTTGTCGGTTGGGTGACTAAGGCGCCAAAGGTCTGTCATGTGTAGGGAGTCCATAGTGGAGGCAAAGATGGAAGGAGTCATCAAGGTGGCATCTTGCGGGCGTTGTTTTGGGGAGGATCTATCGATCGAGGAATGCATAACATCATTAAAGTCACCCCCTACCAAATGGGGCAGGCGGGTGAATTTAAGTAGCCACACCGAAAGTTCAGAGTAAAAATGTTTAGTAGGATTATTGGGGGCGTAAACATTGGAAATGAACAATTCTTTAGTGCCTATCCGCACCTCAGCAGTGAAAAAGCGTCCTGAATCATCCGAAAAAGTGGAAAGAACAGTGCAAGGGAGGTTTTTGTGGATTAAAAGCAAAACCCCAGCCTTCCGACCCACTGATTCGGCTCCGAGGACTGACCCCACCCAGATCTTCTGTAAACGTGGAAAATCTGATGCGAGTAGGTGAGTCTCCTGTAAAAGGGCAATGTCTGCTTTGAGCCTCTTAAGGTGGCGAAGAATCTTCATTCTCTTTTGGGGAGAACGGAGACCCTTGACATTCCAGGAGACTACTCTAAGTGGAGCTCAATCAGTGGGTGTGGGCAGCAGGATGTAGCATACAGGAGCCTGAGATTATGTAAACTGCCTAGTCCGGGGGTATCGGTGATACAAGACAGGAAGTGAGGACCAGGGATTCTGGACTGGTAGAGGGGAGAACCCATTAAGTCACAGGGAATGAACCAGGGGAGGGGGATAGAAAAGGGGGATGGGGATTTAAACAAAAATAAGAAAAGGGTAATAACCAAACATATAAACCAAAGCGTGTACTTCTCTTTTTTCCGCATGAGTTCACTGTGTATAGGTGGGAGGAACACTCCCCGGCAGAGCCCCATTAAAATCAGAGGAGAAAACGCGGGCAGTGCCAAGGTTTTTGCTTAAAGCCCGCCGGGCTAGGGGTAAACGACCCAGCGTTGGGAAAAGTAAATAGCATGGGGACGCGTTGATACACAGTGGAGGCATGCAAGATCCTAGAGCCGGGTGGAGGAACAAAGGAACAAAGCCGGCACAATACAGAAATCTTAAACCATAAATTTAAATAACAGATCAACAGTAAGATTTGAGTAGATGCGTAATGAGAAAACAAAGACAACCTGGTTAGTTGACCATATACGTGGGTGTGCTGTTGAAGAAGAGAAGTTCAGTTGCTGAACGAAGCGCGTTGCGACTAACATCAGGATCCTTCTGGGCCGGCATAGTGTCAGCTCCCGGTGTGCAATGAGGTAGAGTTCAAAGGCGGAAATGAAGGGAAGGTGGACAACACACCCCGAGCACGAGGAGTAAAAGGCTGACACTGGGCATATCGATGCCAGCAAACCGGGAAGAAGGAGGGGGGACAAAAAAAAATAACACGTCAAACTGATGTAAAAATGAAAAGAGGATTTTCAGCGGGGAAAGTTGCGATGCCGAGGATGCTCCGGATCCGAAGCACGGAAGCGTTTAGGGGAGTCCTTTCTTGGGCTTCTCTGGTCCAAGGCACGGAGAGATGCGGAAGATTTGGAGGGAGTAGCCGGAGAGGAATCCGGGCGAAGTGAACGTAGAAAAGCTTCCGCTTCAGAAGGGTCTTGGAATGAGAGCTGCTCTCCCTTGGGGGATTTGAGGCGGAGCACAGCAGGGTATGCCAAGGAGAACTTAATTTGTAATTTAAACAGTTCAGAGCAGATGGGTTGGAAAGCTTTCCGCTTTTTTGAAACTTCGATAGAGTAGTCTGCGAAGATTAAAATCTTGACCCCATCGATTTGCACAGAGGGGGATTGCCGGAATGCTTGGAGAACTGCGGCTTTGTCAGCGTAATTCAAATATTTGGCTATGATAGGCCGAGGAGACTTGCGTTCTGGGTTGAAGGATCCTATGCGGTGGGCCCTTTCCACCATGAAGGGGCCTGCAAGGCCCAGGGCCTCCGGGACGCGCTTCGCACAGAAGTCGCCTAGGTTGGCGTTGGGGAGCGACTCAGGGATGCCAACGAAACGCAGATTGGAGCGTCTGGATCTGTTCTCTAAGTCGTCCAGCTTTTGGAAGACATATTGAAGCGCTTTTTCTTGAGACCTCTCAGTGGCTTGAGAGTGATACTGATCATCCTCCACTTCTGATATCCTATGTTCAAGATCATCAAGTCTGGTAGCATGCTGTGCGATTTGGGCCTTGAGTTGTTGCATCCCCGCTTGCACAGCTTTTTCCACAGAAGCTGTAATCATAGGGGATAGCAAGGCCGCCACAGCCTGAGCAATGCGGCTAGTATGTCCATCATCGACTGAGGGAGTGAGGTGAGGGTCGCTGGCCAGGCTGTGGGGAGGCTGAGCGGCTTGCCCATGGTGATGTGGTGGGCCTGTGGTGGCTGGGGGTGATGTGGTGTTGACCCCGCTTACCTCCATGTCTGTGTCCGGCCGGTCAGAAGCTGGTGCCTGAGGAGGTGTCGCGGCCTGCGCCGGAGCCTGGTAGGCCGAAGCCGGGGGCTCGATTTGCGGGCGGTCCGCGAGCGCCGCTGCGGCCGCGTATGAACGGGGACCCGTCTTTTCGAGGAAGCGGTCCATGAAGCGTGGATCGCGGGGGGGGTCACCCGGAGCCTGGATGGGGCACTGGGGCCGCTTTTGGCTGAATTTAGAAGCCGGTTTGAGGGGCTCTGGAGCGGGAGCTAGGCGGGTGCGCTGCTAGCTCATGCGGCGCCGGAACCGGAAGTCTACTACAGGTCTTAACACAGCATATTATACACCCATGTGCATGAGAAACAAGTAATTTAAATATAATCTATAAATAATATGTTTTTTTACTCGCCCTTCCCTTTTTGGCTCTGGTTTGTTGCAATCACATCACAGCAGGCTCAACCCTATGCATTTCGTCCATGCTCCGGGAGAGCCTGCTATGACGTCATTGCGCAAACCGGAAACTAACAGGAGGCCATTTTACTGTTACCCTGGTGTCTGTTTACAAGAACTTTTCATCTGTTCACATGTGAGTGTTTTTACCATGTAGTAAAGCACAATTTTAACTGGTTTACACTATGAGGAGCTTTCTACTTTGTCTTTGATATGTTAAATGTCTGGATGGATATATGAGTGAAGAGTTACGTTTGAGTGTCCCCTGAGATGGCTTTGGCATCTCTTACCTGCTGATGACTACACTTAAGAAGATCTGGATTATGTCTAAAGTTTTGAGCGTGCTTTGATCTTTCTGTAACAAGAAGGTCATTTTGATCTGGTAAGCCTATATGGTGTTACCTGGTAGAGGAGCTTGCACAGTTTTTTGGATACTTTTATTTCTCAAGAGTGGATGTGGTTATTATCCTCTTTGCTACATACACCCGTTGCACATTTTCTAAATTGTTGGGACTGAACTACTAAGATTTCACTTAACTTGTGGACTTTGCTACTTTAATTGTAATGGTATTTTCTGCCTTTATTTTGAAAAGTACTGCTCATTGTGTTGGTGCTACATACAAATGAATCAGTATAAATCTGTATAATACCAATTATCTGTTCTGTTTCATAACTTCCATGCACATTGGACATTTTTACAGGTGATCCGAGGGACATCTGCCTTTTTTTTTCCTTCCTCTAAACTTCCCTGCATGTTGGTCTATGTGTCCATGTACACGGGAGGCTTTTAGCAGCGTTTAGCGGAAGGAGAGTTTAGAGGCAGGAAAATAAAAACACTGCGAGTGCTTCTGGGAGCAGCAGAGTTTGGGCAGAAAAAAAAACGCTTGACACTTGTAAACGTGTCTAAACAGTGTTTAAGCGTTAATTCATTTCAATGACCAGAATAAATTATTCTGGTCAATGAAATGAATTAACGTCCAAGCAATTGATGCCTGTAAATGCGTCTAAATGCTTGCAAAAGTGTTAGCCCTTGTACACATGGTCGGACATTCCGACAACCAAATCCGACGGATTTTGTTTGAAACTGTTGCATACACACAGTCGGACAAAGTTGTAAGAAAATCCGATCGTACTTAACGTGATGACGTTATTTCATTAGGACGGGACTACATTCAGGCTAGTAGCCAATAGCTTTGGTTAAGGAATTTGATCTGAGCATGCGTGGCACTTTGTCCGATCGGAATTCTCTACACCTGATCGGACAAAATCCGATCGGATCATGTTGTCAGAAAATTTTATAGACAAGTTGGAAAACTTGGTCCGTCGGATATTCAGACGGAAACAGTCCGATGGAGACCACGCACAGTCGGATTATCCGACAATACAGTCCGATCGGACACATTCCGTCGGAATCTCCGACCGTGTGTACAAGGGCTTTAGACGCTTTTGTAAGCGCTAGGTGTTTTTTCTGCAAAAACTCTAGTGTCAGGAGGAAGGCTTCTAGTACAGTTAAAAAAAAAAAAAAGTCCAGTGCGCATTAAGTGGCATTTCCCCTTAAAGCAGAACTACACTACATCTGAGTAGCACAAACCCAAACACTATTTACTTAATTTTAAATATTCATGGCAAACTCAACCATCTATCCATGTCTCTATGCTTTATTTTGGTGAGAAATCACATTGAAAAACACCCCCTAGCATTTCTGGCCATGGCCATCTCGAGTCAGGGCAGATGATTTATGTAGCATTTAGTTCTTGGAATCCATCTGGCCTTAGCTCAGACATGCAGGCAGGAGGGTGTGCTTAACTAAGAAATCCCCTCCTTCCCTCCTGAAGACTCCTGGCTGTATAACATCATTTGCCATGGCAAGAAACCAGGAAGTAACTGAAGAAATGTAAAAAAATAATTTTTTTAAAACAAGTGAATATGATCTACTTTCCTATCTATTTACTAATGCTAGCAGCATAAGGATTAAGAAAAATCAATGTTGATTGAGAGAGTGAAGTTCCACTTTAGCGTCTGTTTTTGTTTTCATGAAGAGTAAATAAAAACAGCCATTCGAGCAATTCAGGCAACACTTATGAGATATAATATAGCTACCCACTTGCAAATTTTAGCCAGGCAGGAAATAAAGGAGCTCTTGAAATACGTCTCCCTTTCATGGGAATTTGGCAAGCTGATCAAGGCATCTTTGGCAAGAGCAGAAGCAAATGGTCAATGTCTAAGACAGACTCGAACTGTCTGATTTATGTTCGAGGTTTAGCAACACTGTATGCAATATTGAAATGTAACCCAGTACATTAACTCGCGCTGGGAAGGTCCTACTCTTCGCTCGCCTGGCTTTACCATCTAACAAAGCGTGTTTTTTGCTATGATACTTTATCCTGCTGACAAATAAGCATTGTTTGTGTGTGTTTGCAGACTTCTTGCTGCCAGAAATGTTCTTTGGGAAATGCATTCCAGGAATGTGGAGCAGAAAACTAAACAAGCTGCCTATATGCATGCTGCTGATTGTGATCCGCTGAGAACGCACACACGCAAGTTGCCAGGGTCTCTATCTGCCCCTTCCTAGAAGCTGCTTGTTTCAAAGCATGTGAAATTCGTCTTTTCTTTATAAAAAGTGATGCAAATCTATTTCCGTAGGCATTAGATGGGTGGAACAGGGTTACATGGTATGCAGGGAACACCATAACAGCTGAGTATTTGGCTGACAACACCCTTTTATAAGACAAGACTTCATGTGGCATAGACCAAGAATCTGGCTTAATGAGGGAAATAAACTTAACTGCTTGCTCATTTTATTCCTATACTTACCCCACAGGCCATGCCTGGCATTAAAAATGCTGCATACAGAGTATAGTTTTGTATGCATCTGCACACAGCAGTATGGAAGTGTAGAGTCCCATTACACAGCTACCCCTGGCAGTATAATGTTGCTCTGCATTCAGGACACAACTGTGTCTGGGGTCATAGATTTCACCATTATTTACTCTGCACACATGTAAACCTTTGCGCTAATCTTTACATGCAGACAGCATACTTGCGTACCTGCACCCTATTTGCTGCTTAGGGCCCCATATGTCAATATCAATTAAGTATGGTCAGCTGATTACAATGCATGCCACTGATTATTATTAATGTTTACATGTCACCCTGGATGAGTCATTCATACAGCAGCAACCCATTCGCAGTATGACTTTGGTCAAATCTAAACGACTTAAGATCTAGGTCATTCCGCACATGCGCTGCCTCCATATATATAAATTTAATCAGTGCACAAGTGACGCTGGCTACACATTGTTAGTATTTACGTGTCGGCTGGCAACAACCAATAGGCTACACTATTGTTGTATGCATACATTAAAAAAACATTACATGCACACAGCTTCAGAGTGGTTGTAAAGGCTTAAAGTTTGTACAATGCATGAAGGTAAAAAACCTTCTGTGTGCAGCAGTGCCCCCAGCCCCCACTAAGACTTCCCTGAGCCCCATCTGAAACCAGCGATGTGTACGAGAGCATCTGCTCTCCTGGGTCTCTTCCTCCTCAATGGTAGAGACAACAGCGGGAGCCATTGGCTCTCACTGCTGTCAATCAGTCAGTGAGCCAATGAGGAGAGAACAGGGGTGGGGCTGAGCTGCATTCTATGTGTAAATGGACATGCAGAGCATGTTTGGGTGCCCCCATAGCAAGCTGCTAAAAAACATTTAAGAATGTATTATCGATTACAGAGCTGCATTCATGTGTGTCTTTATATCTGCATAGTGTCTGCCTCTAGGTTAACCCACAGCCGACCAGCCGCCGCAGTTGTACTGCAGCAGCATGGAACGGCTGTGCGAATTGCCATTATGCTACGTCAATAACATAAACGGCCACTAGGGGGCGCCACAAATGCGAGTGCCTGGCGGTCTCGATCGCTCGGGCACAGGGAGAATCGGGAGCTGTGTTTCCGGTTCTCTGAGCAGTGAACTGACAGATCGTCTGTTCATACAGAGTATGAACAGCGATCTGTTAGTTTCCCTGCACAGTCCTATCCCCCCCTTCAGTTAGAATAGGATACCTATTAACCCCTTCACTGCCCATGACATTTTTACAGTAATCAATGCAATTTTAATCGCACTGATTGCAGTATTAATGCCAATGGTCCCAAAAATGTGTCAAAATTGTCTGACACGTCCGCCATAATGTTCAATTGGTCCGGGGCTTAAGCGGTTAAACATAGTGGGCTTCTGATTAAGCATACCAGCTAACTACATTAGTAGTTTGCTAATTTACTATACCTGTTGCCAGGAATTAGGGCTCATTGAGACAGCAGAGTAGTGCCGTCCTCAGTGCAGATACACTGGCAGATGTGTATGCATCAACCTCAGAGCTGCCTGCTGGGAGCCCATAAAAGTGGATGCACATGCAGCACCTACACAGACACAATTGTATGTCAAAGTTTGACACGTGGGTAAGAGCGGGTGCATGGATCCAAATGCAGAGCCTTTTAAAGAGGAAAACTTCCTCTTTGATTCCCTGCAAAGGTAAAGCATAATGGACTACTATGCATCGCATAGTAGCCCATTATGTGTCACTTACCTGGCACAGGAGCCAGCAAAGTCACCGCTGTCCCCTGTAGTCCGGAGCGTCCATCTTCTCGGTGGGTCTCCGTGGGTCTCGCTGCTCCGCCGCTGTCATTCGACGAAGCCACAATGATGACATGACGTCACTCCCGTGCATGCGCATAGGAGCCGCCACTCGCGGTATATCGCCGTTGACAGCGGCACTCTCAGTGCGCCTGTATTTTGGCAAATATCTCCTAAACCGTGTAGGTTTAGGAGATATTTCTTGGACCTACAGGTAAGCCTTAATCTAGGCTTACCTGTAGGTCAAAGTGGTTTGTAAGGGTTTACAACCACTTTAAATGTGCAAGTTCAGGTTCTTTATTAATATATTTTGTATGTGCTGCTGGCAATTCTTTCCAGCTGAAAACTACGTTGCAGGGATGATCAGTTGTGGCTCAGACAGTAAAGAGATCCTGATGTTCTCCTCCCTCCTTTCCTTTTATTCATTCACAAAATTCAATGTACTTTTTCGTAGAATGCATGGGAGGGGGGGGGGGGTCAGGGTGTGAATGATTGAGACTATGAATTGTCAGGGGAGTGGAGAGGTGGATTTGTCACAGGATCCCCCTTCTTCTATTCACATAACAGATTGCATGCTATAAAAAAACTACAAGGTGTTTTATGAATGGGGGTGGGAGAGGAAAGGGAGGGCGAAAGAAAAGATCTCTTTACAGTCACAGCCACAGCACTTCATCCCCAAAGTCCCGGACACCATTGCTCTGTGTAACCAGCAGACAGGAGGATGCAGGACACTCTTCATTGAAAGTAAATTATTTGACCGGTGCTGTATCCCAATATTCAGATATTAAATTATTCTCCTATTTACTGACCAGTTATTTACATAGGTGGAAACTAAAATTTGCAGCAGCAAAAAATAAATTGACCCTTCAAACATGAAACCAAATCCCTATATTATTTTCTTTCACAAATGTTTTATTGGCTGTGAGCAGATTGTACATACATGAATAGCCAACAGAGATCACATAAAGTACAGAGTACAGGATGCTAACTAAATCCCTATATTATTTTCAACAATTAGTAGGATTGAGTATTCTTCTACAAAATAATAGCATATAGAGCCAAGCCACAACATAATACACAATACATAACAGCGCAGGGATAACATCTACCCATGAAATGCAACAAAAATTGGCTTTTATTGAAGAAATGTGGTTTCTAGATGGAAATATATATTTATACTACAGAAAATCCAACCTGCCATATTTGGATATTAACCATTCGCCTTCCAGAAGATTTACTTTATCCTTCCTGACCAGTCCATTTTTGTTTTTTGGTATTGCATTGCTTTAATACTATACACCAACAAAATGTATATACTGACATATAATCACACACGGGTTGGACTTGATGGACTTGTGTCATTTTTCAACCTCACCCTACTATGTAACTATATCATTTTCCACAAATAGAGCTTTCTTTTGGTGGTATTGGATCACCACTAGGTTTTTCTTTTTTTGCGCATAAAAGAAAAGACTGAAATTTTGAAAAAAAAAATAATAATAATATTTTTTACTTACTGCTATAAAACTTTGATTAGTTTGTGCGAATGTTATCGTGTCTACAAACTATGGTATATATACTGGATTTTTTTTAAATAATAGTAATGGTAGCGATCAGCGACTTATAGCGGTACTGCAATAGTATGGCAGGCAACCTGACACTAACTGAAACTTTTGGCTCTTTGTTGGAACCAGTGACACTAAGCCCTGGTTCACATTGATGCGATTTGCGTCATTTGTGGCACAGCACTGATTCACAAAAGTAGTTTCTGTACTACTTTTGGAGATTTCGGGGTGTGCGATTTCCATTGACATCTGTGCAGAAACCCACACTGATGTCTCTGAAATTTCCCCCGAAGTTGGGACTGACATGCAGGCATGAAATTGTGTGAGTTTAGCTGAACTCTAATGATTTCATTTCCACAATCAGTGTGAACCTGGGCTAATACAGTGATCGCTGCTAAAAATATACACTGTCGCTGTACTAATGACACTGGCTGGGAAAAGGTTAAACATCTGGGGCAATCAAGGTGTTAAATGTGTGTATAGTGAGCCATTGTCACTAAGAGATGTGCTGCCTTTTATCCCTTGCTTTGCAGGGTAACAAAAACCGGCATATCTCTGCTGACAGGACAGAGATCTGCATTGTTTACACTGACATAACTCTGTCCTGTCTTCCTCCTTGCTGATCAGCGGGTGTTGGCAGTCATCCATTGGCTTGTACCCGCTGATCAGCTTTTGCTGTGACTAATCACAGCACAGCTGGCCACCCCCTACCCAGATGTGTCAGATCACGTACTAGATACATAATCCTGCACAAGAGAGACACTCTGCCCCCGTACTCCTACGTGAAGCGGTCAGCAAGCAGTTAAAGAGGAAGTAAACTCTTGTAGAGCCACCTTTTGCTGCGATTAGAGCTGCAAGTCGCTTGGGGTATGTCTCTATCAGTTTTGCACATCGAGAGACTGAAATTCTTGCCCATTCTTCCTTGCAAAACAGCTCGAGCTCAGTGAGGTTGGATGGAGAGCGTTTGTGAACAGCAGTTTTCAGCTCTTTCCACAGATTCTCGATTGGATTCAGGTCTGGACTTTGACTTGGCCATTCTAACACTTGGATACGTTTATTTGTGAACCATTCCTTTGTAGATTTTGCTGTATGTTTGGGATCATTGTCTTGTTGGAAGATAAATCTCCATCCCAGTTTCAGGTCTTTTGCAGACTCCAACAGGTTTTCATCCAGAATGGTCCTGTATTTGGCTGCATCCATCTTCCCCTCAATTTTAACCATCTTCCCTGTCCCTGCTGAAGAAAAGCAGGCCCAAACCATGATGCTGCTACCACCATGTTTGACAGTGGGGATGGTGTGTTGAGGCTGATGAGCTGTGTTGCTTTTACGCCAAACATATCGTTTTGCATTGTGGGCAAAAAGTTTGATTTTTGGTTTCATCTGACCAGAGCACCTTCTTCCACATGTTTGGTGTGTCTCCCAGGTGGCTTGTGGCAAACTTTAGACGAGACTTTTTATGGATATCTTTGAGAAATGGCTTTCTTCTTGCCACTCTTCCATAAAGGCCAGATTTGTGCAGTGTACGACTGATTGTTGTCCTATGGACAGACTCTCCCACCTCAGCTGTAGTTCTCTGCAGTTCATCCAGAGTGATCATGGGCCTCTTGGCTGCATCTCTGATCAGTCTTCTCCTTGTCTGAGCTGAAAGTTTAGCGGGACGGCCAGGTCTTGGTAGATTTGCAGTGGTCTGATACTCCTTCCATTTCAAAATGATCGCTTGCACAGTGCTCCTTGGGATGTTTAAAGCTTGGGAAATCTTTTTGTATCCAAATCCGGCTTTAAACTTCTCCACAACAGTATTACGGACCTGCCTGGTGTGTTCCTTGGTCTTCATGATGCTCTCTGCGCTTTCAACAGAACCCTGAGACTATCACAGAGCAGGTGCATTTATACAGAGACTTGATTACACACAGGTGGATTCTATTTATCACCATCAGTCATTTAGGACAACATTGGATCATTCAGAGATCCTCGCTGAACTTCTGGAGTGAGTTTGCTGCACTGAAAGTAAAGGGGCCGAATAATTTAGCACGCACCACTTTTCAGTTTTTTATTTGCTAAAAAAGTTTAAAATATCCAATAGTTTTTGTTCCACTTCACAATTGTGTCCCACTTGTTGGTGATTCTTCACAAAAAATGAAAATTTTATATCTTTATGTTTGAAGCCTGAAATGTGGCAAAAGGTTGAAAAGTTCAAGGGGGGGGCGAATACTTTCGCAAGGCACTGTATGTGAGAAGTGTCAGGATTGGCTGGACCGGACTGGTTAAGATGCAAGCTTTGGGATGCCTTCAATACCTTCTCCAGGCTGGGTTCACACTTATGCGAATTGGATGTCGTTTCGCCACATCCAATTTGCATGACAGGAGACTGTGACCGACTCTCAATGGAGCCTGTTCACACATCTCCGGCGTGGCTGCGGAGCGGATTGCACAAAGGTCATATGCATCTTTGGCTCCGTTTTAGGTCCAAAATCAGGCAACAATTCGGTTCTGATTTGTCCCTGAAAAGAAGGACTGAGACACACCGGACCCCTGCTATGGGATCTGAATTTAGTGTGAACCCAGCCTCAGGCTTATATAGTTATAATTAGTTGTAAACATACTTTGAACTGTATAGATACTCATTAGAAATCTGTCTCAAGGTAGCGCAGCAAATGGTGCAACTTGCGACACATTCATGTTACAGTAGGGTGTATGTGGATTTGTTGCAGGATTGTCTCTGCAGAATTTTGTCCCAGACAGAATTTTGTCCATGACAAAATACTTACACATGAAATCCCATTTATACCAACGTGACAGAGGTCTTTTTTTTATTCTATTATCTCTATTTTCCTTATTACTGATATGATATGTTGCAAAAAAGTGTCAGACGGTAAAAGTCCTGCAAATTTGAAGTACATGAATCTGTTGCATGTCGGTACTAACAATGAAAATGTTGCGTGGCTTTCATAAATTTACTGCAATGCTTGTAACTACATCCATGTAAGGGCTCTTTATCACTTACCCAAAAGTGGAACTTTCGCTTTAAGCACTCCTTGCCCCCTTAAATGACACATTTGGCATGTCATTTTTTTGGGGGGGGGGGGGGGGGGTGGGTTTGTACCTTCTTTTTAGAGGGACTTCCAGTCCCACTTCCTACTTCCACTTCTCAGCCGCCTAGGCGACTCCTCTCCCGCTAGGCAGCCACTCCCTCGCTGCAATCTCCTGGGACATGTCACCGGTCCCATAAGATTGCCTGGCCAAAAACAGATCGCAGTACGCGCCCGGCCATGAAGCTGTAAGCTGTCACAGCCGGGTGCCCACAGTTGTAATGACAGCGTCTCAGAGAGGAGCGGAAGAGAGAGGCTCCAGGCGTCTGTATCGCTGGACCGTAGGACAGGTAAGTGTCTACACCTTTTGTAGCTTCTGACTTTTAATAAACTAAAAAAACGGGTGGAACTCCACTTTGATGAGAATTTTAGGATGTGTTGTACAGGCATTCATGTTGTGTCAGGCAACACTTCTCAAAGTGTGTTTTTTTATTTTATTACAAAGCTCAAATGGGAAATGGTCACTTTTGAGGCTTGCAACCGCACTGTACACCCCATAGGCGCATTTACAGTGTGTTTAAGGTGCTGTTGTGCTGCGTTTCAATAGAAGTGAATGGAGACAGCTGCAAAGCGCCAAGACTTCCAATCTCTGCAGGCAGCATTTTTTTTCCACAAAGTAATACTAACCGTGCAGTGTAAACTCCTCAATCTGCTCCCTATTGTAACCATTCTGTGTGGCATTGATATGCCTATTTTCAAGGCATGCGTGAAGGAGCCCTTATTGAATTGCTCCCATAGCGTGGAGTAAAGTTTTGCTAGGGAACGTTTACATAAAAAAAAATTCTAAAATGAGGTCAGGTAAAAACATTTATAATGTCTATCAGATAAGACCGGTATAAATGGGAAACATTCTTAAAAAATGAAGAGAAGCAAAAGCTGGGGTGACGTCCATGGTATCCAGACAAGCTGTTCAGCATCCAATCAGCTGGAAATTCGATTTCTTAATCTTTATAAGAAATCATGACATCACACCTCTGTTTTCCTTTTGCACTTGTTTCCTCCGAGCCCTTGGAGTTCTGAAATTTCCCTTCCAATTTAAAAGCTGCCTCTTGTACAGAATACGTAAGTAAAAAATCATTCTATCAATGATATTGCTTGTGACAGACGCTCCCCTCTGACAATACAAGGAGCCAGTACAAATGTTCTCTCGTTCATACAATGTAAACTGCACAACAAGACATATATAAGCCAAAAATGTCTTCACTTGTCCACATATTTGTTCTTAGGAGAGCCATATGCTTCTAATATTAGTGGATGTTACCAATACGTAGCCGTGTTATGACTGTCAAAGAGGAATCTGTGCTGAGTAACAATTATAGACATTACATACATAAATAACACACAACATATGGCATTAGGTCAGAGCAGCGAGAAATATCTGCCATCTGGATCTTCACACTTATCGGCTGTGACAATCCACAAACACACAACATGCTGGAAACCTGCTGGCAGACCAAATTCTGGATGAACCCAAATAATTATATTTTCATTACTCAATTAAAGGTGTATTGAACTCTAGAAACCTCAGAGGTTTTCCTAATCCAAATGCTGTCAAACAAGGCCTAGAAAGAGTTGTTATGTACCAGAGTCCAACGTTGTCATGTACAGTATGTTACTGCAGAAATGAATGTGTTGCTGGGACATGTAAGGCTCTTTTAAAGTGGCACTAATGAATACCTTTATTCATCATACATAATCCATACACATTCAATACTTAATGGCCCTGTAATCTACTTTTCAAGAAGTCATTTCTTACTGTGTTTTACTGCCTCCTTGTGAGCTCCTGAACCTCTCCTTTTCCCCACAACTTCTGTTTGTTTGGAACAAGCAGTGCATGTTATGCCGCGTACACACGACCAGACTTTTCGGCGGACTAGGTCTGGCGGTCTTCCCAACGGACTTTCGGCAGAGGTCCAACGGACTTTCTGAACTAAACGGACTTGGCCACACACGACCGGACTAAGTCCGTTCAAAAGTCTGTTCGTTTTGAACGTGATGACGTAAAACGGGACTAAACAAGGAAGTTCAATAGCCAGTAGCCAATTGCTGTCCTTGAGTCGTATTTGGCCCGTCGGACTAGCACACAGACGAATGGTTTTCCAGATTTTTAGTCCGTCGGACAGATTTGAAACATGTTTTATTTCTAGGTCTGTGTTACTTTTGGGGAAAAAAAGTCCGCTGGAGCCCACACACGATCGAATTGTCCGACGGATTCCGGACCAAGTCTGCCGGAAAGTCCGATCGTGTGTACGCGGGATTAGCTGCAGTCATGTGCACTGCTCTATGCATAGTCCATAGTCCCTAGTTCATCTTGGGAGCAAGCAAGAGATTCCTATGTATAGTGGGACAAAAAGGCTGCACTGATGTGTGGGCTTTGTTCTTGGCTCCTCTTACACAATCTTGGCTTCAAACAAATACAGGAACTGCAACAAGGTCAATTTTTAACCACTTGCCTACTACGCTGCAGACCAAAGTCTATTGATGTCCTAGAACCCTGCCCCCCGAAGCATGCATCAGGTACACTCTGTGATCGATGTGTCCTTCAGACACAGTTGGTCATAGATTGAAGTAAAGGGCCAATCATAGTGATCACATACCATGTGATCAGCTGTGTCCAATCACAGCTGATCCCATGTAAACAAATACTGCGGCATTTCCTGTCCTCAGCGCTGTTAAATGTGTGAGGAAAGGAAAGCTGATAACTGGCTATTCTGTGCCAGCACACATTTACACTGATAATCAGGGCACTGATCACCAGTGTAGCCCTATCAGTGCGAATTAGTGTCAATCAGTGCAGCATATCAGTGCAGCCTCATCATCAGTGCCTATAAGTGCAGCTTATTAGTGTCGCCTCATGAGTGCAGTCTCATCAATGCCGCCTCATCAGTGAAAAAGAAAAAAAACTTATTTGCAAAATTATATAAAAAACTAAGTAAAAGGTATTTTTTTTCTTTTGTTTACCAAAAAAAAAGAAAAAACTCAGTGGTGATTAAAGCAATAGTAAACCCTGCTTGGTCACTTTAGGTGAGCCTATAAGGCTTAACTGTAGGTAAAATTAATACCTCCTCAATGTGCACCGTTTAGGAGGTATTCACCCTGGATGCAGCCAGTTACATCACCGGCGCATGCGCTTTGAGGATCTGGCATACCTTACTGGACCTTTCCGAGCTTCGCGCCGGCACTAAGGGCTCACTACGGCTCCAGCCAATCACATAGTCGAAGTGCGTGAGCCCAGAAAAGAGCCTGGGGGAAGATGTCAGCCCTCTCAGCGGTGACAGTACATCAACGGAGGGCTTCGTTCCCAGGTGAGTATTTCATAATGTGCTAGTGTGCGATATATACTAGCATATTATGCCATTGCCTTGAAAGTGTTTTTTTTTCCACAACAGCCGCAGTTTAAACCTGCTTTAAATACTACTAAAAGAAAGCTCTATTTGTGTGAAAAAAAGTATAAAAAATGTATATGGGTACAGTGTTGCATGACAGCACAATTGTCATTCGAAGTGAGACAGCGCTGAAAGCTGAAAATTGTTTAAAGTGAAGGGAGGTTTGTGCTATTCTCATTTTACTGATTCATGATCAGAAAGGGAATGGGGTATCAGGAAATTTATTTATTTGTAAAATTTAAACTTCCTTCTTAAAGTGAACCTAAACTTGCTTTACATTTCTTCAGCTGCTTCCTGGTTTCTGGCCTAGGCCAAAATTATTTCATACATCCCAGGAGTCCTCATGGGAACATTTTTTAACCTGGAGGAGGGCTTTTTCTCAACTAAGCACACCCTTTTGTCTGCAAGCCTGAGCTAAGGGCATGTGGACTCCATGAAGTGCATCGTGCATGGTCATCTTTATACAAGTACATACCGTAGGAGGGATTGCATGGAGACAGTTGTCTGGCCTTGTCCACATCTCCACATAGCGAAAACTCACAGTCCCCCACCCATGTGTTTGTTTTAGGTGTTTTGGAGTGTTTTCACTCGTTAGGCATTGGGAAGCCCAGTCACAACTTTTTTGGGAGTGGAGCGCAGTGCGTTCCTGCAGTTTTTGGTGCGTTTGCAGCACTTGGGGTGCTTTTAACATGTAATGAAAACACAAGCACGATGCACATTTGCAGCATTTCTAAAACACATGGTAAAGAGCGCATTTTCTGTACAGTTTGCCATGCTTTTGAAAACCCACAGATGTGAATGGAGCCTCCTTGTTGCTATTTAAATGCACCAATTTCACTTTCAGGCTACATTCACACTTAGAGTAGTGGAAGCGTTTTTTGACTCATTTTTCCAGTGACACACATAGGGCAGCCCGTTCATTTCAATGGGCTGCGCTACACATGGCAAAGTAGCTCGTAGGACATGGCACGTGGGGCATTTTGCCATTTTTTACTATGTTTGTCACCTGTTTCTTAACGACTTAAGCCCCGGACCATTTTGCTGGCCAAAGACCAGAGCACATTTTGCGATTTGGCACTGCGTCGCTTTAACTGACAATTGCGTAGTCATGCGACGTGGCTCCCAGACAAAATTGACGTCCTTTTTTTCCCACAAATGGAGCTTTCTTTTGGGGGTATTTGATCACCTCTGCGGTTTTTATTTTTTGCGCTATAAACAAAAATAGAGCGACAATTTTGAAAAAAAAACATTATTTTTTACTTTTTGCTATAATAAATATCCCCCAAAAATATATATAAAAAAATGTTTTTCCTCAGTTTTGGCCGATACGTATTCTTCTACATTTTTTTTGTAAAAAAAAAAGCGTTTATTGATTGGTTTGTGCAAAAGTTATAGCGTCTACAAAATAGGGGTTAGTTGTATGGCATTTTTATTATTCATTTTGTTTTACTAGTAATGGCGGCGATCTGCGATTTTTATCAGGACTGCGACATTATGGAGGACACGTCGGACAATTTTGCCACATTTTTGGGACCATTGTAATTTTTACAGCGATCAGTGCTAGAAAATTGCACTGATTGCTGTAAAAATGACACTGGCAGTGAAGGGGTTAACAACTAGCTGGTTAGAAAGGGGTTAAGTGTGTCCTGGGGAGTCATTCTATCTGTTAGGGGGAGGGGCTGTGTGTGACACATCACTGAGCTCTGCTCCCGATCACAAGGAGCTATGATCAGTGACAGTGTCACAAGGCATAATGGGGAGATGCTTGTTTACATTAGCATCTCCCCATTCTTCAGCTCAGTGAGGCGATTGCGGGTATCCCAGCTGACATCGAGTCCGCGGGACCCGCGATCCTACTCACGGAGCTCGCGGCAGCGCGTGCGTGGTAAATTCAAAGGAACGTATTTGTACGCCTATTTGCCCAGCCGTGCCATTCTGTCGACGTAAATGTACATGCAACGGTCGGCAAGTGGTTAATGTGGCAAAATGTGTTTGCGCTTCTGTGTTTGGTGTGTCGTTAACAATTAATAACACTGAAAGCACAACTAGGTAAATTTAGGTGTATAAATGTGGCCATACACTATACAATCTGATTGTTCAATCTCCTTTTGATCTACCAAAACTCAAAATAATAATAATAGGAGGACATACCATCTATCCAATCACTCTGTATCTAATCAGGCAGACCCTTGCACTTCATCAGGGGTGTCCCGTGGGCTGCATGCCACCCCAGGGAGTGAACTTAGCTTTTAATAAAAATGGATAAAAGTAATTCCAACTGCAATATGCTGAATGTACTCAAATCACAAGACACATAGCAAAATATCCCATAAATATGACAGAAACACGAAAACAATGCAGCAAGTTAATCTCTCTAAATTCACCTATCATGGGAAATTGCTCTTTGTTTACAGAAATATCCAGCTACAAGAAAACGGTATGCCAGCTATTCAGTGTGCTAGTAAACAGGAATTGGCGAGGCTGTTATTACAGTCTACCATGGGCTCCACTTTGGATTTCTGAGGCCTGCTTAACATTCCAGGCATAGTTCTGCAATAGACATTATAGACACTGAAGTTCACCCTGTCCTTGCCTAGCTTTCACTTGTTTAAAAGAGAAGTCATTACACATGTTGGAACCGTACACTTGCTGTGGCAAGTAGCTTTTTAATTTAAGTAGTAAAATGTCAGTGATTATTCATTCAGTAAAGATTAATTAGAACGTATGTATGTCTATGAATTTCTATATGACAACGAGACTTATAAAGTAGCAAATCAAACAAATACCAACTAAAAGAAGTCAGCAAGGGTAGCCTCAGAGTATCATCATCCCCAAAGCAAATGGCAAATCTCTATCACAATAAACTTGTAAGTGCATTTACAGAACACAAAATATGTGCGTTCAGCTCCATTAAATTTTCAAGCATATCGTGAACAGTACAGAAAACTAAAACGGCCACATACTTGTCAAAGACATTGCAAAAGCATTATACTAAGTAAAATAAAGAAAAAAGTAGTGCCACCCAGAGCAGCCAATCAGGATTCATTCTGAAATGATGCAACTTGAATAAAATAAAATCTGATTGGCCGTCCCATTGCTTATGACATTTGTGTTGCTTTAATTCTGTAAACTTGATATTCTTCTAACAAAAAATAAATGACTGACCACCACAGGGTAATTTCATTTTTTATACCGCTGCTATTTGCTCTGCTTTAATTAAATAAGCCAGACAAAACATAAACATTGAATATCAAGTAATTCCATAAATGCCCTGTGGCGCTGTATGTAGACATTAATGATATCTGTCACTTTGCTTCACAGGCCGTACCAGGAAGAAATGATCTCTAGTTTGGGTCATTTGTAATGATCTACATAATGATCCCAGGTGTCAAATGCACTGGAGGCCACTGCTGATATTAGCCTGTGTTTCTCCTGTCTAGGTGCTTACCCGGGTCAGTGAAGGAAATTATTCCTGAGTAGTAATGATTTAGGTTACCCCCGACCAGCCCTTAGACTGGGGTGGCTTGAAACTAGAAATACTTTTAGTTACGAGCGCCTTGACTGAAAAGAGTTTGGGAAACACTGCTATGATCATCTCCTGTTATAAGTATGCAGTCTCTGGAAGTATCCTGTAGCCTTGCATTTACTGAATAAAATGTGCAGCTCTTTGCTAATGTCAGGGGCTGCACTTGAGGCCCCTCTATCAAGAAAGTTACCCACAACTGTTCTACATCTTAAATTACTAAGTGTCCAACTCCTGTGCTTCAGGCAGCCAACAGGTAATGTGAGGCAGACAGAGCACAGAGGCTCAGGAGTACTGAAACATGTGTCATTTACATCATTTCACCTTCCAACACCAATCTACAAATGCTTTCTTCTGTCAGCACATAGTAAATACCATCAGATGCCCTCTGTTACCTTTGCCCTGTTCCCTTCCTCTAGATTGCAAACACACAGCATCCCTAATCTGAGTTCTAGCATTCCAGTGCTCTCCCTAGCGGCCTGGGACCACAAAGGTAAGTAATACAAGTGACAAACCCTGCAACCTGCATTCATAAAAACTCTTCAAGGAATCACCAGAAGCTATCACTTCACCTTGTGCTGTCATCAAGCTCACTATACATCTTCAGCACCAAGCAATGGGCAACACTCAGCACTTGGCGCAGTTTTCTATTTTTGCATATCTGTTGGGTGTTATATCACATCTATTTCTGCAGCCTGTTTCACATATAGTTTATTTGTATTTATGCTTTTTTCTTAGCGCGGTATAATTTTTCCCATTAACACTCAGCACTTACCAGGAACATGTGGTAAGCACTCCCGTTAAGCATTTGGCAATAAGGTATAACTGTTTCTATTGTTCTTTTAAGATGGCATATTGCATAGCTTTGAAAGAAAGTAGCTTTCCAAAGTTTCCTTTTCTACACTAAAAATGCTGGTGCCAAATTTATAGACAAACCACAGTATGTGAAAGCCAGTCATTTTATTAGATTGTAAGCTCTTCTGAGCAGAGCCCTCTTAATCCTCTTGTATTTTATTGTATTGTCTCCTTTTTATATTGTAAAGCACTGCGTAAATTGCTGGCCCTATATAAATCCTGAATAATAATAATAATTTGTATTGTATTTATACTTGATACTATTTATGATAGCTGGAGCCACCATCTCTCCTTGTAACCTGTGCTGGAAGACCTGGAACCTCACTGGATTTATGGATAACAGAAAGTTTTCTATCTTACATTTCATTTTTAACAATGTCCTATATGTTCTATTTGAGCGACTCCTTTTCTATGATGTCCATAATTTAGATTAAACTTAAAGAGCACTTATCACTTTGTTGCAGCAGAATCATAAACATTCTTTTTGCAACTGTTTATAAAATGAGTATGGAGCAACACGCTACGAATGCGTCCAATTTTGACTCTATGGCCTCATTCACACGAAACTGGTCCATTTAGCGGAGTCCACCAGCTCAGCAGAAGATCGCTCCATTAATCTCCGCTGAGCCAACGGATGACAGGTCCGTCTCTGCTCACTGAGGGGCCTGTCAGAGCGCCGCTGATTCCTATGGAGAGATTAGAGGAAAACGGACAGCACGTTCGTTTTCATCAGATCTCATCCGATCCAATCTGCCAAGATGGCAAATGTATCGCCATACGCTTGATTTTAGCGTATCAGATGGCAGATGGGTGCTAGCAGACACATCTCCGCTGACACCCGTCTCCCCATAGGAGTCAATAGATGGCCCGCTCGGATCCGCCTGAAAAACAGACAGGCAGATCCAAGCGGGCTTGCCGTGTGAAAGGGGCCTATTTGTGGACTCCAATATATTTTGTAACACATTGTGACTTTCTGGTCTCCATACTAAAGGATTGGGTATCTGTTCACTTTTTGAAGGCAGAGGGTGCTTTTTAACATCCCTTTCCCTATCTTTTATTATTGTTGTATTTTAATGTATATCCAAAACATGAAAACTTGCCATTTAAGCAGGCACAAGCCTGCAAAATGCCATACACCACGCTCTACTATTGTTCAAACCCCTATGACTGTTGTAACTAATCCATATGTACTTCTGGAACCCCTTTTTATTAATGCACACCACTGGGTAGAAATAATGTATTTACAGCCCAAAATCCACCTCTGCCTCTTAGGCAAGCCATACATTATGCAATGGGTTGCAGGAAAGAAAATTGCTTGATTCTCCCACGAACACAGTCAATGTTGATGGGGAAATCCCTCCCGCAGCTCTATTATCTTCTGCCGGCAAGGAGCATGGGGAGCCTCCCCTACTGGCAGAATTCAATGATCACTGTTGGCGGCTATATAAGTATTTGGCTGGAAAAAAAACTGACAGGCTGGTTGTACTGCAGACAACTGATAAATCGATTGCAGTACCACCAGCCTGCCGGTTCCTGATCTGGCCAAATTTCGATCTGTTGATGGCTGGCTTTAAAAATATTTGTTAATCGAAAATGTTCCACAGCACAAAATGACTGGCAAAAGGATGCAGTCTTGCCACAAGACAACATAGTGGGGAAGAGTTACTAAAACTGGAGCACTTACAGCCTGGTGCAGCTGTATTTTTCATAGCCACTCAGCTTCTAACTTCAGCTTGTTCAATTAAGCTTTGACAATAAAAGCTGGAAAAAAATTACATTAAAGTGGTTCTAAAGGCAGAAGGTTTTTTATCATATTGCAATCTATGCATTGCGATAAAAAACCTTCTGTGTGCAGCAGCCCACTTAATACTTACCAGAGCCCCATCTAGATCCAGCGATGTTGCACGAGAGACTTGGCTGTCTGGGACTCTCCCTCCTGATGGCTGAGACACACAGCGGGTGCCATTGCTGTCAGCCAAAGTCAGTGAGCCAATAAAGAGAGGGAGGGGATGGGGCCAAGTCTCGGCTCTATGTCTGAATGCACACACAGAGCAGCAGCTCGGCTTGGGTGCCCCCATAGCAAGCTGCTTGCTGTTGGGGTACTTGGCAGGAGGGAGGGGCCAAGAGCACCGGCGAGGGACCCGAGAAGCGGAGGATCTGGGCTGCAAAGGGCAAAACCATTACACAGAGCAGTAAGTATAACAAGTTTGTTGTTTTTAAACAAAAAAAAAAAGACTTTAGTATAACTTTAACTAATTGCCGACCAGAAGCCGCAGTTATACTGCGGCGAGGTGGCTCAGCTGCGTGAATTGCCGTATCGGTATGGCGGTCCATGCACTAGCTTTTGCAGGCGCGTACGCCTGCCTGCCACGAGAGCTCACCTGTGGGTCCGGCGGACTCGATATCCACCAGCCACCTGCGATCGTGGAAAAGAGAGGCAGAACGGGGATCTGCCTTTGTAAACAAGGCGGATGCCAGTTCTGACAGGGTAGGAGAGAGATCAGCTGCTCCTAGTGATCAGGAACAGCAATTTCTCTCTAATCCAAGTCAGTCTGCCCCCCTGACAGTTGGAAAACACCTCCCTAGGGAGCAATTAACCCTGTGATCACCACTAGTGTTAACCCCTTCCCTGCCAGTGCCATTTATACAGTGGACAGTGCATTTGTATAGCACTGATCACTGTATTGGTGTCACTGGTCACCAAAAAGTGTCACTTTTGTCTGCCGCAATGTCGCTGTCCGGCTAAAAATTGCAGATTTCCGCCATTACTAGTAAAAACAATATCAAGAATAAAAACTAGCAGAATATATATTGGCCTAAACTGATGAATACATTTGTTATTTTATATATTTTTTTCGATATGTATTATAACAGGAATTAAAAAATATACGTTTTTTTTCAAAATTATTATGTTTATAGTTCAAAAAATAAAAACCGCAGAGGTGATCAAATACCACCAAAAAAAGCTCTATTTGTGGGGAAAAAAACACATCAATTTTGTTTGGGTACAATGTTGCACGACCGCGCAATTGTCAGTTAAAGCGACGCAGTGCCGTATCGCAAAAAATTCCAGTCATTGGGGGGGGGGGTAAATCCTTCCAGGGCTGAAGTGGTTAAGCTACAATTTAACATAAACTAAATGAATGTCACAAATGTACTATTGTGGCAATTATTCTGCGACAGCATTACCACTGTACTGGCAAACATGACTTCATATAAATATACTTCTTGAAGCTCTCCAGACACTGCCATTTAAAGGTGATGGGCCAAAATAGCCAAAGAGTGCTAAAATAGGCAAAGAATTTGTCAACTTCTAGACTCAGAGCGGTAGAGATACTTTCCAACGACATATTTATTCAGGTTGGTGAAAATAGGTTTTCTAAGTATGTTGTCTACTCTTTATTGATGGGAGACACTTCGTATTTCAAAATGATACAGAGTTTGCAGGATTATTTCAGAATCTTCCAGCTTCTCTTATGTATAAGTATAGACTTCGGTCCTCAAACTTAAAAAAAGGTATAGGGGACCATAAAACAACAATACTACTATGAAGCAGACATACAACTCCAAAGTTGCGGCTTCTTTCAAGTGCTTTACAGGCGCTTTTTTAACGATAAATCGCCTGAAAAACGTCCCAGTGTGAAAGGGGTCTAAGTTTAATTTCTGTCTTTGTTCCTCTGCTATCAACATAAATCACTTTTGATAAGCTTTCCTGACACCAAGAGAAAAATGGTGACAGGGGAGGGACCGCCAGCTGATTGAAAGCCTCAACTCTGTTCCTGTGTGCTTTGTGAAGGGGGGTGTGTCCCTTCCCTCCAATCAGCTTTCAGACCCTTGCTCTGTAGCCTCAGCTGCACTGAAGATGAATGAACAGGAAACAGTTTACTATGCCAAGTTATCAATGGACACAGGAGCGATCAGTACCAATCGCTCACTGTGTTCAATTTAGGAAAGAAAGGGGCCGGTAGATGATATATTCACCCCTTCCCCCACTCATCAGCCAGTGTACCCGCAGCAGCCAGCGGGAAAGAAAAGCCGGCACCGCTGTAGGGGGCGAGAGGGGACCCGAGCAAATAGGGGGAATCAGATTCATAGAAAGTGGCTTGTTAAGGTGGGCACTCTGTGGAGGGAGGAGCCAGGAGCACCGGCAGGGCACCCCAGAAGAAGAGGATCGAGACTGCTCTGTGCAAAACCACTGCATAGAGCAGGTAAGCATAACATGTTTGTTATAAAAAAAAAAAATGAAGAGCTTACAATCACTTTAATGCAGAAAATGCATTACGTTAAAAAAACATTTAGTGTTTACAACCACTTTAATCATTTTATATGTTCTATAAAAATACTAGCCGCCACAGTAAAAACCAATGGCCATGAAAGCAATCTATTATGGCTATCCTTCATAACATATGGGCACAATGATTCTCTTTTCAAGATCACATAATGATAAATTTAATGTGGAGACCTATTGGCTAGAGCAGGAATTTTCCCTTTGCGTGACTGGTGTATGAATGGCTGTTTTCCTTCAATCATTGCAGATTACCTCTGCGCACATACAGACATATCATGCCCATGGGAAGACAAATACCAGCACGCTGCTTAAGAGTTTTTTATTTGCCACAAGATATTTCATGGGTAAAATTTTAACCACAGAAATTATAAATGCAGCCAGAAACACTGCTGTACCGAGAGAAATATGCAGGGTGGTACTGCTGATCCTGTACCAAAGATGTTAGTTGTCTGTCTGTCTGTCTGTTTTTATGGGCCGGTTACTAATATTGACCTATACCTCCTGTCCATAAGCAAACTGCAAGTCTAAATATTTTATTCTTCCAAACCACCTCGTTTCTGAAAAAAGGTTGGTGATGTTCCACAGTGTACTGGAAACTGCACTGCAGTTATGCCTTGGTCAAGAGGGAAGGAATTAGAGAGACCCCCTACGTCACTTCCTGTCACTTTGCAGGGCCCATGCAAAACAATAATATTTTTATTGTGAAATGGGAATTGTAGCAATTATTGGGACAGAATGTGGGCAGGACTGTGGACAGCTTTGTTGACACTGCTCAGACATCCGCAGCTTAGCGGACAGAAGAGACCAGGAATATGATGCTGCATATACACGACCAGACTTTTCGGCGGACTAGGTCCGACGTTCTTCCCGGCAGACTTTCACAGAGTTCTGACGGACTTTCCGAACGAACGGACTTGGCCACACACAAGCACACCAAACTCAGACGGATTCAATCGTGATGACATACGACCGGACTAGAATAAGGAAGTTCATAGCCAGTAGCCAATAGCTGCCCTAGCGTCGGTTTTCGTCCGTCGGACTAGCATACAGACAGACTGATTTTTCCACAGGACTCAAGTCCGTCAGAAAGATTTGAAACATGTTTTATTTCTAGGTCCATCGGACTTTTGGTGAAAAAAAGTCTGCTGGAGCCCATACACGATCGTAATATCCGACGGATTCATTCCATCAGACCTAGATCAATCGAAAAGCCTGGTCATGTGTACGCGGCATAAGGTGCTTGAGTCCTCCCATTACAGAAAGGAAGGAATAATATAAATACATTGCTTGAAACCACAAGATCAGCCAGACAACTAGTATTTTCAGGAGAGAACGGCAAAGGCAGCTTCCATAGGTTTCTCACTACAGTTTTACTTTAAAGTGAACTCCGGGCAAATCATTATTTTGGTTATATTGAAGGAAAGCTAGAATCTTTGTCATGTTTTACCAGTTTTATCTTCAGTGAATGAATGAATGAATGAAATGTATAGCGCACAATGCGAACTGAATCGCCTCTAGTGACAATCTCAAGTCATTCTTATGAGAGGAAGCTGGGGGAAAACTCCAGCATAGGCACTGACCCAGGTTTTTCCCCTTCTCCACTCTTTCCAAAGACAAAAAAGTTTTGGGAAAGTTCTACTTTCATGGAAACCGTTCAAGAGACATAATAAATAACTGCCACGGCCCTTCTGAAATTTTTGTCTTCCTATCATTCTAATCCTCAACCTCATTATCACCTTCTACGTCAACCCCCCCAGAGCAAGCATGCAATCAGGTGTTCTGATTTCATATAAAGAATGCTTGCTATTGGTCAACTGACATGTTTATTTGGAAATCGATTTCCTCTAAGTTTGCTATGTCTGTAAACTAAAATAATCGCTGCAAAATTCTTACATAAAAGCAGAACATAAAGGAGACGAGAGTGTAAATTTCTCTGGGGCGCACTTTTCGCAAACGAGGAGATTTACTAAAACTGAAGCACTCCGAATCTGGTGCTGCTGTGCATGGTAGCCAATCCTAACTTCAGCTTGTTTAATTAACCGCTTAAGGACCACCCCATAGCACATTTACTGCTACAGGGCAGCCCTCCTGTGCAGAATCACATGTATATAAACATGATTCTGCACTGCTGCCTAGGGGGTGCCCGCATGCTGCTGCTGACCCACTTCTTCTGTGATTGCTGACAGCAGAAGCTGATCTGCGGTTGCCATGCACTGGATGTTCACTGTCACCCACCAATCATGGGTAAAACAAACAGGACAGAGATCTGCCTATGTAGAAGAGACAGATCTCTGTTCTGACATGGGGAAAGGGGTGGAACGCGTCTCCCTGCAAAGCAGAGAACAAAATCCATCACTTTGTCTAGTAAAAGCAACACATACAGTACACAAAAACACTGGCTAGGCACACGGTTAACTCTTTGATCGCCCTAGATGTTTAAGCCCTTCCCAGCCAGTGTCATTAGTACAGAGACAGTGCATATTTTTAGCATTGATCACTGTATTAGGCTGGGTTCACACCGCTGCGGGGGGAGAACCGGATGTGATTCGCACAGCAAATCACATCCGATCTCCGTAGCACTGCGAGTTCAGCCATACAGATAGTATGGCTGAACTCGCAGCTGTCCCGCAGCAAACTCGCACAGGACCCTTTTTTGGGTCCGCAACGGAATCGGATCGCATGGGGGTTCACACCATGCGATCCGATTCCTGTGCGAGTCGGCAGATCGCACTGCGATATGCCGACGGATCTGGGGGTGTCATTAACATAACATTGACACCCCCAGCCGTCCGCATAGGGCAGTGTGAACTGCCGGCGGGAGGTGAGCGATGCGGGAAAACGCCGCGGATTCGCGGCGTTCCCGCATCGCAATAGTGTGAACCTAGCCTCAGTGTCATTGGTTCCCACAGTGTCAAAAGGTTGATCTTCTCCATTACTAGTATAAAAATATAATATATATATATATATATAAAATTCCAGTATATATACCATAGTTTGCAGATGCTATAACTTTTGCGCAAACAATGCCTATTGCGAAAAAAATGCTTATTGAGATTATTTTTACCAAAAATATGTAGCAGAATACATATTAGCCTAAGGGCCGGTTCACACAGCGAGGCGCGGCGAGGCGTCTCCGACTTGCCTAGCCGCGACCTGCGGGGATCTCAGCGGCGACTTGCAGAGGACTTCTGTATAGAAGTCAATGCAAGTCGCCCCCGAAGTCGCCCAGAAGTAGTACAGGAATCTTTTTTCTGAGTCGGAGCGACTCGAGTCGCTCCTCTCAGAACGGTTCCATAGTACTGAACGGGGGCGACTTGCGGGAGCGAGGCGAGGCGAGCCGTGTCGCCTCGCATCGCATCGCTGTGTGAACCGGCCCTTAATTTATGAAGAAATTAGATTTTTTTCGATTTTATTTTTGGATATGTTTTATAGCAGAAAGTAAAAAATATTGTTGGATTTTTCAAAATTTTTACTTTTTTGTTTTAAGTGCAAAAAAATAAAAGAGCAGCGGCGATCAAAAACCACAAAAAGAAAGCTCTATTTTTAAGAAAATACGTATAAAAAATGTATTTGGGTACAGTGTGCAAGTTACGCAGTGCCACATTGCAAAAAATAGCCTGGTCATGAAGGGGGGTAAATCTTCCGGAGGTCAAGTGTTTAAGATTCGGTAATAAAACCTGGAAGCTCATTGGTTTCTATGCAGAGCTGCACCAGATTTTGCAGTTTTAGTAAATAACCCCCACAGTCCGGAGCTTTATTACTGACATTGCTGGGGGGTAGAATTGCAAGCATCGGTGTATGGGCTGCATGAAGGAAACATGATTAAGAAGATCAAGGATTGGACTCCTCTCACAATCTGCCAGCCAAGGTAAGTTAAATGGCTAACTCCACCTTTTGCACAACACAACATGTGACATTGGCATTTAGGGTGCCATTAGGACAACCCCCCTCCTCCAAACCACCCCCTATGACAGCATGCTGGGGTTCTCCCCCGCAGCAGCTGTTACTTTTTAATCTGGCTCCTTATACACAGAAATCTGTGAATGAATTAAAGGTCCCATCTGCCTCCACAGCATAGTATATTATAGTTCTCAATGGAACACAAGAGAAAGCTAGCAAAGCATATGTCACAAAAAAGGAAGACTCCCTTATAACAAACTGTTGTTACTAGAGCTGACCATAGATGGGTAGAATTTTTGAACAAAACTTCTTAAAGTAGAACTAAAGGCAATTTTTTTTTTGTTCATTTTGGATAAAGGGAGGGTTATAACTAGCCCCCTTTTTTGTCATCTGTGTCCCACTGCAGAGATTTCTCTTCACTTCCTTTCCCATAGCCAAACAGGAAGTGAGAGGAAATCCCTACAAATTAAAAGAATTCCCTTGGTCACCAGAGCCAATGTTCCCATTGGAAGATTTACCCCCTATTACTTTTCTCGGGACAACCCAAAATTTGGGATTTTTCTTTCTTTCAAAGATAATGGTAAACAGGGCAAATAGAGAGGGTACATCTCCCTAATAGTGGCACAGACAGCAATAAAACTGACAGGTGTCCTAATCCCTCTCCACTCTATCCAAAACTAAAAAAGTTTTGCCTTAAGTTGTACTTTAACCACTTCTGCATCGCCCACCGCACATTTACTGCGTCATGACGGCCCGGCTGTGCGAAATAACGTACCTGTATGTTGTTCCTTTATTCCAGGTTCAAGGCGTGCACCGGCAACCCACTCACGCTGTGATTGGACACAGCAGGAGCCAATCAGCGGGTCCCACGAACGCAATGTCTGCCGGGACCCGCAGATCGTTGAAAGGAAAGGCAGAAGGGCGGTCTGCTTATGTAAACAAGGCAGACCGCCGTTCGGGTTGCAGTCCCACTACAAATCGCTGGTCACCTCCATTACTGGTAAAAATAAAAATGGCATAAAAATATCCCCTAGTTTGTAGGCGCGATAACTTTTGTACAAGTACAAATATACGCTTATTGTTTTGTTTTGTTTTTTACCAAAAATATGTAGCAGAATACATATTGGCCTAAATTGATGAAGAAATTCGATTTTTTTTTAAATTTTATTGGATGTGTTTGATAGCAGAAAGTAAAAAAAAATATATTATTTTTTTCTTAATTGTCTGCCTTTTTCGTTTATAGCGCAAAAAATAAAAACCGCAGAGGTGATCAAATACCACCAAAAAAGAAAGCTCTATTTGTGGGGGAAAAAAAAGTCAATTTTTTTTGGCTACAGCGCTGCACGACCACGCAACTGTCAGTTAAAGCAACTCAGTACCATATCGCAAAAAAATTGCCTGGTCATGAAGGGGTTGAAACCTTCAGGGGCTGAAGTGGTTAAGAGAAGAATGTTCTTAGAAAGTTTTTTTTTCAGTTTTCTAACCCTAATGGGTCAGATCAACAATCATTGTCGCTTGCAGTGATGAGAACATTTAGAAGGATGGAATTTTTTCCTCGAATGAACAAATTTCTAACAATGTGCTGTACCTGTTTTTTGTTCGGTGAAGTCCATTCATTCCAAAATCAAATGTTAAAAGAAAACAAAATCTTTTGAAGGACATTTGAAAGTCTTGGGAATGTAAAAAGAGCTTTTGTACACATTCTCCTAAATGTAGGCATGGATCAAAATTTGGCTGCTTTAGCTGGAATCGGCTGAATTTCGATCCATGTCTGGGCAGGCTGGTTGTACAGAAGTCGATCTATTGATCGATTTCTGTACATCCAGCCTGTTTGGGATTTCCCAGACGATCTATGCCGCTGGCTATAGCCAGCAACACTGATCAGTGTGTTTTGACAGCAGGGATGGCTCCCCGCCATCAGAACACAATAGCACAGTGGGAGTGATTCTCCCATCCACCTTCAATGTGTGGATGGGGGAATTGGGTCATTTATTTTTTTTTATTTTTATGGCTGAATGAAAAAAAATGACTAATCTATGGCCAGCTTAAGACTTTCCTAAGAATTTTTATTCGAAATTCATTAATGGCTGGCTTTAGTGTTATTTCATTGCTGTCTCCAAGGTAGCTGGCATGACACAAAGACTTCAGTGTGGCTGATGTATGAACTTCCAACCTTGCAAAGCTAAAATACTTTGGATTTAGTTATGCTGATCATATGATGAAGCATGCATTTTCCACACTCTGACCCAAAGCTTATGTTGTAAAGAGCTGAAAAGAAAAAGGAAGAAGATTCATGAACAGAGAAAGAAAAACCGAGCAAGCTTCTCCCAATACCTTTACAAGCCTGTATATTAAAGTGATTGTAAAGGATTTTCGATTCATCTCGATTCATACATACATCGGCTCAAACCTCCCCTTCTCCAGTCAACCGCTGGCATTCCTGGCCCCTCCTTTCTTTCCAGGGCCCCCACGAGAAGCTGCTTCCCATAGGGGCGCTCATGCTTGCTTACTCCCGAGCCCCACTGCTACATCCATTGACACAGACAGGGGGACTCGGACCCCATCCCCCACTCCCTTGTCACTAGCTTTGATTGGCCGGTGCTCCAGCAAAGCCAGTGAGACATGGAAGTGAGGGGGCCAGAAGACGTGCGCAGCACTGGATCGACTGAGGGCTCAGGTAAGCAAAAGGGGGGAGAGGGGCCAAAATCATTTTTTGAATTCTTTTTTTACCTTAATACAAGGAATGCATCAAGGTAAAAATGTTTAGGCTTTAGAACCACTTTAAGCATAAAGAACAGTCACTGGGCTGTACTGAACATCCTTTTGGAAAGAGAAGCAGGAGAGATGGGAGAAAATCCAAGTAATATTGATATATAAAAACAAAAAAGAATTAGACAAAAATGTACAGCATATGTACTGCTTCCCTTAGGGCAGATTTACACTTGCAGTCAGGGGGAGCGGTAAAAATAGGTGGTTTCATTGCGGTTTCACCACTCTTTGAGGCTGTAAAAGGCAGCTGAATGGGGCTATACATATGCTGCACACAGCCGAACGCAACTCATTCAAGTAAATAAGGCAATACAGCACCAAAACCACCAAGTGTAGCATTTGGCTCATGGCTGTGACGTGGCATTTCCTGTGACAAACCTGATTGGCTGTCACCCGCTGAATGCCTGCTAGCCGCCCTTGTCTCTGAAAAGCAATTCACTGCAGATCTACTGTGTACGCTTCACTGTAGAGTACTACAATACTACGTCAAAGGGTATTGCCATTCATTTTGGAAGCCCCCCCCCCGGTGCAAATATACAACACGCCAGCTATATAGCACACCACACTGCACAAAATAGACTGGAATAAAAAAATACTACAGCAACAATATTTCCAGCACTGGACCCTAGAATGCACTGCATTCATACAGTGTGCCTCAAAGTGTTAACGCAGCACTGTATAGCATAAATGGGCCCTAAGTTTAATTTCTGGTCAGAATAGGGAGAAGGGGCAGAAAATGGCAGATGTGACCACTGTGACCCCTATTCCTTTATCCCTTTGTGCACTTACCTATACTTAACCCCTTTGAGTCAATTAAAACAGAACCTTCACAAAGCATTTAAAATGCTGAAAGCACCGGCCTTTAGGAAAACTAAAGTGCAGCATCTGGTGTGAATGAATGACATTTTCCAGCCTGTTTCACAAAGCAACAGGAGATCTAATGTGATTTTCTATAAGAAGCTACTAACACGTCTGAGTACTAGTGGTATGCACGTCTGCCTACTACATAGACAGGACCAATTCCTACAATAGTAATGATAAGAGGAAACACAAGACTGTCTAAAAAAATGACAACAACAGGGACAATAGATTGTGTAGTGTTGTGACACTGGGACAACAAACTGTCAGAGGTTTTAACAGAAAAAAAAAAGTTTTGATTTTGGTAATACATACAGTTAAACTGAATACTTGTGGCTATGAACATTGTTAGTGCAGATCCCATCATCCCTCCATGGTTCTTCCTGCCTGTGGACCTTTGAATTGCTTTTGTTTAGGTGTTTCTGTGTTTATTTCCTGTTGTTTCAGAGATGTTGTATTAGTATCCTCTGTACCGTTCATGAGGTCCCTGTTTCTTAACCAGCATCAGGCACACGTGGAACTATTTAAAACTTTGAGGGCCGGATCACACCAGAATCATGTTCCTGTACGATTCCTGCTCCTTCTCTGCAGGGTGATTGTGCAGCCCCTCCATTTGAATGGGCGGCACAACTTACTGAAACACACAAAAAGTAGTGCATGCACTATTTTGAAATCGCTCATTTGGACAAAGCTGCTCCGAACAAATGACATCCTTCACTAAGGGCTCGTTCACATCAGAATCCAGTGCAAGACACACACATTCCATGCTCATTTCCCACAACGTGTTCAAAACGCACTGGGTGTGAAGTCTGCTGTGGGTGTCACTGTATTCCTAATGTCACAAAAAACGCAGATTGCAAAACTCAGTGCGTTTGCTTGAACTGGATCACATGGTACCGTAGTATTATGCAATCCAGTGCAGTGCGTTTTTGAAAAGTATTGCATGCACTGCTTTTGGTGAGATCCAGTACAATTTAAGCCCATTCAAATGAATGGGCTGAAAATTGCACCACACAGAATAGCAGAGGAACGCAGACTGCATTCCTGTACTATTAAGCCCTAACACATACAGCAGCTGTCAGCGCTGTATGACCTGTATTTAGCCTCGGCTACATACAGTATATGACCCTGTATTCTGGCAGCAGGATGGGGACTTCCAACATAACATGATCAAGTTGGGTGAGCGCTGTTCAGCCATTCTTTGTATTTTAAGACTCAGTACAAGACTTCCTCTGATTAGTTTAGGCAGAGATAATAATGTCTTTCCCCTGCCTCTCGGCCTCAGCCAGTCAGAAGAAGCCTTGTACTCTTCAGAAGACACAAGGCTTCCTGTGAATGGATGAGCAGCACTCATCCAAATTTATTCTGTTTCAGGAGTGGGATTATTAGGCCCCTTTCACACTGAGGCGCTAAAAATAGCGCCTGTGTAGCGCCTGAAAAAAAACGGCCCCCTTCACTCCAGTGTGAAAGCCGGAGGGCTTTCACACTGGAGCGGTGCGCTGGCAGGACAGTGAAAAAAGTCCTGCTAGCCGCATCTTTGGAGCGGTGAAGGAGCGGTGTATTCACCGCTCCTAAACCGCTCCTACCCATTGAAATCAATGGGACAGCGCGGCAATACCGCCGGCAAAGCGCCGCTGCAGCGGCGCTTTGCGAGCGGTTTTAACCCTTTTTCGGCCGCTAGAGGGGGTTAAAACCACCCCGCTAGCGCCCGCAGACCGCCGCTAAAACGACGGTAAAGCGCCGCTAAAAATAGCGGCGCTTTACCGCCGACGCCTGCACCGCCCCAGTGTGAAAGGGGCCTTAGACTTTGCAGTGCTCTGAATGTCAAAGTGAAGAAATTCAATGAAGCGCAGGAAAACAGCGGGAGTAACTATGACTCTCTTAAGGTAGCCAAATGCCTCGGGCCGTCTGGACATCTAATGGGAATCATTACCATCAACATCATTGTTTTTTTATTGGTTTGAATATTGATATTTATGTATATTATTTTGAATAAACTACATTGTATTTTATCCTTACTCTGTTGCCATTAAAGTCCCATTTATTTTGGGGGTACCTCCTTTCTATCTTTTGTATTAAGGATGTTGGCAACTTAATTAGGTATAGTTGGATGTTCATCCTTTATGTCTCCATTCATAATTAAAATACGATCGTAACATCATGTAATCTCCTAATCTGATCACAACGTGCGAATGCATTCTTGGTGCTGCTGCCTGCTGCAAAACAATCCATAATTCAATAACTCAATTTTGATCAGCTTTAATCAAACTGAGCTGATCTCCCATGGTGGATTGCCCTGGCAGATCAACCCAGTTTGATCAAATCATATCGTAACTGATCCTTAATCGTTCCGAAGGGAAGTTATGGCTATTCAATTGTTTGAAGATTTGATTGACAACAAAATGTAAACTTGTGTGGCCACCATTAGATCAACCTGACTGTACACTATATAGATTGACTAGGTAGGTCCTCTTATTACATGTTTTGTAGATCTAATGGTGACCATACAAAGCACAAGGACCTGCCTGAATGGATTGTTCAGGTGTGTCTTCCTATTACACAGTTTTAGAAAATCAAATGTACAGAGCTTGCACAGTCAGATTGTATAGTTTATGGTAATTTGATTGTGTAGAGATTGTAAGTTGTGGTCACTCTAAAGCCCCATACACACTATCAGATTTTCTGCTGATTTTTGTCTTCAGATTTCCCAAAACCATGTAGTAACAAGGGCCTGCCTGATTGCATATACATTGAAACTCCTAAGGTTTGTCCTCATATTATATGGTTTTGGTAAATCTGAAGGAAAAAATCAGCAGAAAATCTGATAGTGTGTATGGGGCTTTATGCTGGCCATACACGTATTGATTTTTGTTTTAGGAACATTCGCTTTTCGAAACATTAGTAGGGTCAAATCAGCGTTCATTGCCAACCACAGTGACATTGGAAAATTTGAAGGAGCAGCAAGTTGAAACCGAGGATGGAACTAATTGTACGAAATCTATCATACGACAACGGGGTTTTTTTGTTTAGTGTTTCTGATCATGCGTAGTCTTTCATATCTGATTTTTTTCGTACACAAAACGGACGAAAACAGTATACATTCAAACGAAAATAATTTGTTCTGTTCACGTACAAGAAAAATGTTGGCATTTGTCCCTGCGGAAATTTCCATTTGGAAAGTCTGAATCGGATGTGGAAAGTTGTGTACACACTATACGACAATCCAATGATTGCGCCGCGTATGGAATCTTTCTTTCCGATTTTCTTAGTGTGTAACCCACTTATGTGGTTTACATTCAGAAATTACTTTCATTTTAAAATCCAACTGTAAAGGAAAGTGAAGTTTTCAAACGACATTCGTCCATTCATCAAATGTACAAAGAATTTTCGTACGAATATTCTCATCCGAAAATCTATACGTGCAAGACCAGCATAAGGCAGCCCACAGATGAGCCCTTTATTTATGTTTAACCAGCCTGTTGATCAGCATTGCAGGCTATAGCCGGTGGCACTAATCCAGCGGGGGGAAAAACAACAGGCTGGTTGTATAAAAGTTGTCGGTAAAACCAGCCTGCCTGTAAATGGATCAAAACTCAGCCAGTCCCTGCTGAACCAGAATTATTGTGATCCATTTATGGCCAGCTTTAGGCTCTATTCACATTCAGGCTCCATGCACACTAGCGTTTTTTTATAAGTTCAAAGAATGCTAAAAAAAAATGTTGGATGAAAAACACTGATAATAACATTTTTTGTGCTGGCTTACAGTAGCATTTTAATAGCAGTACAGTACACGAAGAAAAAAAAACACTAAAAAAAAAAGCTATTTAGTAGCCTTATTCTGCTAGGAAAACGCTCTAAAAAACTCTACAAAAACATTTTCTTTTTATGCTCCTAAACACTGAAGGTTGAAAAATGCTTCTAGCATAAAATACCGTATATACTCGAGTATAGGCCGACCCGAATATAAGCCGAGGCCCCCAATTTACCCCCAAAAAACTGGAAAACTTATTGACTCGTGTATAAGCCGAGGGTGAGACATGGCTGTCCATCCCTGTGTGTCCGTCCATCCCTGTGTGTGTGTCCGTCCATCCATCCCTGTGTGTGTGTCCATCCATCCATCCATCCCTGTGTGTCCGTCCATCCATCCCTGTGTGTGTATCCATCCATCCCTGTGTGTGTGTGTGTGTGTGTGTGTGTGTGTGTGTGTGTGTGTATTCATCCATCCATCCATCCCTGTGTGTGTGTGTGTGTGTGTGTGTGTATCCATCCATCCATCCATCCCTGTGTGTGTGTGTGTGTGTGTGTGTGTGTGTGTGTGTGTGTGTGTGTGTGTGTGTCCGTGCAGCCTTGTGTATGTGTCCAGCCTACCTGTGTCCCAAGCCTCCGTCCCGAGCCGCCGTCGTCCCGAGCCTCCTCTGTCCCGTGCCTCCTCTGTCCCGTGCCTTCCGGTGTCCCGTGCCTCCTCTGTCCCGTGCCTCCTCCGCCCCGTGCCTCCTCCGTCCCGTGTCGTGCCGATGGATCGCCGCTCTTCTCGGCGGCCATTCTACGATTCAAAAGCTGCGCCTCCGTCCTCCGCCTGTGATAGGCGGAACACTCAATTTCCCAGCAGCCTGTGTTCCGCCTATCACGGACATCCTCTCATACTCGTCCGTAGTATGAGAATGAACGGATGTCCGTGATAGGCGGAACACTGACTGCTGGGAAATTCAGTGTTCCGCCTATCACAGGCGGAGGCGGAGAAGGAGGCGCGGCTTTTGAATTTTAATGTCCGCCGTCTGTCTGCTCGATACGCTGATCGAGCAGTCAGACAGCGGTGACTCGAGTATAAGCCGAGGGGGCACTTTCAGCCTCAAAAAAGAGGCTGAAAATCTTGGCTTATACTCGAGTATATACGGTAGTATGCAGGGACACATAGGCCTCATGTGCACAACTGCTGGTAAATGGATGTTCAGAGGCAGTTGGATGCTTTTTCAGCTGCCCCTGAACTCATCCAATGTTATCTTATGTGTACATGCATACAGGTTCGTTTAATGTCGTTTTTAGGCAATTGAATTTAGAGGCCTTTCTTTGAAGGCAAAAAAAATGAGTTCAGACGCCAAACGCGGCTAAAAGTGGTACCAGCATTTAGCCGTGCTTCGTTTACAGGCGTTTTTCGTTTTTGGCTATTTTGAAAAAAAAATGTTTTTTTTTTATCAAACGCTTCTAAATACAAATGCAGCAAAATGCTGCTAAACGTGGCATGTAAACACGGCAAAACGGACATTTCAAACATGGGTTTTTATCTGGCAAGTTAAATAAAAACGTCCTGTGTACTTTAAACCTTAGACCACTTTCACACTGGGGCGGTGGTATTCGGCAACTAGCGGGGTGCTTTTAACCCCCGCTAGCGGCCCAGAAAGGGTTAAACCCACCTGCAAAGCGCTGCTGCAGCAACGCTTTGCCGGCAGTATAGCCACGTTGCCCTATTTATTTCAAAGGGCAGGAGTGGTGGAGGAATGGTATACACACCGCTCCTTCACCGCTCCAAAGATGCTGCTAGCAGGACTTTTTTCAGCGTCCTGCCAGCGCACCGCTCCAGTGTGAAAGCCCTCGTGGCACACTGGAGACACTGCAGCGGCTCTTTCAGGGCACTTTGCAGGTGATATTTTTAGCGCAATAGCGCCTGCAAAACGACCCAGTGTGAAAGGGGTTTAAGAACAACACTATTTGCTTCTAGGAGCAGAAAAAATGCTAATAATAGCTTCTGAAAACTTAAAAAGATGCTTGTGTGCATGGAGCCTTAGGCCTTCCATACACGGTGCAAATTTCGCTTGATTCTCCCATCAACAAAAACAGTGTTGATGGGAGAATGCCTCTTGCCAGGCCATTGTCTTCCCCCGGTGCAGGGAGGAGGGTGGGGAAAGCCAACCCCCACCGGGAGAAGATAGAGATTATTGCTAGCGGCTACAGCAGCCACTAGCAATAATTGCAGGTAAAACCCGGCATGCTGGTTGTACCCAAGTTGATTGATCGATCAGCTTGGTACATTCAGCCTGCCCATACCCGATTCGAATCGTGCATGACCTCCCTTGCCTCTGAAGCCTAAATCGCATTAGGATCGGGCTACTGATAGGCAGTGAGGAAGCAATGTGACACCTCACAATTGCCTGTTTTAACCCCATTTGTGCCAACAATCGCGCCGCAACTGGGTGCATTGTATGCGGTTGCGAGGCGTTTGTGGGGCTTCCCTATAGACTTGCATATTTAGCGTTTCGGTGGGCTTCCATCACATGTTGGGGTCAACTCTGCCACGGCCACAGGGTGAAAACATCCCCTCCGCTGCCTATTGCAGCTTAACGGGGCAGCACGACCGCACATTTTTTTTTCTGCCCTCCAAGCGCTAGTCTAAACGAGGCCTAACGCAGAGGCTGCTGTGCAGTGCAATGCAGTGCTGATTGCTGCTTATCGCCCTGTTCTTTTTTTTTGTAAACTTTATTAAAATGTCACAAAGTTTTATTAGCGGCTGCAGTGGATTACATTGCACTGGAAAAAAAAGTCCTGCCCGGACATAAGAGACGAGGGGCATTTTGCCCTGTGATAGCCGCCCGGGCCCAGCGCATTTGGCGTGAATTTGGCCCTAAGCAGTAGCGTACACAAAGAGGATTACCTGTCTCTGGGGTCGATCCAGGAGGTCTTTCTGGTGTTGTGGTCGATGTAGAACACCCTCCCATCGTAGTCCCTGGCCTCTTCCCAGCCAGCAGGTAGAGGCAGCTCTGAGCTCATGCCTGGCAGTGCACACTGGGGAGGACATGCTGGTGGCTGCTGCTGCTGCTGCTGCTGCTGATGCTGTTGCTGTGACTGCTGCTGTCTTCTCCTCCTTCCAGCACTCAGCCAGGGCATGGCACTCACACAGCACTCAGTCCTCGTCTTCCTATGTCTGCTAATCTCCTTTTCCTGTCCCGGGACTGTGCTCTCCTTCCTCCCACACTACACCGATGTGAGGGGGAGATTCGCACACAACGGTTCCGTCTCCTGTCCCATTCTAGTCCACAAAAGTCCTCTCCCAAGTAGAAGAGTTCAGTCCCGTGCCACCCCCCCCACCCCTCACCACCCTGGCACAGCCGAGCTCTTCCTCCGGGTCCCGTGTGTGGAAGGCTCTGGACTTTGTCCGCTCCGAGCCTCGCTTCGCTCTAATGAGTTCCCAGTACAGTCATGGCACACAACTCACTACACAGTTCATGGCTGCTCCGGCCTGAGGGGCCACACTCCGCTTACAGTTCTGCTTCTAGTTCATCCATGTCTGCCCTCCTCACTCACTCACAGCCCTGTGTGTGTCTCCTTCCACACAGCCACCTCCCTCCCCTTCATCGCTGGTTCCCTCCCTCAGCTTCCTGAGCTTTCTTTCCACTCTCAAAGCTCCAATTTTAGCTAAAGTAATAATGTCTGCACGACACCACAAGGCACAGGCCATGTCACTGAGGGATGGAGAGGACACTGAGGGACGGAGGGGACACTGAGGGATGGCGGGCACACTGAAGGTTCCAATAAAGGTGTTGCCACACAACAAATACGTCCCATTCGTATTCTCACACAAAGTCACTTTGCAAATGCTGTTCTGTTTATTACTCTAATAAACGCCACATCGTTGGTCGTTAGGATGGAGAAAAACGCCCCAGTTTCGAGGGGCACATGTAGGCCTCATTCACATGGACGCTGAGGTCCGTACTGTGTGAAATGAGGTGTTTCTTAAGAGCCCTTTCACACTAGGGCCACTCGTGCGTTAGCAGTAAAGCGCTGCTCGTTTTAGCAGGGCTTGACCGCTCTTTCAGCAGTGCTTTTTGGCCGGGAGCAGGGCGCTTCTAATCCCCAAGAAGGGGTTAGAAACACCTGTGTTGCGGCGCTTCCAAAACGCTTTTCAGGCACTTCAGAAGCACAGGGCACAATGGCTGCATATGATAGGCACAAGTGGCTGCATATGATGGGCACTAGTGGCTGCATATGATGGGCACAGTGGCTGCATTTGATGGGCACAAGTGGCTGCATTTGATGCGCACAAGTGGCTGCAAATGATGGTCACAAGTGGCTGCATTTGAGTTGCACAAGTGGCTGCATATGATGGCCACAAGTGGCTGCATATGATGAGCACAAGTGGCTGCATTTGATGGGCACATTGGCTGCATTTGATGGGCACAGTGGCTGCATTTGATGGGCACAATAGCTGCATATGATGGGCACAAGTGGCTGCATTTGGCAGGCACAAGTGGCTGCATTGGATGGTCACAAGTGGCTGCATTGGATGGGCACAAGTGGTTGCATATGATGGGCACAGCGGCTGCATATGATGGGCACACGTGGCTGCATATGATGGGCACAGTGGCTGCATTTCATGGGCACAATGGCTGCAATTGATGGGCACAGTGGCTGCATTTCATGGGCACAGTGAGGCTGCAATTGATGGGGTGGGTTTCAATATTTTTCAGTTTGTTTGTGCCCCCAAAAAATTTTGAGCACCAGCCGCCACTGAGCACTGCCCATTCATTGCAATGGGCAGGGGCATTTTGGGAGCGCTGTATACGGCGCTCCCTAACCACCCCAAAGATGCTGCTTGCAGGACTTTTTCTAATAGCCTGCAAGCGCACCGCCGAAGAGCGAAAGAACTCTGGCCTTCACGTTGGGGCAACATGGAAGGCGTTTTACAGGCACTATTTCTAGCGCTAAAATGCCTGAAAACTGCCACAGTGTGAAAAGGCTCTTAGTTTGGAGAAGCCCACAGCTGTATGCAGCAGCTTACGCTACCAAATAGGGACGCAGCGTTTGTACCGACTGGTGTTGCCAACCTACCAGACTGAAATTTACTGACACGGCACTAAAACTTTACTGGCAAAGCCAGGTTATTACTGGCATTTCCAAAAGTTACAAAATTAAAGGGCAAATGTAGACACCTTTCACGCATGCAGACCGTATGCTTTATCAGTTCAGTCACTTTTTTTTCATAGAAAAAACTTATGAAGTTTACATCAGTTTTTCACATCTGTCCTTAACCACTGGAGTCCCGGAGCCATTCTTTCATGCACAAAAACCGACCGTTCATCTGTTTACATCCGTTTTTCGCCCGATCCATTTTTTAACAGAAAAAAATAGGGGTTTGATCCGTTCCAAAAACAGACAATGATGGAAGCGGATGTAAACGAACCATTTACATCTGTTTTTCCATTGAGATGCATTGAATTCGGTTTTTCATCCATCAACAGATAGATGAAAAACCAGCGGTCTGCATGTGTGAAAGGGGCCTTAGGCTACAATGATGTACAATATGCAATTAGCAATGTGATTTAAGGTAGATATTAAGACAAAAAACACATTTCTTATTTTGTTTTTGATATAGTAAGTAGCTCAGGGGCAGGACAAGAGGGCAAGAAATCAGAATAGGCGGCACACACATATGAAACTGAATCTCACAGTGACACTGACCGACATGACACGTCCACTCTTGAGTCACAGTGACAGTCTCACTCCACGCCAGGTGGTCCCTTCAAGTGGAGGTCCAGCCCCCCTACAAAAAAGCCTGAGGCTCTAATTGGCTTGAAACAGGTTGGGCTTGGGGCGTAGAGCACTGTGCCCCGAACCCACCCACTTGTGACACTAGCGAATCAATATTCGCTGTTGTCTCCTGGCTTCTCCCCCTGGCCAATCAGGACAGGAGGCGGATCGGTTTGGAGAGGAGGAGAGCCGTGGCCGTGGAGGGGGTGAGTGTGGACCTGGGGGGGGGGGGGGTTGGTTTGCTGCCTCCCCCCCAAAAAAAAGTTTAGCACCAGCCGCCACTGCTGGTACATTGTCGCATAGTAGGTCAGGTTAAAAAAAGACACAAGTCCATCAAGTCCAACCTATGTGTGTGATTATATGAAAGTATTACATTGTATATCCCTGTATGTTGTGGTCATTCAGGTGCTTATCTAATAGTTTTTTTTAACTATCAATGCTTCCCACTGAGACCACAGCCTGTGGAAGGGAATTCCACATCCTTGCTGCTCTTACAGTAAAGAGCCCTCTATGTAGTTTAAGGTTAAACCTCTTTTCTTCTCATTTTAATGAGTGGCCACGTGTCTTGTTAAAATTCCTTCAGCAAAAAAGTTTTATCCTTATTGCGGGGTCAACAGTATGGTATTTATAAATTATATTCATATCCCCTCTCAAGCATCTCTTCTCCAGAGAGAATAAGTTCAGTGCTCACAACCTTTCCTCATAACTAATATCCTCCAGACCCTTTATTAGCTTTGTTGCCCTTCTTTGTACTCGTTCCATTTCCAGTACATCCTTCCTGAGGACTGGTGCCCAGAACTGGACTGCATACTCCAGGTGAGGCCAGACCAGAGTCTTGTAGAGGGGGAGAATTATCATTTTATCTCTGGAGTTGATCCCCTTTTTAATGCATGCCAATATTCTGTTTGCTTTGATATCAGCAGCTTGGCATTGCATGCCATTTCTGAGCCTATCATCTACTAGGACCCCCAGGTCCCTTTCCATCCTAGATTCCCCCAGAGGTTCTCCCCCCAGTGTATAGATTGCATTCATATTTTTGCCAACCAAATGCATGATTTTAGATTTTTCTACATTAAACCTAATTTGCCATGTACTAGCGCCCACCCCATTCATTTGTTCAGATCTTTTTTCAAGGTTTCCACATCCTGCAGAGAAGTCATTGCCCTGCTTAGCTTAGTATCGTCCGCATATACAGAGATTGAACTGTTTACCCCATCCTCCAGCTCAATTATGAACAAAACTAAATAGGATTGGTCCCAGCACAGAACACTGGGGGACCCCACTACCCACCTCTGACCATTCCGAGTACTCCCCATTTACTACTACCCTCTGAACTCACCCTTGTAGCCAGTTTTTAATCCATGTACCCAGCCTTTGGTCCATACCAACAGACCTTATTTTGTACAGCAAACGTTTATGGGGAACTGTATCAAATGCCTTTGCAAATCCAGATACACCACGTCCACGGGCCTTCCTTTATCTAGATGGCAACTCACCTCTTCAAAAAGGTTAATAGATAGGTTTGGCAAGAACGATTCTTCATGAATCCATGCTGATTACTGCTAATGATACTGTTCTCATTACTAAAATCTTGTATATAGTCCCTTATCATACCCTCCAAGAGCTTGCATACTATTGATGTTAGACTAACTGGTCTGTAATACCCAGGGATGTATTTTGAGCCCTTTTTAAATATTGGTGCTACATTGGCTTTTCTCCAATCAGATGGCACCATTCCAGTCAGTAGACTGTCAGTAAAAATTAGGAACAATGGTCTGGCATTACTTGACTGAGTTCCCTAAGTACCTTCGGATGCAAGCCATCTGGTCTCGGTAATTTATTAATGTTAAGTTTCCCAACTGAGGAGAAGAATAAATTCAATACCTTAACCATCTCCCCATCCTTTGTAACCAGATGTCCTTCCTCATTCTTTATGGGGCCAATGTGGTCTGTCCTCCCTTTTTTACTGTTTACATACTTAAACCATTTCTTGGGACTTTTTTGTTCTCTTCCACTATGTGTCCTTCGTGTTTTATCTTAGCCACCCTAATTGCACCTTTACATTTCTTGTTGCATTTTTTTATAAAGTCTGAATGCTGATGATGATCCCTCAACCTTGTATTTTTTGAAGGCCTTCTCCTTTGCTTTTATATGCATTTATACATTGGAGTTAAGCCATCCAGGACTTTTGTTCACTCTTTAAAATGTATTACCCAATGGGATGCATTGGCTAATGCCCTTATTTAATATGCTCTTAAAGCAAACCCATCTCTCCTCTATGTTCTTTGTTTCTACGATTTTGTCCCAATTCATGCCTTCTAGCAAGGTTTGTAGTTTACTTGCGGCTTCACTGCCGGTTCCCTACTGCGCTGCTTTGTGAATGACCCAGAGGTGGGGGAGGAAGGAGGGGGCTGAACTTCTGGGGGACCTCACTGCATCTTACCACAGCCAGGTCTACCTGAAGTTGGGACAGGTACCTGTCAAAAAAAGTCACCCCCCCCCCCCCCAAAAGGTACAGATTTTATGTAAAGGTGAATTTACAGTTTAAAGTATAACTAAAGGAAAAACTTTTTTTATAGTTTTGGATGGAGTGGAGAAGGAATTAGAGCCCCCGTAAGGTCTATGCCCTTGTTAGGGAGATTACCCTTTTTTATGTGTCCTGTTTACCATTATCATTGAAAGTGAAAGTAAAAGTAATCTTCCAATGGGGACACTGGTTCTGATGACCTGGGGGGCCCCAAGGGATTCTTTTAATTTTTAGGAATTTCCTCTCACTTCCTGTTTTGGCTATGGGACAATAAATGAAGGGAAATCTCCCCAATGACAATGTTTTTAATGGTGGAAGAAGGGTATTTATATATGTGTGTGATTTTTGATACTATTTTTATTCAATATTTGACCTTTAAAAAGATATTTTGTATTTACTTTATTTTACTTAGTTGTTTTTGATACACATGTGTCCTGTGAAAGCAGTTTCCCTTATTGCCGGTTCACACAGCGGGCGATGCGAGGCGACACGACTCGCCTCGCCTCGCTCTCGCAAGTCGCCCCCGTTCTGTACAATGGAACCGTTCTGAGAGGAGCGACTCGAGTCGCTCCGACTCAGAAAAAAGGTTCCTGTACTACTTTTGGGCGACCTCGGGGCGACTTGCATTGACTTCTATACAGAAGTCATTTGCAAGTCGCCGCTGAGGCCGCGGCAGGTCGCGGCGAGGCAAGTCGGAGTCGCCTCGCCTCGCCTGCAGTGTGAACCGGCCCTTAGGCTCTGTTCACACAGGGGGCGACACGAGGCGACACGACTTACCGTGCCGCGACCTGACAAGTCGCCCCCGTTCTGTACTACGGAACCGTTCTAAGAGGAGCGACTCGAGTCGCTCCGACTTAGAAAAAAGGTTCCTGTACTACTTTTGGGCGACCTCGGGCGACTTGCATTGACTTCTATACAGAAGTCATTTGCAAGTCGCCGCTGAGGTCGCGGCAGGTCGCGGCGCGGCAAGTCGTGTCGCCTCGCATCGCCCCCTGTGTGAACCGAGCCTTAGACTGGTATTCCAGTCACCTTTTTTCTTTTGTATTAAAACATATGCTGCAGGGACCGCACTGACTTAGAGAGTTGGAATATTTCTGCAGTATAAACCATTTTACCTCTTTATCAGCAATAAAAACTGACAGGGGTTCTAATTCTTCTTCACTGAGCACTGTCCATCTACTGCAGGCCAGCTTTGCAGAATCACGTATATACAGTGCCTTGCGAAAGTATTCGGCCCCCTTGAATTTTTCAACCTTTTGCCACATTTCAGGCTTCAAACATAAAGATATAACATTTTTATTTTTTGTGAAGAATCACCAACAAGTGGGACACAATTGTGAAGTGGAACGAAATCTATTGGATATTTTAAACTTTTTTAGCAAATAAAAAACTGAAAAGTGGTGCGTGCAAAATTATTCGGCCCCTTTACTTTCAGTGCAGCAAACTCACTCCAGAAGTTCAGCGAGGATCTCTGAAAGATCCAATGTTGTCCTAAATGACTGATGGTGATAAATAGTATCCACCTGTGTGTAATCAAGTCTCTGTATAAATGCACCTGCTCTGTGATAGTCTCAGGGTTCTGTTGAAAGCGCAGAGAGCATCATGAAGACCAAGGAACACACCAGGCAGGTCCGTAATACTGTTGTGGAGAAGTTTAAAGCCGGATTTGGATACAAAAAGATTTCCCAAGCTTTAAACATCCCAAGGAGCACTGTGCAAGCGATCATTTTGAAATGGAAGGAGTATCAGACCACTGCAAATCTACCAAGACCTGGCCTTCCCTCTAAACTTTCAGCTCAGACAAGGAGAAGACTGATCAGAGATGCAGCCAAGAGGCCCATGATCACTCTGGGTGAACTGCAGAGAACTACAGCTGAGGTGGGAGAGTCTGTCCATAGGACAACAATCAGTCGTACACTGCACAAATCTGGCCTTTATGGAAGAGTGGCAAGAAGAAAGCCATTTCTCAAAGATATCCATAAAAGTCTCGTCTAAAGTTTGCCACAAGCCACCTGGGAGACACACCAAACATGTGGAAGAAGGTGCTCTGGTCAGATGAAACCAAAATCAAACTTTTTGCCCACAATGCAAAACGATATGTTTGGCGTAAAAGCAACATAGCTCATCACCCTCAACACACCATCCCCACTGTCAAACATGGTGGTGGAAGCATCATGGTTTGGGCCTGCTTTTCTTCAACAGGGACAGGGAAGATGGTTAAAATTGAGGGGAAGATGGATGCAGCCAAATACAGGACCATTCTGGATGAAAACCTGTTGGAGTCTGCAAAAGACCTGAAACTGGGACAGAGATTTATCTTCCAACAAGACAATGATCCCAAACATACAGCAAAATCTACAAAGGAATGGTTCACAAATAAACGTATCCAGGTGTTAGAATGGCAAGTCAAAGTCCAGACCTGAATTCAATCGAGAATCTGTGGAAAGAGCTGAAAACTGCTGTTCACAAACGCTCTCCATCCAACCTCACTGAGCTCGAGCTGTTTTGCAAGGAAGAATGGGCAAGAATTTCAGTCTCTCGATGTGCAAAACTGATAGAGACATACCTCAAGTGACTTGCAGCTGTAATTGCAGCAAAATTTGGCTCTACAAAGTATTAACGCAAGGGGGCCGAATAATTTTGCATGCCACACTTTTCATTTTTTTATTAGTTAAAAAAGTTTCAAAAATCCAATAGATTTCGTTCCACTTCACATTTGTGTCCCACTTGTTGGTGATTCTTCACAAAAAATAAAAATGTTATATCTTTATGTTTGAAGCCTGAAATGTGGCAAAAAGTTGAAAAGTTCAAGGGGGCCGAATACTTTCGCAAGGCACTGTATACATGAATCTGCTCTTCCAGGTAGGGGGTGCGCCGCTATTGCTGTGATTATTCACAGCACAAGCTGATCAGCAGCTGACGGCCAATGGATGTCCTCTGGCACATGATAGAGCCGGTAGTGTTCAGTGGGGCTCCATGGTACAGCACAAAAGGCACCTGTTTCTACCCTCTCCACCCCTTTTCTACTGGAGATGGCAGAGTATAGAGCTGCACAGCAACAGGATCCCTATTGGCTAAATTGGGCAGGCAGGGGCCACACTCAGGGTATAAAAGCAGCAGTTTTCCTGCTCTTGCAGCTGCCTGAGGAGAGCCTTTCCACAGAGGGGGAATGCCACTACTGTTCCCACCCACCCTGCCTTCTTTTTAAATTTTATTTCAGCACAGCGTTTTTTAGTCTGGGTTTGTCATCCAGTTTTTTTCTGGATGGACTATGTGATATTATTAATAATAAATAAAATGATTTATGGTTGTTATGTAACTTTAAGGTTAAAACCTATTTTCTGGAGGTTTATGGATGATAATTAAATTTTGAGGTACCCCCTTATAAACGCCATGGCCATTATAGCCCATGCAAAATAATTTTAGTGTTAACACTTGCATTTACACATGCTTTGGCTTTGACACACATTAAAGTGCCTACCGCTTCAACATGCTTTTATGATGTGTTTTTGATGCTTCGGTGGTGCTTCAGTGAAGCTTTGGTGATGCTTCGGTGAAGTGTCGGTGATGCTTCCGTGAAGCTTGACAGATGCCCAGTGTGTGTGTGTGTGTGTGTGTGTGTGTGTGTGTGTGTATCTCATACCTGCAATTTCTCCAAAACAAAGTGAAGCTAAAGCTAAATTAAAGCCTCTCAAAAGCCACAGGTGCTTCAAATGGGCTTCAAGCGAGCTTTGACATAGAGCTCTATGGAGGCTTTGAAGATGCTTTGAAGCACCACTAAAGCGACATGGGATATAATTTTTGAAGCAAAGCAAACACAAATAAAATGGTTAGCTTACAGTCCTGTTTACTTTGCTTTGCTTTACTTCAAAATGTATACCCCATGTCGCTTTAGTGGTGCTTCAAAGAGTCTTCAAATCCTCCATAGAAGTATCTGACAAAGCTCGCTTGAAGCACCTGCAGCTTTTAAGAGGCTTTAATTCAGCTTTAGCTTCTCTTTGTTTTGAAGAAATTGCAGGTATGAGATATCAACACACACACACAGGGCATCTGCCAAGCTTCATTTAAGCTTCAAAAAAGCACCACTGAAGCATCATCGAAGCACCACTGAAGCATCATCGAAGCATCTCAAAAACATCAAAAAAGCATGTTGAAGCAGTAGACACTTTGATGTGTGTTGAATTCGAAGCAAGTGTAAATGAGCCCTTAGTCTCTTTATGTTTTAATAATAATCCTTTGTGCTGTCCCATGGGATTGCGAACCCCTAGCACCCCTTATAAAAATGAGACCTTTTGTAAGCCTTGTACACACGAGGAGAATATAGGACAAATGGTCGTCTGCTTTTTTTTCAAACTAATACTGTACTGTTTAAACGAAAATAGTTTGTTCTGGTATCATACAAGAAAAATTTCTGTTTTTGTCCCTTCGAGTAATTTTGCAATAACTGTCGTGAACGGCTCTTGAAAGCTGTGTACTAATAATCAGATTATCATACGATCGCTTTAAAAGCGGCATTTTTCATCCGATTTTCTCATCGTGTGTACTAGGCTTTAGTGGTTAATAGGGTCTTTGTACTGGGCAGTTTCTTGGCTTTCCTTTCCTCTGTTTAAAGGTACCCCCTTTACTGTATGCAGTCAAGGCCTTCTGATGTAAACCTGTCATCCAACTAGGATTCACACTCACTTTTAAATATTTTCACCCTGTGGTGTTTGTTAGCATTTAGACTCTCAATCAAGACAAGCTGTATTGCCCTTCCTTCCTTTTGTCACTTCCATCCTCTTTTTGGGAGTATTGTTGCCAACTATTGTGGGTAGACATTGCCATTTAAAAGACTTGGGACTGTTATTTTCAGCTCGAGTTTTGGTGTTTGACACTTAGGATATATTTAGACATGTGTCTATACCTCACTTGACTCTGAAACCCGATTTGCACTTGGATTGCGCTTCAGAGGCTACTAATGGCTACTAATGGGTGGTGAGGAAGTGATGCAATGCCACCTTACCGCCTGTTTTAACTAAAAAAAAATTCTCCAATTGACTTCAATGCATAGCGCTACAAGTCAGGTCATCTTTGCCGCAGGCACGAAGCAAAGCTTGAGGGGAGGCGGTTGGCAGGCGGCAAAAACACACTTAACATGCCACTATCTGCAAGTCTAAATGAGGCCTTATTTCAAAATACTTATTGGTTTGTTTATGTTTATACATTTTAAAATGCCTCATTCACACTGGTGCTGAGATCTGTAAAGTGTGAAAGAGGCGCTTGTTTAGATGTTACTGAATAGGGATGCAGTGGCTGTACAGAATACTTTGACAAGCGTGCAGTGGCAGGAACATTGTGTTACATTAGGCTGTGTCCGTACAGCCGCGCCATCTCCCTTCAGTAACATAGGCTCAATGAGTATGGATAGACAGCACAACACCATCAGACAACAAATTAAATTGTTTGACGCTTATTTATTTAGTGCATAAAACACTTCATTTACATCAACGTTGAGGTCAGTACTACATAACCACTTAAGGACCGAGCCTCTTTCTTGAAAATTATTGTTTACAAGTTAAAAACTATTTTTTTTTTTTGCTAGAAAATGACTTAGAACCCCCAAACATAATACATTTTTTTTAACACCTTAGAGAATAAAATGGCAGTTGTTTCTGTCACGCCGTATTTGCGTAGCGGATTTTTTTTGGAAGAAAATACACTTTTTTTTGTTAAAAAATAAGACAACAGTAAAGTTAGCCCATTTTTATTTGTATTGTGAAAGATAATGTTCCGCCGAGTAAATTGATACCCAACATGTCACGCTTCAAAACTGTGCCCACTCGTGGGATGGCGACAAACTTTATCCTTAAAAATCTCCAGCGACATTTAAAAAAATCTACAGGTTGCATGTTTTAAGTTACAGAGAAAGTCTAGGGCTTAATTATTGCTCTTGCTCTACTGATCGTGGCGATACCTCACATGTGTGGTTTGAACACCGTTTTCATATGCGGGTGTTACTCACATATGCGTTCACTTCTGCATGCGAGCTTGGCGGGACGGGTCGCGTTAAATTTTTTATTTTCTTATTTATATTACCTTTTATTTTTTTTACACTGTTCTTTTAATAATAAAAAAAAAAATGTGTCACTTTTATTCCTATTACAAGGAATGTGAACATCCCTTGCAATAGAAAAAAGGCATGACAGGACCTCTTAAATATCTGGGGTCATAAAGACCTCAGATCTCGTATTTACACTAAAATGCAATAAAAAAAATGGCCCTTTAAGAGCTATGGGTGGAAGTGACGTTTTGACGTTTTGATCTTCCCCTCACTAGTCTCCATGGCTAGGAGAAAGAAGGATCCGAGCGCCTCTGCCACTGTGGCGGAGGCCACCAGAGAGCAGCGGGAGGGAGGGGGCCCTGTCCCGCCTCCGATAAAAGTAATTTTGCGGCGAATCCATTGCAGAGACCACTATTATTGGAAACCGCACCGCCTGCTGAAGAAGAAGATACCAGGGTTATGGCAGCTAGCTGTTGCAATAACAAAGATATCCCTCTTCAAAGTGATATCGGTGTGCGGTGGTCCAGAAGTGGATAATTGAGGCGTTTGTTTAAATGTTTGTCACCCTAATTGCATGCAGGCAGCCTATGTTACTGAATGAGGATGCTGCATTTGTGCAGACATCCATGACTTTCTCCTCTCCCATTCATGCGAGGAAGGAGGGAGGGGGCACTGCTATTGCAGGCTCTGGGCTGTATGAGAAACACCCTCAGCTCAGAGCCCTGGGGCCAGCAATCCTGCTGGGGCCGCATGACATGGAGGAACACCAGGGCCCAGTAGCAAGTGTGACCTTTGCAACCCTGGTAGTCCCGCCGGTGGGGGACAGAGAAGAGAGCATAGAGCAGGTAAGAATGATGTTTGTTATTTTAAAGGCAACATTTTTTTTAGCATTTAGAAGCACTTTAATATGTAAATTTCCTTTAAACATCATTTCCAACTAGCAGGTGTTTTTTTTTTGCTGTATCTTGGCGCTCCACACCGCATGCAGAGTTCCACACTGCCCTTCCCCTCTAACATCAGAGAGCAGCCAGCTGTCTCTTTTGGGTTCTTGAAGGCAGCCCCTGATGATGCGCCCATTAGGTAGGCTCATCTCCTGCTGCTCTTTGAACAATGATGCCTCCTGGAGTGTCTGACATAGATATCCCAGCAGGCTGCTGCCATAGTACGTTATTCTAGGTGAGAATGGAGGTAGGAGGTGGGCCAGGGCTGAATTTTAATTTAAAAAATGTTCTTATATTTGAAGAAGAAGTTGCATGAGTTTTAAAGTGAAGGTCTACTTTAAGTATTAATGGGTGTTGGAACACTTAAAAGAATTAGCAAGTCATTGCTTAGGGAGTATGGGGGCACATGTGAAATTTGTATTTGTGGAAACATCCAGGGGCGTAACTATATGGGGTGCAGCAGTTGCGACCGCAACCGGGCCCTGTGATGCAGAGGGCCCATGCAGCCCCCACTACATATGGCTGGCAGCAGCATAGGCAGCTAAGGGTACCAGTGCACCATGCACACGGGTGGCTGGAGGTGGAGGGTGACTAGCAGAGCTCCATGCTCGACTATCGCACTGGCTGCTCTTTAGTTGTGGATTCCCTGCATGACCTGTGTCCTCAGCTGGCTCCTCAGAGTACCCCTCTCCTGCTCCATGCATTGCCACTCAGTCTGATGTCTGTTCTCCCCAGCCAGACAGGGACAGTCCCCCAATGGGGCACCTAAAAATTGAAAAAAAAATAATAAAAAATACCGATACCAGTGGTGGAACTACAGGGCTCACAAAGGTCATACCTGTGACCACGCCCTAGAGTTTCACCGCCGGACTCGGAGAGAAGGGCCCTGGCTGGGATTCAGGGGGGGCCCTTCATGGTTTCTTGCATCGGGGCCCTGAAGGTTCTAGTTACGCCACTGGAAACATCTACCAAGTAGCATATGTGTATGCCTAGTCTGTCAATGATGAAATACTCAAGGGTTACATTCCACAATGGATAAACTGATATAAGCACCATTGTAATGATTCTAGGATAGAACTGACAGTTCATAGATTAATATCACATATTGCCTGGAGATTATGGTGTCATCAAGCCAAATCGTTTTTGTTTTTTGTTTTTCACCTGAAAACAACAGATTCAAACGCAATGACCAGAGTTGTAATAGCACTGAAAGCTATAAAATTGTAAAAGAAAAGTCTTCCAGGATTTCATTTTATATAATGTGGAATTCATCAAAAAGAATGAAACGCTAAAATTTGGTTTTGTAACAGCCATGGCAGTTGGGCAGAGCTTGAAATATTTTGCCACTTGATATAAGAATCCAGCACTCGATTCAGCTTGCCAGCAACTATGTAGGACAAAAATATCCCTTTCTGTTTCTGAGCCAAATAAATGACAGCTGTCATCTAATTCTAATCCTAAAAGGAACAACCACATTATCCTTTAGCTTAGATATAGAGAGCATGCGCTAGTCTTTCACTCTCTCATCTGATATGATTATAACACATGTAGGGCATCCCCTTAAGGCTGGGTCACACTATTGCGAATTGGATGCAGCATCCAATTCGCAATAGCAGCAGAATATGACTGGTTCTCTATGGAGCAGGTTCACATATCTCTGATGCGCCGGAATGAATTTGCACAGGAGCCCTGTGCATCTTTTGGTCCTTTCGGGTCTGAAATCATCCCAAAATTCTGCTGAAACGGTGAACCAGGACGCACAGGACCATTGCGGGAGCCGCCTCAGCATCCAGTGTGAACTGGGCCTAAGGGTCGTAAGTAACTGGGATCCCCCACCCTGCACAGCCAGGCACACCAAATTTTTCCAGTCACTTCAGAGACAGGAAACAGTCCAGTACTTCGTTTTTTTGTTATTTATTACAAGGATTAGAACTTGGATGGGGATTGGGAATTATGGGATGCCCATCTGACGTCAGAACAATTCCAGGGACAACTTCTTCTATATACAGTCTTTATACACTCCTCTGCTTCCTCCAGCACTCACTTGCTTCCAGTACTCTGCTGGCACACTGATAATGGATCTGACACGGCAGAAATTTTCAGCAACAGCATTTTATAGACAGGAACCTGAGGCCCCTTTGGTGTGTAGAGAAAAAGTCAATGTCCAGCATACATCCCTGTGGCTTCCTCTTCAGGCACTGCCAGCCCTCCTGGCTGAAGCTGCCTCTTTCACTAGCCCACCTGGCTAACTTCTCCACAGTCCTCCCAGATTGGCACTCTACACAGTCTTCTCAGACTAAACACTGACCAGCCCACCCTGCTGACTTCTCAGGAGATCTCCCAGACATGCTGACCTGCTCCCGCTGTTCTCTCCTTACTCCCGTGGCTCCAGGAAAAGGTTCCTCAGTGTGTTCTGGGGGATCCTTCCAGCACCCGAGCCCCAGGCCCAAGGTCACCCCCCAAAACAAGGGGAATCCCTCAAGGGCCACGACAGCCTCCTCAGAACTCCATCTCCATCTTCCAACCGACTGCCCCTGCTGTCATGACTCATGCCTATTTATGAGGTGGCCTGCCCCCTTCCAGCCCTTTTCTTTTGGGGATTGGCTGGGGCCCTCATAAATATGCCAAGCAGCTCCTTCTAGCCTCCTCCGACTACTACTGGAAGCTTCTGCAAGGTTCCAGAAACAGGGAAGGGCACCAGAGATGCTGCTGCTGAGTCATCCAGCTACTAACTGCTAATTATATACAACTAGCACACTAGCTAGAGGGTGCTACGTGAAAAATGATAGAAGGAGAAAAAGACCAGGGCATGAATCATCAGCATTTGCTTTGTGCAAAAAAGCCCATCTTTGACAAAAAAATTGAAGAAAAGTGAATAAAAGTTTCATACTACATGTTGTGGACTGGCTGGACTAAATGCCATTAATTATACATGGTGTGGACCAGAATGAATGCTGGGGGTTCTACATGGTGTGGGCTGGATTAATTTCTGTTGATTTTACATGGTGTGGACTAGAATAAATTCTGGAGGTTCTACATGGTGTGGACCGGACTGATTTCTGTGAATTCTACAAGGTGTGGACCAGAATGAATGCTGGAGGTCTTACATGCTGTGGACCAGACTGATTTCTGTGGATTCTACATGATGTGGACCAAAATAAATGCTGGAGGATGTACATGGTATGGACCAGATGGATTTATGTGGACTCTACATGGTGTGGGCCGGGCTGATTCCTTTGAATTCTACATGGTGTGGACAGAACTGATTTCTGTGGATTCTACATAGTGTTGACATGACTGATTTCTGTTCACTCTACATGGTGTGGACCTGATTGATTTTTGTTGACTCTATGTGGTGTGGACCGGACTGATTTCTGCAGATTTTACATGGTGTGGACCAGACCGATTTCTGTGGATTCTACATGGCGTGGACTGGACTGATTTCTGTTGACTTTACATGTTGTGGACCGGACTTATTTCTGCAGATTTTACATGGTTTGGACCAGACTAGTTTCTGTGGATTCTACATGGCATAGACTGGACTGATTTCTGTGGACACTACATGGTGTGGACTGGACTGATTTCTGTGGATTCTGCATGGCATGGACTAGGCTGATTTCTGCAGATTCTACATGTCCTTGACTGGACTGACATTGAAAAAAATGTCTTGGTACCCACCCCATAGAGTTCCCTTGACATTCTGGTGTAAACAGGCTACTATGTCCACCCATAGGCTGTCACGCCATCACTGTAGTCACACCCATGCACAGCTTTTCTAATCTAAAACCCATCTGACAAGATTAGATTTACATTAGCTCATCTTTATAAGACTTGTCTGTATAAACCTGAATTCCAACCCTTCCCCACTCCACTTTATAAAAACTACATGTATTGATTTCTTTATGTGTCCCTATTGGAGAGTTTTCCCCTTATGCCTTGCCACTTTTTTCTGGAAATTCTGATTGTCTGACTGTTATTTTTACCTGCTAGCCTATAAACCTTCTGAATCACTGACTTGCATACTTGTTCAAAGTAATACATTATTATGAGGGTCAGTATCAGTGTTGCCAACCTAACCGATTGTAATTTACTGACACGACACCCAATTTTACTGGCATTTCCAAAATTACAGTTTTAAGTACAAATTTCACTATTTAGGCTACAAACAAGTACAATATGTAATTAGCAATGTGATTTAAGGTAGATAATAAGGAAAAAAACATATTTCTTATGTTATTTTCTATATAGTAAGTAAGTAGCTCAGGGACAGGACTCAGGAGGGCAAGAAATTAGAATGGGCGGCACACACATGAAATCGACTCTCACGGTGATACTGATAGCAGTGAGCAGCAGTACAGATTACTGACATGACATGTCCCCTCCTGAGTCACAGTGACAGTCTCTCTCCAAGCCAGGTGGTCCCTCCAGTCCAAACAGCACCGATGGTCCCGCTTCCGGCCTGCCTTGCTCCCATCCCACAGAGCCACACATAAGGCTCTGCCCGCTCTGCTTGGCTTCATTGCACCATGACATCACAGGACATTCCAGGTACCGCCTCCACCAGAGCCCCCTGAACACACTGTAGCAGGCACTCGTATGGTCTTGGCTGGCTCCGGGCTGAGCGCCACAGCCATATTTTTTACTTTACAACCTTTTCTTTTTACAGCCATTTACTGGCAGGAGAAAATTGCCTGTTTTTTACTGGCTGCCAATAAAAATACTGACAGTTGGCAACACTGGTCAGTATATCCTCCATGTTTCAGGAAAAACAGCCAATTGAGGGTCCCACCCAATGTTGACAAAAGATAGATAATAATTTACAACACACCAAAGAGGCCATCCCTGTGCTATCCTTTCCTGTGACCAATGAAGCCGTGATTAATTCAGAGGGCTGCCCGTCCTTCTTACAGTGTGAGTGCTGCTGTACATGGGATTACAGTAGTCTGATATCAGGAAATATTAAGGTTCTGACATGAGTTTCATTTAGAAATACATTTAAAGGATAACTACATGTTTGTAACCCAAACTTGCTAAAGTTTTATACTCACCCATCTATGTTCCTGCAAAATGCAAGCTGCGCAGTATAGATATAGTATAGATAGCTGCACATTCACCACTGCAAGCTCTCCAATCATTTTTTCTGTGCAGAAAAAACTACTTTTATGACTATGGAGAAGTCATCTATTATTGGGACTCATAACAGACGGCCTCTTTACTGAAATGTAAATTTTCTGGGCATACGCAGCAGGGAAGAGATCAGCCAGAGAGTTTGCAGGGGCATATGTGTAATTCCTCATCAGCCACAAATCATGAATCTTTCAGGGCGTGGACAGGTCAGTATTAAACTTTTGGGGGCTGGATCGGGGGGATGCAAAAACATTAATCCTTTGGGAGGTGGGGCGTTTTCTATTTTCATGAAAGGTCTGCTTTCATTTTCTCTAGCCAACCCTGTGACTTACACTCCACTAATTCTAGTTCCAGCTTCCTCCATAAGGCTGGATTCACACCTATGCATTTTTAGTGCTTTTTGCATTTTGCAGATTTGCACTACGTTCCATTTAACATGGTTTCCTATGGAACACGTTCTGTTGTGCAAATCTGCAAAATGCAAAAAAGCACTAAAAATGCATAGGTGTGAATCCAGCCTTACCTAAATGCATGACCAGGCTGCAGTGATTCCTAAATTTCCCTACAGCTCCTAGTACCTGAAAACTCATCAGACTGACAGCATGGTGTCAAAGACTATATGGCTCACAGAATAACTCCAACCATAGAGTTTTTGCTATGAGAGGCATCGTGAGAGAATAATAAGAGAATAATAAAAAGAAAAACTTCAGGTGGTTATATTAAGTTGGCCATACACTAGTAGAATTTCGAAAGACATTTTTTGTCTAAGGGCCCTTTCACACATGCGGACAGTATGTCCATATTTCATCCATCCGTTTGCGGATGAAATACGGACATACATGCATCTCTATGGGATAGCGGGTGTCTGCGGATGAACATCCGCAGACACCCGCTATCGTCCGCCTCCGCTATGGTCCGATTCTGCAGACGGAGGAAAATCCTATTTGCTATCCGTCTGCAGAGCGGATCGGATGAACACGAACAGACGGTCCATGCTCATCCGATCCCCATAGAGGAGAGCGGAGAGCTGACAGGGCGGTCCCTGCACAGTGTGCGGAGACCGCCCTGTCCGCCGCTGGCTCAGCGGGGACAACGGAGCGATCCCCACTGAGCGAGCGGATCATCACGGGGCGGACCAGTAATGATCCGCCCCGTGTGAAAGGGGCCTTAATGTTCCTTTGATTTCTTAAATGTTAGTGGGGTCAAATCAACATTAATTTTGAATCAGAAAAGTTGAAGGACCAGGATGGAAAAATCTTTCTTATGCTGCATACACACAATCGGAATTTCGGCCAGCAAAAGACCGATGAGAGCTTTACATCGGAAAATGTGAACGTGTGTATGCTCCATCGGAATTTAGCTGGCCGAATTCTGACCATAATTCTGATTGTGTGTATGCAGAATTAGAAAAACACATTTCTAACAGGGAATGTGGGTTTTTTTTTTTTTGGGGGGGGTTGGGGATTATATTTCTTCCAAAACTGAATTTTGGAAGCAAACAAATTTTTTTACGTAATTTCAATTCAACGTTCATCAAGTCATCAAATGTACTGTACAGACGAGAATATTCATACCAACATTTGTTCAAAAATCTGCTAGTGTGTGGCCAGCTTTAGAACACTGTAAATACATCTTGTGTTTTTAAACTTATATCATTTGACTTCAGAGTATTTTTTATATTAGAATGCCTGGATTTACAGTGTGCCTATATGCTCATCAATCTGAGCTTTGCTTTCAAATACACTTCAAAGTATGTAATATCTCTTCAAAGCGTCTGCATGTTTCTGCAGATACCATTGCTGCTGCAATTAAAAATACAGTATGACAAAGCTAAACAAGTTTTCTCTGTCTTGCATGTCGCTGTATACATAGCAAGCTCAAGGCTTTTCAAGGCAATATTTAGAAGCAAAAGTACCTTTCCCATAAACACACAGTTTGTATCTGTATGTAGTAGAGAGCGTAGATTAAGACCTAATTTGTGAAGTTTTAGATTGCTGCAAGAAGCTGTGACAAAGTGATGCCCTGCCACTGTGAAAACGTAGGAGAAAGTGACAAGAGTTTGCACATAAGCATAATGCGGGACTCCAGAGAGCTTTGGGTGGGAAGAAGTCTCCAACCCAGTATCCAGGTCTTGTTAAAGACCAGCAGGTTGCATGTCCAGGTGCATACAACCCTTGTAACGAGGGATTGGATATAGCTCAAGGCTCCACCTGAGAGACAGGAGGACTCCTACCTTCCCTAGGAGTCAGCAAGCCTGCATAGGGCAGCCAGAGCGTGTTTGTATGCACACTGCAGGTACAGTTGGTGACAGAGCAGCAAGGACCTGCAAGAGAACTGGGGTGTCAGGAGGACCCCTATCCAGAGGCCAGTAGGGGGCCTGTTCAACAGGATGCATTTTGGGATCTCGGCCAGAATCAATGCGGTTCTGCCCGAGGTCCCAGATTGCGCTGCAATAGTGGCAAAACGCACCACGTGACGGGTGTCATTCATTTTCAATAGCACCTAACTGTGGTGTGATTTTCTGTGCGATAAATTGCATTGCGTGATGCTTGACTCCCAAAGAACTCCTGCTGCTTTTTGGGCAACAAGCTTGTCGCAATGCGGTTTGATGAAATTGTGCAATTTATCCCAGAAAAACCACACCATGTTTAGGTGCCATTGAAAATGAATGGCACCCAAACACGTGTGGTGTGTTTTGCCACTATTGCAGTGTGATTTGGAATTGCAGGCAGAATCACTGATACGAAAACGCCAGATGTGAACGGGTCTTAAAGGCTGATTGAGTCAAGAGAACCAGGAGAGCTGGATAATACAGTCAGAGAGGGACTGGCAAGAAGAGCAGCGATGTTGCTGACAAGAGAGGCAGATGGCTTGGCTTTTTCAGTTGAGTGCTTACCGTATATACTCGAGTATAGGCCGACCCGAATATAAGCCGAGGCCCCCAATTTACCCCCAAAAAACTGGAAAACTTATTGACTCGTGTATAAGCCGAGGGTGAGACATGGCTGTCCATCCCTGTGTGTCCGTCCATCCCTGTGTGTGTGTCCGTCCATCCATCCCTGTGTGTGTGTCCATCCATCCATCCATCCATCCATCCCTGTGTGTGTGTCCGTCCATCCATCCCTGTGTGTGTATCCATCCATCCATCCATCCCTGTGTGTGTGTGTGTGTGTATTCATCCATCCATCCATCCCTGTGTGTGTGTGTGTGTGTGTGTGTATCCATCCATCCATCCATCCATCCCTGTGTGTGTGTGTGTGTGTGTGTGTGTGTGTGTGTGTCCGTGCAGCCTTGTGTGTGTGTCCAGCCTACCTGTGTCCCAAGCCTCCGTCCCGAGCCGCCGTCGTCCCGTGCCTCCTCTGTCCCGTGCCTCCTCTGTCCCGTGCCTCCTCTGTCCCGTGCCTCCTCTGTCCCGTGCCTCCTCCGTCCCGTGCCTCCTCCGTCCCGTGCCTCCTCCGTCCCGTGTCGTGCCGATGGATCGCCGCTCCAGGATCGCCGCTCTTCTCGGCGGCCATTCTACAATTCAAAAGCCGCGCCTCCGTCCTCCGCCTGTGATAGGCGGAACACTCAATTTCCCAGCAGCCTGTGTTCCGCCTATCACGGACATCCTCTCATACTCGTCCGTAGTATGAGAATGAACGGATGTCCGTGATAGGCGGAACACTGACTGCTGGGAAATTCAGTGTTCCGCCTATCACAGGCGGAGGCGGAGAAGGAGGCGCGGCTTTTGAATTTTAATGTCCGCCGTCTGTCTGCTCGATACGCTGATCGAGCAGTCAGACAGCGGTGACTCGAGTATAAGCCGAGGGGGCACTTTCAGCCTCAAAAAAGAGGCTGAAAATCTCGGCTTATACTCGAGTATATACGGTATGTTGATGTGGAAACCCCTGCATTTGCAACTGATTTCTGTCTTAACTTTTTTTCTTTGATAAAAGTGGGCAGTCATGCCCTAAAATGCAGTTTGGACTGGCGCAACTCATTGGAAAATGCATCAACCACATGAGCTTAATCACCACAACTCACAGGACTCATTCATAGGTGATACACAGGAGAGCCTTCTTGAGGCCAAGTTCACACTAGTGTGATTTCTCTTGTCTTCTGTTGCACTGCAGTACACGGGAATAGAAATAACATTATATTCTATGGTGTCCATTCACATAAATTCAACATGGTGCAGTGCAATTCTTTTAAAAGGGGCTAGTGCTTATTTTGATGTAGCATGGTGCATTTTGGCCTCATAGATGTCAATGGAAGCGTGCATGTGTTTTTGGTGCGCTTTGGTAGGGTTTTGTGTTTGATAACCAGTCTCTTCCTCCTACAAAAAAAATGCATGAAGCATGTAAAAAATTTGCAAACCGTGCTACAAAATTGCAATGAAAAACACATGATTCTGCAGCAGGACTAGTGTGAACCTAGGCTGAAACAAAAATGTATTTTACATGTCATTACTACCTTCACAAATACAAAATATAAGGGACTCATTCTTTATTTCACGGCAGTGGGCAGAGCCATGCAAATAATTAATTTATACCACTTGGCTATCTTTGCACCCAAAGCTGATTTATAGCACAGATACAAGCTGATACAAAGAACCATGCACTTCAAATGCCATATGGTTTCTGCAGGCTGGTTGGCCATCTTCTTGTGGATATCCATGGAGACTATTTATGCATATCTCCTAACCAAATCAGGGACAGTCCCTCAAAATCAGGGACAAAGTCCCTCTGTGCCTCTTTCCTCCTCATTTATACCTCATCTTGGTCTGATCTATATAGTTGTATATAAAATGCACTACTTACAGTATCTTTGAAAACGTGTTTCCCAGTGCTAAACCTTTTATCCAACTTCTAAATTGCTACATTTGTAAATTCCCAAAGCCAATCTAAAGGAATCGTAGTGGGGGGGGGGAGGACCTGTGGGTTTAACCAATCTTTTTTATTGGTATAATTCTCCTTTTAATAGGGTGTGGAAGAGGGTCTGTCCTATACCTACATACTTTTACTAATAGGTGTCCCTCATTCCCATTTCAGAAATTTGGGAGGTATGTTTATGCACCAAATAAATGATGTCCCACTTATGTTTCCACCACCTACCATTCACATGTAGTTCTGGACCAGTTGGCCACATTGCACTTTAGTTGCAGCTGCCACTATGAACACTGATAAGGCTGTGGCAGTTCTCCTTGCACCAGCTATTAGCTTCCACTATACATCCTAAGCAGTGCTATGCACCATGAAAGTAAAAAATAGCAGTGAATGTGATAACATATTAAGAGATAAATGTGCTATAAGATTGCAGCTTACCTCTGCTCTTTAGTAGCTATGTTCTAATATAAAACATACCCTTGGCTTTTCTTAATGGCACTAATGTTTGCAAAACTTTGCATTCGGCTGACCAGGACTACAGATGGAATGGTGGCAATAACCTGACACCTAGATTTGATCTCAACTGGTCTTTAATTCAGTTGTAGTACAATAAACACTAATACCTTGTACACACGGTCGGAAATTCACACGGAAAAGGTCCGATCGGATTTTCCAACAATATAATCCAATCGTGTGTGGGCTCTATTGGACTATTTCCGTCTCAAATTTTCCGACAAAAAAATCCGATCTGACCTTTTCCGATCGTTTGTAGAGAATTCTGATCGCACAAAGTGCCACGCATGCTCAGATCAAATTACGAGACCAAAGCTATTGGCTAGTAGCCTCAACGTAGTTCCATCGTAACAAACGCACCACGTTACGAACAATCAATTTTTCCGATAACTTTGTCCAACCGTGTATATGCAACACCAGTTTATGCCAAAATCTGTCTGAAAAAATCTGACAGATTTTGTTGTCGCAATGTCCAACCGTGTGTACAAGGCATTAGATGGCAGCACACCAAAGCATGATGCAAGTCACTTTATGTTAAAATGGGGCACAACAATTGGGTACGATTTCTAGTATATTTCATACATAGCTACACTTAGGCCCCTTTCACACTGGGGTGGTGCGGACGTCGGCGGTAAAGCGGTGCTATTTTTAGCTGCCTTCGTTTTGGATAGAGTGGAGAGGGATTAGAACACCTGTCAGTTTTTATTGCTATCCGTGTCCTTGTTAGGGAGATTACCCCTCTCTATTTGTCCTGTTTACCATTATCATTGAAAGTGAAAGCAAAAGAAAATCCCAAATTTTGGTTTGACTCCAAAAAAGTATTAGATGGGCCATCAATGGGGACACTAGTTCTGGTTACCTGGGGGTGCCCAAGAGATTCCCTCAACTTGCAGGTATTTCCCCTTGCTTCCTGTTTGGCTATGAGGCAGGAAATGAAGGTAAATCACCCCAATAGGACAAAGATGACAAAAAAAACCTTACAGGGGTTATAACCCCTCCTTACTCTATCCAAAATGGAAAAAAAAAGTTTTGCCTATAGTTCTACTTCACGGCTGAACTCTGAAATTTGACAAGATCTACCCCTGTAGTCTCCCATGCGTTGCAAGGGTTCAATGATTGTTTGGTCTAGGGATGCTCATCTCTAATGGTTCTTATAACCCTGCATTGTATGTGAGAAGGTAAGTGTCCGAAGCACCTTGGGGGGGGGGGGGGGGGGGGGGTTCATCCAGTGAGCTGAACAAACAAAAACTAACATCCACCCACTTGAATTTTGTATTCTGACAGTGGAACCTACCATTGTTAGAATACACTGATCAGTGGTTGGATTGGCTGCAGACAGTGTTGCCAACTGTCAGCATTTTTACTGGTAGCCAGTAAAAAACAGGCAGTTTTCTCCTGTCCGTAAATGCCAGCAACAGGAAAAGGTTGGCAATAAAAAATATGGCTGTGACGCATCCAAGTGCCTGCTACAGTGTGTGTTTGATGGCGCAGGAGGGCATCTGATGGAGACGGTCCCTGAGCGTGTTGTGTATTGTTATGGTACAAGAGGAGTCAGAGAGGAGCATCCAGAGCCTCATGTGCATATCTGCGGGACGGGAGCAAGGCAAGCCAGGAGCGGGACTGTCAGTGCTGTTCTGACTGGTGGGACCACCTGGCAAGGAGAGAGACTGTCACTGTGACTCATGAGGGGACGTGTTGTGTTGGTTGGGTGTCATCATCATCTGTGCTGCTTCACACTGCTGTCAAAATATGTTTTTAGCTCTAATATCTACCTTAAATCACACTGCTAATTGCATATTGTTCTTGTTTGCAGCCTAAATACTGAAATTTGCACTTAAAACTGTAATTTTGTAACTTTTGGAAATGCCAGTAAAAACTTGGCTGTGCCAGTAAATTTTGGGTGTCATGTCAGCAAATTTAAATCTGGTAGTTTGGCCACACTGGCTGCAGCGACTGTTCGACAAACGTTTTCCAGCATGTCCCTTCAACAGAAGACAATCAAACTAACGGCTTCTATCGAGTGGTTATATACACACACTAAAATTCAACAGACCCTGCTAAGGCTGGATTCACACCTATGAATTTTTAGCGCTTTTTGCATTTTGCAGATTTACACTACAGAACGTGTTCCATAGGAAATCATGGTAAATGGACTGTAGTGCAAATCTGAAAATTACAAAAAGCACTACAAATGCATAGGTGTGAATGCAGCCTAAACCAACCGAATTTTGATCAGTGTATAGCCAGCTTTAGAAAAGACTCTACATTGGATCAGTCGCATGGATGGAGCCAAGGAGCCAGAGACAGGAATAAGGTAAATATCCTAATGTCGATGTTGCTAAGATGCTTGGATGCCAGTGATGAGCTGGATGTGCACCCAGGAGAACCCAGAGAAAGAGTGGACTGGCCTGGAGCAGTATGTCCCTTAATCAATAAGTATGTTCCATGTGTAATCCCCCTCACCTTGTATGTACAGTATGTCTAGTGGCATTCTAATACCTATTTTCAACACCAAATTCATTGTACATATTAACTTGTAGAATATAGAAAAAAATGTAATGTAACTAAATTATTAGATTAAACTAGTGATTCTCAACCAGGGTTCCTCCAGAGGTTGCTAGGGGTTCCTTCAGCATTTGGGCATTTTCTGCCTCTCAGATAAGTTCCCACTGACACCATTGATCTTTTTAGCTATCTGTAAGGAGGTAATTCTTCCCTATGATCACAAGTGTAAGGACTTTTCTTCCCACTGACCATCACACTAATGTATCATGAGTTGTAGATTTCTAATACTTAGCTGGGTTCCCTGAGACCAGAGAATTATTTCTATGGTTCCTCTGTGTTGAGAAGATTGAGAAAGACTGGATTAAACATTGCTGTACATAGATTAACTATATGTGAAGGCAAACGACTAAGGAGAACGAAAAAAAAAAAATCTTCAAGAATAAAAGCACGTTAGAGGAAATTCCTTCCTCCACCCCTCCAATTCCTGAAGCATAATTGTTACGGTACTGTAAGAAAACTGCGCCTGCACATCCTGTTGCAGAGGGGGGGAAGGAGAAAGAGGGGGGAGGTGGTCCACAATGTTTGCTAAGAATCTGCCCTTTCACATCACAACACGGGAGCCAGGAAACCAGCTCCTCTACTGATACTTTGAAGACTTTTTCAGACTTAAATATTGCAAAAGGTTTGGTAGTAACATAAAATTCTGATTGGGAGAACAAGGCCAAATTTGAATTCTTCTCATAAAAAAGGTTCTATTTAAAAAAAAAAAAAAAAAAAAGCCAACGCGTTGGCATTAGAACCACCTCTGATATCCAAATGGACACAAACTATTTGCTACCCTCAGGCATCAATCTTTTTTTCCCTATGCACCATTTACTGATCACACAATATTTAAAACGATGGATACTGTATACACATGCAAATGTTTTTAGTCTGTCCATGTACCTACAATGGACGAACTTAGGAGTACCACAAGGAGAAAGATTTTGATTGTACAGATTCATTGGCTGAACATATGGGCATGCTTGGAAAACAGAGGAACGCCGCGCTTGAAAAAGAAATTAAACCAGAAACTAAAGAAAGGAGCAGCAACCCAAATGTTATACTACATTTGGCATAAGAGAAAAAAGGAGTGGGTTGCGCTACAAAAAATAACTAAACTCAAAAAAAGTTAAAAAAATATACCCATGTGAAACAACAAAGTTTGAACTTAGTGGTGTGTTTGTCGCATGCCAGAAAAGGATTAGAATGCGACAAAAAAAGGGACTATCTAATAAAGATAGAAAATACTAAATCAGTGAAAATAGCAGATACCTCTTAGTGTGGTTATACACAGAATACCCTTAGTAGGAGTGAGTGATCAAATAAATGTGGGATAATGCAAGCAAACCTTTGCTGATAAAACCCAAACGTGTAAAAAGAATATATTACACCAATGATACCTAAAGATTAGAATCGTATTGGGTATCAGAAAATATATGTGGTGAAAATAAAAATTACATTAAGTAATATTCATATAAGGTGAACCTGCAAAAAAAAACAGTATAACATCCAAAAAATCTGTTGTCTTAAAACAATAATGAAATAATGTGGCATCCAATGGTCCGTTATCTCATAACATTAGTGAAACATGAATATGGAAATTGTTTGAGAACATAATGAGAATGGAACAATGTTCAAAGAGTCCATATACAGTCTCTATTTGCAAGGTTTCCCACAGTGAAGTAGTGACAGTAGAGATATCCAACACGAACGTGACTTGTGCTCAGCCTCCACCAATGATATTATTGCCGCTTACCAGAAACGAATGGTTCCTTATTACAGAGAACCATATAAAGCAGTTGACTAATTCCCCAGTCCAGGGCCTGCACGGATGAAATGTAAGGGACTTCAGAGCCCGCTCGTCTCTCGATACACTCCCGTTCGTGGATTTACATAGAAGGCAATGAGACTCACAATAGTGTAAAACCCAAAAGTAACTTTAATCGAACGTAAGAGACAAATGCACACTTACAGAAATGACGATTAAAACGATCGTTACAGCAAAACCGAGCCGGCCGGTCTCGGTTAGCGCCCGTTACACCGAAAACATACAACACGAGATGGTGGCGTCAGGACGTCGCTCCTCCTCCCTACGCGTTTCGTCACGATAGGACGTGGTCACGGGGCCTATCGTGACGAAACGCATAGAGAGGAGGAGCGACGTCCTGACGCCACCATCTCGTGTTGTATGTTTTCGGTGTAACGGGCGCTAACCGAGACCGGCCGGCTCGGTTTTGCTGTAACGATCGTTTTAATCGTCATTTCTGTAAGTGTGCATTTGTCTCTTACGTTCGATTAAAGTTACTTTTGGGTTTTACACTATTGTGAGTCTCATTGCCTTCTATGTAAATCCACGAACGGGAGTGTATCGAGAGACGAGCGGGCTCTGAAGTCCCTTACATTTCATCCGTGCAGGCCCTGGACTGGGGAATTAGTCAACTGCTTTATATGGTTCTCTGTAATAAGGAACCATTCGTTTCTGGTAAGCGGCAATAATATCATTGGTGGAGGCTGAGCACAAGTCACGTTCGTGTTGGATATCTCTACTGTCACTACTTCACTGTGGGAAACCTTGCAAATAGAGACTGTATATGGACTCTTTGAACATTGTTCCATTCTCATTATGTTCTCAAACAATTTCCATATTCATGTTTCACTAATGTTATGAGATAACGGACCATTGGATGCCACATTATTTCATTATTGTTTTAAGACAACAGATTTTTTGGATGTTATACTGTTTTTTTTTGCAGGTTCACCTTATATGAATATTACTTAATGTAATTTTTATTTTCACCACATATATTTTCTGATACCCAATACGATTCTAATCTTTAGGTATCATTGGTGTAATATATTCTTTTTACATGTTTGGGTTTTATCAGCAAAGGTTTGCTTGCATTATCCCACATTTATTTGATCACTCACTCCTACTAAGGGTATTCTGTGTATAACCACACTAAGAGGTACCTGCTATTTTCACTGATTTAGTATTTTCTATCTTTATTAGATAGTCCCTTTTTTTGTCGCATTCTAATCCTTTTCTGGCATGCGACAAACACACCACTAAGTTCAAACTTTGTTGTTTCACATGGGTATATGGGCATGCTTACCTACTGTACTTCACATATTCAGCTGCATATAAGGACCAAGGCATGGGTATTCCATCATTTCCAATCCTTCCTGCGGACAAAGACTGAGGCCCCATTTGACAATTAGGAATTACGGGTATAATCGCTGCAATTCTACCCACGATTCCAAATCGCGTGCCAATTGCTGCAGAACGTGCAACACATGTTTTGGTGCCATTCATTCTAAATGACAGACTCGTGTGGCAATCACTGCAAAACAGTACTTTAAAAATCGCATGTAGCCTGTCCCCCAAACGGGACTAGGAGCCTCTTTTGGGGAACAAATGCGCATAGGGCAGCCTACTGATGTGAATGAGCTGCTCTATGCAGGACATGCAGAATTGTGTCAAAATCGGCCACACAAAATCGTAGAAATACGAGTTCTCGCTAAGTGCGAATGAGGCTTTAGGCTGGCTATTTATTAATTACAGGTACTTCTATAATGCCGTCAGTTTATGCAGTATATTGTGCATTCATATCAGTCCCCGCCCGCGAGTCCCTAACTCGCATTCATACATACTGTATACGAGGGCCTATTTAGACAGGAGTCAAAAAAAACTGCCAGTGTGTCTATGGAGTGTGGAAGGAAACTAAAGTACCCGGAGGAAACCCACACAGGCCCAGGAAGAACATGCAGCTAATGCCATGGTTGGGGTTTAAACCGACGCCCGTAGTGCTGCTAGGTAGAAGTGCTAGCCACTTAGCCACTGTGCTCCCCTACATTTAAATATAAAATTTGAAACTGTGTATGGCCATCCCAATTGTTTGATAGACTTCTGTTGAAAGGACATGTTGGAAAATTTTCCTCCATCGATGGATGCAGCCAATCAGCTGCAGCCCCTGATCAGTGTGTTTTGACGGTGGTGGGAGATGCTGTCAGAATACATTGCCCTGGTGATGGGGGGGGGGGGGGGGGGGGTGGAGGGGAATTTTGGAATTCCTTTATTCACCTAATTTGTGTGGATGGAGAAAACTAAATACGTTTTTTGTTCAGCTCGCTGGCTGGATGCAAAAAAAACTATTCTGCTGCGGACCAAAAAAAGGGTCCTGTGCGAGTTTGGAGCGGGTGCGATGCGAATTCAGCCATACTATCTGTATGGCTGAACTCGCATCGCACAGAGATCGGATGTGATTTGCACTGCAGTGCGGTGCGAATCACATCCGGGTCTCCTAGCCGCAGCAGTGTGAATCCAGCCTTACTGCTTCAATTCTTCTGGGAAGGCTGTCCACAAGGTTTATTAGTGTGTCTATGGGAATGTTGACCATTCTTCCAGAGGCACATTTGTCAAGTCAGGTACTGATGTGGACGAGAAGGCCTGGATCACAGTCTTCCCTCAAATTTTTATCCCAAAGGTATTCTGTTGGGTTGAGGTCAGGACTATGTGCAGGCCAGTCAAGTTCCTCTACCCCAAACTTGCTCATCCATGTCTTTATGGACCTCAACCCGATAGAACACCTTTGGGATGAATTAGAACAGAGAATGTGAGCCAGGCCTTCTCGCCCAACATCAGTGCCTGACCTCACAAATGCACTTCTGGTAGAAAGGTCCAACATTTCCATAGACACACTCCTAAACCTTGTGGACAGCCTTCCCGGAAGAGCTGAAGCTGTTATAGCTGCAAAGGGTGGGCCAATTCAATATTAAACCCTACAGACAAATGCCCTCTACACATGGTCGGACTTTCTGACGGAAAATGTGCGATCGGATCGTGTTGTCGTAAAATCCGATCATGTGTGGGCTCCATCTGACTTTTTCCATCTGAATTTCCGACACCCAAAGTTTGAGAGCAAGATCTAAAATTTTCCAACAACCAAATCTGATCATTTAAATTCCAATCGTGGGTAGACAATTCTGACGGACAAAGTGCCACGCATGCTCAGACGGACAAAGTGCCACATATGCTCGTCCCCACCTCCTTTCCTGACCGGTCGGGAATAAATTACGAGACGAAAACTATTGGCTATTGCCCTCTTTATAGTCCCGTCGTATGTGATTTATGTCACCTCGTTCTGAACGATCGGATTTTCCGCCAACTTTGTGTGACCGTGTGAATGCAAGACAAGTTTGGGCCAAAATCCGTCGGAAAACATCAGATGGATTTTGTCGTCGGAATGTCCGATCATATGTACAGAACATAAGACAGGAATGCCATTAAAGTTCATGTGTAGGTGTACTTTTGGTAAGTGTGTGTGTGTGTGTATTTACATAAATACATACACATACTAGGGCCACTTTACCTGCCAGTAAGTCTTTGGAGTGTGGAAGAAAACCCACACAAGCACAGTGAAAAAAATGCAAAGTCCATGCATGTTGTGCCTTGGCTGGGAATTTAATTAAGGTCCCCAGTATCACAGGGCAGAAGGACTAACCGCTACAGCTGGATACACACTATACAATTTTCTTTAGATTTTTTCCTTTAGATTGACCAAAATCATAAAATATGAGGTTAAACCTAATCGGTTTCAATTTGTATGCAATCAGGCAGGCCCTATGCAATCTATTTGCCCATTACAAATAGATGGTGGCTATTAGTGATGGACGAACTTCCGACGGGACGTTTCGCGAACGCGGACTGCGAACGCGGCCGATAGTTCGAGAACCGGAACGTTCAAGGCGGGCCCCATTGACTTCAATGGGAGGCGAACTTCGCAAACCTACAGGTCAAATTTGCAGCCACAAAATAATTAATAGCTGTGCAAACATAGTCCCACCACATGGCCAATGACATAACACATGTATGAGGTGAATCTGGGATCGACAACTACAAGCATTCTTTTTTTATATGGGAAATTGTTGTGACAATTCAGGACTGTGGAGCGCATGAAGGCAATGGAGGAGAGGGAAGGTCAGGGACCAAGGTAGGCAAAGAAGAGGGTGCAGGAGATGATCACCAGCAGCGTGACATACAGCAATGACAGCTGCACCGTGATAGAGTCATCTGACAGCAGCACCGTGATAGAGAGCACTGACAACAGCACCGTGATAGAGAGCACTGACATCAGCAGCGTGACATAAAGCACTCACACCAGCACCGTGATATACGGCACTGACAGCAGCACCGTGATAGAGAGCACTGACATCAGCAGCGTGACATAAAGCACTCACACCAGCACCGTGATATACAGCACTGACAGCAGTACCGTGACAGAGAGCACTGACATCAGCACTGTGATATATAGCACTGACACCTGCACCGTAAGCAGCCCCAGAAGGAAGTCAGCATAGCACAGGGATGGTGGGAGCCCCTCATAATGAGCATAGCACAGGGATGGTGGGAGCACCTCAAAATATGCACAGCAGAGGTACAGCCCCAGGAGGAAGTCAGCACAGCACAGGGATGGTGGGAGCCCCTCATAATATGCACAGCAGAGGTACAGCCCCAGGAGGATGTCAGCACAGCACAGGGATGGTGGGAGCCCCTCATAATAAGCTGCCCCAGTAGAAATATGACACCGCTCAACCTCTTCAAAGAGGAGGGTACGGGCATATAGTACGGTGTGCTTTTTTGGACAAGGAAGTGAGCCAAATGAAGAAAGAAGGTCTCTGTGCTCGATTAAAAAAATTGTTTATAGACATATACATGGTCTACTGGTCACATGTGTTGAATTCCTCCGAGATCCATGCCTCATTAATTTTTAGAAATGTGAGGTAGTTAACACTGTCGTGAGCTAGGCGAGTACGCTTATCGGTCACGATCCCCCCTGCGCTGAACGTCCTTTTGGACAGGAAACTGGATGAGGGGCAAGCCAACAGTTCGATTGCAAATTGGGCAAGCTCTGGCCAGAGGTCAAGCCTGCCCTCCCAGTAGTCCAGGGGTTCATCACTCCTCAGAGCGTCCACATCGGCCATTAACCCGATTTAGTCGGACACCTGACGGTCTAGGCGTTCCCTGATGCTGGATCCGGATGACACCTGTCGATGGGTCGGCTGAAAGAATGATCTCATATCAGAAGTGACCAACACATCTTCAAACTGCCCTCTTCTTGTATTGGATTGGTACCTGCAACTCTTTCTCTGGGAGTGGGAATTCCTCTGCCAGTGCATGCAAAAGCAGAATTCAGCATTTCTCTAAGCAAGGCCTAGAAGTGCTCCATTCTGACAGCCCTCTGTGATGGTGGTAACATTTCTGCCATTTTGTGTTTGTACCGGGGGTCTAAGTACGTTGCCACCCAGTACTGGTCCTTGACCCTTATGCTTTTTATACGGGGGTCCCCATTAAAACACTGGAGCATGAAGGCCCCCATTTGCACTAAAGTGGAAGCGGTGTGGTGGCCTGGCTCCTGCTCATCATCCAGGATAACGTCGTCCTCTTCATTCTCCTCTCCCCATCCACGCACAACAGGGATCCCAGAAAGGTTTAAAGCATGCTCTTCTTGCTCCTCCTCATCCACCCCGGCACCATCCTCCTCTGACTCCTCTTCAGACTCCTGTTGTTCACTTGTCTCAAATAGAGTAGCCCCCCCTGGGAATTCATCCAGCATTGCGACTTCCTCATCTTCCCGCTCCTGCTCCTCCACAGCTTGATCAATGACACGACGCAATGCACGCTCCATAAAGAAGGCATAAGGTACCATGTCACTGATGGCGCCATGGCTGCGACTGACCAGTTTGGTGATCTCCTCAAATGGGCGCAGAAGTCTGCATGCGCCGCGCATGAGCAGCCACTGGCGTGGTGAAAAAAAACCCCAGCTCCCCAGAACCGGTTCTGCCGCAGAGTTCATACAGGTAGACGTTAATTGCAAGGCGAGCCGTGGCCGTGTAAGATCTTCTGAAATGGGCCAAGATTTTCCTTGCCTTCCGCAAGATGTCCTGGACCCCAGGGTATTTGACAAGGAATCGCTGCACGACCAAGTTTAAGACGTGTGCCATGCATGGCACTTGTGTGATTTTGCCCTGTTTCAATGCGCTAAGCAGATTGGCACCGTTGTCACACACCACTTTACCAACTGTCAAATTGAGCGTTGTTAGCCACTGATCTGCCTGTGAACGCAAAGCTGAAAGGAGTGCCGGGCCAGTGTGGCTCTTGGCTTCCAGGCACAACAGACGCAGCACGGCATGGCAACATCTCACCTGGCATGTCGAATAGGTTCTGGGGAGCTTGGGCGGTGCAGCGGAAAAGGAGGAGTCAGCTGAGGAGGAGAGGGAGGAGGATGGAGTAGGAGGTGGAGGAGAAGAAGAGTCAGCCCTGCATGCAATCCGTGGCGGTAAAATCAAATCTACACGGGTGCCACGGGTTACATGCTTGACGGTTCACCCAGTGGGCAGTAAAAGTGATATACCTTCCCTGCCCGTGTTTGCTAGACCACGTGTCTGTGGTCAGATGTATCTTGGCACCGACACTGTGTGCCAGAGATACATTCACTTGCCGCTGAACATGGCCATATAGCTCTGGGATGCCCTTCTCTGAGAAATACTTCCTTCCTGGGACCTTCCATTGTGGTGTTCCAATGGCCACAAATTTGCGAAAGGCCTCCGAGTCCACCAGTTTATATGGCAGTAGTTGGCGGGCTATGAGTTCTGACAAGCCAGCCGTCAACCGTTGGGCAAGAGGGTTATCCGGCGCCATCATTTTTTTATGCTCGAACATTAGGCCCACGGAAGCCTGCCTTTTTGCAGAAAAACGTGAGCTTGGCGTGATGGAAGGTGGAGTGGAGGACAATTGTGAGGAGAAAGGAGAAGGAGAAGTAGAAGATGAGGCTGGACGGTGAGAGCCTGCAGTGTGGCTTTGTGTGTTCCGTTGCTCCCACTCGGCTCGGTGATGGCTGCTCATGTGCCTTCTTAAGGCGGTCATCCCTAGGTGAGTGTTGGGCTTACCGCGACTAATGCGTTGACTGCAAAGATTGCAGATGGCAACGCTATTGTCATTAGCGGACACGTTAAAAAAAGCCCACACTGCGGAGCCATGTGCCGGTGTCCTGGGAGCGCCAGATGTGACCGTACATGGTCGATGACTCGCTCCTGATACATTTGCAGTCTGCTTTGTCCCTCCTGTGCAATGTAAGTTATTCCTGCTTCTCCTCCCTATCTGCTGGTCCATATCTCCCTCTGAACTCCTCTCCTCTTCCTCTCTTGTGGGCACCCACGTGACATCACTAGACACGTCATCATCAACGTCACCTTCCCCACCGCTATAAGTAGAGATCTCGGAGTAGGCAGCAACACCGGGGACCAACCTCCTCCTTGGGCTGATCTGGGTACTGTTGTCAGACTGCTGAGTAGCGGTTGTTGCTGCCTCCTCTTCCTGATCCAATACCAAGAGTGGCTGCGCATCAGAAATGTCTTGATATGGATCGGAAAATAATTCCTGTGACTCAAGCGGAAGGTATGTGGTGGTGGTGGTGGTGTTGGTGGTAGTGTCTTTGGGGTGCACATTGCAGAGAGTGAAGAAGAGGGTGCAGATCGAGAGGATGAGGAGGGTGCAGAAGAGTAAGGCTGAGCGAGCCACTCAACCAAGTCTGATGCGACCTTTAAAGTAATTGAACGCACCTTCTGCAACTTCTCACTTTGGCTTAAGCCTGTTGCTCCTGCCCTACCCCTACTACCTCTGTGGAAGGGCCTGCCTCTTTCTCTGCCTGTCATTTTTTAAATGACCCTGTGACAAAACTCTCAGTCCCTATACCGATAAAGGACTGCTGCAGTATAGGGCAGCGGTCAGCAGTAGTGCACCTCAACCCTATGTATTGTGGACCGATACCAGTCCTTATAGAATGGCAGACTGTACGTCACTCAACCATATGTACTGTAGCACCCTAGACAGACCAAGTTACCAGTCCTTATAAGGACTTTTGTGGACCAAGTAGGTTGTGTGTGAGTGATTAGCAGACTGTACGTCAGTCCCTATACCGATAAAGGACTGCTGCAGTATAGAGCAGAGGTCAGCAGCAGTGCACATCAACCCTATGTATTGTGGACCGATACCAGTCCTTATAGAATGGCAGACTGTACCTCACTCAACCCTATGTACTGTAGTACCCTAGACAGACCAAGTTACCAGTCCTTATAAGGAAGAGCTTTGTGGAACAAGTGGGTTGTGAATGATTAGCAGACTGCAGCAGAAGGGCAGCAGTCAAGTATAATATTCTTTCTATATTTGGAAGAAAGAATATTATACGTGTACAAGCCTATTACCATACCACTGATATCAGTCCTGAAAAGAACCTTTGTGGAACTAATAGTAACAGCTACTGATTAAACTGACCCTCACTGCCTCACACACTGCTACCTGCCTGTCTCTATATAAACTGACAAAACAGGCTACTGGAACAATAATTGAAATAGCACTTTTGTGGACCTGATAGTAACAGCTAATGACTAAACTGGCTGTCCCTGCAGCACACACCGTCCTGTCCCTTTATCTAAACTGACAAAAGACATTCAGGCTGCTGCAACAATCACTAGCACAGCACTGCCTCAAACCTATATCCTGAACTACACGTAACACCTATACCAGTCCTGAAAAGAACTTTTGTGTACCAAATAGCTAGCGATTTGGGTCACTGTAATCTCTCCCTGCTCCACACAGCAACCTCTCCCTATAGTGACAGAAGAAAGAATGTAAAATGGCCGCCGGATCGGGTGTATTTATAAGTTAGGGGGAATGTCCAAGTGTCCATGTGCTGTAATGTCTCAATTGGCTGTCCTGTACCCCACGATGGATATGTCATCATAGGTCAAAGTTCTTTTACACAGTAAACATGGAAGTCCGCCTGGGGCGAACGGCGCCAATAGTCCGCCGAACGGGCGGACCGCGAACAGCCGAAATTCGCCGCGAAACGACCGCCGGGCGAACCGTTCGGCCATCACTAGTGGCTATACCTGCTTTGTTTTTTTTTTGTTTTTACCAGATCAAAACTGCAAACAATAGAATAGCCAACACTTCCCCTCCAATTGATTTATGCTCAATTAAAATTGGACATGATAAAACTGAGTTGATTGGCCAGGGCAGAACTGTATCGATCGCTTTGCCTCGACCGTCAGCAATGAGATACTTTGTTCATGTGAAATAACGAATGGAGAACGGTCAACCATGCACTGTGATGAAAAATCAGCCGATTTTATGAGAATGACTGTTGCAAATATATTTTAGAGCAAGGAAAAGGTTTTTATTTGTCACATTTACAGCAGAGGAAATGCGCAGTGAGATAACAGAAGAATTTGTGTATTGCGGTCCTTTCTGTCCATTACAATGCCAGTATGTTATCTGCTAGAACACTGTGTCAGGAATTCAGCATTTTTCATTTGAGGTGCACTTTGACAGCAACTATTGTTGTCAGTCCCATTTCAGCTGACAGTTCCTTGTTGGCAGTGACAGAAATGCTAAATCTACAAAGAGCAGAATATGCTCGGCTTTAATGGAAGAAGGCTATCTTTTGTTAAAAACATGTTCTCAATTTGCAATTTAATATAAAAAAAAAAAATAAATCCTAGGAAACTGACAGTAGAAATCAAACAGGTGGTCCATGGAGTCTCTCATTTTTTCCTTTTAGCACTTTACTTTGTTTTACATTTTGTTCCAGTTGTAGACCTATGTTTAATTGTTTGTTTAACCCAAGCATGTTAGGTTTTAGGCCTCATTCATACAGGTGCTGTGGCCTGTACAGCGTGAATGGGCCCTTTGTTTACACGGCTGGTGGCACCTCTGACTGCGTGGATGCAGCCTATGATGATGGTTGTTTTGGCAATCTGTATCTGAGGTCTGTGTGTTTAAGGTGCAGTAGAAATTATTTGTCCCGGGGATGAGCGTGCTGTGGGGGGGGGAGGTGCTTTTGGATTAATGTTAGGTGGGAGGTCTGGAGGGGGGGGGGGGTATATGCTAGGAGGAGGGTTGAGAGAAGAGGATTTGTGCAGGGGGTGATGGAGGGAAGGATTTCTAGAAAGGGTGATCTGGGGGGATTTGTACTGGAAAGGGGGATTTGTGAGGGGGAGGGGATTTGTGCTAGTAAGAAAAATTGGAGCTAGTAATGATAGTAATAATTATGGGGGAGGGGATTTGTGCTAGGAGTGGAAATTTGGGAGATATGTGTTAGAAGGGAGATTTGGGGGAGGGGAATTGCGCTAGGAAGAATTTGTGCTGGGGGGGCGTGGGTCAAAGAACTGTGCTAGGAGGAGGTGAATTTAAACAGGGGGGGTGTATTTGTTGTGTAAGGAGGCTGAATTTTTAATTATGTGTAGCACTTACCCCCGAAGGAGTGGCTGATTTGCTCGGCTTACTGTTACCTTCTTGACCTTGTGTACGTCTAGCGGTTTCCCGAGGTAGATGGCCCAAAGAATTGTAAAAACTCACACTGGATCCGCTTTTGGGATTTTTATTTGCAAACAAGAGTAGACAAAACACAGTCTCTTAATGAGGATTAGAGGGTTTAGGTAAAAAATTCAGGTACTCTTGGAACTACTCAAAATAGGAAATCTCTCACTATAGAAATCCAGAGAATAGCCACTCACAACTGGATTCTCACAGCTACCGGATAGACCTCCTCTCACTAGGCCTAGCAGCCGATGTGATGTGCCTAGCAGCTGAGTGTTCAGATTAAAGCAAAGCCTCTGCCACAGACTTGCATATAGAATGTTTGAATAAAGTCTCTGCCACAGACTTGTTGTAGAACACTTGTAGTAAAGTCTCTGCCACAGACTTGTTGAACACTTGTAGTAAACTGAAGGATGTAGACAAGTTTAGAGAGCCTTCATACGGTACCAGTATCTGGCAGCCAGTCCGGCAATACCATATGAGTGTAGATTCACTTGGCGTCTTTTAACTAAGCCTCCAGGCTCTTTCTGAGAAGCCAGCCTTATGCGTGGCATTCTCCCGAAGAGTCCTCCCCTGGTTGCTTCCTCAGTTGCTGGGCCTCTCCACAGATGAGACAGCACTGGGCCACCCCGAATCCTCCCTCCAGTTACTTTGCCTCGGGCTAGCCAGCTCCAAGACTCGGAATTGGATGGAGCCACACCCCAGGCCATGAGGGCCATGGGGGCTGGTCAGGAGGACCAGGACCAAACAGACAGGAAGGATCTTCTGAGCCGGAACCCAGAAGCACGTTATGTAAGCACCTTAAGTACCCTCTCCCAGAATGCACAGCAGGATGACACTCCCACTGGGCTGGTTCTGAGAAAAAATGATGATCAATGCACCCAGCTGAACTGCGTTCTCACACTTGCCAGTGATGGCAGCGCCACCTGTGGCCAAGCAGAACACAGTGCAATCCAGCTAGACTGGTACTGAAACCATAATTTGGTATAATTGAACCCAAAACCAAACTGCGGTTCGAGGAAATTTAAATATAGAAAAAAACATAGCGCGTGCTCTTCAGGAGCCGGCGCTACATATGGAAATATGGGCTTCCAGAGGGAATATATTCTCGAGGGGTTGTCTTGGACACTGGCTGCAAGGACCTTTTTCTCTCCACATTCAAACTGTTATATGGTATTGCTATATTAATCTTTTTTTGTTACATTTTTGAGAGACTGTTCTCTTGGACTTGCCCAAAGACTATTCTTGGTTGTTAATTCTGAACAATACATGATCCTTGAAAGAGCTGATCACATTGACCTGCAGAGATAGACGGTCTGGTCATCTAGGCTGCCTTAAGTGCTGTGTTAATTAACATGTTAATTATATAATTGTCTTTTAAGTTGTTGCTAGAGGGGAGGGGGAAGTATCCATGAGCCAGCCCTACCTCAATTGGTGGCAAGCTGTGGGATGCTTCCTTTTGCCTAGGCACCCCCCAAACCACCACCGGGACCCCCTGCTCCTAACAGCAGATGGAACATCACTATGCCAGACTCAAGTGCAGCACCTTGAAGGATCTCTTGGAAGCCCGTGGAAATTTCTCCAGCAACAAATCCAAAGTGACTCTCATCATGGAACTAATGGAGATCGCTCAGGCCAGCAACCGACCAGCAGATACCTCAGAGGCGACAGAGTTCCAGCGTGACGTCTAGTGGTGACTGGCCTTGTATGGTACTTTCCCCCTGCAGTAGGTTATCAGTCAAGTGTTACAAGAGGTGTCCCAGCTGCGAATGTCTGAACTCCAGCGCGATTAAGAAGCATCAGTTATGTTGAACCGGGAAGCTCCAGTGACCTGCAAAACGCTACCCTATGCCGCCTTCTGGATGTTTCAAGACAGGGAAGAGGAGATGGATGTTTACCTGCAAATGTTTAAGAGGCAATGCGGTCTCCAAGGTTTCAATAAAGCAGATTGGGTCACGCTCCTGGTCAGCCGGCTCACAGGAAGGGTTGGAGAGGCGTACAATAATGTCCCAGACAAGATCAGCCAAGATTATGACCGGGTAAAAGAAAGATTATTGGCTCACTTCGGCATTACTCCAGAGGCACACCGTTTGAGGTTTCGCAACCTCCACCAAAAGGAGAGAGCCTTACACAGAATGGGCTCATCAAATGACTTGAGTAGTGGAGAGTTGGATGACCGGGGCACCAAGCTGTTACCATGGAAGATGTACTCCAGCTAATCCTCTTGGAACAATTCTACAATCATTCCCCACTTGAAGTTAGAGACTGGGTAAAGGATTGGCGGCCAGTCACAGTAGATGAAGCTGCCACCCTAGCTGACCAATACGTGGATTCAACCAGACCCTAAGGCCTGTATTCAACATTCCACGGAGCGTTGCCCCTCCACACCAGCCATCGATCTCCGATCCCACTCATCTACCATCTTCACGAGGGAAAGGAGACCTCTGCTACAGATGCAACCAAGCAGGGCATGTTAGGTGGTATTGTCCACAGAATGTTTCCCAGGATGCGTGGAACAACAGGCCCCTTGGACCTGCCCGGGCTGCTGCACGCTGTCTGGAGAGAGATGATGTGACTTACCCAAGTGAGGAGAATATTGGAATTCTACATAAGGCAGACCCTGTGCAAGCTGCCGCTAAGGATAATCGTTTGTACCATCGACAAGCCATGTGGATTAATGGTCGGGCTGCCCAGGGACTGCGGGGCATGGAAGCTACTATTGCCCTGATACAGTCCCAGATGATAAAACTGGAAGAACAGACGGGATGGTCTGTAGCTGTGTGGGTGGCTGAGGGAAATGTTATGCTGGTCCCCACTGCTAGGGTTCACCTTGATTGGGGTTCAGGGGCCAAAGAAGTGGAAGTTGGAATAATAGAGAACTTACCTGCAGAGGTTTTGTTGGGCAACGATTTGGGATGTTTAAATTCAGCCTTCTCCCTGGATGTATGCCCGGAAGCCTGCCCTGTTACCACCCGCCAGCAAGCCCGGATGGACCTGCCACCCCTAACCTAGACTGTATTACCCCAGCTAGCCCTACCCCGACTTGGGCTTCTCCCCAAGACTTTGCTCAGGCAACTCTCCGCGACTTTTCCCTAGCTAGCTATAGGGAAAGAGCAGTATTGGACCCTGGCGGGGTTTGGAGGGGGAGCGGGTAGAGTGGGTTCAGGGATTACTCTATCCGGTTACTGAGGGAAAGACAGCCTCCCATCCACCCAAGTGGCAAGCTGGTTGTGCTGCAGAAATATCTGCATGACCTGCTGCGCGTTACGCATGACATACCCTTAGCCAGACATCTGGGGATGTCCCGGACCCTCCACGGTCTTACTCAGTCCTTTTTTTTGGCCAGGGATTACAGGGGATGTCCAGACCTGTGACAGATGCCATGGGGGCCCATTGAAAGCTCCCCTACAATACATGATCCTTGAGAGAGCTGATCACATTGACCTGTGGAGACGGACTGTCTGGTCACCTAGGGTGCCTTAAATGCTGTGTTAATTAACATGTTAATTATATAATTTTCTTTTAAGTTGTTGCTAGAAGGGAGGGGGTGAGTATCCATGACCCAGGCCTACCTCATTATCTAAACGTGTCTAGCACTGACCCCCGAAGGAGCTGCTGGTTTTATTGGGCTTACCGTTACCTTTTTGACCTCGCCTCCGTCTAGGGGTTCCCATGGTAGATGATCCAAAGAAATGCAGAAACTGACACTGAATCTTCTTTTGGATTATTTATTTAGAAGATAACACAGTCTCTTATATGGAGGGTAGAGGGTTAAGAGGAAAAGTTCAGGTACTTTTGGACTACAAAAATAGAAAGTCTCTTATAGAAGAAATCCAGAGAATTACCGTTTCACAGCTGGATTCTCACAACCGCCGGATAGACCTCTCACTATTCCTAGCAGCCGGTAGGGTGTTAAGTAAAGCAAAATCTCTGCCACAGACATGGACATAGAACACTTGAGGAAAAGTCTCTGCCACAGACTTGGATATAGAACACTTGAGGAAAAGTCTCTGCCACAGACTTGGATTTAACTGAGGGACTATAATTTAGGGAACTATTATATGGTACCAGTATCTTTTAGCCGGTCCGGCGATACCGTATGAATGTGGATCCATAAAGTGTCCTTCAACTGAACCTCCAGGCTCCTTCAGAGAAGCCAGCCTTGCACATGGCCTTCTCCCAAAGAGTCCTCCCCTGGATGCTTCTCCAGTTGCTGGGCCTGTGCAGCAGACAGAAAATACCTCTGGACCGGAACCCCCAAAGCACGTGATCCCAGTACCTTAAATAACACTTCCCAGAATACACAGCAGGAAAACACTCCCACTGGGCTGGTTCAGAGAGAAAGAATGGCATTCAACACGCCCAGCTCAACTGCATTCTCACACTTGCCAGTGGTGACAGCGACACCCGCAGCCAAGAAGAACTCAGTGCAATCCAGCTAGACTGGCACTAAGACCATCATTTAGCAAAATTAGCCCTAAAACCCAACTGTGGTTTTAGGAATAAAAATTTTCGAAACATATAGCGCATGCTCATCGGGAGCCGGCGCTACACGTGTATAAAAAAGGCTGTATTCTGTCCAATAAATTATTCAAGATTCTACAAGCTATTTTCGGCTAGACTTGTATTCAATGCAGTTATAATAAATATTTCTCCGATGGTCAGACTGGAGGAAGTGGTATTACTGACGGAAGCACTCATCAGAGTGTGGTATAGGATCCATCACAAGGGGTTAGCTTGCAGATTAGTGCTTGATTTTTGCTGACACATAACGCCCATACATTTTGGGGGGGCGAGATTGGTGTGGGCACAGTTTGGCATCTTCGCTCTGGGTGCTAGCTGACCTTGTCCCACCACTGGGAGCAGCCCATGGCAGATTCAGACAGTTGTAAAGTTTAGCATATGTTAACATTGCACTACGCAAGGTCTGTGTATTGTATTTGGGCAGTTCTCGTTTCCAATACACTGCAGTAAAATAATAAAAAGTTTGTGGGGGAAGAATTAGTAAAAAATACGATCCTTACTCCCAGAACCCACACTGTAGTTGGTGACCTCAGCATCTTTCTAAAAACATCCCGGAGAATACCGTTTTCTCTAAAATGCATTTTTTTTTCTAAATCTAAGGAGAAAAAGATCCTGTACTGTTCTGGAGGGTCATCTTGAGAGATTTGAGCGACCCAGCATTCCTTGGGATGTGCAGTAAGGGTCATGCCATCACCCTTGGGTAAGAGAGTAAGGTAAGTATGTTTACAAATAGTTTCCCCCATTTTTTTTTTTTTTACTTTACTGTAGCATTTTGTTATAGGGACCCTGGAGAAATTTAGATTTTTTTTTCCTTTAGTGCAGGTTAGTATTGACCTCATATTATATGATTTTGGTAAATCTAAATGAAAGTTGAACAAGAAAATTGTATAAAAATGGTATAGTGTGTAGTTAACTTTAGTGTTAGTAACCATAATAATAACAACCACCAGAATTGAGGTCAGTGGCCACAGTAATAACCTCCAGCATTGGTGTCACTGGCTGTGATATGCTTCAGTTCTAAATCTGTAATCTGGAACAAATATGTAGCAAATGAAGCCAGAGAAAAGTCAGATATTCTGTTTTCCAAATGTGTTCCAGGTTAGTACAGAAGCAACAGTATAATGTTTAGGAATTGCAGCTAGGGATGTAATATTTTCAGAAAGAGACCAGTGATATCAGCTTATGTAATTCTCCCATGACGGATTCTTTAACCACTTGACCTCTGGAAGCGTTTACCTCCTCTTCCTCACCAGAGCATTTTTTACAATTTAACACTGTTTTACTTTATCTATTGCACGGTCATACAATGCTGTACCCAAACAAAATGTATGTTCTTTTTTTCTCACAAATAGAGCTTTCTTTTGGTGGTAATTGATCACCTCCCTGGGCTTTAATTTTTTGTGATATAAACAAAAAAAGGCTGCAAATTTTGGAAGAAAAAAATTATATTTTCTACTTTTTTTGTTATAAAAAATATCCAATAAACTCAACTAGTGTCATACATTTAGGTCAAAATGTATTCAGCTACAAGTCTTTGGTAAAAAATTCCAATAAGTGAAAGTTGATCGGTTTGCGCAAAATTTATAGCGTCTACAAATGATGGTATACACTGTAAACTGGAATTTACGCAGCTTTTACTTTCTGACTTCCTATCTCATTTCTTGGGGTGTTAAAATGTCAGGGCAATGTGAGCACCCATTGAATATTTTTTTTTTTTTGTCACAAGTGTTTGAAAAATGACAAAATAAATTACACAAAGTTGATGCTTAAATTATATATTGCTCACACTTGCCATGGGTATATGTGGAATTACACCCCAAAATACATTCTGTTGCTTCTCCTGAGTATGGGGATTCCACATGTGTGAGACTTTTTGGCAGTCTAGCCGCATACAGGACCCCCGAAAAAAAAAAAATTGCTCATTTCACTTCCTCACTGCCTATAGTAGTTTTGGAGGCCCTGAAATGCCAAAATAGCACAAAGTGACCTAATTCTGGAAAGTAGATACCCCAAGGAATGTGATAAGAGGCATGCTGAGTATTTTTCAGATCTCACTTTTTATCAAATTGAAAAAAGAAAAGAAAAAATATATTTTCATTTTCTTTCTTCATTTTCCAAACAATTGTGGCAACAAATGAGACCTGCAAAATGTCAAGTGGAAAGAAAATTGATAAATAGTTTTCATTTTTTTTTACAAATAAATATTTGAAAACTGTGGCATGTATTTGTATTCAGCCCCCCTGAGTAAATACTTTGTAGAACCACATTTCACTGCAATTACAGCTGCAAGCCTTTTGGGTATGTCTATACCAACTTTGCACATCTAGAGAGTAACATCTTTGCCCATTCTTTGCAAACTAGCTCAAGCTCTGTCAGATTGGATGGAGAGCATCTGTGAACAGCAATTTTCAAGTCTTGCCACAGATTCTCAATTGGATTTAGGACTGGACTTTGACTGGACCATTCTAACACATGAATATGCTTTGATCTAAACCATTCCATTGTAGCTCTGGCTGTATGTTTAGGGTCGTTGTCCTGCTGGAAGGTGAACCCCTGTCCAAGTCTCAAGTCTTTTGCAGACTCTAACAGGTTTTCTTCTAAGATTGCCCTGTATTTGGCTCTATCAATCTCCCCATCAACTCTGACTAGCTTCCCTGTCCCTGCTGAAGAAAAGCATCATGGTGTGTTCAGGGTAATGTGCAATGTTTTTCGTCACACATAGCGGTTTGCTTCTAGGCCAAAAAATTCAATGTTGGTCTCATCTGACCAGAGCACCTTCTTCCACATGTTTGCGATGCCCCCCACATGGCTTCTCGCAAACTGAAAATTGGACTTCTTATGGATTTCTTTCAACAATGGCTTTCTTCTGCACTCCTCCAAAAAGGCCAGATGTATGGAGTGCACAACTAATAGTTGTCCTGTGGACAGATTCTCCCACCTGAGCTGTGGATCTTTGCAGCTCTTCAAAAGTTACCATGGGCCTCTTGGCTGCTTCTTTGATTAAATTTCTCCTTGCCCAGCCTCTCAGTTTAGGTGGATGGCCATGTCTTGGCAGGTTTGCAGTTGTGGAATATAGTGATGGACGAACTTCCGATGGGACGTTTCACGAACGCGAACCGCAAACTCAGCCAAAAGTTTGCGAACCGCAAAGTTCGCGGTGGACCCCATTGACTTTAATGGCAGGCGAACCTTAAAAACCTCCAGGTCATATTTTCAGCCACAAAATACTTACTAGCTGTGCACACATAGTCCCACAACATGGACACTGACATAACAAAAGTATTAAGTGAATCTGGGATTGACAACGACAAGCATTCTTTTTTTATCTGTGAAATTTTGACAATTCAGGAGCGCAGGAAGGCCATGGAGGAGAGGCAAGGTCAGGGCAGGTTATGAAGGGGGTGCAGGAGATGATCAGTGCCACAGTCAGGGCAGCGTAGTCCTGTGCCAGTGTCCCAGTGTGCCAACCTGTGCTTGAGCCCCTCCCTCTGCCCGGCCCTTACCCCCAACTATGCAGGGCTCCGGTGGTCCGGAGGTGCCAGTCCAGTGCTGATCCTCAGCCATGGTGCTGGCACTGCCTGCTGATTGACATCTCTGCTGCTATCTCCCTCACTGACACCAGCACTGAGATAGAACATTGAGACCAGCACCGCAATAGAGACTGAGCACTGACACCAGCACCGTGATAGAGAGCACTGACACCAGCACCATGATAGAGAGCACTGACACCAGCACCGTGATAGAGCGCACTGACACCAGCACCGAGATAGAGAGCACTGACACCAGCACAGAGATAGAGAGCATACCACACCAGCACCGAGATAGAGAGCACCGAGATAGAGAGAGAGCACTGAGGCCACACCAGCACCGAGATAGAGGGCACTGACACCACACCAGCTCCGTGATAGAGAGCACTGATACCACACCAGCACCAAGATAGAGAGCACTGACACCACACCAGCACCAAGATGGAGAGCACTGACACCACACCAGCACCATGATAGAGAGCACTGAGACCACACCAGCACTGAGATAGAGACCACTGACACCAGCACTGTAATAGAGAGCACCAAGACCACACCAGCTCCATGATAGAGGGAACTGACACCACACCAGCTCCGTGATAGAGAGCACTGAGACCATACCAGCACCGAGATAGAGAGCACTGACACCACACCAGCACCGTGATAGAGAGCACTGACACCAGCACCGTGATAGAAGATGCAGTTCAGCTTTAAGGCACCTGGAGCTATACAACTTATATACCAGTTATCTTTTTGTGAGTCTCGGAGTCTGCTACATGCTTTTGCACCTACTTAAAGGGTTCCCTGGCCCTAACCCTCTCTCCCCAGTTCTCTCTCTCTCTCTTGTTCTGCATCATCAAAGTGTCTGGCGCCCAAGTTAATCGACACTACTCAAACCCACGATGCCTAGTGACCCACACTGTGAGAATGGATGTCAGCTCTCTTGGGCATTGAAGTTCATCATCAGCTCTTCAGAGGTCGGGCCATGGCTACAACAATTTTATATGCCAAAGCATAGAGGTGAGATTAGACCACCACGGGAGAAACCCATATTAAGTTGCCAACATCCCTTAAATTTGAACAGAAAGTAAGAATGTACCCCCCCCCCCCCCCCGATATGGGCATAGCGAGAAGATACAACCACATCATTAACCAGCTCTTCATGAGACCATGCCCAACTTTCTGTTTTATGTAAAGTGATGGTGATGTATGCACCAATGTTTTTATTCTGTAATAATATACTTTATACTTTTTAAATATATCTACTTTACATTTGAACCTGCCTTAAAAGTCCCACAGTACCTGGGGGGAGGGGGGGGTGTACATTCTTACTTTCTGTTCAAGCAGAGGGCTAATTCGTCCTTTGTCCACCCCAGCCCCTGTGCTTCGGCCTATATATGCTCTTTTTTTTAAACTGCGGTTGTGAAATCACCTTCTACAGCGTTGTAGTCACTGATTTATGTATTCCTCAAGCAATCCCTGTTGCTGTCAGAATAAACAGATCAGTGCTGCAGCTGAATGGTTTAACTGCAAAGCAAACAGCGGGTAACAATAAAACACAGTAATGATAAAACATTAAATGGACCTACAGTAATTTTTTTCAACTTTCCATCTATTACATCATCTGCCCTGGTTGTTTTAACTTTGGATAGTAAAAAGTTTTTTTTTTTTCTGCCAGTAAATACCTTGTACAGCCCACTTCCTGTTTCTTGTCTGGTAAAAAGCCTAGGCTTATGACATAATGCACAGCGCTCTCTCTCACTCTTGTGAGAGTTCGTCAGGAAGGAGGGGGGATGAGCCATATGAGGGCCAATGAGAACTGCAGGGCTGCAGAGCTGGAGGTGTGCCTCTGTGTGTCTGTGTAAATCTAGGAAGTGAACAGGCAGCAGTTTCAGCTGCCCACAGTTAAAATGGTTGCAGCCAGCTTCATTGGAGGGAGATTTCTGCAGCATATTTGGCAAGTACATAATCACAGTATATATAAAATATGCAAAGTGGTTGGAGGGAAGCTTCAGAACGTCAAAGATGTTTTTATTACAAATTATGTGAGCACACTGCAGTTCCTCTTTAATTCATAATAATAAAACAACAACTTTTTTTTATTGCAATCTGTGCCAAAAAAGAATAAAAAATATATGGCAAAGCATATGGCTGATCTGCCACTGTCCCTATGCCCCTATACTTCGGCATATATGTTTTTTTAACTGCAGTGGTGAAATCACCTCCTACAGCTCTGTAGTCACTGATTTATGTATGCTGAAAGCAAATCCTGTTGCTGTCAGCATAACACTTCAGTGCTGCAGCTGAATGGTGTACCTGCAAAGCATAGCCACTACTCGATTCAGATGTTGGTTCTGAGTCTGAGATTGAGGAAGGCAGGAACATGAGCCTACAGAGAGGGGAGAACACTGGTACACAAATTGGCATTCATGTTCCCCCAGCTGAGGCATAAGTTGTCTCCTGTGGTAAAAAACACCAACCATTTGAGTACCACATGCTTGACAAGGCATTTAACCTCCCACCACTCATTGGCAAGAGCACCTAAAAGTCACACAAAAGGGGCACAAATCTGTCCCTCCTCCTTACTCACCTCAGTCTGTTCCTGCTATACCTCATGACCTCTCAGCAGCCTCCACTGACATGGATTATAGTATAGCACAGGGTGTCTCAGGACCTTGCGGTACATCTGTCAGCAGCACGTCACCAGCTGTAGACTGTAGCCGGCAAATTTCTCTGCCCCATCTGCTGCAGCATAAAAAAATACAGTCCCTGACACCCATATGCCCAGCATCTAAATGCAAGCTTGTCAAAGCTGCTGGCTCTACAACTTCTGCCTTTCCGCCTGTTGGATTCTGCCCCTTCTATGAATTTGAAGAATGTGCTGTACCGCAATGGCAGGTTTCCAGTCGATATCACGTGGAAGGTAATGTTGTAGCATCATTGAGCAAGGCAGTCAGAGGCAAAGTTCACAATACTGCTGACACGTGATCCAGCAAGCATGGGCAGGCATGTTCTATTTCGTTCACAGCACACTGGGTAACTCTGCTTGCAACTAGGTCTCCTTAAAGCTAGTGATGATGCAAGATTCATCAGCTCTACCCCCTCTCCCTCCTCCTCCATGCCCTCCTCTGCTGAATTGTCCTATGAACCTCAAGTACCCCCTAAGCGTTCAAAGGACTATTCAATGAGTCAGGCTAAAAGGTGCCATGCAGTGCTTCAGCTGGTGTGTCTAGGGGACAGGAACCACACTGGAGCCGAGATTCTCGAGGAATAGTGGTGTGTGATATTAGAACAAACCTCCTGTCTACCCTTAGACAGGGAAAGTTGACACATGTGCCATGCCTGGCACATATCCTCAATTTGGTGGTGCAGCGTTTCCAAAATCGGTACCCAGGGTTGGAAAATCTGCTAAAGCAGGGCAGAAGACTGCATGGCATTATGGACAGGGCACTCGAGGCAGAGCAGCGGGAGGAAGAGGAGGACTTCCTTTCCTCTCAAGGACCACTTTATGCAGACACCCTTGTTCTTATGCCACAGAACACACAATAGGAGCTGGAGGAGGAGGAAGAGGAGGATTCTGGCAGTTTTGGAGGCATTGAAGCAGAAGAAGACATACGTCAAACATTAAGAGATGTTTTTCCTTCCACAGAACCCTTGGGAGTAGTAGGTGGCTGGGAGGAGGCAGTTCCATATAATACTCAGTGACCCCGAGGAATCTGCTTCTCATGCCTCTGCAAATTTGTGGTGAATGGTCTCCCTCATGCTTTGAGGCCTGCAAAAGGACCCAAGGATACGTGCCATAAAGGAGAAGGATCACTATTGGCTGGCAACCCTCCTTAACCACCATTATAAGGGGAAAGTCTCAGAAGTCATCCTGTCCCCACAGAGAGTGCAGAAGATGAAATCTCTTGAGAACACCTTAAAGAGAAGTTTATGGAATGCTTTTCTCCACTCTGGTCGGTTACAGTGTCGTGGAAAACGTAGTTTTGAGGCTTCTGTTGGTCAAGAGAGGAGCGGTGGAGAAGACGGCCACCTAAGTGATGCATTTCTCAATTTTTTTAATCCTTGCCATCCAGAGCTGTCAGCTTCCATATCGCATTGGCAGTGTCTACATGATGGACGATTATCTAGGGGCGAAAACAGAGATGGCAAGCTTCCCAGTCAACGATCCCCTGGCTTGCTGGGTCATGAGAATAGACCACTAGCCAAAACTTGCCCAGTATGCTATTGAGCTGCTGGGCTGCCCTGCATTCAGCATGTTTTCTGAAGGGTCATTCAGTGCCGCTGGAGGTTTTGTTACCGATCACAGAACACGTCTGTCCACAGACTTGGTGGACTGTCTGACTTTTATCAAAATGAATCAGTCCTGGATTACCAGCAGGTATGAAGCCCCTGATGCCAATGTCGCCAATTAAGTGTTTTTGGGATGTGGAATCTCTGCAGTCTTCTAGGCTGCCTAGTGTTGTGGGTGTTGATTTCATCTGGAAGAATGTTTTTGGTGTAGGTTTCCTGGGCACAATTAACACCCAAAGACCAATTATTCTGCACCTGTTTGACAGGTGCATATAATTCCAATTTTTGACAGCAAGGCCAATTCTTGTTTTCATCAAGAATACCTCCAGAGGGTTACGGTGTGAAGGCACCACCAACACCCAAAGAACAATTTTTCCGCATCCGTTTGACAGGTGCATATCATTACAATTATTGACAGCAAGACCAATTCTTGCTTTCATCTAGAGTACCTCTATAGCAGGTATATGCAATTAGCGGATCTCCAGATGTTGCAAAACGACAAGTCCTATCATGCCTCTGCCTCTGGGTGTCATGCTTGTGGCTGTCAGAGTTTTGCTATGCCTCATGGAACTTGTAGTTCTGCAACAGCTGGAGGTCTGCTAACTGCATATCCCTGCTCTATAGGGTTATGGTGTGAAAAAACGAAAAGAAAAAACTCGCCACCGCCCTCATCTATAGCTGGCTATAGCAGTAAACGGCATTGGAAGGCTAAATCAGATAACAACAAGGCCTGGGGAATGCCCAGGAAAAACGCAAGCCTACTTACCACCAGCTCGCAGACAACCAAATTAACCTGTCTAGCCGTACGTTAAAAACAGGGGTTTAGTCCACACGCTTTTGCAAACACATGCTCAATAAAATATGAGTGTCCCCACAGTGAAGGAACATGCATTCTAATGGATAGATGAAGTCAGGTGGACTGAAGGGGACCCCACCCCTTCTTAAAGGTATATGGGTTATGGTGTGAAGGCGCCACCAACACCCAAAGAACAATTTTTTTGCACCCATTACAGAAGTTGAAATCCAAAGTCTGTAGTAGAGTCACCAGAATTTATCCCAAAAACCTCTAATCTTGCTCCCCATGCATTACATTGTGGTCTCATTATACAGACTGGCTCCCCAAGCCATTGCTTACAAAATAAAGAAAGCTTGCAGGGAAAATTGTATTTTTTGGGCTTTATAAATGCAATTATTGCTGCAGCAGCTTTTATACACTGATGTATCACTTTACAGGTGGACTAAGGGGACCCCGCAGGCACCATATTGAAAGGAATTTTTCGTTTTTATACTTTCACTTTAAGCATCAATAAATCACTGCTCATTTAAAAATTACATTTTGACAAACTTTTTTTTCATTGATACATGTCCCCCAGGACAATACCCGGACCCCCATAACCTTTGCATGCCCATTTACTTGCATATAAGCCTTCAAAATGGGCACTTTCATTTTTACAGTTCGGGTCCCATAGACTTCAATGGGGTTTGTTAATCGGTTCCGAGCTTTCCCAATGTTCAAAAGTTCTGGTGCGAACACGAACAGGGGGTCATTTGGACCATCTCTACTGTTATAGAGGCTGGAAATTCCTATGAAATGTGTAGTATGAATACCCAGCACTGGCTGACTTTTAAAAAATGTTGTGATGCTCAAACAAAATACAATACAATACAATATTATGTAGTGGCGGGCTCCTGAAGAGCACGCGCTATGTTTTCAAAATTAAACCGCAGTTTGGTTTGGGCCTATTTGACTAAATTTGGCTACTGTGTTAGTCTGACTGGACGCTGAGATGTTCAACCTGGGCTGTCTCTGGTGGCAGGCGTGGAACTATGGTCTGATTAGGCGCTTGAATTATTCCCTTGTGGAGTCAGGTCAGTGGGAGTGGCCCTCCCGCTGTGCCCTCTGGGAGAGGGTATTTAAGACACGGACGTGGTTCTGGGTTCCAGTTCAGTATGCGGTGCTGAGTGTGGTCCTGGTCCTCCTGACCAGCCCCCAGGAAGGCTATGGCCTGGGGTGCGGATCCGCCCAACTTTAATGCCTAGCCCAAGGCAGAGGAACTAAGGAAGGATTCTGAGGTGGATGGGTGCTGTCTCCGGTCCGGGAGAGACCCAGTATACTTCAAGCATTCCAGGGTAGGACTCTTTAGAAGAATACCACGCTTGAGGTTTGTTTTTCTTAACAAGAGCCTGGAAGGGCTGAAGTAACCGAGAGAATCCAGACTTGTGGATATCACCAAGCTGGTTGAAAGATCCAGGTATCCTACAAGTGTTCTACAGCTTAGTTTCCTATGTGTTCTGCAACATTGTCGGTGATAAAAGACTTTGTTCTTGAGTAAGCACCTTGTTGGCTGCTAGGCCTTGTTAGAGAGGGACTGTCCAACCTGAGTGCTTATCCAGCTTGCGAATGGCTATTCTCTGGATGCAGTCAAAGTAAGCAAGTTCTTTAACGTTTATAGACTTTGACATTGAGAGTACCTGAACTTTCCTTTCCATACCTCTGATCCCAAGTTAAAAGACTGTCCAATGGTTGACGTTTGCAAATAAAAATCCATTCAACTGGATCTATTGTCAGTCTCAAGTTACTGGGTCACCTACCACGGGACATCCCCTAGACGTGCCATAGGAAGAAACGAAACATAACGGTAAGCCCAAAAATAACCAGCAGCTCCTTCGGAGGTTAGTGCTACAATTAATATCCTCATACAGAGTAAATTAATAAATTAATTGTATATCCTCATGCAAAATGACAAAAATTTGGTGATTCAAAAATCCATGATCATTTGATCCAAGCTCTGTGTGTCCATAAATAATCCTTAAAAGTTCTCCAGTGACAAGTGCTATCAAGCAAGTGCCTCCTTATGTGCCCTCACTCACCAACTTATAGTGGACTATGCGCCTGTGTTAAAAAAAAATGGGGCTTTCAATCCTCCAGTGGGTAGCTGTGTCTTTTCCTACTCAAATATGTATGGGGAAATAGAACCAGGAAAGATCCATAGCGCAATGCAGTTTTTATTGGTATAAAAGCATGTAAAAAAGTTTTACACTTACAAAATTCTTCTCTTGTATTTTAGCATGTAAAGATACCACTTTGTATCTCAAAACCATGATCCGCACTCCAATAAGCGGATGTGACATCAATGGGAATAACCACATAGGAAGGGGAGCACGGACAGCACTTTACTTGATAGTACTTGTCACTGAAGCACTTTTAAGGATTATTTATGGGCACACAGAACTTTTTTGAATCGCCACATTTTTGTCATTTTGCATAAGAATATATAATCATTTTTTTAATTTACTCTATATGAGGATATATTGTTTTTTGTTTGAGCATCACAAACATTTTTAAAGGCACATGGTCAGGGTATTCATACTACACAAAGAAAATTCTTTACAGATTTAGTGACATCTCTTTGAATCACCTTGAATCAAGAATGCCTCATATTGTGCAGGTAGCTGGATCCTGTAGAAATCTATGGAAATGCCGGCCTTCTTCCTGCACACACACAGTGCAGCAATCCAGGGATTTCACATCTCCACTCTTCTTCCACTTTTTGTTGCAGAGCTTCTAGGACGGATCTGAGCAAATCTGATTAGTCAGTGCTGGCACAGAGAATTGTTCTGCTCTGTCCTGGAAACCCTGCAGAAAGAAAGGGAAGAAGAGCAGGGATTTAAAATCCCTGGACTGCTACACCGATTGTGTGGGCACTGACAGCTCATCACCCATGGAGGTAAGTGCAGCAAGACCTGGGGGGGTGTATAGGCTGTCACTTCCTTTTAATTTTTTCTGAAACAGTGATCTGTTACTACCACATAAATTTTGTGACATTCTTAGATTGTGGAACAATATGTACTAAGATCTGCTGTTCCCCCATAAAAGTGTAAATATATTATGAACTCCAGTGCAGACACACCATAAATGAAATAAATAACTTACTGCTCACTCCTTCAAGATGTCAATTATCCCTCTAGTAACAATGACCCAAAATACCAGCTTTGGAATGGACCTTCTATTTCAAGTTTGTTATGAATAATCATAGCCTGAACTATTTCATATTTGCTGTCACACTGTTGATGTTTAAAATATCCCAAGACTTTGAACTGATCAGAAGAATAGAGTGGTAAGTATAGAACAAACATTTAAAATAGTTTAGGAGATAATGCTGGAGTCACAATGACTGAAGTCCAAGAAAATTAGAGAGTAATTAGATTACTTGGTTCCTTTTTAGATTTGAAATAAAGATTCATTGCAAAATGACATTTGGATACAAACATAAACTGTAAGTAATTCTTGTATGTATATTTATTTTTCCTTTGCATTATTTATATAATCTTTAAAGGCAGTATGAATCCTTTTTTTTTTTTTTGCCATAATAAAATGTATTCACTGATGCCAGTCCACTGATGTTAAAACATAAAATAAAACTATTTTTCTGATTTAACATAGCCAGACATTGCAGGCTATTTTAAATGTAAAATAATAATTTGTTACTCTTATTTTTAATGGTGTGAAGAACATAAGGCCAGATCTTAAATTTAGTTGAAGCTTAATTCCAGAAAGCAGCAAAGTATACAGTTGAAACACATGTATTAGGAGATGTTTACCTGCCAAAGGACTTATAATTCTGTACAGTAGGTTTTGTGATATTAAAGTGGAAGTAAACCCTCCTATGGTTTTCAGCCAAGGAAGCTGCCATCTTGGCCTCCCTTTAATCTTTAACTGCCATGAAGCTGCACATGTGATCAGTTGTCACACCAGCCATTGGATGGTTTGCCAGTTTGGTTGAGAGCACAACCAATGTGACAGTTAACATTTCCGGCATGCCGGGAATGTAATTGTTTTTTCAAACTGTTCGATCGATGGGTTTACTTCCACATTAAACATCATACAAACTCAACCTCCGCCATGACAACTTGGTCAAGGATGCTGGTTTTCTCCATCCTTCTGATTGGAGAGGTAGGGTCATCAATCTGCTCACTTTTATTTTATCACTTCAAGGAATGAATAATAACTGGGAGAGCTATATGCTGTGTAACAGCCTCCCTGCGGCCTACATCAGCTGCGATAAGGAGTTCTTTACGATACATATTTGCCAGTACATCACAGATCATCAAATGCTGTCCAAAAGTTTTAGTTAAATCCTATTTTCACAGTTTTATAAATAGGAGTATTGAAGATGAAAGTCCCTATGACTTTGCTATAAATTTGCAACAGAAGCTCAGAACCTCTTGGTCAGGGGGCAATCGGCCCAAATATGGAGCATGGTGTCCTGACTTCCTCAACACCAAAGCAGACTGAGGAGGGAGGGGTATTGTCAATGTATAATGTCTGGACACCTGTGTTAAGATTTTAAAGTTTTTGTCTTGTGCAGTACTTGCTACAGAAAGCCTATGTGGCAGGATAAATGCTTTCTCCCAGTTTTCGTTATCAATTTGGGTCTTTAATTTCTTCTCCCACAAACAGTATAGGCTGAAGGGTTTGGATGAGAAAGGGAAGACAAGATAGAATAAATTCAGACGTGCAGAGGGAAAGCCTCCTGTACGGCCCTGGCTCAGAGACCACTGATGTTAAGACAGTGATGCAAGAGCGCGGTGCGGTATGGATGCTTGTGCAGTCTTCTACATAGCAGAGGTGTCACCAGAAGGCCTGGATAGCTGGAACAACAGGAACAGCAGACTGTAGGCTGGTGGCAGCAAGCAGCAGTAGGCAGTTGCTAATAGCAGGTGCTTGAAGACTGATGGCCCCCGGTTGAAGACACTCTAGCAGAGAACAGGCAGGTGCATGAAGAGCAGAAGAGCCACAGGATGTGTGGTCAGACAAGCTGGGTTGGTAACAGATGGTAAGGTGCAGGCATAGACGGCAGACAAGGAACAGTCCAGGTACAGTCAGGGGTTGGCAACACAAGATCAGCCAGATAAGCAGAAGGCAAAGTCCAGATACAGGCTAGGGTCAGGGCCGGAGATATTCAAGCAAATTCAAAGGCACAAGAACACAGGTACAGCTGCAGATCAGACAGCAATGGACTAGTGCAGTTGCCAGTGTTAATGGATATTGTGCGCACATCTGTGCGCGTTTGCGGCCGTGTGCATATGCCCTTGTCTGAGTGCAGTAAGATGGCCATTGGCAGGCACGCACATGTGCATTTGCATGCGCCTCTGAACTTCAGTTCTGCTATGGCAAGCATGTTCCTGACACACAGCTTGTGTGATATATAACAGGACACTAATTTCCAGCGGCATCCGGCCCTTCTTTCCATCTGGGTTGGACTTGGGTGGCTCTTGGCTCCCTGGTAGGTGTTGGGACTTCCTGTGTGTGTCAGCATAATTTCCCTCAGCTTGGCTTTGATGTCATAATGGTGCCATCCTGATCAGATCCCTTGGGCCGGAGCACCCTATCCCCCCTTCATTACCTTTTATTAGTGTCCATCTGTGTTATAGGAGGAGTCCTTATCCCCATAAAGAGGAGTTGCCTTCCATGGTTGAGATGCAGGACCTTTCATTCTATGAATAGTGTAGGACCCATTGATAATAGGGGACTTTGACACAGTAGTGGGCTTAGCACTATATGGCCATATGGTGTAACCAAATCCCCATATTTTTGAATATGTTCAGGCGTTTTAAATAGCCTTGCAGGATTTAAATGTCATTTTTTAAGTGTGCGCTGTAATCTATTTTGTTCCACGCCAGAAGCAACGTCACTTCCACCCACTCCAAGATCTTTATTGGCTGGCTAATGGCGCTCATCTGGATGTCGGCACTGATTGGTTGGTATTAATTGATTAACTGACCAACTGGGTATATATTGCCCTTAAAGGGGTTGTAAAGCTTTGTGTTTTTTCACCAATGCATCCTATGCATTAGGGTGAAAAAGCACCTTGCACTCTCTGGCCCCTCCCCCCCCCCCGAGTCCCTGTTTTTACTTAACTGAGCCCCGAATCTCCATGGGCGCGATACCGCGTTGCTTTCCCCCAGCTCCTGTGGGCTCTTCATTTGATGATTGATAGCAGTGCAGCCATTGGCTCCTGCAGCTGTCAATCAAATCAATGATGCAACACCCCGGGCCTGAAAGCGAGTTATACACTCGGCGGGTATGGCCGCCGAGTGTATCACACGGGAATGCACCCACAAGCTAACCCCCTTGGGAGAACATTTCCCAGAGGGGGGTTAGCTCTTGCGGGGAGGAGCCGAGACAGCCACCGAAGGACCCCAGAAGACGAGGATCGGGCCACTCTGTGCAAAACTAACTGCACAGTGGAGGTAAGTATGACATGTTTGTTATTTTTTTTTAAACCAAACCTATACAACCCCTTTAATTTTCATAATTAATGGGATGATCCCCATATTTACATGTTATATACTTATGATCTGTTATGATTTATAGCTACTGTAGCCCTGGATATTTATACACCCTGATGAAGATTCTGGATGAATTGAAACCCGTTGGAGTTCAAATATATGTTCCAACAGTCTTTTGCCTTGATTATATACCATGATGTTGATGGGATTATGTAATTTTATGTACCACACCTGTTTATTTGTTGTGGTTTTTAATATATTTACAATAAACTTGTTACATTTTAATATAATCATTGTGTGCCATCAAAGTCCCCACCCAAGTTGTTAAACAATTTTTTAGATCATCATATTATGGATTGGAGCATGGTGCAATCATATCAGACATATTTAAATGATAATAAATACTTACCTTATATGTTGCCTACTAGGGATGGGCCGAATGGACCCCTGTTCAGTTCGCACCAGAACTTTATAACACCGCAAAAGTTCAGACCCGAATAACAAACCCCATTAAAGTCAATGGAATCTGAACGTCAAAAATCAAAAGTGTCCATTTTGAAGGCTTATATGCAAGTAATTGGGTATACAATGATTATAGGGGTCCAGGTCCTGCCCTGGGGGGGACATGTATCAATAAAAAGTGAAAAAGGTCATTTTTAAATGAGCAGTGATTTTTTTGATTTTTAAAGTGAAAGCCTAAAAATGAAAAATTCCTTTCAATATAGTGCCCGGGGAGTCCCCTTAGTCTACCTGTAAAGTGGCAGATCTGTACAATGTCTAGAATCTGAAATTGCATTTATAAAGCCAAAATAAAATTAAATTTTCCCTGCAAGATGTCTTTATTTTGCTCAGCAACAGCTGGGGAGCCAGTGTATGTGACGAGGCCACAATGTAGTTAACGGGGAACATTGATTTTTTTGGATAAATTCTGGTGTCACTTTGACTTTGTATAGAAGTAAGAGATGCGTAAAAATTGGTATTTGGGTATTGGTGGTGCCTTTCCACTGTAACTCTATAGAGCAGTGGTCATCAACCCTGTCCTCAGGGCCCACTAACAGGCCAGGTTTGCAATATAACTGAAATACATCACAGGTGATATCATTTTCTGCTCAGTGATTGCAGTATTGTAGTCTGCATCTCCCCAAGATAATACATAAAATCTGGCCTGTTAGTGAGGACAGGGTTGATGACCACTGCTATAGAGGTACTCTTAATGAAAGCAAGAATTGGCCTTGCTGTAAAAAAAATTGCAATGATATGCACCTGTCAAACAGGTGCAGGAAAATTACTCTCTGGGTGTTGGGGGGGACCTTCCCACTGTAACCCTATAGAGGTGCTCTTGATGAAGGCAAAAAAAATTTTAAATGATATGCACCTGTCAAACAGGTGCTGAAAAATTGGTCTTTGGGTGTTAATTATGCCCATGAAACCTATACCAAAAACATTCTTCCAGATGAAATGATTGAACACCATCAAAGCTAGGCAGCCTCAAAGTCCTGCAGAGTTTCCACATCCCAAAAAGACTTAATCAGTGACATCGGCATCAGGGGATTTATAGCTGGTAATCCAGGACTGATTCATTTTTATAGAAGTCAAACCGTTCACGGAGCCTGTGGACAGTTCTATGATCAGTAACGAAACCTCCTGCAGCTCTAAATGCCCATTCTGAAAGCACACTGGATGCATGGCAGCCCAACAACTCAAAAGCATACTGGGCAAGTTCTGGCCAGTGGTCTATTCTCATGACCCAGTAAGTCAGTGGATCATCAGTTGGAAAGCTCTCCATCTCTGTTTTGGCCCCAAGGTAATCATCCACCATTTGATGCAGACGCTGCTGATGGAATGTGAAAGCTCACAGCCTTGGGTGGCAGGGCTAAAAAATTTCTAAAATGCCTTACTTAGGTGGACACCTTCTCCAATGCTCCTCTCTTGACCAACAGAAGACTCAAAACAACATTTTCCATGACACTGTAACCTACTGGAGTCAGGAAAAACGTTCAATAAAATCCTCTTTAACGTGTCCTCAAGACATTTTATCTTCTGCACCCTATGTAGGGGTGGGATGAGTTCTGAGACCCTCCCCTTATAATGGAGGTCAAGGAGGGTTGCCAACCAGTAATCATCCTTCTACTTTATGCCACATATTCTTGGGTCCTTTCGCAGGCTTTGAAGCTTGCCCATTTGCAGAGGCTTGAGAAGCAGACTCCTCGGGGTCACTCAGGGTGACAGCATCTGGACCTTCTTCCTCCCAGACACATACTACTCCCAAGAGTCCTGGGGTTGGAAAGCCATCGCTTACAGATTGAAGCATGTTTTCCTCTTCTTCGAAGCCTATGAAAGGGCCAGAATCCTCCTCCTCATAATCCTCCCCCCTCTTCTCCTGTGTGTTCTGTGACATAGGAATGATGGTGTCTGGATAAAATGGGCCTTGAGAGGAAAGGAAGTCCTCCTCTTCCTCCTGCTGCTCTGCCTCCAGTGCCCCGTCCATAATGCCATGCAGAGTCTGCTCTAGCAGCAACACAATAGGGATAGTGTCACTGATGCATGCATTGTCACGGCTCACCATCCTTGTGGCCTACTCAAATGGTGACAATACAGTGCATGCATCCTTAACCGCTTCAGCCCCGAAAGATTTTACCCCCTTCCTGACAGAGCACTTTTTGCGATTCAGCACTGCGTCACTTTAACTGATAATTGCGTGGTCGTGCGACGTGGCTCCCAGACAAAATTTACATCATTTTTTCCCCAAAAATAGAGCTATCTTTTGGTGGTATTTGATCACCCCTGCGGTTTTTATTTTTTGCGGTGAGATGCATGAAGGTAAAAAACTTTCTGCCTTTACAACCACTTTAAAATCAATCGACTAATCAATGTCAGTTGATGTATGTTGCCTTTAGGTGACCATAATAGTTGAGTCTAGTTTGTTTCCAAGGCAAAGAAACACATTAGTAAACATACCCAACACTAGAGGAACTTATCCACTGGATATACATTGAGGAATACTGATGAAAGGAAAGGAGTGCTTATAATAAAAACGATCTTAAATGTGTCATTATATTGCACACCTATGCATCTCTGTAAAGATCAATAGCTCCATATGCAAATATATTGCACATATCATTAGGCAGCTAGGTGTATCCAGAAATGTCAATAAGCATGAACTGGATACCATCCCTTAGAAAAGTGACAAGTGATGATATCAGAATCAAAGATGCATTTATGTCACTAAAAAGGCAGCTTAAAGTGACATTAAAGGTTCGGATTTTATTTAAAAAAATAAACATTTTATACTTACCTGTTCTGTGCAGTAATTTTGCACATTGCAGGCCTGATCCACCTCTCAGGTCCCACACCAGTGCTCCAGGCCCCTCCCTCCTGCCTAGAGCCCGTATAGCAAGCAGTTTTGCTATGGGGGCACCAGAGCAGGCTCACTCTAAAGCCGTTGCCCCGTGTGTCTATTTACACATGGAACAAGGCTCAGTCCCATCCCGTGCTCTCCTCATTGGCTCACTGGCTGTGATTGAGCCAATGAGGAGGGAGAAACCCAGGAGAGCCGAGGCTCCTAATTAAATCACTGGACCGAAATGGTGCTCAGGTAAGTTTTAGGGGAGGGAAGTTGTAGGGGGGGTCTGTGCTCCCTTTCCCTCTGTCTCACATTTAGTCTACGTGACCTTCCATGGGTTAGTGTTGGCCCATTCCATACTCCTTGGATTACCAGCTGAAAAATACCCCGCCTATATGTTTTTAATCGACTCTGGTCATGCACGATATTTCACTTTGTCTTTATCCCCCTGAGTAAGATCAGAACAATGTATGATTGAAACGTGTTGGGACTCTTCTGTGAGCAATAGCATTTAGTGTTTGGATACTTGAAATCAGGGACAGTTGGGAGCTATAGACATGTATTCAAATGCACTCAGACAGTATCCAACTCCAGGCTGACAGTTCAAAATGTTGAAAAGCAGCAGTATTTCTATGTTGATAACAGACATGCTTGTGAGCAGGGCTTACTGCACCCATGTGGGGACCCATAGAGAGGGCAGGCTGAGGCTATAACTTAACAGTAACAATTAAGGTCTTACTCCATCTTAAAAGTGATACTTCTCCACATAGACATTAGTAGTTAAAGTGGAGGGCCACCCTGAAAAAAAAAACATTAAAAATGAGAAAAAAATCTGAATTTTTTTTTTTTTTTTTTTAACTTACCAGAAATGCCTGTTGCTAGGCACATCATCCTAATCTGCCTCTTCCTCCTCCGCGGAGATCTTCTTTCTTCCCTCCTCCGCGTGGCATCTTCTGGATAATGGGTCACGCTGTGTTCTGGGAACTGTGTGTCCCAGAACACAGCGCGCCCCATTCACAAAGCGCTGCGCGACTCGCGCATGCGCAGTAGGAAACAGCCAGTGAAGCCGCAAGGCTCCACTGCCTGTTTCCCTTACATAGAATGGCGGCGCCGGGACCCGAGAGCCGAGGGACGGGTCACCCTCGGGTGGCCAACATCGCGGGCGCCCTGGACAGGTAAGTGCTTATTAAAAGTCAGCAGCTACAGTGTTACAAGCTACTCTTGTAATCTGTGGCACAATTCATTAACTCGTTATGCTTTTTATACTATGGAAAACATGTTACACTTTTACTCTTTAGTGCAGCACTTCTGAGCCTGTGATGCTGAGCCTGTACTGGATTCCACCAGCCCAGTTACCGGTCACCTCACTCCCAGTCACATCGATCTGTGCGTTGCACTTTTAATACTAAGAATAGAACTCTCTCTCTCTATATCTATCTATCTATCTATCTATCTATCTATCTATCTATCTATCTATCTATCTATCTATCTATCTATCCTAACCCCCAGAGCCTCCCTACATCTTCCATGACTTTCAAGCTGGGTCCCAAGGACACCCCATGCCCAGAATTGGACCCAGAATTGGGGTTCAGATCGCTAGGGAAGGAACCCAAGCTCACAAGCTCTATCTCTACTAGGGCATTCCATCATGTTTGCCAAGTCACTGCTTCCTGACCGGCTGAGTGCTTATGCAATCAATACTAGTACTGTAGCCATTAGCAAAAGCAATGTAACCTCCTCTGAATAGCTTCACTGCACATTAGACATTTTTACTGTATGATCTCCTTCTTGCTCTGCCCCCCTATAAGCATATAAAATATTATAGTATGGTACCCCTTTGAGTTTATGCTCTGTTTGATAGTGGTAGTATTCCATTAGCTTTTTTATTTGGGTTAAAGACTTTTTCGCTGTCTATGTCCCCGCTGGGTAAATTCACCCGATGGCCCCTTGCACACTGTACTGATGTATGAGAATCAGACATTCCTGACACAAAAAACGTGAGGATGGGCTGTATATAACTGGTGAGTATTTGCGTGTATTTATGCATATGTATGCACACACAAGCAACAAGAGTGGCATTTGTGCATATTTGTGAATATTTGCGAGTATTTATGCATATTTGCGAGTATACACTCAACTCTGATTTTTGTATTTTTTTTTTTACTGAGTAATATACAGAACATGTTTTGCACACCTGTGTGTAAAGGCACATTAAAAACAATGTGATGCATTTAAATCAGTAGAAAAAATGCCTATATGCCTGAAAAAGATTTAAAAAATCAATGTCTGATTGTACATAAAAAAATCACATATAAAAAAGCAAGCAATAAAACATCTAACATTGCTACTTTAAATAGACCCAATTTGTCCTGCAAGGACTACTGAGAGAATTTTCCCCAAACAAGCAAAAGGAAGAGAGCAGGGAATGTTGAAGGGTAACTTGCTTGTGGGCTCCCAGTAACCAAAGTCAGGGCTTAATGCGCTGAGGGTTTTGGTACGCAAAATGTCCCATATAGAACCTACCATACATTGTGGGAGAAAATCTTCTGCCGGCTTGTTGGAACTCTTTACGTTGACTCACAGTGGAGGTGTGGTCTCCTTTTTTATGAGAAATGAAATTCCCCAGAGGTGGTAACACAGCGAGCAGAGTTACCCTTTTAATGAATGGAACAAGTTGGGAATTTACTTCAAAAGATGTCAGGAGGTTCTAAAGGTTATTCAAGCTGAGGAAAGATATGGGCAGAATTTAGCAGTAATGTGTCCCTTTAAGTGTGGCGCTTGGCTGGTGGAACTTATGGATGCCTTGGATAGAGTAGGCGTAGCTAGTGCAGATAGGCCGCAGCAATGCTTTGACTACAGAGTCTGTGTCTCTATGTGTTGTAAGAATCCTGAACTCGAGTAACTGGCAAGAAACAAATGACCTTAAAGCATGTGACGGTGTGGTATGGGTTAGGAACCCTCTCACCAAGTCCTTTATGTTAGCGGTGTGAAGCGATGACCTTGCTGCTGGGGGGGCCCCCTTTTCTTGATGTCCTCCCACAGATGTTGCGGTGCCCATGGCAATGACTGATCTGTCTGCCTGCAAGATCAACTATCATACATCCCAACTTGCAAAAGCCCCTTTCAGGGAGGTGGAAAACGCATTTCAGGGAGGTGACGCTTCGCGCCGGTGCCGACCCCCCCCAGCCCAATTAAATACAGCCTGATCAGTGCCAATTAAATGCAGCTATACCAGTGCCAATTAAATGGAGACATCTCAAGTCTCCCACGACTCGCTGGAGTCTCCCGCATTTAACAGCAGGCTCACGGACACCTGCGAGTGTGGCACAATCTCCTAGCTGAGCCCGCCTGCACTGTCACCCACTGCCACAGGAGGCGTTTGAACAGTGGCTGCGAACGAAGCTCCCAAGCTCGGCTCTCATTGGTCCATGGGTGGTGCCTGTGTCAGCGAAAGGAGAGAAGAGGGAGGCGGGCCCGTGTGGTGAAATCATTCTCGTGCGTGCGCCGCAATTGGTTGCTAGGCTCGGCTAATTTGCCTAGCAAAAACATGACATAGAGATACTGGTGGATTGGATTATTTCAGCCTTCACTAATAACTGAAATAACTGAAATACTAATTTTAGATGGACTGACTTTGAACCTACACGTCAGCTCATATGAGTTGCTCTTTTGTTAGCGAGTAAATGCAGATTAACAGTAAAAATAAATACTACTTGACATAAATAGATTTGTATCTTTAAGCCCTCCCGAATGAAAAAATATGTGTAAAATAATAAAGAAATATAGATTATTAAAACTAATGACATATGCGATTGTATTTTATTGTTCTGTATGTTTTGTATGGGATAAATGTAACTGTATTACTAGATGCTAATTGTTTTTTGTACACTAGGGTGTGCTGTAGTACTTTCAGATTCCACACCCTATGTGTTATGTGTGAATGCCCATGAAGAAATCTTAGTCCAGTGATGGCGAACCTTGGCACTCCAGATGTTTTGGAACTACATTTCCCATGATGCTCATGCACTCTGCAGTGTAGTTGAGCATCATGGGAAATGTAGTTCCAAAACATCTGGGGTGCCAAGGTTCGCCATCACTGTCTTAGTCTGTGGAGGTCAGATAATCACTATGTTGCCTTCTCTGCTATTAGCCTTTCACAGTGTATTCATGATATTTTTGTAAAATCAGCAGCAAACATTTGTTATACAAGTACCTGTGGTTAAACTCTTTTTTATAAAAAACTCTTTTTTTTGTAAAAAATAAAAAAATAAAAAAATAAGCTACATTTTTGCATGTGAATGTTCAGATTCCTGTAGCTGTTTTTGCTACCTGTGAGGGGCTAGCTGTGGCCCTGAGCCCTGTACACTTCAATGACAGATCCCCAGTGGCTGCAGCTGTCTGCACAGCCATGGAATACCTGCAGTGATGGCTGCTAGACATACTTTTCGGTTAATCGCCATTGTAAATGTAGCCCTTAATAGTCTTGGGGATAGGTATATCTTCCTTATCCAGCATCCATAAACTGACACTAAATTCTGGCATAAAAAAATACATTCTACTCCAGTCTACTGCATATTTTGAACTCAAAACAGTACCTGCTATTGCTCTCAGCCTCCTCCAAATCTCCAAATTCCGTTTTTTTCTGCTGTGATCTGCCTTCCTGTTAATGGGTGGCTATGTTCACTGTCCATTGTAACACTGTATGTAGGTATGTAGCCACCCTTTCTTGTGCCTCACTCCCGAAAAAGACTAATGCCCTGTGTACAGGGTCGGAAATTCCAACGGAAAAGTTCCAATCAGATTATATTGTCGGAAAATTAGATCACCAAAATAATTCATTAAAAGGTATGTTTTATCATACAAATTGAGCAAGATTCAAATATCTATACAACCAGACATTGAGATGTGATGCATAACATTATGTAGTCTCCACTCTACCCGACACATTTCAGGTTATACACTTTTCTTCAGGGGTATTGCCATGAAGGTACATCTATTCAACAATTGGTGAAAAAAAAGCAACATTATAGTAGTGATACACACAGAATGAATACCAAAAACTAGCTGAATAGATGTGACCATTTAGTTACAAAAAAAAATGCAGTAATATACATAAATTCAATAGATTAATATTAGTAAAGAGATATATTGAATTTATGTATACTTTTTTTTTGTAAGTAAATGGTTACATCTACTCAGCTAGTTTTTGGTTTTCCTATTATTTTATTCATTCATTTTTTTTGGATGAGATATATATATATATATATATATACCGGCAGGGCTTTGCTTTTGCTGAAGATACATGTGTTTTTGTAGAAAGCATGTCTGTCTTGGCAGAGCAAATGATTGTTTCATCCGAATGGAAGGGTCTGTTTCCTCTTCTGTTGACATAGTTCTTGCAGACTCAAGTCTGTCCACTAGATGTCTCCATATGTTTTTCGTTATTCTGATATAGTTTAGACAGGGTTTTTTTTGCATGTGTTTTATAAACCTACAGTATCAGAGGCGGCTCTAGGCTTTGTGAGGCCTTAGGAAAAATTTAGACATGAGGCCCTACTTACACCCTTTGCAGGGGTTAAGGAAGAACCCAGGGGTGGAGCATCTTATTACTGCTGCTGCTTGTGTGGGTGGGATGTGTACTGCGCCAATCACATGGGATGAATAGGAGAGGAGGGTCAGCAAGGATTTCCGCAGTACACATCCCACCCACACAAGCAGCAGCAGTAGTAAGATGCTCTGCCTCAGGGTCCTTCCTTATCCTCTGAAGAAGGAGGGGGTAAAAAGGGGGGAGAGGGTAGGAGATGAGTGATGCTTAGAGGAGAACTGGAGTGAAACTGGGGGATCCTGGTCTGTATAGGGATAAAAAAGGAGAAGGATTTGTGCTGGCATGGGGAGGGGGTACTGTTGGTTGGTGAGGAATAGCCATAGTATAATCCAAGCAAATGGGCTTGCAGGGAGGGGGAAAGAAAGGAAGGAAAGAAAAGGTAGTATAGCAGTGGGTAGTATGTGCAGGAGAGGGGCACAGATTGTATGGCGGTGGGTGGTATGTGCAGCAGAGGGGCAAAGATTGTATGGAGGTGGGTGGTATGTACAGGAGAGGGGCACAGCTTGTATGGCGGTGGGTGGTATGTGCAGGAGAGGGGCACAGATTGTATGGCGATGGGTGGTATGTGCAGGAGAGGGGCACCATAACAATAAAACTCGGTTATCAATATTATCTTACGTATAATATTTAATCCAGGGTTTCCATATGATATCAAACTTTGTCATCTGGTTTTTATCTATAGCGTCCATTTTAGCATGGATGAAAGATTGATTCATTCTACATTTGGTTTCTGAAATATTCACCACATCTGTTTTCCACGCATTGGCTATAGTCTGCTTTGCGGCTATCAGGAGTTTAAGAACTAATTTGAATTGTTTCTTATTCAGAAAGGCTGGTTTTAAATTAAGGAGAGCTATAATTGGGTCTGGAAAAATTGGACTATCAAAAAATGTTCTAATTATCAGAAAGATATTTTTCCAAAATGATTGTACAATTGAGCAATGCCACCAGGTATGTATATAGGTACCTTTTTCTGGACAGCCACGAAAGCAGAGGCCAGTGTTGTCTGTTGAGAATTTGGCGATTCTCGCAGGAACCAAATAACAGTGTGTGAGAACTTTATATGATGATTCAGACGCCAATATATTTATAGAGGAAGATTTTGTGAAAGACCATATGTTGGAGCAAGACCTAGAATCGATCGTACAATCCAAATCTTTTTCCCACTTGGACACATATTTAGGTATAACAGTATTAGAATTAGATATCAATTGTGTATACAATGATGTAATACAACCTTTAGCATGTGGTTCCTTGAGACAAAATCTTTCAAATTGAGAAATATTATGTAAGTTTACATTTAAATTGAGAAGAGGAGTATAAAAAATTTCGATTTGGAGATATCTGAATATTTCTGATTGTGGAAGCTTATATAATTCACATAGATCTGTAAAAGATTTTATTGATGTAGTTGAAGTTAAATTATATAGACAAGTGATACCAGCCTTAGACCAAGCTTTAAAGGTTTTGGGATATTTCCAGGCTGGGTAAAAAGTCAGATTCTTGTGAAAAGATAATAGCGGATTTTGTGGAGATTGCAGACCATGTGAATTTCTATACCTATCCCATATAGGTAGAGAGTGCTTAGAAATGGGGTTATTTATAGACTTACGATCCGCAGGTTGTAACCATAATATATTGTTTATAGGAAGAGGATCACAGTCTACAGCTTCAATGAGGACCTATAAAGGAATCTCTGTAGAAGAGTGATATTTTGTTAATTGAGATAATTGAGCTGCCTTATAATATATGTTAAAGTCTGGAAATCCCAAACCACCCAAAGCTTTGGGGAGAACAAGTGTTTTTTTGTGAAGTCTGGGTTTTATTTTCCCCCAAGTAAATTTTGTTACTTTTTGTTGAATCAGCCTAAGAAAATATGCAGGAATATGAATCGAGAGAGTTCTGAATAAATATAAAAATTTCGGAAGAACAGACATTTTTATGATATTGATTTTCCCAAACCATGATATCGGCATTGATGACCAATTAGATAACGACCTTGTAATATTTTTAAATAGAGCTGGGTAATTAGCTGCAAATAAATCGGAGGGGTTAGGAGTAAACTGCACACCCAGATATGGGAGGCTATGATCTACCCACTTAAAGGGTAGTGAATTTTGTAAAGATTGTTTATCTTTCTCGACAAGTGAAATGTTTAATGCTGAAGATTTTTGAATATTGACCTTAAGGCCCGATCAATACGTTTTTGATGGATCCTCATTTGTACAGCTTTTGTGCCTCGATTGAGATGTTATTGGGGAATGACGGTCTTTATTTTAATGTTTCTATAAGAAAAGGTATGGAAAATAAGCTGTGTTTTTGGGCAGCCATCCTTTTTTTAATGCCATTGCTCCCAATGATATTTTAAATGTACCATATTGTTTTATATCTTTTATTAAATGGGATGTCCAAATCCTAGCAGCTGTGTAAGTCAGTAGTTTACAATAGAAAATATTTTACATTTTAAGAGTAACTTTAGGTTTTAGTCCATGTTTTGTTTTGGACCAATCATGTCGGCTGGTCCGTTATTTAAGCTAAGAAAATCTGTGTTAGACCCACTTCCTGATGACGCGTGCTGGAATGCGAAATGCATAGCAGCTAGGTCTAACACGCACTCTACGTCACTTCCACTGGGGGGTTTCCTAATGCACAGTATACACTGCTGGTCAGATAGCGCTGTCTGGGCGAACTTCCGCCACACTAGGTGTTTCTGATATATTGATGCACTCCCCTGCTGGAAATATTGTAAATGACATTTTTTAACAATAAACAAAGGATAATATATCATATTTGCCGTCCCTGGCTGGCTCTTTTTGACGGAGCTTCATTTTCAGATGTGAGAGATTGGAACGGAGGATGGATAACAAAGATTTGATCTGGCTCCTCCCGGGCTCATTTGACCAAGTTCACCATACGTGTGAACGATGGCTGGCCAGGGCCATCGGGTGAGCGCAATCTGTTGTCACTTTGGGTGAAAAGTCACGAATATTATTTTAAACACTGATTTCATTTCTCACATGGTGTTGGAGTGGAATCATCCAGAAAGAATTTTGGAGCTGTTTTGAACTTTTCATGATATCATGATATATTTGTTTGAGCAATCATAAATATATTAATACATTTTTCTGAGACATTTGTGCACATGTATAAAGGGAAGCCATTCACTAATACACGTTTATATACGGTTTTGGGTGTATACATACTATTTGCATAAATCACTTTTTGCATTTTAGTTTGCTGTTGAGTGTTAGCAATATCACCATGTCTAGATGCCTAAATTCATTGAGTTGTTGCCATGTGATTGGCTTATTGGCTGTCCAGCAATTTGTGTTACCAAGAAATTCAACAGTGATACCTAATAAAATGGCCGGTGAGTGTACATCAGAGTGTTCTGGTATATCATTTCTTTGTCCTGTGAGAGATCCAGAATCCTATTTTTTGTGAGTATGTTATAACTGTCTTCATAAAAATTATTAATTCTAGTGGTTATAAGTATCCCAAATGATCAAAAACGGCCAATCAAAAAACTCTCAGGTTGACTGTTAAGTGAAGGATGAATCTTATTCCACAGCAATCCTTTCTAATGTTGGAAACTGCCCACTAATGAATCAGCATTGGATAATTATTTACATACAATATCAATAAGTAATAACAAATCCTTGGAGTCTCCACAGTGTGCCATCCTCAAAAATCAAATATACACAGTGGGGTTGATTTACTAAACGGAAATAGTCTGTGCATTCTGAAAGTACAGCTGTCCCAGAGCTTATTAAATGAGCCTAGCATGACCAGATATCCCCAGTTTCCAGTCCCTGAACTGAGGACACTGTCCCTGGATCAAGTTTGTGCTGGGGCAGAGGCAGGAGTTCCACTGGGCCCATTGGGCTGCCCATTTGGGATTACACAGGGCAGGGATCTCCCTCTTACCTGGTGGCCACTGTCATACAAAGTCCCGCCTCCTGGGCCAGCTCCTATGATGGACAGCACACTGGTGACGTCTATCATAGGAGCCAGTCCAGGAGGTGGGACTTCGTATGACAGCAGCCACACCGGGTAACCGGAGGCTCTCCTCTCTCTGCGTTACAGGCTGCATTGATGGGCACTGATCAGGCTGTGCTGATGGGCACTGTTGAAGCTACACTGATGGGTACTGATCAGGCTGCAAAGATAGGCACTGATGAGGCTGCATTGGATGGGCACTAATGAGGCTGCATTGATGGGCACTAATGAGGCTGCATTGAAGGGCACTGGTGATGCTGCACTGATGGACACAGGTGACAATGCATTGATGGGCACTGATCAGGCTGCACTGGTGAGGCTGCATTGGATGGGCACTGGTGAGGCTGCATTGGATGGGCACTGGTGAGGCTGCATTTGTGGGCAGTGGTGAGGTTGCATTGGATAGGCACTGATCAGGCTGCATTTGTGGGGACTGGTGAGGCTGCTTTGATGGTCACTGGTAAGGTTGTATTCATGGTCACTGGTGAGGTTGCATTGATTGTCACTGGTGAGGTTGCATTGATGGTCACTAGTGAGGCTGCATTGATGGGCACTGTTTAGACTGCATTGATGGGCAGTGTGCACTGATCAGCATGCATTGGTAGGCACTGATCAGGCTGCATTGATGGGCACTGATCAGACTGAACTGATGGGCACTGGTGAGACTGCACTGATGGACACTGATCAGGCTGCACTGCTGGTCACTGGTGAGGCTGCACTGATGGGCACTGGCGAGGCTGCACTAATGGGCACTGGTGAGACTACATTGATTAGCACTGATGAGGCTGCATTAATGGGCACTGGTAATGCTGCATTGATGGGCACTGATGAGGCTGCATTGATAGGCACCAATTTATAGGTTGGACTTTATATGTATAATTTATAGGTTGGACTTGTGTCTTTTTTCAACCTCACCTACTATGATGGGCACTGGTGAGGCTGAATTGATGGGCACTGGTGATGCTGCATTGATGGGCACTGATGAGGCTGCATTGATGGACATTAGTGAGGCTGCATTGATGGGCACTGATCCGGCTGCATTGATGCGCACTGGTGAGGCTGCATTGATGGGCACTGATCAGGCTGCACTGATGGGCAAAGAGAAAACTATTGCTCCTGTGCTTGAAAGGTTGCCATGGGTAGACTGGAGAATTGGGAGAAAACTTCACAAACCACACCACTGTAATGGGCTGTGCTGCCACTCTCAACAGGTCAGGGGGAACCCAGGAATAATTCTAAAAGAAAACAAGGACAGAGGGCGCACCAGCCTTGTGCATTATCTTTGTAACACAAATGAATTTATTGAATAAAATATAATACTCACAAACGAGTGATAAAAACAAGCGAATATTGCAGAGTCCATCAATGGCCTCATCAAACTGCTGGCCAGTATACTTGAGTGGGATGAGAACAGTCAAAGGTTAGTTGATGCGTTTCGAGGGCGACCCCTCTTCCTCAGCACTCGCATGGATGGGCACTGCTGAGGCTGTATTGATGCATTATTTTTGTTAAACCTCCTTTGTTGCTATTAACATTACATTATGTTACCACATTGTATCATATTTGTTCTTCTTTTGCTTCATAACATCAATTTCCATTATAAAACCAGATGGGCATGGATGGTGATCTGATTTGGCGGTTCAGTGGGCCACTTGACTGGACTTATCCCCCAGGCCCAAGGCTTCCAGCCCTCCCCTGCATGTGTCTTCCATGTGTCTTCTTGTTTTATTTTATTTTTAAGGGTATTATAACACTTTAAGTCAAATCCCCTATAAAATCTGTGTGTGAGCTTAAATTCATTTCTGTTGTCATACAAAAAAATGTCAAAGGGAGATCTGTATAGCTCCCAATTGTCCCTCATTTGCAGGGACTGTCTATACCTGTGAAGTCACCTGGGAAACTCAGATTTACCCAAGCTTAACTTAATCCTTTGTAGTCTTTCACCAGGCTAATAATTTGCCCCCTTGTCTGAATAAAACTTTCTACTGAGTCATTTAGCAAGAGATGCATCATGGCTATAATGACTATGTCCATTTTTATAACAACCAACTTCTTTCAGCATTGCTGAAAACAAAAATTCTGCATATGTGTATAGGAGTCCAGGGTTCCATCTGCTGGCCAAATAGAATATTGCATAATATTAATATGCATTTCATATTAACCTATCAACCATAAATAAAATTAAAAATAATGTACAACAACACTGTACACTATACGGCATACTTACACTTGTAAAGACACACCTATAGCATTCTTTTAATGCAAATAACATACATCCTCATGGCTAACCAAATACTTCCTCATGGCTAACAAAAGCATACTATACAATGCTGCTTTGTTTTAAAATGCATAAAGACAAACAATGGAAAATTCCTATCAAAATACTTACCGTAATTTTCTTTTCTTGATGGACTCAATGGCAGCCAACATGTGGGTTTAAGCCCCATACACACTATCAGATTATCTGCTGAGTTTTTCCTTCAGATTTACCAAAACCATGTAGTAGAAGGGCCTGCCTGATTGCATACACATTGAAACTCCTAAGGTTTGTCCTCATATTATATGGTTTTGGTAAATCTGAAATAAAAAGTCAGCAGATAATCTGATAGTGTGTATGGGGCTTTAGTCACACCTCTACTTCTCCATTCACATAAATCTTTGCTCCCAGCCAGCGGTCATGTTCAATAACTAGCCTACTCCAGCCATTGGGAGGGAACTTCTGCTGCCATGGAGTCCATTAAGAAAGGAAAATGATGGTAAGTATTTTGATATGAATTTTCAATTTTCCTGACAGACTCCATAGCAGCCAACGTGTGGGAAATAACTCGCTGTACACACCCGGGTAGGCAAAATGCTGAACAAAGATTTAATTAACACCGTCAACCGACAGTAATTTAATACCAAAATTAACGGAAGACAGAGCAGCTGGCTCAACACAATAGTGAGAGATAAATGTGTGGAATGACGACCAGGAAGCCGCCCTGCAGATTATCTGAGGCGCAACCTGATGAGAGGCTGCCCATGAACTTGAGATACTTCTGGTTGAGTGTGCTGTCACCACTTCAGAAAGAGCCAAGCCCTTCATTTCATAGGCCCAATGAATGTCTTGGATGATCCACGCTTTAATGGATCTGACGGAGGCCCGGAGCCCTATGTTTTTTTTCCCGTGGAACAGAACAAAGAGGTAATCCAACTGATAGAAAGGAACTGTGGCCTCCAAGTATTGCTTCAAGGAGTCTCCTAAAGGGGATGCACTTTTCTGGCTGATCTAAAGGTGGGAAGTGTGATCTCTTGATTCTGGAGAAAAATTGAGGTGACCTTGGGGTTTGACCCTAGCATCAGAATTAGAACCACTCTATCCGGGAAAAATGTTAGAAAAGGTTCTTTTGATCCTAAAGCCTGGATTTCAGATATCCTCTTCGTCGAGGTGATGGCGAAATGGTTTGTCGAGTTGTGAGAAAAACTGAAGGACTAGAGGGAGATCCCATATGCAAAACCTGTGCTGCCGTTGAGGCCTAAGCCTAACTGCTACTTTGAAAAATTGCTGAATAAAGGAGTGTCTAGCCCACAACACCCCTGTGAAGGCTGAGATCGCTGATACCTGTACACAGAGAGAACTGACAGATAAGGTTAAATCCAGGCCTGACTGCAGGAAGCTCAAGATGTCTTGAACTGCCGGTGCACTACATGAATTGGCTCTAGAAGACATGTGGATCATGAATTTAGCCAATATTCCTTCATACACCCACTTGGTGCTTTAGCTTCTTGGATTCAGAAGTATGGGAATGACCTCTTCGGGGCATCCTAGTGCCTCCAGCCTTCCACTCTCAAAACCATGCCTTTAATTGCAGGTGAGCCTGGCACGGGTGAAGAATCATGTCCTGGGACAGCAGATCCACTCTGAGCAGAAGAGGAACTGGTTCCTGGAACCTTGGAAGCATTAGGAGGGGAAACCAAGGCCTGTTGGGCCAGTAAGGAATTATGGCTATTACTTCCACTTCTTCCGTCCTGAGTCTCTGCAGGAACTGAAGGATAATGGGTGTTGGAGGGAAGGCATAGTCTCTGCGGAACCACCATCGCTCTGTCAGTGCTTCTATCCTGTAGACTGAAGATCCCCAAACCTTGAATAGTACCTTGCCAGTTTCCGGTTGCATGGGGAGGTTAAGAGATCGACTTCTGGAAAAAAAAACAATGTTATGATCCATTTGAACACTTCCCCGTGGAGAGACCACTCGTTGTTGTCCAAGCAGACTCGAGAGAGGAAGTCCACTTGGACATTCTGGATCCTAGGTATATATGTTGTTGTTAGGTTGACTAGGTTCTGCTAAACCCAGGTCATAATTGGTTCTACCTCTGGTAGCAGGGACAGGCTTCGGGGTAACCACTTGTTTCCTTATGTAGGCTACTACCTGCATGCATGATCGTCATCATTTTGAGGGCAACGTGCATGCACAGAACAGCCGCAAAATGAAACCAGGAAGAAAACACTGCCTGGAACGCAGATGAAACCAGCCACCATGCCTGCCAGCCACGCTGCACCCGGCATATGTGTGGGGAACACAGGAAAGATAGTAAAGCCAGAGACACAAAAAAAAGAGAAAGTGTCACAAAAAATGCTGCCATAAAGAAATGGAACAAACTCACCGCTCCTGCCCTGATCATCACCAGGCCAAGGTACAATACACAAGCTGGACTTTGTAGGGCGATAGGGCCACCCAATAGTAGCTAGGCTGAATGACCAAGGCACTGCTTGCCTGCCAGTGGCTAAGACTGTGGCATCTTCAGCGCCTCTTCCATATGCCCACTCCATACCCTGCTAGTAGCTAGGGCTTATCGGAGTATTGCGACTCCTCTTCTCCAGGGTCGCTTGACCGGTCCTGATCGTAGGAGGAAAATCTTTGGGTAGGAAGACCATCAACTAGGTCCCCCTGAGGAGTACAAAAAAAGAACATGGCTACTGTCTGGGAGCAAAGATTTATGGGAGTGGGATCCTATAGGGTAGTAGTAGAGGTGGGACTAAACCCACACGTTGGCTGCCATGGAGTCTGTCAGGAAAGGGTATATTAGTACACTGGGGTTGGTTTACAAAAGAAGAGCATTTTCATTTTTCAAAGTGAATTTTCACTCAGCTTAGTGATCAGGGTGAACCCCTATGGAAATTCACTTTGCTAGAAATACCCAGTCATATGCAAAGAAAATTAAGGAAACAGTGCATGGTTGGGTGATTTGAAGACAGCACAGGTTCACCTTATTCACTAAACTAAATGCAAATTCAAAAGGATCCCTGCTGCAGCACGGGAACATGTTTTTGTTAAAAGAAAACCAGAAAATTAAGTGTGGTCGAGGGGGTTGAGAGCTACGGGGAGTAGGGTGGGTTGGCAGTGGAAGTATACATGAAACTGGACTTGGTTCTTCTAGTGGTAACATTTTTAGAGTATTTTGAGAGTATTAAAGAGGAAGTAAACCCTGATGAGTTTACTTCCTCTTTCATTCCCTGCAAAGGTAAAGCATAATGGACTACTATGCATAGCAGTCCATTATGTGTCACTTACCTGACACAGGAGCCAGCAAAGTCACCGATGTTCCCTGTAGTCCGGCGTATCCATCTTATCGGTGGGTATCGCTGCTCTGCCGCTGTCATTCGGCGAAGCCACAATGACGTCACTCCCGCGCATGCGCACAGGAGCCGCCACTCGCGGCATATCGCCGTTGACCGCGGTGCGCTCAGTGCGCCATAGACAGCAGTGCCTGTCTTTCGGCAAATATCTCCTAAACCGTGTAGGTTTAGGAGATATTTCTTGGACCTACAGGTAAGCCTTAATCTAGGCTTACCTGTAGGTCAAAGTTGGTTGTAAGGGTTTACAACCACTTTAAAGACTAATAGTTAGGTATGCCTCTAGTCTATATTCTTCTCATATACAGTAAAAGATGAATTTGGGTTTCGGGTTCTAAATCATGACGCATTGTGCTATTGTCTGTAGTTACACTTCTTCACCAGTGAGTAACAATGAAAAAAAAGCTAGTATAGGCACCACCAATGTGTTTTTTTTCTTAACGTATAACTGAAGGTCAAGCTTTTGAGTTTTCAATAGATTTATTATTATTATATATTATTTATTGCTGTTTGGGTCCCCATTAGGTTGATTCACCCTCTCTATTTGTCCTGGTGACCGTTATCACCAAAATTGAAAGTAAAAGAAAATACCACACTTTAAATTGTCACCAGAACTAAAATAGAGAGGAAATCTTCCAATGGGGACACCATATTCATAGCCTGGCCACAGGTTTACTTTAAGCAGGTATGTACTTAAAGAGTAACTCCACTTTTGTTGAGAAAAATTCCCCCCTGGGTGATCTATGTACATTACATAGATTTTAACAAACTTTGTTGCAGATTCCAACCTTTATTATTCTGAAGAAAACACTGTGTGTTTGTGTCCATGTGGGAAAGTAAAGCTAATGGGAGTGGTTTCTTAATTATCAACCATGTACAAAATTAGGAGCAAGATTGGGTGGGACTTTACATGTATCATGCAGGGTTTTAAGAAATGCAGAAATCAAGAGAATTTAAAAGGAGAATATACAAAAATGTATTTTACACATATACATGAAAAAGTTAAAACATTGAGAAACAATGTTAAAAGCATTGTTACAGTGTAACTTAACCAGAGTGTTGTTTATCCTGGCTAAGTAATCCGAGAGGTCGGCCCATGCATTTAGCAGGTAAACTGCTTCATCAGGGCCTTGGATTATAGAGTAATTTATATATATATATATACACACACACACACACTGCAATGATGATGTATAAACATATTATTGACAACAGCAATGTTTTTGCATAATTGATGCATGATTGATTTTACAAACTAACAATATATTTTCTTTTAAATATAATCCAATAAATCTATTCAACAAATGCTCAATAAAACCTAATAGGACCTGTTTTATACACTGCGACAAGGTATGGGAAAGGAGGACGATAGAAGGAGAGAGTTGTCCTACAGAGCATAGTATATATGGCTCATATAATAAACATGTGGGTGTGAATATATGGATTTCATCCACCTAAAAAACAGAAAAATAGAAAAAATATATCAAAATGTATATAAAGGATAAATTCACCTGTTACATAGTTACATAATAGGTGAGGCTGGTAAGTCCAACCCATGTGTGTGATTACATGTCAGTATTACACTGTATATCCCTGTATGTTCTGGTCATTCAGGTGCTTATCTAATAGTTTTTTAAAACTATCAATGCTCCCTGCTGAAACCACTGCCTGTGGAAGGGAATTCCACAACCTTGCCACTCTTACAGTAAAGAACCCTCTATGCAGTTTAAGGTTAAACCTCTTTTCTTAAAATTTTAATGAGTAGCCACGTGTCTTATTAAACTCCCTATCTCTTGAGTTAATACCCTTTTTAATGCATGCCAATATTCTGTTTGCTTTGTTAGCAGCAGCTTGGCATTACATGCCCTTGCTGAGCCTGTCATCTACTAGGACCCCCAGGTCCTTTTCCACCCTTGATTCCCCCAGGGGTTCTCCCCCCCAGTGAGTAGATTGCATTCATATTTTTGACACCCAAATGTGTTATTTTACATTTTTCCACATTAAACCTCATTTGCCATGTATATAGAAGAAAGAGAAAATGGATTTGGGACTTTGCATGAGGCATGTCTATGTAAATGATAATAATGCATAAAATACCTAATTATAAATACATTGAATGTCACAATCCCCATAGGGGGGTCCATATAGCCATAATGAATAATAAATTAATGAACTCAATAAATCAAATAAATAAATATGATATATAATGTATCATAAAAAATTAAATATAATATATGATGTACATGAAAAAAAACATGATAAATATAATAATAATCATAATAACACATTTAATATCAATGATAAATGGACATGATTGGTCCAAACAATGGCAATAAATAAAGTAACTAAACATACAAATAAAATAGATGGTAAACATGATAATCATAATATATATGAACAATAAGTACTAATGACAGAGTTCATGATTCAAGGCAAGCTTGACTTGGCACCCTTGAGTGAAGACTCAATGCGTTTAAAGGCATTTACAACCAATCATCAGGAGTAGGATGCATACATTTGGCTCTAAAAATAAATGAATAAACAGGTAAATAGAATCTCAAATGATGTACCATGCTTTCTAAAAGAGAGCAAGAGCTAGCAGTTTATACATTACCTATGGAGCAGCCCATAGGTATGACCCAGCGGTTCCCATGATAGAGTAGGACAGTGGACCTGAATGCGCTGTCTCCCCTGGGGTTTAGGTGGGAGATCCCTTCCCCCCTCCTCAGCAGCCACAAGAAAACCCGAGAGGGGACAATAGGAATCAGCAGTCATGGAGCAGGCCAGACAGCCACGACACAGTTCCAAGACAAGAGGTATGTACATATGAGACACAAAACCAGTTCTGTGAATAAATGTAAACATTTTTTAAAACAATTAAGAAAAAAAGGGAATGAATGATTTAAGAAAAAAAAGAAAAACTAGATGAAAATAAATGGTGAACGGTGTAGCATGGAGATTAAAACAACACTGTGAACCCACAGTGGGTGTGTGTATACATTAATGGTATGTGTATACCAGCAATTATACTGGAACTTGTAGTATGTGTTAAACTGGTACAATATGTGTATGTGAAAGTAGGAGTAAAAGTAAATTTATTTTCATCTAGTTTTTCTTTTTTTCTTAAATCATTCATTGCCTTTTTTGCTTATTTTTTTTTACATGTTTTCCTCCTATGGGGATTGTGACATTCAATTTATTTATAATTAGGTGTTTTATGCATTATTATCATTTATATAGACATGTCTCATGCAAAGTCCCAAATCCATTTTATCTTTCTTCTATATAGATTCAGGGATGGAGGCATGCCTATGTTTTGCTTGGGTATAAACAGGTCACTTTTTGTTCTTCATTTGCTCATTCGCCATGTAGTTGCTCAGATCTACTTGCGAAGTTTCCACATACTGAGGAGATGTTATTACCCTGCTTAGCTTAATATCATCTGCAAATACAGAGATTAAACCATTTACTCCATCCTCCAGGTCGTTTATGAACAAATTAAATAGGATTGGTCCCAGGACAAACCCTGGGGGACCCCACTTTTCACCCCTGACCATTTTGAGTACTCCCCATTTATCACTACCCTCTGAACTCACCCTTGTAGCCAGTTTTCAATCCATGTACCCCCCCCTATGGTCCATCCCAATAGACCTAACTTTGTACAGTAAACATTTATGGGGAACTGTATCAAATGCTTTAGCAAAATCCAGAACACCACATCTACGGGCCTCACTTTATCTAGATGGCAGCTCACCTTCTCATAGAAGGTTAATAGATTGGTTTGGCAAGAACAATTCTTCATGAATCCATGCTGATTACTGCTAATGATACCGTTTTCATTACTAAAATATTGTATATAGTCCCTTATCATCCCCTCCAAGAGCTGTCATACTATTGATGTTAGGCTAACTGGTCTGTAATTCCCAGGGATGTATTTTGGCCCTTTTTTAAAAAATTGGTGCTACATTAGCTTTTCTCTAATCAGCTGGTACCATTCCAGTCAGTAGGTCTGGCAATTACTTGACTGAGTTCCCTAAGGACCCTCGGGTGCAAGCCATCTGGTCCCAGGGACTTATTAACGTTACGCTTTTCATGTCTGTTTAACATTCTGTGCTCTGTTAGCCTTGAGGGAGCTTCCTGTGATGTGTCACGAGGGCATGTGTCATGAGGGCAAACACTGCAGTTTTGGTTACTGAAGCCCCCCAATTCACTCGTGAAGGAGAAGAATAAATTCAATACCTTCACCGTCTCATCATCCTTTGTAACCAGATTCCCTTCCTCATTCTTTAAGGGGCCAATATGGTCTATCCTCCCTCTTTTACTATTTATATAATTAAAGAATTTCTTGGGATTTTTTTTGCTCTTCTCTGCTTGTGTTCTATCTTAGCCACCATTTGTATTTTTACATGTTAAGCCACCCAGGACTTTTGTTCGCTCTTTTAAATTTATTTCCCCAAAATTGATGGACTGGCTAATGCTCTTATTTAATATGCTCTCAAAGCATACCCATCTCTCCTCCATGTTCTTGGTCTAGTAACGCTTTGTTTCTAGTTGGTGCATCTACCATCTGACCCATGAAATTGTCCTGCAAGAAATTTAAGAACTGGCGAGCCTTAGACAAATGTGTGAAAGATAGATGGAACCTTGTGCGCTGCTATAAACTAAAACTAAACACCTAAATTCTATAGATGGTGACAGCTGCTGACACTTCCCACACCTTCCCACAATGTGATCAAATGAAAAAACTCTATATATTATTATATATGTCTTGTGCACATGCACTGACATATATAAATGTGTCGCGCTATGTATCGCAGAGTAACTAACTGCGATACAACTTTCTAATATTATAAACTTATTATGAAAATGTTCCTATCCCCATAAGGTGCTAATCAATAAGGTTACAAATCCATATATGAATATACATATAAATACATGAAAATAAAATAAAAATAAAAAATCGAATAATATATAATCACGTGAAATGCATATATATCAGTGCCTGATGATATAAAGTCTATATATATCTCTAATATCCAATTTCCAAAAATAAAGTGCTCGTGCTCAGTGAATATAATGTGAATGAAATCAAGATGCCATCAAGTCCATAAAATTTTTAAAAATAAATATTTTAAAATAAAAAACAAAACAAAATTGGAATGAACATAAAAGCAAACAGTCCTTCTTTAAAGTGCCTAGTGACTTTATGCAAAATTGTGCTCTCCTCCCCCCTCAGGTGTGCCCTCACCTTCAGGGTCGGTTCACACAGGGACGACTCAGATCTGACTTCAGGTCGCCCCTAGTCGCCTTAAGTCACGCGGCCCCCCCTTCCCCAAGGCTCCCCCCATGTTGAAGTCACATGGCCTGGTACGGCTCAGGAGGGGGCGCTCGCTCATCCCCACCCCCTTTCCTGGCCGCCCAGGTAGCGTGCTCGGATAAGGGTCTGGTATGGATCTGGGGGGGACCCCCACGCCATTTTTTCGGCATAGGGGTTCCCCTTAAAATCCATACCAGACCTAAGGGCCTGGTATGCTCTCGGAGGGGGAACCCATGCCATTTTTTTTTTTTATTTGGCGTGGAGTTCCCTCTTGAGAGCTCATTCTCTGATTGGCCACGGCAAAATTCGCCTGGCCTGGGGTGACTTAAAGTCGTGTTTTAAGTGCCTCAAGTCGTGTCCAAGTCATGTTCAAGTCGTGTCCAAGTTGCCTCCAAAAGTCGTGTTGAAAGTCGTGTTGCCCCTGTGTGAATTGACCCTCAGGCCTTAAGTTTTAAGCCTGAATTGATTAGTATCAGCCAGGGGATCTTGATGCTTTCTTTTATTCCTGTAGTGGCTGCTATAGACACCTCTCACTGCAAGCCTCCTCCACATTCTGGCTGTAAACCTTCCTCCAAGAAATCTCCTCCAAGCCTCCTCACATATCCCATAGAGAGAGTAATAAAGGCACACAATAGCGTAATACCGCTTGAGTAATATTTATGCACTTTAAAATATATAATCCATCAAACTCACATTTAAATAAAAAAAACGCTGTATAAGATACTTTTAGTGCTGTAGTGGTAAGGGGGTTAGGGTCATCTGTTCCCGGACCTGCAGCCCCGGTGGTGTTGCGTTCAGATGCTCTTACACCGCCTCCCAGCGCCTCCCCATCCTTCTTTCTGTGTGTCAGGCAGTCAAAATCCGACCGGTTTCATCACTATCCTCGTGACTTCCTCTGGGATATCTGACTGGCTGATGTGTAGCATTACCTTATATTGTCGACATTTTCCTGTAGCCCCAGTATACTCTTCTATTATCAAGCCGATCGCCGCCATTTTGCCTTAGTCCATTTGCTGTGTTAGCACTATGCTGGCGTTTGGATATATTTCTATTAGCTGACTTCTTAATCCACAGCGTCTGGTGTTTAAAACAATACATTTCCTTAAACATCATGTGCCTACTATTATGTTGCTGCATATAATAGACCAGTGATGTGTACCTTGGCACTCCAGATGTTTTGGAACTACATTTCCCATGATGCTCCTGCACTCTGCAGTGTAGCTGAGCATCATGGGAAATGTAGTTCCAAAACATCTGGGGTGCCAAGGTTCGCCATCACTGTAATAGACTATAAACAGCTTTTATATTGCCACCTATTTCCTGATCTTTAGCGGTGACAGAGACTCCTAGTGGGAGAAAATGATATCTATTATAATAAAATGCTAATCACAATTGCTATCTAGAGATCTCCTTTCTATGGTGTTATCGCATGTCATTATCCAAATAAAATTAAACCAAAATCTAAAATCTAGTGGAATTAACCTTCTCTTTAGCTTGCAAAATTATTAAATGTGTATTATAGCCTATCTTGCAATGTTTTTATTGTGCTTAAAAGATCTTTATACATACATACTCGTTGCGATAATGGATGACCTTAAGTCGCTAAATCGCAACCCAAAAATATCAAAAAGTATGGTGAAACTAAAAAAAATAAAAAATAAATGTTTTTTTACATTTTTTTAAATAAAATAAAAAAATGAGAAATTAGCCAGTAAGCAACTCAGGTCAAATTCCTTATTCAATCCTCTGGGCGCCAGGCTACCCAATTCATATACCCACCACGATTCACTCTGACTGAGCGTTCTGACGCAGTGGCTTCCCCTCCAGTGTTTTTTGTATTTTTCTAGGCCCCAGAAGAGAAAACCTGATGCGTAATTTTTTATGAATCGTTCTGAAATGCTGGTATACATAGTCCTCCTTTTTTCCTTTTGTTATCTGATAAACATGTCTTTAATTCTCACGTGCATTTCTCTTTTGGTTCTTCCCACATAAATCATGCCACTACGCCCTTCGTGTTGCATGTTGTGAAATCCCTCAATACATAATCTTTACCATTATGTCCATTGGTGAATTTTTATTTTTTCCTCAAATTATTCGTGGCTGCCTTGCAGCTATAGCATCTGCCACATGCATAAAAACCTTTCCTGTAGAACAGTGTTATAGTGCTGGTTATAGGTGGTTCTATTACATTTTTAACCAACATATCTCTCAAGTTAGTCACCTGCTGGTAGATAAATCTTAGTTTTTCTGGAATCAATGGTTTCAAGATGTCATCACATTTCAACACAATCCAATATTTTTTCTATTATTTTCTCTACCTGTTTATATTGAAAATTGCAGTCCAAGATTATAGGTTGTTCTTTTTTATTTTGTGATGGTTTCTCAACTAACAATGAGTCCCTCTCCATACTTTCAACTTCCTTTCTTCTACTGGTAATAAAATCACTATCGTAACCCTTTGCAATAAATTTGTCCGCCAGTTGTAATGACTGTGACTCATAGCCACTGCTGGATGTGCAGTTCCCTTTTATCTTTAAAAACTGTCCCCGAGGGACATTAATCAACCAGGGTTTATGGTGGCAACTGGTGTGTGGTATGTATGCATTCCTATCAGTGATTTTATAGTATGTTTTAGTGATTAGTTGTTTTGTTGTCCTTTGTGATTTCCAGATCAAGAAAATGTGTCTTCTTGCGACTTTGTTCCCAGGTCAATACAATGTTTTTATTGTTCTGATTCATCTTATTCTGAAATATGTTGAGATCATCCTCATCCCCCTCCCAGATAATGATCAGATCATCAATAAATCGGTGCATTGCAAAGTACTTCTTCTTCCTCCCATTTAGCCATGTATAAGTTTGCAATGCTGCGAGCAAACCTTGCCCCCATGGCTACCCCTTTTATTTGGAGGTAAAATTGATTCTGATACCAGAAATAGTTATATTGTAGACAAAAATCTAAACTGTCGACTATAAACTTCTTTTGTGGTCTGCTCATATTCTTATTATTCACCAATGCCCATTTAGCCGCATTTATAGCTCCTTTGTGGTTTATGTTTGTATATAAGGATGATACTAGAGGTCGACCGATATGGGTTTTTCTCTGGCCGATGCCGATATTTAGAAATCATGGCGGCCGATAGCTGATATATGATGCCGATTTTTTTGGGCCGATATGTTAGGCCGATTTTATTTTATTTATTTATTTTTTTCCTTTTTTTTTTTAATCCCCCTTGATCTAACACACCTTTCCCACTGGGGCGTTTTTCAGGCGCTTTTGGGCTAAAAATAGCGCCTGTAAAGTGCCTGCAAAATGGCTCCCCTGCAGTCTGTGTGAAAGACAGAGTGCTTTCACACTGAGGCGATGCGCTGGCAGGATGTTAAAAAAAAAAAAAAGTCCTGCAAGCAGCACGTTTGGAGTGGTGTATACCGCTCCTCCACCACTCCTGCCCATTGATATGAATGGGCACCACTGCCGAAGCGCATGCAATGCGATTTGGCAGCAGTGCTTCATGGGCGCATTTAACCTCTTCCTTGGCTGCTAGCTGGGTTATATGTGCCCCACTAGCAGCCAAATAGCACCGCTAAAATGATGGTAAAGAGCCGCTAAAACTTGCGTTTTACCGTCAACGCCTGCCCGCTCCAGTGTGAAAGCAGTCTTCATAAGGCTGCTTTCACACTGGGGCGGGAGCGGCGTCGGCGGTAAAGTGCCGCTATTTTTAGCGGCGCTTTACCGTCATTTTAGCGGCGGTCTGCGGGCGCTAGCGGGGTGGTTTTAACCCCCGCTAGCGGCCGAAAAAGGGTTAAACCTTGCCGCAGTGTCCCATTGATTTCAATGGGTAGGAGCGGTTTAGGAGCGGTGAATACACAGCTCCTTCACCGCTCCAAAGATGCGGCTAGCAGGACTTTTTTCACCGTCCTGCCAGCGCATCGCTCCAGTGTTTTTTTCAGGCGCTACACAGGCGCTATTTTTAGCGCTGTAACGCCTGAATACCGCCCCAGTGTGAAAGCAGCCTTAGTGATACAGAAAATTTCTTACATTTAAACATTTATTAAACAAAACAAACCTCCAATCAGTTTACTTGTATGTATGATTTAGATAAAAAAAAAAATAAACCTATATATTAAATAAAAACAGGTAGTCAAAACTTTTGGACGAAAAAAAAAAAAATGGGCTAACTTTACTGTTTTTATTTTATTTTTATTTTTTAAATAGTGTATTTTTTTCCTAAAAAAATGCATTTGAAAGACCTCTGTGCAAATGCCGTGTGACATAAAATATTGCAACAACCGCTATTTTATTCCCTAGGATCTCTGCTAAAAAAATATATATAATTTTTGGGGGGTCTAAGTGATTTTCTGGCAGAAAATACAGGATTTTTACTTGTAAGCAACAAGTGTCAGAAAAGATTTAGTCTTTAAATGGTTAAACTGAGAACTTCTACACACAGAGATGACTTCATTCATTCAAGTGTAAACATTGTATCTTTCTGTTCTTTTCTTGGCAGCCTGCCCAGAGAGGAGGAAAGGGTTTCTATGACGACTCAGGCAACTACACTGACTTCTAGTACAGAAGTCATTTCTAAGTCCCGCTGCAGTTCTAAATCTGCTTTTTATCAGCACAATCGGCCGATGCCGATTATTTAAAAAACGGCAAATATCGGCCGATATATCGGCCGGCCGATATATCGGTCGACCTCTAGATGATACATCCGCCGTGGCCATAGTGGTGTCTTAAAATGTAGTATACTGAGTATACTGGGGCTACAGGAAAATGGTGGCGGACGCCGCAATATAAAGTTATGCTACACGTCAGCCAGTCAGATATCCCAGAGGAAGTCACGAGGATAGTGATGAAACCGGTTGGATTTTGACTGCCTGACACACAGAAAGAAGGATGTAGCGCGGCGAGGCGGTGTAGTAGCATCTGAATGCAACACCTCCCGGGCAGCAGATCCGGGAACAGGTGACCCTACCCCTCTTACCACTACAGCACTATAAGCACCTTATACAGTGTTTTTTTTTTATTATTTAAATGTGAGTTTGATGGATTATATGTTTTAAAGTGAATAGATATTACTCAAGCAGTATTACACTATTGTGTGCCTTTATTACTCTCCCTATGGGATATGTGAGGAGGTTTGGAGATTTCTTGGAGGAAGGTGTACAGCCAGAATGTGGAGGAGGCTTGCAGTGAGAGGTGTCTATAGCAGCCACTACCACTACCCACCCCCTTTCCTGGCCGGCCGGGTAGCATGCTCGGATAAGGGTCTGGTATGGATCTGGGGGGGACCCCCACGCCGTTTTTTTCGGTGTAAGGGCCTGGTATGCTCTCGGAGGGGGAACCCACGCCAATTTTTTTTCATAAATTTGGCGAGGAGTTCCCTCTTCAGAGCTGATAATTCTGTGAGAGTCGCCTCCGTATATACGGAGATCCGACTTGTAGGCATTGCAACCTCCATTGAAATCAATGGGTACTAGTCGGATTGAAGTAGTACAGGAACCTTTTTCTGAAGTCGGAGCGACTTCAGTAGTGTGCATTAAGACGGCTCTCATTCACTTACATTGATTTTTGCATGTTGTCCAAACCTGAGGCGACTAGGGGCGACCTGAAGTCCGATCTGCGTCGCCCCTGTGTGAACCGGCTTTTAAGGTAAGGGCACACCTGACGGGGGAGGAGAGCACAATTTTGCACGAAGTTACTGGGCACTTTAAAGAAGGACCGTTTGCTTTTATGTTCATTCCAATTTTTTTTTTTTTTATATTTTTAAAAAACCTTTTTATGGACTTGATGGCATCCTATTGATTTCATTCACATTATATTCACTGAGCACGAGCACTTTATTATTGGAAATTGGATAATAGAGATATATATATAGACTTGATATCATCAGGCACTGGATATATATGCATTTCACGATTATATATTATTCGATTTTTTATTTTTATTTTATTTTCATGTATTTATATGTATATTCATATATGGATTTGTAACCTTATTGATTAGCACCGTATGGGGATAAGAATATTTTCATAATAAGTATATAATATTAGAAAGTTGTTAATTAGAAGGCAGTTAATTACCCTGCGATACATAGCGCGACATGCTTAGACAAATGCGTGCTTCCTTCCGCCCAGTCTATGTCTGGATAAATAAAATCTCCCATTATGATGACTCTTCCCATCCTTGCTGCTAATCCTAATTGTGATAGGAGGTCCGTCTCCCCCTGCTCTCTCAGGTTAGGGGGCCTATAGCATACTCCCAATATTACTTCCCCCTTAGTTTTATCCGGTTGGAGCTCTACCCCTAGGGATTCCACCTCCTCCATAGCTCTCTTAGTGATGCCATCTCTCACATTCACTTATACATTATTCTTGATATATAGGCATACCCCTCCTCCTTTTTTACCCTCTTTATTCCTGCAATAAAGGGAATACCCTTGAATGGTTGCAGGCCAATCATGAGAGCTGTTGAAACAAATCTCTGAAATTCCCACAAAATCAAAATCATCCTCATACAACAGTATCTCTAGTTCTCCCATTTTGTCCGCCAGGCTCCTGGCATTGGTGAACACGCCACACACTTTAGACGGGGGGAAGGGAAGAGGGGAAGAAAGGGGGGAGAGGAGGGGGAAGAGAGGTCGAAGAGTGGAGGAAAAAGGCAAAATTGGAAAGGGGGGAGGGAAGGGGGAGGGGGAGAAGACAGGGAGGGGAGGTCAAAGAGGGACAGAGCACCTCCAGGTAGCCATATGCCATTACATTTTACAGAAAATGACAGAGCTGCAGATTGAAAAGGAAAGGTAATTTTTAATAACATTCAATTACAATATGACTTGTGTTGCAACTGTATGCACTATATTATTTTTTCTTTATTTAAATTTTTATTTTATTTCTTTAAAGCTGAACTTAAAGCTGAAGGTAAAAATGCATGGAACTGCCCATGCACTGCAAAATGATTTCCCCTCACTTGCTGTTGTGGCTGTGGGACTTAAAGTGAAGGAAAATCGTCCCAATGGGACACAGGTGGCAAAAAATCTGCATCATTAGCAGGGGGAGCAGCTGTAGTGACTGAAAAGTTTTTCTTCTATAATAAAATACATTTTTTAATAAAGTTTTTAAATGTTTAACATGAACAGCATAAGGCTACCATTTCATATCTGACACCTCCAGTTGACACAAATATATAGGGTGGCACAGTGGTGTAGTGGGTAGCACTCTCACCTAGCAGTAAGAAGGGTCGCTGTTTCAAATCCCAACCACAACACTACCTGCCTGGAGTTTGCATGTTCTCCCTGTGCCTGCGTGGGTTTCCACCGGGTACTCCAGTTTCCTCCCACACTCCAAAGACATGCAGGTAAGTTAATTGGCTTCTGTCCAAAATTGACCCTAGTATATGAATGGGGACTTTGGATTGTGGGCACCTTGAGGGTAGGGACCAATGTGAGTGTGCAATGTACAAGGATAGGGACAATTGTGTGGACACTCACTCAGGTTGAACTGGATGGACTAGTGTCTTTAACTGTGTGACTCACCCTTGCTGCTTTGTGAGTAGTTTTAATCTTTAAATAAAATTGCCAACTTTTAGGTTTACTACACTATGGCTGGCTTTATATCTATTCTTTGAGCACCTGCTGACCTCATCTATGGAGTAGTTACATGGACGGTGGTGACGCTATAGGAGTTTGAAGTCCCCTTCCTGATTTCCAGTGTTTCTCTGAAAGGGCTACATATATGCCGTATACCTTACAGCAGTGAGGTAATTGCCTGGTGTGCCTAGCGAACACATGGACATCACTGAAGTGGAGAAAGAGTTTTGCACTGTGAATGTACCATGTCAATTTACTATTGCATTTGATATTTTCACTGCAATATCCACCATTGGATTATTTTGTTTTTTTTGGATTGATTTTGTTTACTATGTGCACCTAGCACTTTAATTTGTTTGATCACTGGTTTTAGATTACACCACACGTTACATTTTGTTGTTTGTATATTAATTGTTTTTTAGTGATTTATTTATATATATCATATTTATTTGATCTTAGATATATGCATTTGAGCACCTTATCCTGGGGTTAGTACCCTCTGTATTTGGTTACACCAATTGCAACAAGGCCATATACATTATTCTTTTGCGGGATAGTTTTTTTGTTTTCCCATTGTTTCACTTTATCTTGGGAGCGCAGCACTAACTTAAAGCGGTAGTAAACCCGCATTTTTTTTTTTTTTTAAAACCTGCAAAGCAAAAGGCATAATGAGCTAGTATGCACCGCATACTAGCTCATTATGAAATACTTACCTTAGAACGAGGCCCCGACATCTCGCCCGATCCACGCCGAGGAAGCAGACATGCTCCCTCGGCGTCTCTTCCGGGTATCGCGGCTCCGGCGCTGTGAGTGGCCGGAGCCGCGATATCGTCACTCCCGCGCATGCGCGCGGGAGATTTAAATCCGGCCGGACGAGCGCTGCCGGATTTTCGCGGAGAGAACCCCCTTGTGCGCATGCGCCGCTGCAGTCAGCGGCGCATACCGAGGGGAATATCTCCTAAACCGTACAGGTTTAGGAGATATTTTTTTTACCTACAGGTAAGCCTTATTATAGGCTTTCCTGTAGGTAAAAGTTAAAAAAGTGGGTTTACTTCCACTTTAATTACCTATTTATTCAACCTTACTAACTATGTAACTATATGATCATTCAGAAGCAAAATACCACGTTTAACAAAAATCTTGAAGACATTTTACAGAACAAATTACAAAATTAGTATCAAGGAGCATAATACCTTGTTGCATAGTATGTATGTCGTGGAGCTAATGGGACAACCAACCAGGACCACAAAGAGTAGCCTTGCAACTATAAAACCCCTGACAACAACACTGTAACCCCAAGCAGCAACAGTAATTTCCCCAGCAGCAACAATAAATCCCCCAGCAGCAACAATCAGTCACTCAACAGCAACAATAGATCCCCCAGCAGCAATAAAAAAAAAATCCCCAGCAACAAACAAAAATGGTCCAGCAACAATAATGGACCCGATGTCTGCTACTCTAGTCCAACCTGAGCTAATGTCTGCCATTGCACTCTATCCTGATACAATGTCTGCTACTCCAATGCAGCCTGACTCAATGTCTGCTAATCCAGTCCAGCCTAATCTAATGCCTGCTACTCCAGTCCAGCCTATTCTGATGCCTGCTACTCCAGTCCAGCCTGATATGATGCTTGCCACTCCAGTCCAGCTAGATTTGGTGCCTGCTGCACCAGTCTAGTCCGATCTGGTGCATGCTACTCCTGTCCAGCCTGCCTCTGATGGTCCTGTGTCTGCTGCCCATTTTGCCATTGATGATCCTGTGCCTGCTTCCAAGCTTGGCGCTGATAGTCCCGTGCCTGTTATCCAGCCTGCCCCTGATGGTCCTGTGCCTGCTGCCCAGCCTGTCTTTGATGGCCCTGTGCCTGCTGCCAAGCTTGCCTCTGATAGTCCTGTGCCTGCTGTCCAGCCTGCCTCAGATGGTCCAGTGCCTGCTGCCATGCCTGCCTCTAATAGCCTGGTGCCTGCTGACCCATCTGTTTCTGCTGGTTCTATGCCTGCTGCCCAGCCAGCCTGCTACTAGGGTTAAGATCTCACCAGCTGTTGGGTCTAATACTTCTCCATGTTTTTTGCATGCCTGGCATGGGTTACCCATTTGGTCCAAGATTCCACCTTCCCTGAGTTTATTTTGCAGCTATTTGCTTCTGTTTTTCCAAAGCCTGGTGGTTCAGACACTTACTCTGAGCTTGGTAACTGCACTTGCATTACAGCCCCAATAGAAGAGGTCTTTTAGGGAAGGGCAGAGTTCTATTTGAACTTTGTCCTGACCCAGAGGTAATCTCTGCAACTCCAGGCCGTTAGGGGACCCAGTGCCTTGGAAAGACCTGGGTTGCTGTTAAAATAAAAAGCAATTTCTAGCAGCCAGTGAAATGTCCAGTTGCGAAGGGGCACCCTGACATTTGGATACCTGTATGCGTTAGGGACTAGAGTGTTGAGCCTTGAGATGGCATATAGGATTTCAGCACTCGAATATTTGTTGCTTTGTGGCACTGCAAATTCCAAGTGTTGAAATTCCTAATGTATCTTATCTGAGCACTCAGCCAGTTTTTAAACAATGGTGGCAGGCCACCTAGCCAGTTTGCAGATCCTAGCAGGGAAGTACCTAGCCAGTTGTTGTCAGACCCTGGCAGCTTGGTACCCTGTGGGTTGAAGGACTGTAGCCTAAGGAAATCAGGAAAGGCTTTAAACATTGATGGTGGGAGATCTTCAACCTTTTGGACTTCTTCTGCAAAAGAGTCACTCACATGGACTATTATGTTTAAGTTAGGGCCAAGTGGAGCATCTGGAGGGGGGAAACTGTCATGACTTGGATTACATGCTGGTTGCACTTTGGTCCCCAGAGCTGAGCAGAGCAATTCTGGTGGCCACCAGCGGGTTCCTTCCAGCAGCCAACAGACACCAGTAAATTGGGTCCGCCTGATGCTGGCTGCTGGGAAGCTATATAACCCCTCCCTCCTTGATTTTCATCAGTGCTTCTGTGTTTTGCTTGTTAGCCATATACTTGCTTTCTGATTATTCTAATCTATATACTGTATCTTCCATCCAGTACCCTGTAACCTGTTACCCCATCTCTGCTCCCCTTGTTCAGAGTCCTGGTCATGCTCTATTTATGTCAGCTTTCCTACATTTATATATAGTGTATTATAGTTAGTCCACTGGTTTGGCGAATCGCGAACAAGCAAAATTTGACGCAAACTAACCGCCGGGCGAACCGCAAGGCCATCTCTAATTAAGGGTTTTTGCTGCAGGTTCAGTAGATCATTAAGGGGATTGGGCAACACATGATTTATCTGTGATTCTCACACATTAGTATGGGACGTGATTAGTCATAGCAGCTGTCATACGATTATAAGTGATTCCGCCATTGGAGGTCGCTTAGAAGGGGTTGGTTGCTGTCCTGATCCGATGGTCCCTTGGGAATTCCAATGATATGTGCTGAAATTCCTTTTTGGTCTGGTAAGCGCGCATTCAGATTGCTAATCAGCACAGTGGTGATGAAGGAAGCCTATACTTTATACAGAATCTCGCTGAAGGAATATCTTTAACCCAACGGACTGTTGCACTTATCTATTTCTCTTTTTTGAGAGCACTTTTTTGGGCACATTTGTTTATTTATCTTATTTTTATTGATGGTTGCACGTTTCTCTTTTTAAGCACTATATGAGTTCATCAACGTTCTTATTTATTTATTTATCTATTTATTTATCTGATATTTTCACAATGAATTTGCTTATGTATTTATCTGATATTTAATATTTATTTATTTGATATATTCAGTGAAACTGTTAAGCACTATATTTGTATTAATTTCATATATATGTTATCATTGATTTTGTTTTTTATTATTTTATTTATCATTTATCAACAGTCACATCAAACTTATAGTGGCTGAATTTATTTGGAGTTTCTGGGTTTGAGTATTTGCCAGGAATAACTATTTTGTGGGAGAGCGTGGTTATACTTTTTATTTATATTTATTTTTTTATTGCATTTTAGTGTAAATATGAGATCTGAGGTCTTTTTGACCCCCCATCTCATTTTTAAGAGGTCCTGTCATGATTTTTTTTTTCCGGGGGAGGGAGCCTCTGTCTCCTGTTCATTCATTTTCAATGCTGAGGCTGCTCAGAAAGGGGCTTGGGAATCTGTGTCCTCAGTCCTTCTCTACCTCAAAGGGAAGATGTCGGGTTTATTTAGACTCCTGATATCTCAACAAAGCCCCTCAACAGGGCTGATAAAAAAACAAAAAGATTCAATATTATTTACAAAATAAAATTGTAAAAAATAAATAAAATAAAAACCTGACACCACCCCCATAGCAGCTCTGTCCACAGCCCCAAGCCCCCCCCCCCAAAAAAAAAGCACTGTAAAAAAAAAAACAAATGAAATTGTAAAAAAATAAATACTTAAAAAAAAAAAAAACCTATTGACCCCATCCACTGCTCTACTGACACTGTCCACTGCCCCAAACCGCCCTCCACCCCCTTCCCCAGAAGCACTGTGAAAAAATATTTTAAAAAGTGTTTAAAAAAATTCAAAAACAAAATAGTAACAACAAAAAACTGCTGACACTACCTTACTGACACTGTCCATTTACCTCCATACACTCTGCACTTCTCTCCTGCACATACTACCCACCTCCATGCACTCCTCTCCCGCACATACTACCCACCTCCATGCACTCCTCTCCCGCACATACTACCCACCTCCATGCACTCCTCTCCCGCACATACTACCCACCTCCATGCACTCCTCTCCCGCACATACTACCCACCTCCATACACTCCGCACTCCTCTCCCGCACATACCCCCCACCTTCATAGACTCAGCACTCCTCTCCTGCACATACCATCCACCACCATAATCTCCAGTGGCGGTTGCTGGTTTTTTGTTTGGGGGCAGCAAACAACCATCCCCCGCGGCACCTCAAACCCACCCCCATTCCCCCCCACCCCCGTGTTCTCCTCCTCCAGCCCGCTGTGTGCTACTGACACCATCCACTGCCCCATACCCCCCATCCCTTCCCCAGAAGCACTGTGAAATATTTTAAAAAGTTTAACAAAATTGTAAAGAAAATTGGATAATAAAAAAGTTAAATCTCATTTACCCTAGTAAATTGAGGGTCACGGCGAGAGATCATACCCGTTATTTTTTTAAACGTCAAAAGCCGCATCAGATTGTCTGGACACTCGATAGAAGATATATCCTAAAATTGTGACACTGCGGAGGACAAATGTGAAGTAATACTCAGGTTTTTAACATTAACCACTTCAATACCGAGCAGCTTATACACCTTCCTTCCCAGACCTCTTTTCAGCTTTCAGCGCTGTCACATTGTGAATGACAATTGCGCGGTCATGCTACACTGTACACAAACCACATTGTTATCATTTTGTTCCCACTAAAAGAGCTTTATTTTGGTGTTAACTGATCACCTCTGCGGTTTTTATTTTCTGCTAAACAAAAAAAAAAAAACAGAAAACTTTGAAAGAAAAAACTTTGGAAATAAGTATACTTTCTCCTTCACTGGTGGGCACTGATGGGGCTGCACTAACGAGCACTAATAAGGTGGCACTGATGATGGGCACCAATATGTGGCACTGATATGCAGCACTGATGGGTTTACATAGGTGGCACTGATAGGCGGCACAGATGGGGCAGCACTGACAAGCTCTGATAAGGTGGCATCGATGATGGGCACTAATATGCGGCACTGATGGGTATACATAGGTGGCACTGATGGGGCTGCCCTGACAAGCACTGATAAGGTGCCAAACAATAATGGCTGCCAATCAGTGATGCCCATTGTGGGCACTGATTGGCATCCCTGGTGGTCTAGGGTGGTGTACCTGGTGGTGACAATCCCTGGTGGTCCAGTGTGGGCTTTCTTGGTGGGGCTGCACTGATAATCAATCAGCACAGAACCCCCTGCACTTCCAGACACTGTGAATCGTCCTTTCCTTCCTCCCTGCAGTTATGTGAGAAAGGCATAGAGGAGGGGAAGAACGGACAGCCTTCCCTCACTACACAATGGCGCTCTATTGCCCCCTGCAGGCTGGAGGGAGGATAAAGCTCAATCCTCTCTGCAGCTGTCTCCGTACAGCGGAGATATCAGCCAGAGCGTGCGTCACGCAGCGGCATCTGATTGGCTGGAAGGGGCGGACGGTTAGCGCGCCCAGGCTGACCGGCGCCATTTTGTAGGTGGCTCCTGGAGGAGGGAGTGAGACCTGACACAGCGCCCTCCGGTGGTAAAATCTACACCCCCAGCTTCTTCATCGCACCTCTATCGGAGAACTAGTAAGTGTGATTAGGACTGATGTCAGCTGACCAGGGGGCGGGTCCAGTGTCGGGATGTGTGGGCGGGACCGGCTTGTGTAATGATCTGTCAGTGTTTCCTCTCCTCCTTTCTGCTCTGAGGGAACAGAAATCACCGTCCACACTGAGGAGCAGAGCTGATCTCAGGGGCCCCTGATACGCTACATGACAGCCCCCCCCCCCCCATACACTGCAGGACAGGCCCCCCCCTCCCCCATACACTACATGACAGGGCCCCCCCATCCCCTGATACACTACATGACAGGGGCCCCCCACACCCTACATGACAGGGGCCCCCGATACACTGCACAACAGGGGCACCCGACACCCTGCAGGACAGGGGCCCCAACACCCTGCACGACAGTGCCCCCCCCACACCCTGCATGACATGGGCCCCGATATACTACATGACAGGGGCCCGACACCCTGAAGGACAGGGGCCCCCATACCCTACATGACAGGGGCCCCCATACCCTACATGACAGGGCCCCCCGATACACTACATGACAGGGGCCCCCCATACCCTACATGACCGGGGCCCCCGATACACTGCACGACAGGGGCCCCCGATACACAGCACGACAGGGGGCCTCCACACCCCCTGCACGACAGGGGCCCCAACACCCTGCAGGACAGGGGCACCCGACACCCTGCAGGACAGGGGCCCTGATAAACTACATGACAGGGGCCCCGATATACTACATGACAGGGGCCTCCCACTCTGCATGACAGGGGCCCTGATACACTGCATGACGGGCCCCAACACCCTGCATGACAGGGACCCCCGATACACTGCACGACAGGGGCCCCCACACCCTGCACGACAGGGGCCCCCATACACTACATGACAGGGGCCCCCATACACTACATGACAGGGGCCCCCGATACACTGCACGACAGGGGCCCCCACACCCTGCATGACAGGGGACCCGATACACTGCATGACAGGGGCCCCCACACCCTGCATGACAGGGGACCCGATACACTGCATGACAGGGGCCCCAACACCCTGCATGACAGGGGCCCCGATATACTACATGACAGGCCCCTGACACCCTGCAGGACAGGGGCCCCGATATACTACATGACAGGGACCTCCCACACCCTACATGACAGGGGCCCCCACCCTACATGACACCCTACAGGACAGGGGCCCCCCGATACCCTGCATGACAGGGGCCACCCACACCCTACATGACAGGGGTAACCCACACCCTGCATGACAGGAGCCCCGATATACTACATGACAGGGGCCCCCCACACCCTACATGACAGAGGCCCTGATACACTGCATGATAGGCCCCAACACCCTGCAGGACAGTGGCCCCCGATACACTACATGACAAGGACCCCCCACACCCTACATCACAGGGGCCCCCACCCTACATGATATCCTGCATGACAGGGGCCCCCCGATACCCTGCATGACAGGGGCCCCCGATACCCTGCATGGAAGGGACCCCCCACACTCTGCATGACAGCGGCCCCCCCATACCCTACATGACAGGGCCCCCACCCTACAGGACAGGGGCCACCCACACCCTACATGACCGGGGTAACCCACACCCTGCATGACAGGGACCCCGATATACTACATGACATGGGCCCCCACCCTACATGACACCCTGCAGGACAGGGGCCCCCCGATACCCTGTATGACAGGGGCTCTGATACCCTGCATGACAGGGGCCCCCCACATCCTGCATGACGGGCCCCAACACCCTGCAGTACAGGGGGCCCCCCACACCCTACATGACAGTGGCCCCCCACACCCTGCATGACAGGGCCTTTGATACACTGCATGACGCGCCCCAACACCCAGCAGGACAGGGGCCCTTGATACACTACATGACAGGGGCCCCGACACCCTGCATGACAGGGGTCCCAACACCCTACATGACAGGGGTCCCAACACCCTGCATGACATGGCCCCCCCGACACCGTGCAGGACAGGGGCCCCGACACCCTGCATGACAGGGGCCCCAATACACTGCATGCCAGGGGCCCCCCACACCCTATATGACAGGGGCTCCGACTCCATGCATGACAGGGGGGCCCCCCCACACCCTATATGACAGGGGCCCCAACACCCTGCAGGACAGGAGCCCCCCGACACCCTGCATGACAGGGGTTCCCAACTTCTTATATGACAGTGGCTCCTTCCCCCCACCTGACTGGCTCCCCTCCCAGCACAAATCCCCCCCATCCCTCCTACAACACTAAAGGGACACACTATTATTTTGGTGGGGGCGAGAGGGTTGTCGGCAGTAAAGCTGCGCTTTACCGTCATTTTAGTGGCACTTTCAACCCACACCAGCGGCCAGAAAAGGGTTAAAGGCGCCACTGTCGAAACACTTTGCAGGTGCATCGGTAGCGCTGGCCTGCATGACAGGGGCCCAAACCCCCTGCAGGACAGGGGCCCCCCACACCCTACATGACAGGGGCCCCGACACAATGCATGACAGGGGCCCCCGGCACCCTGCAGGAGAGGGGCCCCCCAATACCCTGCATGACAGGGGCCCCCAATACCCTGCATGACAGGGTTCCCCACACCCTGCATGACAGGGGCTTTGATACACTGCATGATGGGCCCCAACGGCCAGCAGGACAGGGGCCCCTGATACACTACATGACAGGGGCCCTGACACCCTGCATGACAGGCCCCCCTGATACCCTGCAGGACAGGGGCCCCGACACCCTATATGACAGGGGGGCCCCCCCGACACCCTGCAGGACAGGGGCCCCCCCATACCCTGCACGACAGGGGTTCTCAACTTCTTATATGACAGTGGCTCCTTCCCCCCACCTGACCGGCCCCCCTCCCAGCACAAATCTCCCCCCTGTCCCTCCTACAACACTAAAGGGACACACTATTACTTTGGTGGGGGCGGGGGGGTTGTGGGCAGTAAAGCTGCGCTTTACCGTCATTTTAGTGGCGCTTTCAACCCACACTAGCGGCCAGAAAAGGGTTAAAGGCGCCACTGCCGAAACGCTTTGCAGGTGCATCGGCAGCGCTGGCCATTGATTTCAATGGTAGGGGCGTTTTAGAAGCGATGTATCCACCGCTCCCAAAACGCCCCAAAGATGCGGCTTGCAGGACTTTCTTCCAGTCCCACCAGCGCACCGCCCCGGTGTGAAAGCACTCTGGGCTCTCATACTGGGGGAGGGGTGTTCAGGCGATTTACAGGCGCTATTTTTTAACCCTTTAGCCCCTGAAAAATGCCTCCAGTGTGAAAGTAGCCTCAAATTTTCCATCTCCCTCTTTACTTTGGAGTCTTATGTTTATAAATCACTATTAATATTCTGCTGTCTTCAGAGCAATCGCTGCACATTGACAGATGAATGCCTCCGTATTTTATAGATTCATTTGTGGTATTTGCCCCTTCTTTTTCAAATATTTATTGCACTGTTATCAGCACCTAAAGTGGCATGGATTGTATTATTATATGAATTCTCACATTTTCGATATTTATTTGCTCAATGTCACATTATTTAAATCGCCATTATTTACATCCTTGCACATCAATGTCATGTTAGCTTTGTTGCATAAATTAATTTGGCAATAACTACAGCAGCGCAGCCCCGCCATTCCATATATCTACCAATCACATTAGATACCGATAAAGTGCCTGTAGCAACGGGTCACTTTTCAACATTACATCTAATTCAAAGTTAGAGTATCCACTACACAGTTATTATGCCCCCAATCCCCCCTCCTAGCAGAACTCTACTCCCCCAATTCCCTAAACCAGCACAAACCCCCCCCCCCCCCCAATCGTCCCCAAATCCCCAACCCCATCCAAATTACCCTTTTCCTGGGAGAAAATTCTTCCTCCTTACCCAAATCTCCCCCCAGCAGAAAACTACTCCCCCAATTCCCTATCCTAGCACAAATCCTCCCACCAATCCCTCCTCCTAGAACAAATCCCCCAAATCACTTTTTCTAGCACAAATCCATCCAATCCCTCCTCTTTGCAAAAATCCTTGCAATCCCCCCTTGTATCAACAATCCTCCCCAATCCACTCTCCCAGCACAAATCCTCCCTCAACCCCGCCTCCTAACACAAATTCTCCCTCAGCCCCGCCTCCTAACACAAATCCTCCCAAACCCGCCTCCTAACAAATCCCCCCAGCAAAAAAAATCCCCTAAATCACTACTTCAAGAGCAAATCCCCCCATTCCTCCTTGTATAACAATTTCTCCCACAAATCAACAACCCCCTCCAAATTACCCTTTTTCTAGCACAAATTCTTCCTCCCTACCCAAATCTCCCAAAGCACAAATTCCCCCCTCTTAGCAGAAATTCCCACACCCTTAGAGAAAACATTCCCCATCACGGCTCAAATCCCCCAAAACTGTCCTAGCTCATATTCTGACCAAATCCTCCTTCTAGCAAATACACCCCCCCATCCTGATTACACTTCTCAGTACAGATAAATGCCCATCCCCCTTCTCCACAAACATCCAAAGTACAAACTATTACCTCCCCCTTCATTGTGTACAATTTCCCTGTGACCTTCCCCTCCTCATCCTCTCCTGTCACTGCAGCGCCCCTCCAGCACATTACACAGGATCGCTCTTAGATGACATTGGAGTGTACACACACACAGTGTGATTACTGCCCCCTATCCATATTTCCTGCTGCCAGTGTTCTGTCGAGAAGTGCCCCCCATCGAATAGTGCCCGTGCATGTGCAGAACGGAGCGGCACTTCAGCTGATATGCCGATCAGCTGGAGTGATGTGACCAGGGCGCAAGCGCACATCATAGGAGGCATCCCTTGATGGGAGATACCATTTCAGGGCCACAATTGAAGCCTATACAAACAGCGGGGGGGGGACCGTAGTTCTCACATTGTGCCTCGCTGTTGCGGGGCAGCTTTACAGTGTGCTGATGGTCCGGTTTTGCTGTGTTGCAGGGCGGTTTTGCCTGTGTGAAACGGTGGGTTGCAACACAGATAAAAAACAAAACCATATAATATGAGGTCAAACCTTAGGAGTTTCAATTTGTATACAATCAGGCAGGCCCTTCCACTACACGGTTTTGGTAAATCTGAAGGAAAAAAAATCAGCAGAAAATCTGATAGTGTGTATGGGGCATTAGACTGACAACATGGCTTCTCCATGGATATAGTACATTGAGTTAAGCATTGTCACTCTAGGACAGGATATGTTACAGGGTCACCAAGTGAAAATAAAGGGGGCAAAAATGCCTGAGAAAAAAAGCCGTATGATCAAAGGCATTAGGCATTGGGCTAGACCACAAACAGCAATCATGTTAAGGACTTTGGGTGAGCCTTTGTAAAATGATCTGTTTTGGGTCCCTCAGAAGAGGACTAGCTTCCCTCTGGGTCAAGCAAGGGCCAGGTCACCCAGAATGTAAAGAACATGTGTAGCAATGAGATTTTCCACAGGTTGACTATACGGTAGCACTATAGTATTACAATCAAGTGCAGCATTCACAAGCCGGGTTTTCCTTAGATTAGCTATTTTCAACCTTTTTATCCCAGAACAAATCTTGAGATAGAAAATCTCAGAGAACCCCTGGTAAGATTAGTCCATTAGGGGTCATTGGGAAAATGCCCCCTTACATTGGTGGTGTTCGAAGGCTGCCCTTACAGCAGCCTTGCAGTCATACCACTGGCTCTACCAGGTGGTGTGCAACCTGGAGATATGCAGGCACCATCAGATAGGAGCTTAGCCACAGCTCAAGGAACCCCTAGCCAACCCTGGTTGAGAATGGCTGCTCTAGAGGTTACTTGGGCTTTCTTGAGCTGTGGCTAATTGACCTCCCATTTGATTGTGCTTGGATAGTTCCAGGGTCAGTGCCAGCAAAGTTAGCTCCAGGACATAAATGATCTTTCCTGGTGCCCCCATTTCAGCCTACCTGTGACAAGCTCCGCCTTGGCTCCTCCCTCAGGACCAGTGAATATTATAAAAGAAAAGGATTAGTGCACTCCCAGCATTCTCCTTTTTTCCCCTCATACCGCATGATCAGTGAATGGTGGTGGAATGTCCCTTACCTCTGCAGTTGGCAGCTTCCAGCTGGGTTCAAGCCTTTCCCAGGTGCAGTCCTTATTCGTGGGCAGCTAAATGCACTGATAAGATAGGCAGTCCCTTCTGTGGGTCTTTTGGGACAGCAGTTGTCTCGTAACTAAGAGCTCCTATTTGCATTTCTATACTGCGATTTGCTCAAGTCTGCAGCAGAGAAAGAAGCTATATCTATTTCCCTTCTCCTTCCATTTCTCCCTCCTGTCATCCATTCTCTCTCGCTTTCCTTTCTTTGCATTCCTCTCTCTTTTTTTGCTTTCTTCCTTCCCTTCCTTGTGATATTGTATCTTCATTCCTGGCTACTATAGTGGGTGGCCCCCCTTACACTGGCTTTTCTGAGTCCCTCAGCATCTTCCTGCCCGCTTTGCGCATGCGCGGACGTCAGGAGCCAGCTCAGCGAGTGGGGTGGGCCACATAGGTCGTAGTGCCGCGAATGAGCGGTCTGGCCAGAGGTCGTGGTGGCCATCTTGAATAGGTATAAAGAATGATGGGGTCCAAGGCACCAAAAGTAATTGGCCTCCATCCCAAAATGTAGACAAAGAAAAGGGAAAGCGGTCAGCGGGACTTTAAATGAGGCCAATCACTATATAAAGTAAACGTGTGACATGAAACACAGTGTTGCTTTTGTGGGTACCGACAAAAAAGGGGAGTTTTGAAATGAGAGATGTATATCAAAAAGCAGTCATAGCAAAGAACATTTTATTATACTGTGTGAGATCATGTATAACATACTGAATAACACAAAAATGCATGCACAGAATCGCATACACGCTGGGCATGCTGAAAAGCACATATACATATTGACGTCATGGTTCTTGGCATATCATAAAGTAAAAACAAGTCCTGCACAACATGGGCCACTGGAAGGGCAGAATGATGTTGGAAAGTCTAGAGTAAAACAAAATAAGAGACATAAAATCATCTGTATGGACATCATGCATCTATGTAAGCCGGACGCTTTTCGTTGGGTTATACCAACTCTTCAGGGATTACAGGTAAATCCTTGTTTCTTTGGGCACGAGGCCCGGGTACCATCCAGTTTGGTTAAAAAAATCCCTTATCTTGCTGTACAACTTTTCTTCCCCCCTCTCTTATACATTCCAGCTGCCTATCTACACGGTCCCGGTTTGTGTCTTTGGGGGACCCTTAAACACATCTTTCATCGCTCCACACAGTGTATTGGGCTAGGAGAGAGGGGAGAAGGTGTCGTCTTCGTCCCTAACGCTGCCCTTCTGTGCGTTCTGCCTCTCTGTCTTTGCTACTTGTACAACCAAATTGGTTTGAAGGTTCACATTAATTGGTCACGCTATGACCTTATTTGGAACATACTTCTATGCATGTGAGTATGATTAGGTACATAATCCCCTTCCCCCCCCCTTTTTTTTCTTTTTCGCTCTCCTACGCCAACAAGGTCTATATACATGTACACGTGTTCTTATTTATCATTGTAGATCAAAACTTCGAATAACATGGACCTGCATAAATGATGGATGCCTGAGGAAGGAGAAAACTCCGTAACACGTAGGACATATCATATGCAGATTATTGATTCAGTTGGTTGTGCATATGTGATCATGTTATAGATATGTCACACCTGTATATACATTGAAAAGAATTGTTTTCATTTTTGAACAAGTTTGGATGTAACTAGGTTGCATACCTGAAAATACATTTGTGTATCTTTTTTATTATGTGTATACTTTTTGATAAATTGTTATAATAAAGTGATTGTATGATTTTATATGTACGTTGTAAGTCTCACAGTCTATGCCTGAAAAGTCCTGCCATTTTGAGGGGATTTGCTTTTTGGTAGAACTTCTACGTTTTTGGGATGTTGGCTTTAAAAGAAAGTGAAGTACCTATGACACCTCCAGTTTTTTGATTTTTATTGATGTTGGAAAGTCTAGAGTAAAACAAAATAAGAGACATAAAATCATCTGTATGGACATCATGCATCTATGTAAGCCCGCCGCGTTTCTTTGGGGTATGCCAACTCTTCAGGGGTTACAGGTAAAACCTTGTTTGTTCGGACACAAGGCCCGGGTACCATCCAATTTGGCCTGAAAAAGACACTTTGAATGGATCCGGTTGCACGACTTGCCCCAGTGTAGGATATTCCAGTGGAGTTCAGCACAGCACATCTTTACTCGTGACCAACACCTAAGACACTGGCGGAAAAACTGAGGTACTCTCAGTAACTGGAGGGGTTATATGGGGGATTGAACTTACTGTCTAGGGTGTGCCAGTGTCCAATCACCTAGTGATACCCTATATAACCCATCAGTGATTACTGAGACTCTGTGTCCCGTGATGTACGAGAAAGAAAATTACATTTTTCTTTTCTTTCTTCATTTTCAAAAACAAATGAGAGCTGCAAAATACTCACCATGCCTCTCAGCAAATAGCTTGGGGTGTCTACTTTCCAAAACGGGGTCATTTGGGGGGTGCCATCTTGGCATTTTATGGCCTTCAAAACTGTGATAGGTAGTGAGGAGTGAAATCAAAAATTTACGCCCTTAGAAATCCTGAAGGTGGTGATTGGTTTTGTGTGGTATCCCCGTACTCAGGAGAAGCAGCAGAATTTATTTTGGGGTGTAATTCCACATATGCCCATGCATATGTGAGCAATATATCATTTAGTGACAACTTTGTGCAACAAAAAAAAAGTTTGTTATCTTTCTGCAACGTGTGGCAAAATATAAAATATTATATCAAAATTCCACGCCCTTAGATGGGTCACTATTGATCCCCCGGACACCAATGTTGGCTCACTATTCTTTCCATTGACACCACTGATGGGTCAACATCCCTTTCACTTACACCAATTTTTGATCACTATTCTTTCCACTGACACAAACAATAGGATCCTCCCACTGGAACCAATGATGGGTCACAATTCCTTCCACTGACTCCAATAATAGGTCACTATTGCTCCCTCTAAAACCAATGATGGCCCACTATTCTTGCTACTGACAACAATTTTTTTTTTATTTTATATTTTTTGTGTATTTTACTTTTACTTTTTTACACTTTTATTTGTAACTGTAACGGTTTGGGTCTCTCAAAATGCGATGGAGATCCTGTGAAAGTGTGTCTAATCTGTGCAGTGCTGTTCTCTACGGTAAAACTCAACTAGTATATGATATCGCTCAAAACATTCACCAATGCAAAGACCAGGATTGTCAGGACAGGAGGGACAATAATAACGGGTGTCACGCCTATATCCGCGCTTTCTACAGACACAACATGTTCTTTGGGGGGCTCGTTGGGTAGGGGTACTTGGGAGGACATAAGGAAAATGCCTCTCATGCAGCCGGCTTACTGCATTTGATTGGGAAGGTGAGGTGGAGCCCCGTCTGGAAACAGAAGGGCTCTGATGATCTCTTCCTGGAATATAAGGAAGGATCCAGTCCATCCTGAAGCTCTGTATGGCACATGAGCGTTCAGCAAAGTCAATTGAAATAAATAAACAGACACTTTTTTGTACCAGTGTCTGGTCTTACAGGCAACTAGGTACGGCGCCAACAACTGGCCGTTGAGGTCCACCCCTCCCATATTTTAATTATATTTGTGGACACAGAGGGGTTCCTCCACAACACCAGTCACCATAGTAATTTGAACTGTTGTGTCTGCATGAAGGGAGGTAAGAACAAAAACATTCTAATTATTCCTCCTCTTCACTACTGTACCTTCAATTTGCCATTTTGGGCTCTAAATTTACTGGTACACTAGTGAGACTCACAGGCAAAAAAAGCTCCTTACTGTCAGCGACTGTATCAAAACGCTACCAAAAAACTGTTAGCGATTGAAGGGATCAGGCCTGACTCTGCGAACACTGCAGTTATGTGTTTAGTGTTTTGTAAGTGACAGTGATCGATCGAGCGATCGATACTGCACTTGGGTGGGCTGGGCTGGGCAGAGGGGCAAAATGCAGGTATCTGGGCTGATCCCGCTAACACTGCGTTTTTGGGAACCCTAAACTGCTGGGGACACTAGTATGGATCTGATCAGATATTGATCCTTTCAGATACTATACTACTAAGGGAGGTTATGCTGTGTGCGTGCGTGGGTATTAGCATTACTGGCACTAACCTGACGCTGCCTGGGCCGACGCAGACTCCATCTGACCTTAAAACCTAACTTTTATCACCCGCTGGGTGATCAGGTGGTTTAACCTTCATTAAAGTGATTGTATAGTCAATTTTGGTACTTTTACCTACAGGAAAGTCTATAATAAGGCTTACCTGTAGGTAAAAAAAATATCTCCTAAACCTGTACAGTTTAGGAGATATTCCCCTTGCAATGCGTCACTGACTGCAGCAGCGCATGCGCACAGGCGATTCTCGGGTAAAAGTCCGGCAGACGCCAGACCCTGCTGGGAAGAAATCTCCCGCGCGCATGCGCGGGAGTGACGATATCGCGGCTCCGGCCACTCACCCAAAGCCGCGATACCAGGAAGAAACGCAGAAGGAACATGTCAGCTCCCTTGGCGTGGATCAGGCCAGATGTCGGGGCCTCGTTCTAAGGTAAGTATTTCATAATGAGCTATTATTGGGTGCATACTAGCTCATTATGCCTTTTCCTTTGCAGGTGAGTAAAAAAAACAAAAAAACTTCAGCGGGTATACAACCGATTTAAGTAATAAATGGCGGGTGCCCTGACACTATAAAAAAAAAAACTAATTAACCAGCGTCAGCCGTAACAGTTATATGGTGATCACTGGTGAAAGGGTTAACTAGGGGGCAATCAGGGGGTTAAAATCTTTACTAGGTAGTATATGGGGGTACCTAACGCTGAACCTAAATACGTACCTGGCTAACTAGCGTCACCTGTGACACTAATATGGTGATCAGTAAAAAGATTGTTTAGTGACACCGGGGACAGGGGGGTGATCAAGGGGTTAAACCTTTATTGGGGGGGTACCCCAGAGCTAAAGGGGCCTAGCACTAACTGTCCTACCACTTATAACAGTCACAAATGACACCAATGCAGTAATCTGTAAATAAAAAGCTTCTCATTAGCCAGGAGCGATCGTGAGGGGGTGGCCATGAATCAGTGGCCTCCCCCTCAGCACGCTGGGAGGCAGGGACGTACAGGTACGCCCATATGCCTGCCCATGCCAGTCTGCCGATGTACATCAGCGTGCGGCGGTCGGCAACTGGTTAACGACAGTCATTTACATTATCACTTGTGTAGCATATACAATTGCTATATTCTTTTTTTTTTTCCCACAAAATTGGAGTTACAACTACTTGCTGACCAGGCGCTTTGTTTACAAGTTTAAATTCGTATTTTTTGCTAGAAAATAAATGAAACCCCCAAACATTATACTTTTTTTTTTTTTTTGTTTAGCAGAGACACTAGGGAGTAAAATGGCAAATTTTATGTCATGATTTAAAAACCCAATTTAAATCCCCTGCCCGGTTTAACCCCTTCCCAGCAAGTGTCATTAGTACAGTGACAGTGCCTACTTTAAGCACAGATCACTGTGTCACTGTTTCCCACAAAGTGTCAAAAGTGACGGTTAGTGTCAGATTTCCCACCACAATATCACAGTCCCGCTATAAATCGCTGATCACCACCATTAATAATATGAATAAATGTAGCATAGTCCTGGGTCCCCTATGGTCTAATGAGAATGTCTAGAGTTAGGGACAGCTGACATCCTTCTATATGGAGTGGGTTACAAGGCATGGTGGCTGTAGTGTAAGATAGATTCATGGGCACCAGACACTTCTTGAATGCAAAGAGATTTATTTTCTCTTGAACTGAACTGTGGGAGAGAAGGTTAGGGCCAGGACACCCTTTAGTAGTTGCAATGTCAATTAGCAGACTCTGAGACTTCTATAGGCAGATAGCCAGACACTGATACTCCTCAAGCGTCACCCCACTGGTCTGCTCGGTCCCTGGCTTGGCACACAAGGCTGCTCTGCAAGCAAAACCTCCGCTGGCTGGGTCCCTGGCTTGGCACCTGCTGAAGTTTCCCAATTCTTCACCATCCCCGGTTGGTAAGAATACTGCTCTGGTACTTGCTTCAATTACTCAGTGTGGTCCCTGGTAATAAAGTGGAAGTTCCCTTAGTGGCGACAGCTTCCCCTCTACCTCCGACAGGTTCTCCGGCTGGCAGAACCATCACTTCTGGTTGGACTGCAAGCCGCAATGCTAACCCTATGCTTCTCTCTTGGGTAGGCCCTACCACAGCCTGGCATCCAGATGTCCCAGGATAGCAGCCCTGGGCAGCACATGTCCACCCAGATAGCCCTCCAGTTGGCACAGAATCCCGATGACCTGACTCCACCCAAATAAATAGGTTCTCCCAGCAGGCCAAGAAAACCCCTACCCATTGGCTGAGATACCCCATATACTCCTAATCTGACCTTGCAATGCCTTTAGCTTATCGAATGCCACCAAGTGCCAGACCACCTAGCGGTAGAAGAGAGAAGTGCAGCAATTCCAGAATTTGGGCAAACTCAATTGATCCCTAACAATTGGCCAAGGCGAATAAACCTGGCAGGTAAATTTAGGTGCAACTCTGCCTAAACACCAGGGTGCTACAGCAATAAATAAATAAAAATAATAGTATAATAAACAGTATAGAACATAGTTTGTAGACGCTGTAACTTTTGTGAAAACCAATCAATATAAACTAATTGGGTTTTACTTTACCAAAAACATGTAGCAGAATACATATTGGCCTACACTGATGAAGACATTTCATTTTTACATGTTTTTATTGGATATGTTTTATACCCGAAAGTAAAAAAAAATATATTTTGTATTCAAGATTTTTGTTTTTTTTCCATTTATTACACAAAAACGAAAACACCCAGTGGTGATCAAATTCCACCAAATGAAAATATTTGTAGAAATGTAAAAATGTATATAAAATGTAATTTGTGTACAACATTGTAGCAATTGTCAGTTAACCACTTCAGCCCTGGAAGATTTGGCTGCTGAATGACCAGGCCATTTTTTGCGATTCGTCACTGCATTACTTTAACTGACAATTGCGCGGTCGTGCGACGTTGCACCCAAACAAAATTGAAGTCCTTTTTTTTTCCACAAATAGAGCTTTCTTTTGGTGGTATTTGATCACCTCTGCGTTTTTTATTTTTTGCGCTGTAAACAAAAAAAGCGTACATTTTGAAATAAAAACCACAATATTTTGTACTTTTTGCTATAATAAATATTCCCAATTTTTTTTTTTTTAAAGCAAATTTCTCCTCAGTTTAGGCCAATATGTATTCTTCTACATATTTTTGGTAAAAAGAAAACAAACGCAATAAGCGTATATTGATTGGTTTGCACACAAGTTATAGCGTTTACAAAATAGGGAAAGATTTATAGCATTTTTATTATTATTTCTTTTTTTACTAGAAATGGCGGCGATCTGCGATTTTTATGGCGGACACATTGGACACTTTTGACACATTTTTGGGACCATTGGCATTTATACAGCGATCAGTGCTATAAAAATGTACTGATTACCGTAAAAATGTCACTGACGAGGAAGGGGTTAACACTAGGGGGCGATCAAGGGGTTAATTGTGTTCCCTGGGAAGTGATTCTAACTGAAGGGGGATGGGACTGACTAGAGCAGTGATGGCGAACCTTGGCACCCCAGATGTTTTGGAACTACATTTCCCATGATGCTCATGCACTCTGCAGTAAAGTTGAGCATCATGGGAAATGTAGTTTCAAAAACATCTGGGGTGCCAAGGTTCGCCATCACTGGACTAGAGGAAGTGACAGATCGTGGTTCCTAGCTAACAGGAACACACGATCTCTCACTCCTTTCAGAACAGAACAGGGAGGAGTGTGTTTACACACACTCTTCCCTGTTCTGCCTCTCGTGTTTGCTCGTGGCCGGCGGTCACGATGACCACAGCGGCACCCCCCCTGTGTAGCAGGCACGTGCCTGCTACCCCAATCCTATGAGCTGACCTATAGCTATGACAGTTCGCTGGATCATGCCGACCAGCCGACATCATTTTACCGCGCAGTGCCAAGTAGCGCAGTGCCAAAAAGCAAAAAACTGACTGGTCATGAGAGGGGTGGGGGGTAAATCTTCCAGAAGTCAAATGGTTATAGACAATCAGAATGGCTGTGTACCTTCACTTCCTATATTAACGCCTGAGAGGGGAGGAAGTGAGGCTCTGTGGAGGAAAGGATCAGCAGCAGATTCATGGTGGGGTAATTTAACCCCTTCACTCCTCTTCCTCTACCGTACACTTAATCTCCATGCTGTGCCCTGCCTGTATATTAAAATAGCACTATAGGCAAAAACTTTTTTCATTTTGGATAGACCAAATGTATTTTTTTTTTTCTTAATCACCATTTGTGTCCCATGGGGGAGATTTCCCTTCACTTCCTGTCCCATAGCCAAAGCAGGAAGTGAAAGGAAATCCCTGCAAATTAAGGGAATCAATTTGATCCCCTCTTTCCAGGTCACCAGAACTAGTGTCCCCATTGGAAGATTTCCCCTATTTTACTTTTCTGGGGACAACCCAAAATTTGGGAGTTTCTTTCAGTTACAGGACAAATTGAAAGGGCGATACTCCCCAATGGGGGCGTAGACAGCCATAAAAGCTGACAGTTTTGGATTCACTCCATCCAAAACTAAAAAAATAAAATAAAATAAAAGTTTTGCCTTTAGCTATACTTTAACTCCTTCACCCCCTTACCCTGCACATCAACCCCCTATGTCCGGGATATGCAATTAGCTGACCTCCAGCTATTGCAAAACTACAAGTCCCATCATGCCTCTGGCTCTGGGTTTCATGATTGTGGCTGTCAGAGTCTTGCTAGGCCTCATGGGACTTGTAGTTCTGCAACAGCTGGAGGTCCGCTAATTGCATATCCCTGCCCAATGTCCATCCTCCTACTGTATGTGACCTGTACATTACCCCTTACCTTCTCCCCCTCCCTCTGTGTATGATGTATATATAATAATGAGGAGCTGTACCGGAGCTGCCGGCAGTGGCGGAGGCGATCCGATCCTCTCTGTGGCTGGGCATGGAGACGAGTGAGGGGAAGATTTCCCACACCCGTCTCCATGACACTGCAGGGCAGAAGTGACGTTTTCATAGCTCTTAAAGGGCCATTTTTTTAAATCTTTTTAAAAATGATAATTTTTTATCTTTATTTTTTATTGCATTTTAGTGTAAATATGAGATCTGAGGTCTTTTTGACCCCCCATCTAATTTTTAAGAGGTCCTGTCATGATTTTTTTTCCGGGGGAGGGAGCCTCTGTCTCCTGTTCATTCATTTTCAATGCTGAGGCTGCTCAGAAAGGGGCTTGGGAATCTGTGTCCTCAGTCCCTTTCTCTACCTCAAAGGGAAGATGTCGGGTTTATTAGACCCCTGATATCTCAACAAAGCCCCCCAACAGGGCTGATAAAAAAACAAAAAGATTCAATATTATTTACAAAATAAAATTGTAAAAAATAAATAAAATAAAAACCTGACACCACCCCCATAGCAGCTCTGTCCACAGCCCCAAGCCCCTCCCCCAAAAAGCACTGTAAAAAAAAACAACAAATGAAATTGTAAAAAAAATAAATACTTAAAAAAAAAAAAACCTATTGACACCGTCCACTGCTCTACTGACTCTGTCCACTGCCCCAAACCGCCCTCCACCCCCTTCCCCAGAAGCACTGTGAAAAAATATTTTAAAAAGTGTTTCAAAAAATAAAAAACAAAATAGTAACAACAAAAAACTGCTGACACTACCCTACTGACACTGTCCATTTACCTCCATACACTCTGTACTCCTCTCCTGTACATACCCCCCACCTCCACGCACTCCTCTCCTGTACATACCCCCCACCTCCACGCACTCCTCTCCCACACATACCCCCCACCTCCATGCACTCCTCTCCCCCACATACTACCCACCTCCATGCACTCCTCTCCCGCACGTACTACCCACCTCCATGCACTCCTTTCCCGCACATACCACCCACCTCCATACACTCCTCTCCTGCACATACTACCCACCTCCATACACTCCTCTCCCGCACATACTACCCACCTCCATACACTCTGCACTCCTCTCCCGCACATACTACCCACCTCCATACACTTCGCACTCCTCTCCCACACATACCACCCACCTCCATGCACTCCTCTCCCGCACATACCACCGACCTCCATGCACTCCTCTCCCGCACATACCACCCACCTCCATGCACTCCTCTCCCGCACATACCACCCACCTCCATGCACTCCTCTCCCACACATACTACCCACCTCATACACTCCTCTCCCGCACATACCACCCACCTCATACACTCCTCTCCCGCAAATACTACCCACCTCCATGCACTCCTCTCCCACACTTACTACCCACCTCCATGCACTCCTCTCCCGCACATACTACCCACCTCCATGCACTCCTCTCCCGCACATACTACCCTCCTCCATACATTCCACACTCCTCTCCCGCAGATACTGCCCACCTCCATACACTCATCTCCCGCACACACTACCCACCTCCATGCACTCCTCTCCCGCACACACTACCCACCTCCATGCAGTCCTCTCCCGCACACACTACCCACCTCCATACACTCCTCTCAGGCATATACTACCCACCTCCATGCACTCCTCTCCCGCACGTACTACCTACCTCCATGCACTTTTCTCTCGCACATACCACCCACCTCCATGCACTCTTTTCCCGCACATACTACCCATCTCCACGCACTCCTCTCCCGCACGTACTACCCACCTCCATGCACTCCTCTCCCACACATACTACCCAACTCCAAACACTCCGCACTCCTCTCCCGCACATACTACCCACCTCCATACACTCCTCTCACGCACATACTACCCACCTCCATACACTCCGCACTCCTCTCCCGCACATACTACCAACCTCCACGCACTCCTCTCCCGCACATACTACCAACCTCCACGCACTCCTCTCCTGCACGTACTACCCACCTCCATGCACTCCTCTCCCACACATACTACCCAACTCCATGCACTCCTCTCCCGCACTTACTACCCACCTCCATGCATTCATCTCCCACACATACTACCCACCTCCATGCACTCCTCTCCCACACATACTACCCACCTCCACGCACTCCTCTCCTGCACGTACTACCCACCTCCATGCATTCATCTCCGGCACATACCACCCACCTCCATGCACTCCTCTCCCGCACATACCACCCACTTCCATGCACTCCTCTCCCGCACATACCACCCACCTCATACACTCCTCTCCCGCACATACCACCCAGCTCATACACTCCTCTCCCGCACATACTACCCACCTCCATGCACTCCTCTCCGGCACATACTACCCACCTCCATGCACTCCTCTCCCGCACATACTACCCACCTCCATGCACTCCTCTCCCGCACATATCACCCACCTCCATACACTCCTCTCACGCACATACTAGCCAACTCCATACACTCCGCACTCCTCTCCCGCACATACTACCCACCTCCATACACTCCGCACTCCTCTCCCGCACATACTACCCAGCTCCATGCACTCCTCCCGCACTAACTACCAACCTCCATGCACTCCTCTCCCGCACATACTACCCACCTCCATGCACTCCGCACTCCTCTCCCGCACATACTACCCACCTCCATGCACTCCTCTCCCGCACATACTACCCACCTCCATGCACTCCTCTCCCGCACATACTACCCACCTCCATGCACTCCTCTCCCGCACATACTACCCACCTCCATGCACTCCTCTCCCGCACATACCACCCACCTCCATGCACTCCTCTCCCGCACATACCACCCACCTCCATACACTCCTCTCCCGCACATACTACCCACCTCCATAAACTCCTCTCCCGCACATACCACCCACCTCCATACACTCCTCTCCCGCACATACTACCCACCTCCATGCACTCCTCTCCCGCACATACTACCCACCTCCATGCACTCCTCTCCCGCACATACTACCCACCTCCATGCACTCCGCACTCCTCTCCCGCACATACTACCCACCTCCATGCACTCCTCTCCCGCACATACTACCAACCTCCATGCACTCCGCACTCCTCTCCCGCACATACTACCCACCTCCACGCACTACCCACCTCCATGCACTCCTCTCCCCCACATACTACCCACCTCCATGCACTCCTCTCCCGCACGTACTACCCACCTCCATGCACTCCTTTCCCGCACATACCACCCACCTCCATACACTCCTCTCCTGCACATACTACCCACCTCCATACACTCCTCTCCCGCACATACTACCCACCTCCATACACTCTGCACTCCTCTCCCGCACATACTACCCACCTCCATACACTTCGCACTCCTCTCCCACACATACCACCCACCTCCATGCACTCCTCTCCCGCACATACCACCGACCTCCATGCACTCCTCTCCCGCACATACCACCCACCTCCATGCACTCCTCTCCCGCACATACCACCCACCTCCATGCACTCCTCTCCCACACATACTACCCACCTCATACACTCCTCTCCCGCACATACCACCCACCTCATACACTCCTCTCCCGCAAATACTACCCACCTCCATGCACTCCTCTCCCGCACATACTACCCACCTCCATGCACTCCTCTCCCGCACATACTACCCTCCTCCATACATTCCACACTCCTCTCCCGCAGATACTGCCCACCTCCATACACTCATCTCCCGCACACACTACCCACCTCCATGCACTCCTCTCCCGCACACACTACCCACCTCCATGCAGTCCTCTCCCGCACACACTACCCACCTCCATACACTCCTCTCAGGCATATACTACCCACCTCCATGCACTCCTCTCCCGCACGTACTACCTACCTCCATGCACTTTTCTCTCGCACATACCACCCACCTCCATGCACTCTTTTCCCGCACATAATACCCATCTCCACGCACTCCTCTCCCGCACGTACTACCCACCTCCATGCACTCCTCTCCCACACATACTACCCAACTCCAAACACTCCGCACTCCTCTCCCGCACATACTACCCACCTCCATACACTCCTCTCACGCACATACTACCCACCTCCATACACTCCGCACTCCTCTCCCGCACATACTACCAACCTCCACGCACTCCTCTCCCGCACATACTACCAACCTCCACGCACTCCTCTCCTGCACGTACTACCCACCTCCATGCACTCCTCTCCCACACATACTACCCAACTCCATGCACTCCTCTCCCGCACTTACTACCCACCTCCATGCATTCATCTCCCACACATACTACCCACCTCCATGCACTCCTCTCCCACACATACTACCCACCTCCACGCACTCCTCTCCTGCACGTACTACCCACCTCCATGCATTCATCTCCGGCACATACCACCCACCTCCATGCACTCCTCTCCCGCACATACCACCCACTTCCATGCACTCCTCTCCCGCACATACCACCCACCTCATACACTCCTCTCCCGCACATACCACCCAGCTCATACACTCCTCTCCCGCACATACTACCCACCTCCATGCACTCCTCTCCGGCACATACTACCCACCTCCATGCACTCCTCTCCCGCACATACTACCCACCTCCATGCACTCCTCTCCCGCACATATCACCCACCTCCATACACTCCTCTCACGCACATACTAGCCAACTCCATACACTCCGCACTCCTCTCCCGCACATACTACCCACCTCCATACACTCCGCACTCCTCTCCCGCACATACTACCCAGCTCCATGCACTCCTCCCGCACTAACTACCAACCTCCATGCACTCCTCTCCCGCACATACTACCCACCTCCATGCACTCCGCACTCCTCTCCCGCACATACTACCCACCTCCATGCACTCCTCTCCCGCACATACTACCCACCTCCATGCACTCCTCTCCCGCACATACTACCCACCTCCATGCACTCCTCTCCCGCACATACTACCCACCTCCATGCACTCCTCTCCCGCACATACCACCCACCTCCATGCACTCCTCTCCCGCACATACCACCCACCTCCATACACTCCTCTCCCGCACATACTACCCACCTCCATAAACTCCTCTCCCGCACATACCACCCACCTCCATACACTCCTCTCCCGCACATACTACCCACCTCCATGCACTCCTCTCCCGCACATACTACCCACCTCCATGCACTCCTCTCCCGCACATACTACCCACCTCCATGCACTCCGCACTCCTCTCCCGCACATACTACCCACCTCCATGCACTCCTCTCCCGCACATACTACCAACCTCCATGCACTCCGCACTCCTCTCCCGCACATACTACCCACCTCCACGCACTACCCACCTCCATGCACTCCTCTCCCCCACATACTACCCACCTCCATGCACTCCTCTCCCGCACGTACTACCCACCTCCATGCACTCCTTTCCCGCACATACCACCCACCTCCATACACTCCTCTCCTGCACATACTACCCACCTCCATACACTCCTCTCCCGCACATACTACCCACCTCCATACACTCTGCACTCCTCTCCCGCACATACTACCCACCTCCATACACTTCGCACTCCTCTCCCACACATACCACCCACCTCCATGCACTCCTCTCCCGCACATACCACCGACCTCCATGCACTCCTCTCCCGCACATACCACCCACCTCCATGCACTCCTCTCCCGCACATACCACCCACCTCCATGCACTCCTCTCCCACACATACTACCCACCTCATACACTCCTCTCCCGCACATACCACCCACCTCATACACTCCTCTCCCGCAAATACTACCCACCTCCATGCACTCCTCTCCCGCACATACTACCCACCTCCATGCACTCCTCTCCCGCACATACTACCCTCCTCCATACATTCCACACTCCTCTCCCGCAGATACTGCCCACCTCCATACACTCATCTCCCGCACACACTACCCACCTCCATGCACTCCTCTCCCGCACACACTACCCACCTCCATGCAGTCCTCTCCCGCACACACTACCCACCTCCATACACTCCTCTCAGGCATATACTACCCACCTCCATGCACTCCTCTCCCGCACGTACTACCTACCTCCATGCACTTTTCTCTCGCACATACCACCCACCTCCATGCACTCTTTTCCCGCACATAATACCCATCTCCACGCACTCCTCTCCCGCACGTACTACCCACCTCCATGCACTCCTCTCCCACACATACTACCCAACTCCAAACACTCCGCACTCCTCTCCCGCACATACTACCCACCTCCATACACTCCTCTCACGCACATACTACCCACCTCCATACACTCCGCACTCCTCTCCCGCACATACTACCAACCTCCACGCACTCCTCTCCCGCACATACTACCAACCTCCACGCACTCCTCTCCTGCACGTACTACCCACCTCCATGCACTCCTCTCCCACACATACTACCCAACTCCATGCACTCCTCTCCCGCACTTACTACCCACCTCCATGCATTCATCTCCCACACATACTACCCACCTCCATGCACTCCTCTCCCACACATACTACCCACCTCCACGCACTCCTCTCCTGCACGTACTACCCACCTCCATGCATTCATCTCCGGCACATACCACCCACCTCCATGCACTCCTCTCCCGCACATACCACCCACTTCCATGCACTCCTCTCCCGCACATACCACCCAGCTCATACACTCCTCTCCCGCACATACTACCCACCTCCATGCACTCCTCTCCGGCACATACTACCCACCTCCATGCACTCCTCTCCCGCACATACTACCCACCTCCATGCACTCCTCTCCCGCACATATCACCCACCTCCATACACTCCTCTCACGCACATACTAGCCAACTCCATACACTCCGCACTCCTCTCCCGCACATACTACCCACCTCCATACACTCCGCACTCCTCTCCCGCACATACTACCCAGCTCCATGCACTCCTCCCGCACTAACTACCAACCTCCATGCACTCCTCTCCCGCACATACTACCCACCTCCATGCACTCCGCACTCCTCTCCCGCACATACTACCCACCTCCATGCACTCCTCTCCCGCACATACTACCCACCTCCATGCACTCCTCTCCCGCACATACTACCCACCTCCATGCACTCCTCTCCCGCACATACTACCCACCTCCATGCACTCCTCTCCCGCACATACCACCCACCTCCATGCACTCCTCTCCCGCACATACCACCCACCTCCATACACTCCTCTCCCGCACATACTACCCACCTCCATGCACTCCTCTCCCGCACATACCACCCACCTCCATACACTCCTCTCCCGCACATACTACCCACCTCCATGCACTCCTCTCCCGCACATACTACCCACCTCCATGCACTCCTCTCCCGCACATACTACCCACCTCCATGCACTCCGCACTCCTCTCCCGCACATACTACCCACCTCCATGCACTCCTCTCCCGCACATACTACCAACCTCCATGCACTCCGCACTCCTCTCCCGCACATACTACCCACCTCCACGCACTACCCACCTCCATGCACTCCTCTCCCCCACATACTACCCACCTCCATGCACTCCTCTCCCGCACGTACTACCCACCTCCATGCACTCCTTTCCCGCACATACCACCCACCTCCATACACTCCTCTCCTGCACATACTACCCACCTCCATACACTCCTCTCCCGCACATACTACCCACCTCCATACACTCTGCACTCCTCTCCCGCACATACTACCCACCTCCATACACTTCGCACTCCTCTCCCACACATACCACCCACCTCCATGCACTCCTCTCCCGCACATACCACCGACCTCCATGCACTCCTCTCCCGCACATACCACCCACCTCCATGCACTCCTCTCCCGCACATACCACCCACCTCCATGCACTCCTCTCCCACACATACTACCCACCTCATACACTCCTCTCCCGCACATACCACCCACCTCATACACTCCTCTCCCGCAAATACTACCCACCTCCATGCACTCCTCTCCCACACTTACTACCCACCTCCATGCACTCCTCTCCCGCACATACTACCCACCTCCATGCACTCCTCTCCCGCACATACTACCCTCCTCCATACATTCCACACTCCTCTCCCGCAGATACTGCCCACCTCCATACACTCATCTCCCGCACACACTACCCACCTCCATGCACTCCTCTCCCGCACACACTACCCACCTCCATGCAGTCCTCTCCCGCACACACTACCCACCTCCATACACTCCTCTCAGGCATATACTACCCACCTCCATGCACTCCTCTCCCGCACGTACTACCTACCTCCATGCACTTTTCTCTCGCACATACCACCCACCTCCATGCACTCTTTTCCCGCACATACTACCCATCTCCACGCACTCCTCTCCCGCACGTACTACCCACCTCCATGCACTCCTCTCCCACACATACTACCCAACTCCAAACACTCCGCACTCCTCTCCCGCACATACTACCCACCTCCATACACTCCTCTCACGCACATACTACCCACCTCCATACACTCCGCACTCCTCTCCCGCACATACTACCAACCTCCACGCACTCCTCTCCCGCACATACTACCAACCTCCACGCACTCCTCTCCTGCACGTACTACCCACCTCCATGCACTCCTCTCCCACACATACTACCCAACTCCATGCACTCCTCTCCCGCACTTACTACCCACCTCCATGCATTCATCTCCCACACATACTACCCACCTCCATGCACTCCTCTCCCACACATACTACCCACCTCCACGCACTCCTCTCCTGCACGTACTACCCACCTCCATGCATTCATCTCCGGCACATACCACCCACCTCCATGCACTCCTCTCCCGCACATACCACCCACTTCCATGCACTCCTCTCCCGCACATACCACCCACCTCATACACTCCTCTCCCGCACATACCACCCAGCTCATACACTCCTCTCCCGCACATACTACCCACCTCCATGCACTCCTCTCCGGCACATACTACCCACCTCCATGCACTCCTCTCCCGCACATACTACCCACCTCCATGCACTCCTCTCCCGCACATATCACCCACCTCCATACACTCCTCTCACGCACATACTAGCCAACTCCATACACTCCGCACTCCTCTCCCGCACATACTACCCACCTCCATACACTCCGCACTCCTCTCCCGCACATACTACCCAGCTCCATGCACTCCTCCCGCACTAACTACCAACCTCCATGCACTCCTCTCCCGCACATACTACCCACCTCCATGCACTCCGCACTCCTCTCCCGCACATACTACCCACCTCCATGCACTCCTCTCCCGCACATACTACCCACCTCCATGCACTCCTCTCCCGCACATACTACCCACCTCCATGCACTCCTCTCCCGCACATACTACCCACCTCCATGCACTCCTCTCCCGCACATACCACCCACCTCCATGCACTCCTCTCCCGCACATACCACCCACCTCCATACACTCCTCTCCCGCACATACTACCCACCTCCATAAACTCCTCTCCCGCACATACCACCCACCTCCATACACTCCTCTCCCGCACATACTACCCACCTCCATGCACTCCTCTCCCGCACATACTACCCACCTCCATGCACTCCTCTCCCGCACATACTACCCACCTCCATGCACTCCGCACTCCTCTCCCGCACATACTACCCACCTCCATGCACTCCTCTCCCGCACATACTACCAACCTCCATGCACTCCGCACTCCTCTCCCGCACATACTACCCACCTCCACGCACTACCCACCTCCATGCACTCCTCTCCCCCACATACTACCCACCTCCATGCACTCCTCTCCCGCACGTACTACCCACCTCCATGCACTCCTTTCCCGCACATACCACCCACCTCCATACACTCCTCTCCTGCACATACTACCCACCTCCATACACTCCTCTCCCGCACATACTACCCACCTCCATACACTCTGCACTCCTCTCCCGCACATACTACCCACCTCCATACACTTCGCACTCCTCTCCCACACATACCACCCACCTCCATGCACTCCTCTCCCGCACATACCACCGACCTCCATGCACTCCTCTCCCGCACATACCACCCACCTCCATGCACTCCTCTCCCGCACATACCACCCACCTCCATGCACTCCTCTCCCACACATACTACCCACCTCATACACTCCTCTCCCGCACATACCACCCACCTCATACACTCCTCTCCCGCAAATACTACCCACCTCCATGCACTCCTCTCCCGCACATACTACCCACCTCCATGCACTCCTCTCCCGCACATACTACCCTCCTCCATACATTCCACACTCCTCTCCCGCAGATACTGCCCACCTCCATACACTCATCTCCCGCACACACTACCCACCTCCATGCACTCCTCTCCCGCACACACTACCCACCTCCATGCAGTCCTCTCCCGCACACACTACCCACCTCCATACACTCCTCTCAGGCATATACTACCAACCTCCACGCACTCCTCTCCCGCACATACTACCAACCTCCACGCACTCCTCTCCTGCACGTACTACCCACCTCCATGCACTCCTCTCCCACACATACTACCCAACTCCATGCACTCCTCTCCCGCACTTACTACCCACCTCCATGCATTCATCTCCCACACATACTACCCACCTCCATGCACTCCTCTCCCACACATACTACCCACCTCCACGCACTCCTCTCCTGCACGTACTACCCACCTCCATGCATTCATCTCCGGCACATACCACCCACCTCCATGCACTCCTCTCCCGCACATACCACCCACTTCCATGCACTCCTCTCCCGCACATACCACCCACCTCATACACTCCTCTCCCGCACATACCACCCAGCTCATACACTCCTCTCCCGCACATACTACCCACCTCCATGCACTCCTCTCCGGCACATACTACCCACCTCCATGCACTCCTCTCCCGCACATACTACCCACCTCCATGCACTCCTCTCCCGCACATATCACCCACCTCCATACACTCCTCTCACGCACATACTAGCCAACTCCATACACTCCGCACTCCTCTCCCGCACATACTACCCACCTCCATACACTCCGCACTCCTCTCCCGCACATACTACCCAGCTCCATGCACTCCTCCCGCACTAACTACCAACCTCCATGCACTCCTCTCCCGCACATACTACCCACCTCCATGCACTCCGCACTCCTCTCCCGCACATACTACCCACCTCCATGCACTCCTCTCCCGCACATACTACCCACCTCCATGCACTCCTCTCCCGCACATACTACCCACCTCCATGCACTCCTCTCCCGCACATACTACCCACCTCCATGCACTCCTCTCCCGCACATACCACCCACCTCCATGCACTCCTCTCCCGCACATACCACCCACCTCCATACACTCCTCTCCCGCACATACTACCCACCTCCATAAACTCCTCTCCCGCACATACCACCCACCTCCATACACTCCTCTCCCGCACATACTACCCACCTCCATGCACTCCTCTCCCGCACATACTACCCACCTCCATGCACTCCTCTCCCGCACATACTACCCACCTCCATGCACTCCGCACTCCTCTCCCGCACATACTACCCACCTCCATGCACTCCTCTCCCGCACATACTACCAACCTCCATGCACTCCGCACTCCTCTCCCGCACATACTACCCACCTCCACGCACTACCCACCTCCATGCACTCCTCTCCCCCACATACTACCCACCTCCATGCACTCCTCTCCCGCACGTACTACCCACCTCCATGCACTCCTTTCCCGCACATACCACCCACCTCCATACACTCCTCTCCTGCACATACTACCCACCTCCATACACTCCTCTCCCGCACATACTACCCACCTCCATACACTCTGCACTCCTCTCCCGCACATACTACCCACCTCCATACACTTCGCACTCCTCTCCCACACATACCACCCACCTCCATGCACTCCTCTCCCGCACATACCACCGACCTCCATGCACTCCTCTCCCGCACATACCACCCACCTCCATGCACTCCTCTCCCGCACATACCACCCACCTCCATGCACTCCTCTCCCACACATACTACCCACCTCATACACTCCTCTCCCGCACATACCACCCACCTCATACACTCCTCTCCCGCAAATACTACCCACCTCCATGCACTCCTCTCCCGCACATACTACCCACCTCCATGCACTCCTCTCCCGCACATACTACCCTCCTCCATACATTCCACACTCCTCTCCCGCAGATACTGCCCACCTCCATACACTCATCTCCCGCACACACTACCCACCTCCATGCACTCCTCTCCCGCACACACTACCCACCTCCATGCAGTCCTCTCCCGCACACACTACCCACCTCCATACACTCCTCTCAGGCATATACTACCCACCTCCATGCACTCCTCTCCCGCACGTACTACCTACCTCCATGCACTTTTCTCTCGCACATACCACCCACCTCCATGCACTCTTTTCCCGCACATAATACCCATCTCCACGCACTCCTCTCCCGCACGTACTACCCACCTCCATGCACTCCTCTCCCACACATACTACCCAACTCCAAACACTCCGCACTCCTCTCCCGCACATACTACCCACCTCCATACACTCCTCTCACGCACATACTACCCACCTCCATACACTCCGCACTCCTCTCCCGCACATACTACCAACCTCCACGCACTCCTCTCCCGCACATACTACCAACCTCCACGCACTCCTCTCCTGCACGTACTACCCACCTCCATGCACTCCTCTCCCACACATACTACCCAACTCCATGCACTCCTCTCCCGCACTTACTACCCACCTCCATGCATTCATCTCCCACACATACTACCCACCTCCATGCACTCCTCTCCCACACATACTACCCACCTCCACGCACTCCTCTCCTGCACGTACTACCCACCTCCATGCATTCATCTCCGGCACATACCACCCACCTCCATGCACTCCTCTCCCGCACATACCACCCACTTCCATGCACTCCTCTCCCGCACATACCACCCACCTCATACACTCCTCTCCCGCACATACCACCCAGCTCATACACTCCTCTCCCGCACATACTACCCACCTCCATGCACTCCTCTCCGGCACATACTACCCACCTCCATGCACTCCTCTCCCGCACATACTACCCACCTCCATGCACTCCTCTCCCGCACATATCACCCACCTCCATACACTCCTCTCACGCACATACTAGCCAACTCCATACACTCCGCACTCCTCTCCCGCACATACTACCCACCTCCATACACTCCGCACTCCTCTCCCGCACATACTACCCAGCTCCATGCACTCCTCCCGCACTAACTACCAACCTCCATGCACTCCTCTCCCGCACATACTACCCACCTCCATGCACTCCGCACTCCTCTCCCGCACATACTACCCACCTCCATGCACTCCTCTCCCGCACATACTACCCACCTCCATGCACTCCTCTCCCGCACATACTACCCACCTCCATGCACTCCTCTCCCGCACATACTACCCACCTCCATGCACTCCTCTCCCGCACATACCACCCACCTCCATGCACTCCTCTCCCGCACATACCACCCACCTCCATACACTCCTCTCCCGCACATACTACCCACCTCCATAAACTCCTCTCCCGCACATACCACCCACCTCCATACACTCCTCTCCCGCACATACTACCCACCTCCATGCACTCCTCTCCCGCACATACTACCCACCTCCATGCACTCCTCTCCCGCACATACTACCCACCTCCATGCACTCCGCACTCCTCTCCCGCACATACTACCCACCTCCATGCACTCCTCTCCCGCACATACTACCAACCTCCATGCACTCCGCACTCCTCTCCCGCACATACTACCCACCTCCACGCACTACCCACCTCCATGCACTCCTCTCCCCCACATACTACCCACCTCCATGCACTCCTCTCCCGCACGTACTACCCACCTCCATGCACTCCTTTCCCGCACATACCACCCACCTCCATACACTCCTCTCCTGCACATACTACCCACCTCCATACACTCCTCTCCCGCACATACTACCCACCTCCATACACTCTGCACTCCTCTCCCGCACATACTACCCACCTCCATACACTTCGCACTCCTCTCCCACACATACCACCCACCTCCATGCACTCCTCTCCCGCACATACCACCGACCTCCATGCACTCCTCTCCCGCACATACCACCCACCTCCATGCACTCCTCTCCCGCACATACCACCCACCTCCATGCACTCCTCTCCCACACATACTACCCACCTCATACACTCCTCTCCCGCACATACCACCCACCTCATACACTCCTCTCCCGCAAATACTACCCACCTCCATGCACTCCTCTCCCGCACATACTACCCACCTCCATGCACTCCTCTCCCGCACATACTACCCGCAGATACTGCCCCCTCCATACACTCATCTCCCGCACACACTACCCACCTCCATGCACTCCTCTCCCGCACACACTACCCACCTCCATGCAGTCCTCTCCCGCACACACTACCCACCTCCATACACTCCTCTCAGGCATATACTACCCACCTCCATGCACTCCTCTCCCGCACGTACTACCTACCTCCATGCACTTTTCTCTCGCACATACCACCCACCTCCATGCACTCTTTTCCCGCACATAATACCCATCTCCACGCACTCCTCTCCCGCACGTACTACCCACCTCCATGCACTCCTCTCCCACACATACTACCCAACTCCAAACACTCCGCACTCCTCTCCCGCACATACTACCCACCTCCATACACTCCTCTCACGCACATACTACCCACCTCCATACACTCCGCACTCCTCTCCCGCACATACTACCAACCTCCACGCACTCCTCTCCCGCACATACTACCAACCTCCACGCACTCCTCTCCTGCACGTACTACCCACCTCCATGCACTCCTCTCCCACACATACTACCCAACTCCATGCACTCCTCTCCCGCACTTACTACCCACCTCCATGCATTCATCTCCCACACATACTACCCACCTCCTGCACTCCTCTCCCACACATACTACCCACCTCCACGCACTCCTCTCCTGCACGTACTACCCACCTCCATGCATTCATCTCCGGCACATACCACCCACCTCCATGCACTCCTCTCCCGCACATACCACCCACTTCCATGCACTCCTCTCCCGCACATACCACCCAGCTCATACACTCCTCTCCCGCACATACTACCCACCTCCATGCACTCCTCTCCGGCACATACTACCCACCTCCATGCACTCCTCTCCCGCACATACTACCCACCTCCATGCACTCCTCTCCCGCACATATCACCCACCTCCATACACTCCTCTCACGCACATACTAGCCAACTCCATACACTCCGCACTCCTCTCCCGCACATACTACCCACCTCCATACACTCCGCACTCCTCTCCCGCACATACTACCCAGCTCCATGCACTCCTCCCGCACTAACTACCAACCTCCATGCACTCCTCTCCCGCACATACTACCCACCTCCATGCACTCCGCACTCCTCTCCCGCACATACTACCCACCTCCATGCACTCCTCTCCCGCACATACTACCCACCTCCATGCACTCCTCTCCCGCACATACTACCCACCTCCATGCACTCCTCTCCCGCACATACTACCCACCTCCATGGCACTCCTCTCCCGCACATACCACCCACCTCCATGCACTCCTCTCCCGCACATACCACCCACCTCCATACACTCCTCTCCCGCACATACTACCCACCTCCATGCACTCCTCTCCCGCACATACCACCCACCCCACATCCACTCCTCTCCCGCACATACTACCCACCTCCATGCACTCCTCTCCCGCACATACTACCCACCTCCATGCACTCCTCTCCCGCACATACTACCCACCTCCATGCACTCCGCACTCCTCTCCCGCACATACTACCCACCTCCATGCACTCCTCTCCCGCACATACTACCAACCTCCACGCACTCCTCTCCTGCACGTACTACCCACCTCCATGCACTCCTCTCCCACACATACTACCCAACTCCATGCACTCCTCTCCCGCACTTACTACCCACCTCCATGCATTCATCTCCCACACATACTACCCACCTCCATGCACTCCTCTCCCACACATACTACCCACCTCCACGCACTCCTCTCCTGCACGTACTACCCACCTCCATGCATTCATCTCCGGCACATACCACCCACCTCCATGCACTCCTCTCCCGCACATACCACCCACTTCCATGCACTCCTCTCCCGCACATACCACCCACCTCATACACTCCTCTCCCGCACATACCACCCAGCTCATACACTCCTCTCCCGCACATACTACCCACCTCCATGCACTCCTCTCCGGCACATACTACCCCACCTCCATGCACTCCTCTCCCGCACATACTACCCACCTCCATGCACTCCTCTCCCGCACATATCACCCACCTCCATACACTCCTCTCACGCACATACTAGCCAACTCCATACACTCCGCACTCCTCTCCCGCACATACTACCCACCTCCATACACTCCGCACTCCTCTCCCGCACATACTACCCAGCTCCATGCACTCCTCCCGCACTAACTACCAACCTCCATGCACTCCTCTCCCGCACATACTACCCACCTCCATGCACTCCGCACTCCTCTCCCGCACATACTACCCCTCCATGCACTCCTCTCCCGCACATACTACCCACCTCCATGCACTCCTCTCCCGCACATACTACCCACCTCCATGCACTCCTCTCATACCCCCCTCTACCACCCCTCCATCACCCCGCACATACTACCCACCTCCATGCACTCCTCTCCCGCACATACCACCCACCTCCATGCACTCCTCTCCCGCACATACCACCCACCTCCATACACTCCTCTCCCGCACATACTACCCACCTCCATAAACTCCTCTCCCGCACATACCACCCACCTCCATACACTCCTCTCCCGCACATACTACCCACCTCCATGCACTCCTCTCCCGCACATACTACCCACCTCCATGCACTCCTCTCCCGCACATACTACCCACCTCCATGCACTCCGCACTCCTCTCCCGCACATACTACCCACCTCCATGCACTCCTCTCCCGCACATACTACCAACCTCCATGCACTCCGCACTCCTCTCCCGCACATACTACCCACCTCCACGCACTACCCACCTCCATGCACTCCTCTCCCCACATACTACCCACCTCCATGCACTCCTCTCCCGCACGTACTACCCACCTCCATGCACTCCTTTCCCGCACATACCACCCACCTCCATACACTCCTCTCCTGCACATACTACCCACCTCCATACACTCCTCTCCCGCACATACTACCCACCTCCATACACTCTGCACTCCTCTCCCGCACATACTACCCACCTCCATACACTTCGCACTCCTCTCCCACACATACCACCCACCTCCATGCACTCCTCTCCCGCACATACCACCGACCTCCATGCACTCCTCTCCCGCACATACCACCCACCTCCATGCACTCCTCTCCCGCACATACCACCCACCTCCATGCACTCCTCTCCCACACATACTACCCACCTCATACACTCCTCTCCCGCACATACCACCCACCTCATACACTCCTCTCCCGCAAATACTACCCACCTCCATGCACTCCTCTCCCGCACATACTACCCACCTCCATGCACTCCTCTCCCGCACATACTACCCTCCTCCATACATTCCACACTCCTCTCCCGCAGATACTGCCCACCTCCATACACTCATCTCCCGCACACACTACCCACCTCCATGCACTCCTCTCCCGCACACCACTACCCACCTCCATGCAGTCCTCTCCCGCACACACTACCCACCTCCATACACTCCTCTCAGGCATATACTACCCACCTCCATGCACTCCTCTCCCGCACGTACTACCTACCTCCATGCACTTTTCTCTCGCACATACCACCCACCTCCATGCACTCTTTTCCCGCACATAATACCCATCTCCACGCACTCCTCTCCCGCACGTACTACCCACCTCCATGCACTCCTCTCCCACACATACTACCCAACTCCAAACACTCCGCACTCCTCTCCCGCACATACTACCCACCTCCATACACTCCTCTCACGCACATACTACCCACCTCCATACACTCCGCACTCCTCTCCCGCACATACTACCAACCTCCACGCACTCCTCTCCCGCACATACTACCAACCTCCACGCACTCCTCTCCTGCACGTACTACCCACCTCCATGCACTCCTCTCCCACACATACTACCCAACTCCATGCACTCCTCTCCCGCACTTACTACCCACCTCCATGCATTCATCTCCCACACATACTACCCACCTCCATGCACTCCTCTCCCACACATACTACCCACCTCCACGCACTCCTCTCCTGCACGTACTACCCACCTCCATGCATTCATCTCCGGCACATACCACCCACCTCCATGCACTCCTCTCCCGCACATACCACCCACTTCCATGCACTCCTCTCCCGCACATACCACCCACCTCATACACTCCTCTCCCGCACATACCACCCAGCTCATACACTCCTCTCCCGCACATACTACCCACCTCCATGCACTCCTCTCCGGCACATACTACCCACCTCCATGCACTCCTCTCCCGCACATACTACCCACCTCCATGCACTCCTCTCCCGCACATATCACCCACCTCCATACACTCCTCTCACGCACATACTAGCCAACTCCATACACTCCGCACTCCTCTCCCGCACATACTACCCACCTCCATACACTCCGCACTCCTCTCCCGCACATACTACCCAGCTCCATGCACTCCTCCCGCACTAACTACCAACCTCCATGCACTCCTCTCCCGCACATACTACCCACCTCCATGCACTCCGCACTCCTCTCCCGCACATACTACCCACCTCCATGCACTCCTCTCCCGCACATACTACCCACCTCCATGCACTCCTCTCCCGCACATACTACCCACCTCCATGCACTCCTCTCCCGCACATACTACCCACCTCCATGCACTCCTCTCCCGCACATACCACCCACCTCCATGCACTCCTCTCCCGCACATACCACCCACCTCCATACACTCCTCTCCCGCACATACTACCCACCTCCATGCACTCCTCTCCCGCACATACCACCCACCTCCATACACTCCTCTCCCGCACATACTACCCACCTCCATGCACTCCTCTCCCGCACATACTACCCACCTCCATGCACTCCTCTCCCGCACATACTACCCACCTCCATGCACTCCGCACTCCTCTCCCGCACATACTACCCACCTCCATGCACTCCTCTCCCGCACATACTACCAACCTCCATGCACTCCGCACTCCTCTCCCGCACATACTACCCACCTCCACGCACTACCCACCTCCATGCACTCCTCTCCCCCACATACTACCCACCTCCATGCACTCCTCTCCCGCACGTACTACCCACCTCCATGCACTCCTTTCCCGCACATACCACCCACCTCCATACACTCCTCTCCTGCACATACTACCCACCTCCATACACTCCTCTCCCGCACATACTACCCACCTCCATACACTCTGCACTCCTCTCCCGCACATACTACCCACCTCCATACCCTTCGCACTCCTCTCCCACACATACCACCCACCTCCATGCACTCCTCTCCCGCACATACCACCGACCTCCATGCACTCCTCTCCCGCACATACCACCCACCTCCATGCACTCCTCTCCCGCACATACCACCCACCTCCATGCACTCCTCTCCCACACATACTACCCACCTCATACACTCCTCTCCCGCACATACCACCCACCTCATACACTCCTCTCCCGCAAATACTACCCACCTCCATGCACTCCTCTCCCACACTTACTACCCACCTCCATGCACTCCTCTCCCGCACATACTACCCACCTCCATGCACTCCTCTCCCCGCACATACTACCCTCCTCCATACATTCCACACTCCTCTCCCGCAGATACTGCCCACCTCCATACACTCATCTCCCGCACACACTACCCACCTCCATGCACTCCTCTCCCGCACACACTACCCACCTCCATGCAGTCCTCTCCCGCACACACTACCCACCTCCATACACTCCTCTCAGGCATATACTACCCACCTCCATGCACTCCTCTCCCGCACGTACTACCTACCTCCATGCACTTTTCTCTCGCACATACCACCCACCTCCATGCACTCTTTTCCCGCACATACTACCCATCTCCACGCACTCCTCTCCCGCACGTACTACCCACCTCCATGCACTCCTCTCCCACACATACTACCCAACTCCAAACACTCCGCACTCCTCTCCCGCACATACTACCCACCTCCATACACTCCTCTCACGCACATACTACCCACCTCCATACACTCCGCACTCCTCTCCCGCACATACTACCAACCTCCACGCACTCCTCTCCCGCACATACTACCAACCTCCACGCACTCCTCTCCTGCACGTACTACCCACCTCCATGCACTCCTCTCCCACACATACTACCCAACTCCATGCACTCCTCTCCCGCACTTACTACCCACCTCCATGCATTCATCTCCCACACATACTACCCACCTCCATGCACTCCTCTCCCACACATACTACCCACCTCCACGCACTCCTCTCCTGCACGTACTACCCACCTCCATGCATTCATCTCCGGCACATACCACCCACCTCCATGCACTCCTCTCCCGCACATACCACCCACTTCCATGCACTCCTCTCCCGCACATACCACCCACCTCATACACTCCTCTCCCGCACATACCACCCAGCTCATACACTCCTCTCCCGCACATACTACCCACCTCCATGCACTCCTCTCCGGCACATACTACCCACCTCCATGCACTCCTCTCCCGCACATACTACCCACCTCCATGCACTCCTCTCCCGCACATATCACCCACCTCCATACACTCCTCTCACGCACATACTAGCCAACTCCATACACTCCGCACTCCTCTCCCGCACATACTACCCACCTCCATACACTCCGCACTCCCTCTCCCGCACATACTACCCAGCTCCATGCACTCCTCCCGCACTAACTACCAACCTCCATGCACTCCTCTCCCGCACATACTACCCACCTCCATGCACTCCGCACTCCTCTCCCGCACATACTACCCACCTCCATGCACTCCTCTCCCGCACATACTACCCACCTCCATGCACTCCTCTCCCGCACATACTACCCACCTCCATGCACTCCTCTCCCGCACATACTACCCACCTCCATGCACTCCTCTCCCGCACATACCACCCACCTCCATGCACTCCTCTCCCGCACATACCACCCACCTCCATACACTCCTCTCCCGCACATACTACCCACCTCCATAAACTCCTCTCCCGCACATACCACCCACCTCCATACACTCCTCTCCCGCACATACTACCCACCTCCATGCACTCCTCTCCCGCACATACTACCCAGCTCCATGCACTCCTCCGCACTAACTACCAACCTCCATGCACTCCTCTCCCGCACATACTACCCACCTCCATGCACTCCGCACTCCTCTCCCGCACATACTACCCACCTCCATGCACTCCTCTCCCGCACATACTACCCACCTCCATGCACTCCTCTCCCGCACATACTACCCACCTCCATGCACTCCTCTCCCCGCACATACTACCCACCTCCATGCACTCCTCTCCCGCACATACCACCCACCTCCATGCACTCCTCTCCCGCACATACCACCCACCTCCATACACTCCTCTCCCGCACATACTACCCACCTCCATAAACTCCTCTCCCGCACATACCACCCACCTCCATACACTCCTCTCCCGCACATACTACCCACCTCCATGCACTCCTCTCCCGCACATACTACCCACCTCCATGCACTCCTCTCCCGCACATACTACCCACCTCCATGCACTCCGCACTCCTCTCCCGCACATACTACCCACCTCCATGCACTCCTCTCCCGCACATACTACCAACCTCCATGCACTCCGCACTCCTCTCCCGCACATACTACCCACCTCCACGCACTACCCACCTCCATGCACTCCTCTCCCCCACATACTACCCACCTCCATGCACTCCTCTCCCGCACGTACTACCCACCTCCATGCACTCCTTTCCCGCACATACCACCCACCTCCATACACTCCTCTCCTGCACATACTACCCACCTCCATACACTCCTCTCCCGCACATACTACCCACCTCCATACACTCTGCACTCCTCTCCCGCACATACTACCCACCTCCATACACTTCGCACTCCTCTCCCACACATACTTCCCACCTCCATGCACTCCTCTCCCGCACATACCACCGACCTCCATGCACTCCTCTCCCGCACATACCACCCACCTCCATGCACTCCTCTCCCGCACATACCACCCACCTCCATGCACTCCTCTCCCACACATACTACCCACCTCATACACTCCTCTCCCGCACATACCACCCACCTCATACACTCCTCTCCCGCAAATACTACCCACCTCCATGCACTCCTCTCCCGCACATACTACCCACCTCCATGCACTCCTCTCCCGCACATACTACCCTCCTCCATACATTCCACACTCCTCTCCCGCAGATACTGCCCACCTCCATACACTCATCTCCCGCACACACTACCCACCTCCATGCACTCCTCTCCCGCACACACTACCCACCTCCATGCAGTCCTCTCCCGCACACACTACCCACCTCCATACACTCCTCTCAGGCATATACTACCCACCTCCATGCACTCCTCTCCCGCACGTACTACCTACCTCCATGCACTTTTCTCTCGCACATACCACCCACCTCCATGCACTCTTTTCCCGCACATAATACCCATCTCCACGCACTCCTCTCCCGCACGTACTACCCACCTCCATGCACTCCTCTCCCACACATACTACCCAACTCCAAACACTCCGCACTCCTCTCCCGCACATACTACCCACCTCCATACACTCCTCTCACGCACATACTACCCACCTCCATACACTCCGCACTCCTCTCCCGCACATACTACCAACCTCCACGCACTCCTCTCCCGCACATACTACCAACCTCCACGCACTCCTCTCCTGCACGTACTACCCACCTCCATGCACTCCTCTCCCACACATACTACCCAACTCCATGCACTCCTCTCCCGCACTTACTACCCACCTCCATGCATTCATCTCCCACACATACTACCCACCTCCATGCACTCCTCTCCCACACATACTACCCACCTCCACGCACTCCTCTCCTGCACGTACTACCCACCTCCATGCATTCATCTCCGGCACATACCACCCACCTCCATGCACTCCTCTCCCGCACATACCACCCACTTCCATGCACTCCTCTCCCGCACATACCACCCACCTCATACACTCCTCTCCCGCACATACCACCCAGCTCATACACTCCTCTCCCGCACATACTACCCACCTCCATGCACTCCTCTCCGGCACATACTACCCACCTCCATGCACTCCTCTCCCGCACATACTACCCACCTCCATGCACTCCTCTCCCGCACATATCACCCACCTCCATACACTCCTCTCACGCACATACTAGCCAACTCCATACACTCCGCACTCCTCTCCCGCACATACTACCCACCTCCATACACTCCGCACTCCTCTCCCGCACATACTACCCAGCTCCATGCACTCCTCCCGCACTAACTACCAACCTCCATGCACTCCTCTCCCGCACATACTACCCACCTCCATGCACTCCGCACTCCTCTCCCGCACATACTACCCACCTCCATGCACTCCTCTCCCGCACATACTACCCACCTCCATGCACTCCTCTCCCGCACATACTACCCACCTCCATGCACTCCTCTCCCGCACATACTACCCACCTCCATGCACTCCTCTCCCGCACATACCACCCACCTCCATGCACTCCTCTCCCGCACATACCACCCACCTCCATACACTCCTCTCCCGCACATACTACCCACCTCCATAAACTCCTCTCCCGCACATACCACCCACCTCCATACACTCCTCTCCCGCACATACTACCCACCTCCATGCACTCCTCTCCCGCACATACTACCCACCTCCATGCACTCCTCTCCCGCACATACTACCCACCTCCATGCACTCCGCACTCCTCTCCCGCACATACTACCCACCTCCATGCACTCCTCTCCCGCACATACTACCAACCTCCATGCACTCCGCACTCCTCTCCCGCACATACTACCCACCTCCACGCACTACCCACCTCCATGCACTCCTCTCCCCCACATACTACCCACCTCCATGCACTCCTCTCCCGCACGTACTACCCACCTCCATGCACTCCTTTCCCGCACATACCACCCACCTCCATACACTCCTCTCCTGCACATACTACCCACCTCCATACACTCCTCTCCCGCACATACTACCCACCTCCATACACTCTGCACTCCTCTCCCGCACATACTACCCACCTCCATACACTTCGCACTCCTCTCCCACACATACCACCCACCTCCATGCACTCCTCTCCCGCACATACCACCGACCTCCATGCACTCCTCTCCCGCACATACCACCCACCTCCATGCACTCCTCTCCCGCACGTACCACCCACCTCCATGCACTCCTCTCCCCCACATACTACCCACCTCATACACTCCTCTCCCGCACATACTACCCACCTCATACACTCCTCTCCCGCACATACCACCCACCTCATACACTCCTCTCCCGCAAATACTACCCACCTCCATGCACTCCTCTCCCGCACATACTACCCACCTCCATGCACTCCTCTCCCGCACATACTACCCTCCTCCATACATTCCACACTCCTCTCCCGCAGATACTGCCCACCTCCATACACTCATCTCCCGCACACACTACCCACCTCCATGCACTCCTCTCCCGCACACACTACCCACCTCCATGCAGTCCTCTCCCGCACACACTACCCACCTCCATACACTCCTCTCAGGCATATACTACCCACCTCCATGCACTCCTCTCCCGCACGTACTACCTACCTCCATGCACTTTTCTCTCGCACATACCACCCACCTCCATGCACTCTTTTCCCGCACATAATACCCATCTCCACGCACTCCTCTCCCGCACGTACTACCCACCTCCATGCACTCCTCTCCCACACATACTACCCAACTCCAAACACTCCGCACTCCTCTCCCGCACATACTACCCACCTCCATACACTCCTCTCACGCACACTACTACCCACCTCCATACACTCCGCACTCCTCTCCCGCACATACTACCAACCTCCACGCACTCCTCTCCCGCACATACTACCAACCTCCACGCACTCCTCTCCTGCATGTACTACCCACCTCCATGCACTCCTCTCCCACACATACTACCCAACTCCATGCACTCCTCTCCCGCACTTACTACCCACCTCCATGCATTCATCTCCCACACATACTACCCACCTCCATGCACTCCTCTCCCACACATACTACCCACCTCCACGCACTCCTCTCCTGCACGTACTACCCACCTCCATGCATTCATCTCCGGCACATACCACCCACCTCCATGCACTCCTCTCCCGCACATACCACCCACTTCCATGCACTCCTCTCCCGCACATACCACCCACCTCATACACTCCTCTCCCGCACATACCACCCAGCTCATACACTCCTCTCCCGCACATACTACCCACCTCCATGCACTCCTCTCCGGCACATACTACCCACCTCCATGCACTCCTCTCCCGCACATACTACCCACCTCCATGCACTCCTCTCCCGCACATATCACCCACCTCCATACACTCCTCTCACGCACATACTAGCCAACTCCATACACTCCGCACTCCTCTCCCGCACATACTACCCACCTCCATACACTCCGCACTCCTCTCCCGCACATACTACCCAGCTCCATGCACTCCTCCCGCACTAACTACCAACCTCCATGCACTCCTCTCCCGCACATACTACCCACCTCCATGCACTCCGCACTCCTCTCCCGCACATACTACCCACCTCCATGCACTCCTCTCCCGCACATACTACCCACCTCCATGCACTCCTCTCCCGCACATACTACCCACCTCCATGCACTCCTCTCCCGCACATACTACCCACCTCCATGCACTCCTCTCCCGCACATACCACCCACCTCCATGCACTCCTCTCCCGCACATACCACCCACCTCCATACACTCCTCTCCCGCACATACTACCCACCTCCATGCACTCCTCTCCCGCACATACCACCCACCTCCATACACTCCTCTCCCGCACATACTACCCACCTCCATGCACTCCTCTCCCGCACATACTACCCACCTCCATGCACTCCTCTCCCGCACATACTACCCACCTCCATGCACTCCGCACTCCTCTCCCGCACATACTACCCACCTCCATGCACTCCTCTCCCGCACATACTACCAACCTCCATGCACTCCGCACTCCTCTCCCGCACATACTACCCACCTCCACGCACTACCCACCTCCATGCACTCCTCTCCCCCACATACTACCCACCTCCATGCACTCCTCTCCCGCACGTACTACCCACCTCCATGCACTCCTTTCCCGCACATACCACCCACCTCCATACACTCCTCTCCTGCACATACTACCCACCTCCATACACTCCTCTCCCGCACATACTACCCACCTCCATACACTCTGCACTCCTCTCCCGCACATACTACCCACCTCCATACACTTCGCACTCCTCTCCCACACATACCACCCACCTCCATGCACTCCTCTCCCGCACATACCACCGACCTCCATGCACTCCTCTCCCGCACATACCACCCACCTCCATGCACTCCTCTCCCGCACATACCACCCACCTCCATGCACTCCTCTCCCACACATACTACCCACCTCATACACTCCTCTCCCGCACATACCACCCACCTCATACACTCCTCTCCCGCAAATACTACCCACCTCCATGCACTCCTCTCCCACACTTACTACCCACCTCCATGCACTCCTCTCCCGCACATACTACCCACCTCCATGCACTCCTCTCCCGCACATACTACCCTCCTCCATACATTCCACACTCCTCTCCCGCAGATACTGCCCACCTCCATACACTCATCTCCCGCACACACTACCCACCTCCATGCACTCCTCTCCCGCACACACTACCCACCTCCATGCAGTCCTCTCCCGCACACACTACCCACCTCCATACACTCCTCTCAGGCATATACTACCCACCTCCATGCACTCCTCTCCCGCACGTACTACCTACCTCCATGCACTTTTCTCTCGCACATACCACCCACCTCCATGCACTCTTTTCCCGCACATACTACCCATCTCCACGCACTCCTCTCCCGCACGTACTACCCACCTCCATGCACTCCTCTCCCACACATACTACCCAACTCCAAACACTCCGCACTCCTCTCCCGCACATACTACCCACCTCCATACACTCCTCTCACGCACATACTACCCACCTCCATACACTCCGCACTCCTCTCCCGCACATACTACCAACCTCCACGCACTCCTCTCCCGCACATACTACCAACCTCCACGCACTCCTCTCCTGCACGTACTACCCACCTCCATGCACTCCTCTCCCACACATACTACCCAACTCCATGCACTCCTCTCCCGCACTTACTACCCACCTCCATGCATTCATCTCCCACACATACTACCCACCTCCATGCACTCCTCTCCCACACATACTACCCACCTCCACGCACTCCTCTCCTGCACGTACTACCCACCTCCATGCATTCATCTCCGGCACATACCACCCACCTCCATGCACTCCTCTCCCGCACATACCACCCACTTCCATGCACTCCTCTCCCGCACATACCACCCACCTCATACACTCCTCTCCCGCACATACCACCCAGCTCATACGCTCCTCTCCCGCACATACTACCCACCTCCATGCACTCCTCTCTGGCACATACTACCCACCTCCATGCACTCCTCTCCCGCACATACTACCCACCTCCATGCACTCCTCTCCCGCACATATCACCCACCTCCATACACTCCTCTCACGCACATACTAGCCAACTCCATACACTCCGCACTCCTCTCCCGCACATACTACCCACCTCCATACACTCCGCACTCCTCTCCCGCACATACTACCCAGCTCCATGCACTCCTCCCGCACTAACTACCAACCTCCATGCACTCCTCTCCCGCACATACTACCCACCTCCATGCACTCCGCACTCCTCTCCCGCACATACTACCCACCTCCATGCACTCCTCTCCCGCACATACTACCCACCTCCATGCACTCCTCTCCCGCACATACTACCCACCTCCATGCACTCCTCTCCCGCACATACTACCCACCTCCATGCACTCCTCTCCCGCACATACCACCCACCTCCATGCACTCCTCTCCCGCACATACCACCCACCTCCATACACTCCTCTCCCGCACATACTACCCACCTCCATGCACTCCTCTCCCGCACATACCACCCACCTCCATACACTCCTCTCCCGCACATACTACCCACCTCCATGCACTCCTCTCCCGCACATACTACCCACCTCCATGCACTCCTCTCCCGCACATACTACCCACCTCCATGCACTCCGCACTCCTCTCCCGCACTTACTACCGACCTCCATGCACTCCTCTCCCGCACATACTACCAACCTCCATGCACTCCGCACTCCTCTCCCGCACATACTACCCACCTCCACGCACTACCCACCTCCATGCACTCCTCTCCCACACATACTACCCAACTCCATGCACTCCTCTCCCGCACATACTACCCACCTCCATGCACTCCTCTCCCGTACATACTACCCACCTCCATACACTCCGCACTCCTCTCCCGCACTTCCTACCGACCCCCATGCACTCCTCTCCCGCACATACCACCCACCTCATACACTCCTTTCCCGCACATACCACCCACCTCATATACTCCTCTCATGCACATACTAACCACCTCCATACACTCTGCACTCCTCTCGCGCACATACTACCCACCTCCATACACTCCGCACTCCTTTCCCGCACATACTACCCACCTCCATGCCCTCCTCTCCAGCACATACTACCCACCTCCATACACTCCGCACTCCTTTCCCGCACATACTACCCACCTCCATTCACTCCTCTCCCACACATACCACCCACCTCATACACTCCTCTCACGCACATACTAGCCACCTCCATACACTCCGCACTCCTCTCCCGCACATACTACCCACCTCCATGCACACCTCTACCGCACCTACTACCCACCTCCATACACTCCTCTCCTGCACATACCACTCACCTCCATGCACTCCTTTCCCGCACATACCACCCACCTCATATACTCCTCTCACGCACATACTAACCACCTCCATATACTCCGCACTCCTCTCCCGCACATACTACCCACCTCCATGGACTCCTCTCCCACACATACTACCCACCTCCATACACTCCACACTCCTTTCCCGCACTTACTACCCACCTACACGCACTGCTCTCCCGCATGTACAACCCACCTCCACGCACTCCTCTCCCGCACGTACTACCCACCTCCACACACTCCTCTCCCGCACATACTACCCATCTCCACGCACTCCTCTCCCGCACATTTTACCTACCTCCACGCACTCCTCTCCCGCACATTTTACCCACCTCCACGCACTCCTTTCCTGCACGTTTTACCCACCTCCATGCACTCCTCTCCCGCACATTTTACCCACCTCCATGCACTCTTCTCCCGCACATACTACCACCCTCTTGCACTCCTCTCCCGCACATACTACCACCCTCTTGCACTCCTCTCCCGCACATACTACCCACCTCCAAGCACTCCTCTCCTGTACATACTATCCACCTCCATACACCCCGCACTCCTGTTCCGCACATACCACCCACCTCCATGCACTCCGCACTCCACTGCCGCACATACTACCCACCTCCATGCACTCCTCTCCCACACATACTACCCATCTCCATACACTCCGCAATCCTCTCCCGCACATACTACCCACCTCCATACACTCCGCAATCCTCTCCCGCACATACTACCCACCTCCATACACTCCGCACTCCTCTGCCGCACATACTACCCACTTCTATACACTCCGCACTCCTCTCCCGCACATACTACCCACCTCCATGCACTCCTCTCCCGCACATACAACCCTCCTCCACGCACTCCTTTCCCGCACGTACTACCCACCTCCACGCACTCCTTTCCCGCACGTACTACCCACCTCCACGCACTCCTCTCCCGCACGTACTACCCACCTCCACGCACTCCTCTCCCGCACGTACTACCCACCTCCACGCACTCTACTCCCGCACGTACTACCCACCTCCACGCACTCCTCTCTCGCACATTTTACCCACCTCCACGCACTCCTCTGCCGCACATACTACCCACCTCCATACACTCCACACTCCTCTCCCGCACATACTACCCACCTCCATACACTTCTCTCCGGCCCATCCTATCCACCTCCATACACTCCGCACTCCTCTCCCGCACATACTACCCACCTCCATGCACTCCTCTCCCACACATACTACCCACCTCCATGCCCTCCTCTCCAGCACATACTACCCACCTCCATACACTCCGCACTCCTTTCCCGCACATACTACCCACCTCCATTCACTCCTCTCCCGCACATACTACCCACCTCCATACACTCCTCTCCCGCAAATACTACCCACCTCCATACACTTCTGTCCCGCACATACTACCCACCTCCATGCACTCCTCTCCCGCACATACTACCCACCTCCATACACTCCGCACTCCTTTCCCGCACATACTACCCACCTCCATTCACTCCTCTCCCACACATATTACTCGCCTCCATACACTCCTCTCCCGCAAATACTACCCACCTCCATACACTTCTCTCCCGCACATACTACCCACCTCCATGCACTCCTCTCCCGCACATACTACCCACCTCCATACACTCCGCACTCCTTTCCCGCACATACTACCCACCTCCATTCACTCCTCTCCCGCACATATTACCCGCCTCCATACACTCCTCTCCCGCAAATACTACCCACCTCCATACACTTCTCTCCCGCACATACTACCCACCTCCATGCACTCCTCTCCCGCACATACTACCCACCTCCACGCACTCCTCTCCCGCACATTTTACCCACCTCCACGAACTCCTTTCCTGCACGTTTTACCCACCTACATGCACTCCTCTCCCGCACATTTTACCCACCTCCATGCACTCTTCTCCCGCACATACTACCACCCTCTTGCACTCCTCTCCCGCACATACTACCACCCTCTTGCACTCCTCTCCCGCACATACAACCCACCTCCAAGCACTCCTCTCCTGTACATACTATCCACCTCCATACACTCCGCACTCCTCTTCCGCACATACCACCCACCTCCATGCACTCCGCACTCCACTGCCGCACATACTAGCCACCTCCATGCACTCCGTACTCCTTTCCCGCACATACTACCCACCTCCATGCACTCCTCTCCCACACATACTACCCACCTCCATACACTCCGCAATCCTCTCCCGCACATACTACCCACCTCCATACACTCCGCACTCCTCTGCCGCACATACTACCCACTTCTATACACTCCTCTCCCGCACATACTACCCACCTCCACGCACTCCTCTCCCGCACTTACAACCCACCTCCACGCACTCCTCTCCCACACGTACTACCCACCTCCACGCACTCCTCTCCCGCACGTACTACCCACCTCCACGCACTCCTCTCCCGCACGTACTACCCACCTCCACGCACTCCTCTCCCGCACGTACTACCCACCTCCACGCACTCCTCTCCCGCACGTACTACCCACCTCCACGCACTCCTCTCCCGCACGTACTACCCACCTCCACGCACTCCTCTCCCGCACGTACTACCCACCTCCACGCACTCCTCTCCCGCACATTTTACCCACCTCCACGCACTCCCCTCCCGCACATTTTACCCACCTCCACGCACTCCTCTCCCGCACATTTTACCCACCTCCACGCACTCCTCTCCCGCACATTTTACCCACCTCCACGCACTCCTCTCCCGCACATACTACCCACTTCCATACACTCTGCACTCCTCTCCTTCACATACTATCCACCTCCATACACTCCGCACTCCTCTCCCGCACATACTACCCACCTCCATACACTCCGCACTCCTCTCCCGCATATACTACCCTCCTCCATACACTCCTCTCCCGCACATACCACCCACCTCCATACACTTCTCTCTGGCCCATCCTATCCAGCTCCATATACTCAGCACTCCTCTCCTGCACATACTAACCACCTCCAAACTCTCTGCACTCCTCTCCTGCACATACCATCCACCACCATACACTCCAGTGGCGGTTGGTTTTTGTTTGGGGTCGCGGCAAACAACAATCCCCCCGCGGCACCTCAAACCCACCCCCGTTCCCCCTCGACCCCGTGTTCTCCTCCTCCAACCCGCTGTGTGCTACTGACACCATCCACTGCCCCATACCCCCCATCCCTTCCCCAGAAGCACTGTGAAATATTTTAAAAAGTGTTTAACAAAATTGTAAAGAAAATTGGATAATAAAAAGGTTAAATCTCCTTTACCCTAGTAAATTGAGGGTCACGGCAAGAGATCATACCCGTTTTGTTTTTTTTAAACGTCAAAATCTGCATCAGATTGTCTGGACACTTGATAGAAGATATATGGACATATACATGAGTTTAGTGGGGGAGGGGTTATGGGGAAAAATTGAGGCAAAAATGGTGACACTGCGGAGGACAAATGTGAAGTAATACTCAGGTTTTTAATATTAACCACTTCAATACCGAGCAGCTTATACACCTTCCTTCCCAGACCTATTTTCAGCTTTCAGCGCTGTCACATTGTGAATGACAATTGCGCGGTCATGCTACACTGTACACAAACCACATTGTTATCATTTTGTTCCCACAAATAGAGCTTTATTTTGGTGTTAATTGATCACCTTTGCAGTTTTTATTTTCTGCTAAACAAAAAAAAAAAAGCGCCGAAAACTTTGAAAGAAAAAACTTAGGAAATAAGTATACTTTCTCCTTCAATGGTGGGCACTGATGGGGCTGCACTAACTGGCACTAATAAGGTGGCACTGATGGGCACCAATGAGGTGGCACTGATATGCAGCACTTATGGGTTTACATAGGTCGCACTGACAAGCGGCACAAATGGGGCTGCACTGACAAGCACTGATAAGGTGGCACCGATGATGGGCACTAATATGTGGCAGTGATAGGTGACACTGATGGGTATACATAGGTGTCACTGAAAGAGGGCACAGATGGGGCTGCACTGACGATGGTCACTAATATGCAGCACTGATGGGGCTGCCCTGTCAAACACTGATAAGGTGCCAAACAATAATGGCTGCCAATCAGTGATGCCCATTGTGGGCACTGATTGGCATACCTGGTGGTGACAATCCCTGGTGATCCAGTGTGGGCTTTCTTGGTGGGGCTGCACTGATAATCAATCAGCACAGAACCCCCTGCACTTCCAGACACTGTGAATCGTCCTTTCCTTCCTCCCTGCAGTTATGTGAGAAAGGCATAGAGGAGGGGAAGAACGGACAGCCTTCCCTCACTACACAACAGTGCTCTATCGCCCCCTGCAGGCTGGAGGGAGGATAAAGCTGAATCCTCTCTGCAGCTATCGGTTTCAGTACAGCAAAGATATCAGCCAGAGCGTGCGTCACGCAGCGGCATCTGATTGGCTGGAGGGGGCCGGCGGTTAGCGCTCGCAGGCCGACCGGCGCCATTTTGTAGGTGGTTTCAGGAGGAGGGAGTGAGACCCGACACCACGCTCTCCGTTGGTAAAATCAGAGGCTACACCCCCAGCTTCTTCATCGCACCTCTATCGGAGAACTAGTAAGTGTGATTAGGACTGATGTCAGCTGACCAGGGGGGCGGGTCCAGTGTCGGGATGTGTGGGCGGGACCGGCTTGTGTAATGATCTGTCAGTGTTTCCTCTCCTCCTTTCTGCTCTGAGGGAACAGAAATCACCGTCCACACTGAGGAGCAGAGCAGTCCTCAGAGATCCCAGGGGCCCGATACACTGCAGGACAGGGGCCCCCACACACTACATGACGGGGCCCCGATACACTACATGATGGCCCCCGATACACTGCATGACAGGGCCCCCCATACACTGCAGGACAGGGGCCCTCGATATACTACATGACGGCCCCCCGATACACTGCAGGACAGGGGCCCCGATACACTGCAGGACAGGGGCCCCCACACACTACATGACAGGGCCCCCCCATACACTGCAGGACTGGGGCCCCCGATATACTACAGGATGGCCCCTCGATACACTGCAGGACAGGGGCCACCCCCGATACACTGCAGGACAGGGGCCACCCCCGATACACTGCAGGACAGGGGCCCCCGACACCCTGCAGGACGGGGGCCCCAATACACTGCATGATTGTGTCCCCCAACACCCTACATGACAGGTTCCCCGACACCATGCAGGACAGTGGTCCCCCACACCGTACATGGAATGGGCCCCCATACACTGCATGAGGAGGGCCCCACACCCTGCAGGAAAGGGGCCCCCCACACCCTACATGACAGGGGTCCCCGATACCATGCAGGACAGGGGTCCCCTACACCGTACATGGAAGGGGCCCCCATACACTGCATGAGGGGGGCCCCACACCCTGCAGAACAGGGGCCCCGATACCCTGCAGGACAGGGGCCCCGACACCCTGCAGGACAGGGGGCCCGGTACTCTGCATGACAGTGGCCCCCGACACCCTGCAGGACAGGGACCCCCAACACCCTGCATGACAGGAGCCCCTAATACCCTGCAGGACAGGGGTCTCCCACACCCTGCAGGACAGGGGCCCCCCACGCTGTATATGGAAGGGGCCCCCATACACTGCATGAGGAGGGCCCCCACACCCTACATAACTGGGGCCCCCCGGATACCCTGCAGGACAGGGGCCCCCGGATACCCTGCAGGACAGGGGTCCCCCACACCCTGCAGGACAGGGGCTCCCCACACCCTACATGAAAGTGGCCCCCCTGACATCCTGCAGGACAGGGGCCCCCCACACCGTACATGGAAGGGGCCCCCACACCCTGCAGGACAGGGGACCCCCACACCCTGCAGGACAGGGGACCCCCACACCCTGCAGGACAGGGGCCCCCGACACCCTGCATGACAGGGGCCCCCGACACCCTGCATGACAGGGGCCACAATACACTGCATGATAGGGGCCCCCACACCCTGCATGACAGGGGCCCCCCACACCCTGCATGACAGGGGCCCCCGGATACCCTGCAGGACAGGGGTCCCCCACACCCTGCAGGACAGGGGCTCCCCACACCCTACATGACAGTGGCCCCCCTGACATCCTGCAGGACAGGGGCCCCCCACACCCTACAGGATAGGGGCCCCCACACCCTGCAGGACAGGGGCCCCCGATACCCTGCAGGACAGGGGCCCCCGATACCCTGCAGGACAGGGGCCCCCGACACCCTGCAGGACAGGGGCCCCAATACACTGCATGACAGGGGGCCCGATACCCTGCATGACGGGGCCCCGGTACTCTGCATGACAGTGGCCCCCGACACCCTGCAGGACAGGGGCCCCAATACAGTGCATGACAGGGGCCCCCCACACCCTACATGACAGGAGCCCCTGCATGACAGGGGCCCCGTCACCATGCAGGACAGGGGCCCCCGATACCCTGCAGGACAGGGGCCCCCCACACCCTGCAGAACAGGGCCCCCCACCCCATACATGACAGGGGCCCCCGGATACCCTGCAGGACAGGGCCCCTGGATACCCTGCAGGACAGGGGCCCCCACACCATACATGGAAGGGGCCCCACACCCTGCATGACAGGTGCCCCCCACACCCTACATGACAGGTGCCCCGACACCATGCAGGACAGGGGTCCCCCACACCGTACATGGAAGGGGCCCCCATACACTGCATGAGGGGGGCCCCACACCCTGCAGGACAGGGGCCCCCCACACCCTACATGACAGGGGCCCCGATACCTTGTAGGACAGGGGCCCCCCACACCCTACATGATAGGGGCCCCCCACACCGTATATGGAAGGGGCCCCCATATACTGCATGAAGGGGGTCCCACACCCTACATGACAGGGGCCCCCGATACCCTGCAGGACAGGGGCCCCCGATACACTGCAGGACAGGGGCCCCAATACACTGCATGACAGGGGCCCCGATACCCTGTATGACAGGGGACCCGGTACTCTGCATGACAGTGGCCCCCGACACCCTGCAGGACAGGGGCCCCCAACACCCTACATGACAAGGGCCCCCCGGATACCCTGCAGGACAGGGGTCCCCCACACCCTGCAGAACAGGGCCCCCCACCCCGTACATGGAAGGGGCCCCCATACACTGCATGAGGGGGGCCCCCACACCCTACATGAGAGGTGCCCCCCGGATACCCTGCAGGACAGGGGCCCCCGGATAACCTGCAGGACAGGGGTCCCCGGATAACCTGCAGGACAGGGGTCCCCCACACCCTGCAGGACAGGGGCCCCCCACACCCTACATGACAGGGCCCCCCGATACCCTGCAGGACAGGGGTCCCCCACACCCTACATGGAAGGGGCTCCCATACACTGCATGAGGGGGGCCCCACACCCTGCAGGACAGGGGCCCCCGACACCCTACATGACAGGGGCCCCCGACACCCTACATAACAGGGGCCCCCGACACCCTGCAGTACAGGAGCCCCAACACCCTGCATGACAGGGGCCCCCCACACCCTACATGACAGGAGCCCTGCATGACAGGGGTCCCAACACCATGCATGACAGGGGCCCTCTACACCCTGCAGGACAGGGCCCCCCGATACCCTGCATGACAGGGGCCCAGTACCTTGCAGGACAGGGGCCCTGATACACTGCAGGACGGGGGCCCCGATACACTGCAGGATGGGGGCCCCCGACACCCTGCATGACAGTGGCCCCAATACACTGCATGATAGGGGCCCCAACACCCTGCATGACGGGCCCTGGTACAGTGCATGATAGGGGCCCTCAACACCCTGCATGACAGGGGCCCCCCCACACCCTGCAGGACAGGGGGCCCCCACACCGTACATGGAAGGGGCCCCCGATACACTGCATGACGGGGGGCCCCCCACACCCTGCAGGACAGGGGCCCCCCACACCCTATATGACAGGGTCTCCCCGACACCCTGCATGACAGTGGCCCCAATACACTGCATGATAGGGGCCCCAACACCCTGCATGACATGAGCCGCTGCATGACGGGCCCTGATACAGTGCATGACAGGGGCCCCCCCCACACCCTGCAGGACAGGGGGCCCCCACACCGTACATGGAAGGGGCCCCCGATACACTGCATGACGGGGGGCCCCCACACCCTACATGACAGGGTCCCCCGATACCCTGCAGGACAGGGCCCCCCCGATACCCTGCAGGATAGGGGCCCCCGACACCCTGCAGGACAGGGGCCACAATACACTGCATGACAGGGGCCCCCCACACCCTACATGACAGGAGCCCCTGCATGACAGGGGCCCCAACGCCATGCTTGACAGGGGCCCTCCACACCCTGCAGGACGGGGCCCCCGTGATACACTGCAGGACGGGGGCCCGATACTCTGTAGGACAGGGGCCCCCCGACACCCTGCAGGACAGTGGCCCTGATATACTGCCTGACAGGGGCCCCCGACACCCTGCATGACAGGGGCCCCAATACACTGCATGATAGGGGCCCCAACACCCTGCATGACAGGGGCCCCCCACACCCTACATGACAGGAGTCCCTGCATGACAGGGGCCCTCCACACGCTGCAGGACAGGGGCCCCCCGACACCCTGCATGACAGGGGCCCCCCCGACACCCTGCATGACAGGGGCCCCAATACACTGCATGATAGGGGCCCCAACACCCTGCATGACAGGGGCCCCCCACACCCGGCATGACAGAGGTCCCCAACTTACATGAGAGTGGCTCCTTCCCCCCCACCTGACTGGCCCCCCTCCCCCCAGCACAAATCTCCCCATCCCTCCTACAACACTGTAAAGGGACACACCATTATTTTGGTGGGGGCGAGGGGGTTGTCGGCAGTAAAGCAGCGTTTTATCGTCATTTTAGTGGCGCTTTAAACCCACACGAGCGTCCACATCCTTGCACATCAATGTCATGTTAGCTTTGTTGCATAAACTAATTTGGCAATCACTACAGCAGCACAGCCCCGCCATTCCATATATATACCAATCACATTAGATACTGATAAGCTATCAGGTGCCTGCAGCAATGGGTCACTTTTAAACATTAAATTTAATTCAAAGTTGGAGTATCCACTACACAGTTATTATGCCCCCCCAACTCACATCCCACCCCAATCCCCCCTCCTAACAGAAATCTACTCCCCCAATTCCCTATCCTAGCACAAATCCCCCCAATCGTCCCCCAAATCTACAACCCTATCCAAGTTACCCTTTTCCTAGCACAAATCTTCCTCCCTACCCAAATCTCCCACAGAAATCTACTCCCCCAATTCCCTATCCTAGCCCAAATCCTTCCGCCAATCCCTCCTCCTAGAACAAATCCCCCAAATCACTTTTTCTAGCACAAATCCATCCAATCCCTCTTCCTTGCAAAAATCCTTGCAATCCCCCCTTGTAGCAACAATCCTCCCCAATCCATTCTCCCAGCACAAATCCTCCCTCAACCCCGCCTCCTAACACAAATCCTCCCTCAACCCCGCCTCCTAACACAAATCCCCCCAGCAAAAAAAAAAATCCCCTAAATCACAAATCCCCCCCCCCCCCCGTTCCTCCTTGTATAACAAATCCACAACCCCCTCCAAATTACCCTTTTCCTAGCAAAAAATTCTTCTTCCCTACCCAAATCTCCCAAAGCACAAATTCCCCCCTCTTAGCAGAAATTCCCACACCCTTAGAGAAAACATTCCCCGTCAAATCCCCCAAAACTGTCCTAGCTCATATTCCGACCCAATCCTCCTTCTAGCAAATACACCCCCCCCCCATCCTGATTACACTTCTCAGCACAGATAAATGCCCATCCCCCTTCTCCACAAACATCCAAAGTACAAACTATTACCCCCCCCTTCATTGTGTACAATTTCTCTGTGACCTTCCCCTCCTCATCCTCTCCTGTCACTGCAGCGCCCCTCCAGCACATTACACAGGATCGCTCTTAGATGACATTGGAGTGTACACACACACAGTGTGATTACTGCCCCCTATCCACATTTCCTGCTGCCAGTGTTCTGTCGAGAAGTGCCCCCCATCGAATAGTGCCCGTGCATGCGCAGAACGGAGCGGCACTTCAGCTGATATGCCGATCAGCTGGAGTGATGTGACCAGGGCGCAAGCGCACATCATAGGAGGCATCCCTTGATGGGAGATACCATTTCAGGGCCACAATTGAAGCCTATACAAACAGCGGGGGGGACCGTAGTTCTCACATTGTGCCTCGCTATTGCGGGGCAGCTTTACAGTGTGCTGATGGTCCGGTTTTGTTGTGTTGCAGGGCGGTTTTGCCTGTGTGAAACGGCGGGTTGCAACACAGATAAAAAGCAAAACCATTGTAGTGTCACAGTTTGCTGCCTATCACAGGATGCTGCGGAAGTGACGTTGTTGCGTACTGCGCATGCGCGATGCGTTCCAAACACTCGCGCCGTGCGTTCCAACATAGTTTCGGCAATACAGTTCAGCGAAACCATCACATAATGTTACGGAAGTGAAGTTACACAGAACACAAACACTGGGCCGTTCGTTACAACACTAATACTTCCCTTGTTACCTAGTAGGTTTTGCATTGCTGGGACTTGTAGTGCCTATCCTGAGCTACATGCTTCAATGTTCAGTGTCCTCATCCTTATCCCCGAGCTTCAATGTTCAGTGTCCATCCTTATCCCCCAGCTTCAATGTTCAGTGTCCATCCTTATCCCCGTGCTTCAATGTTCAGTGTCCTCATCCCTATCCGCGAGCTTCAATGTTCAGTGTCCTCATCCCTATCCCCCTGCTTCAATGTTCAGTGTCCTCATCCTTATCCCCGAACTTCAATGTTCAGTGTCCTCATCCCTATCCCCATGCTTCAATGTTCAGTGTCCTCATCCCTATCCGCAAGCTTCAATGTTCAGTGCCCTCATCCTTATCCCTGTGCTTCAATGTTCAGTGTCCTCATCCCTATCCCCATGCTTCAATGTTCAGTGTCCTCATCCCTATCCGCAAGCTTCAATGTTCAGTGTCCTCATCCTTATCCCTGTGCTTCAATGTTCAGTGTCCTCATCCTTATCCCGAGCTTCAATGTTCAGTGTCCTCATCCCTATCCCCGAGCTTCAATGTTCAGTGTCCTCATCCTTATCCCCGAGCTTCAATGTTCAGTGTCCTCATGCTTATCCCCGAGCTTCAATGTTCAGTGTCCTCATCCTTATCCCTGTGCTTCAATGTTCAGTGTCCTCATCCTTATCCCCGAGCTTCAATGTTCAGTGTCCTCATCCCTATCCGTGAGCTTCAATGTTCAGTGTCCTCATCCTTATCCCCCTGCTTCGATGAGGACACTGAACATCGAAGCATGGGGATAAGGATGAGGACACTGAACATTGAAGATCGGGGATAAGGATGAGGACACTGAACATTGAAGCACAGGGATAAGGATGAGGACACTGAACATTGAAGCTCGGGGATAAGGATGAGGACACTGAACATTGAAGCTCGGGGAGAAGCATGAGGACACTGAACATTGAAGCTTGGGGATAAGGATGAGGACACTGAACATTGAAGCTCGGGGATAAGGATGAGGACACTGAACATTGAAGCACAGGGATAAGCATGAGGACACTGAACATTGAAGCACGGGGATAAGGATGGACACTGAACATTGAAGCTGGGGGATAAGGATGGACACTGAACATTAAAGCTCGGGGATAAGGATGAGGACACTGAACATTTAAGCATGTAGCTCAGGATAGGAGTAGTGTCACATTTTGCTGCCTATCACAGGATGCTGCGGAAGTGACGTTGCCGCCAGAAATTGCGTACTGCGCATGCGCGATGCGTTCCAAACACTCGCGCCGTGCGTTCCAATATAGTTTCGGCAATACAGTTCAGCGAAACCATCACATAATGTTACGGAAGTGATGTTACACACAACACAAACACTGGGCCGTTCGTTACAACACTAATACTTCCCTTGTTACCTAGTAGGTTTTGCATTGCTGGGACTTGTAGTGCCTATCCTGAGCTACATGCTTCAATGTTCAGTGTCCTCATCCCTATCCGCGAGCTTCAATGAACATTGAAGCATGTAGCTCAGGATAGGCACTACAAGTCCCAGCAATGCAAAACCTACTAGGTAACAAGGGAAGTATTAGTGTTGTAACGAACGGCCCAGTGTTTGGGTTGTGTGTAACATCACTTCCGTAACATTATGTGATGGTTTCGCTGAACGGTATTGCCGAAACTATGTTGGAGCGCACGGCGCGAGTGTTTGGAACGCATCGCGCATGCGCAGTACGCAATTTCTGGCGGCAACGTCACTTCCGCAGCATCCTGTGATAGGCAGAAAAATGTGACACTACATAGGCACTACAAGTCCCAGCAATGCAAAACCTACTAGGTAACAAGGGAAGTATTAGTGTTGTAACGAACGGCCCAGTGTTTGTGTTGTGTGTAACATCACTTCCGTAACATTATGTGATGGTTTCGCTGAACTGTATTGCCGAAACTATGTTGGAACGCACGGCGCGAGTGTTTGGAATGCATCGCGCATGCGCAGTACGCAACAACGTGGCCCAGTGTTTGTGTTGTGTGTAACATCACTTCCGTAACATTATGTGATGGTTTCACTGAACTGTATTGCCGAAACTATGTTGGAACGCACGGCGCGAGTGTTTGGAACGCATCACGCATGCGCAGTACGCAACAACGTCACTTCCGCAGCATCCTGTGATAGGCAGCAAACTGTGACACTACACCATATAAGAGGTCAAACCTTAGGAGTTTCAATTTGTATACAATCAGACAGGCCCTTCCACTACACGGTTTTGGTAAATTTAAAGGAAAAAAAACCAGCAGAAAATCTGATAGTGTGTATGGGGCATTAGACTGACAACATGGCTTCTCCATGGATATAGTACATTGAGTTAAGCATTGTCACTCTAGGACAGGATATGTTACAGGGTCAACAGGTGAAAATAAAGGGGGCAAAAATGCCTGAGAAAAAAAGCCGTATGCTCAAAGGCATTAGGCATTGGGCTAGACCACAAACAGCAATCATGTTAAGGACTTTGGGTGAGCCTTTGTAAAATGATCTGTTTTGGGTCCCTCAGAAGAGGACTAGCTTCCCTCTGGGTCAAGCAAGGGCCAGGTCACCCAGAATGTAAAGAACATGTGTAGCAATGAGATTTTCCACAGGTTGACTATACGGTAGCACTATAGTATTACAATCAAGTGCAGCATTCACAAGCCGGGTTTTCCTTAGATTAGCTATTCTCAACCTTTTTATCCCAGAACAAATCTTGAGATAGAAAATCTCAGAGAACCCCTGGTAAGATTAGTCCATTAGGGGTCATTGGGAAAATGCCCCCTTACATTGGTGGTGTTCGAAGGCTGCCCTTACAGCAGCCTTGCAGTCATACCACTGGCTCTACCAGGTGGTGTGCAACCTGGAGATATGCAGGCACCATCAGATAGGAGCTTAGCCACAGCTCAAGGAACCCCTAGCCAACCCTGGTTGAGAATGGCTGCTCTAGAGGTTACTTGGGCTTTCTTGAGCTGTGGCTAATTGACCTCCCATTTGATTGTGCTTGGATAGTTCCAGGGTCAGTGCCAGCAAAGTTAGCTCCAGGACATAAATGATCTTTCCTGGTGCCCCCATTTCAGCCTACCTGTGACAAGCTCCGCCTTGGCTCCTCCCTCAGGACCAGTGAATATTATAAAAGAAAAGGATTAGTGCACTCCCAGCATTCTCCTTTTTTCCCCTCATACCGCATGATCAGTGAATGGTGGTGGAATGTCCCTTACCTCTGCAGTTGGCAGCTTCCAGCTGGGTTCAAGCCTTTCCCAGGTGCAGTCCTGATTCGTGGGCAGCTAAATGCACTGATAAGATAGGCAGTCCCTTCTGTGGGTCTTTTGGGACAGCAGTTGTCTCGTAACTAAGAGTTCCTATTTTCATTTCTATACTGCGATTTGCTCAAGTCTGCAGCAGAGAAAGAAGCTATATCTATTTCCCTTCTCCTTCCATTTCTCCCTCCTGTCATCCATTCTCTCTCGCTTTCCTTTCTTTGCATTCCTCTCTCTTTTTTTGCTTTCTTCCTTCCCTTCCTTGTGATATTGTATCTTCATTCCTGGCTACTATAGTGGGTGGCCCCCCCTTACACTGGCTTTTCTGAGTCCCTCAGCGTCTTCCTGCCCGCTCTGCGCATGCACGGACGTCAGGAGCTATCTCGGCGAGTGGGGTGGGTCACAAAGGTCGTAGTGCCGCGAATGAGCGGTCTGGCCAGAGGTCGTGGTGGCCATCTTGAATAGGTATAAAGAATGATGGGGTCCAAGGCACCAAAAGTAATTGGCCTCCATCCCAAAATTTAGACAAAGAAAAGGGAAAGCGGTCAGCGGGACTTTAAATGAGGCCAATCACTATATAAACGTGTGACATGAAACACAGTGTTGCTTTTGTGGGTACCGACAAAAAAGGGGAGTTTTGAAATGAGAGATGTATATCAAAAAGCAGTCATAGCAAAGAACATTTTATTATACTGTGTGAGATCATGTATAACATACTGAATAACACAAAAATGCATGCACAGAATCGCATACACGCTGGGCATGCTGAAAAGCACATATACATATTGACGTCATGGTTCTTGGCATATCATAAAGTAAAAACAAGTCCTGCACAACATGGGCCACTGGAAGGGCAGAATGATGTTGGAAAGTCTAGAGTAAAACAAAATAAGAGACATAAAATCATCTGTATGGACATCATGCATCTATGTAAGCCGGACGCTTTTCGTTGGGTTATACCAACTCTTCAGGGATTACAGGTAAATCCTTGTTTCTTCGGGCACGAGGCCCGGGTACCATCCAGTTTGGGTAAAAAAAATCCCTTATCTTGCTGTACAACTTTTCTTCCCCCCAATCTCATACATTCCAGCTGCCTATCTACACGGTCCCGGTTTGTGTCTTTGGAGGACCCTTAAACACATCTTTCATCGCTCCACACAGTGTATTGGGCTAGGAGAGAGGGGAGAAGGTGTCGTCTTCGTCCCTAACTCTGCCCTTCTGTGCGTTCTGCCTCTCTGTCTTTGCTACTTGTACAACCAAATTGGTTTGAAGGTTCACATTAATTGGTCATGATATGACCTTATTTGGAACATACTTCTATGCATGTGAGTATGATTAGGTACATAATCCCCTTTTCCCCCCCCTTTTTTTTTTTCGCTCTCCTACGCCAACAAGGTCTATATACATGTACACGTGTTCTTATTTATCATTGTAGATCAAAACTTCGAATAACATGGACCTGCATAAATGATGGATGCCTGAGGAAGGAGAAAACTCCGTAACACGTAGGACATATCATATGCAGATTATTGATTCAGTTGGTTGTGCATATGTGATCATGTTATAGATATGTCACACCTGTATATACATTGAAAAGAATTGTTTTCATTTTTGAACAAGTTTGGATGTAACTAGGTTGCATACCTGAAAATACATTTGTGTATCTTTTTTATTATGTGTATACTTTTTGATAAATTGTTATAATAAAGTGATTGTATGATTTTATATGTACGTTGTAAGTCTCACAGTCTATGCCTGAAAAGTCCTGCCATTTTGAGGGGATTTGCTTTTTGGTAGAACTTCTACGTTTTTGGGATGTTGGCTTTAAAAGAAAGTGAAGTACCTATGACACCTCCAGTTTTTTGATTTTTATTGATGTTGGAAAGTCTAGAGTAAAACAAAATAAGAGACATAAAATCATCTGTATGGACATCATGCATCTATGTAAGCCCGCCGCGTTTCTTTGGGGTATGCCAACTCTTCAGGGGTTACAGGTAAAACCTTGTTTGTTCGGACACAAGGCCCGGGTACCATCCAATTTGGCCTGAAAAAGACACTTTGAATGGATCCGGTTGCACGACTTGCCCCAGTGTAGGATATTCCAGTGGAGTTCAGCACAGCACATCTTTACTCGTGACCAACACCTAAGACACTGGCGGAAAAACTGAGGTACTCTCAGTAACTGGAGGGGTTATATGGGGGATTGAACTTACTGTCTAGGGTGTGCCAGTGTCCAATCACCTAGTGATACCCTATATAACCCATCAGTGATTACTGAGACTCTGTGTCCCGTGATGTACGAGAAAGAAAATTACATTTTTCTTTTCTTTCTTCATTTTCAAAAACAAATGAGAGCTGCAAAATACTCACCATGCCTCTCAGCAAATAGCTTGGGGTGTCTACTTTCCAAAACGGGGTCATTTGGGGGGTGCCATCTTGGCATTTTATGGCCTTCAAAACTGTGATAGGTAGTGAGGAGTGAAATCAAAAATTTATGCCCTTAGAAATCCTGAAGGTGGTGTTTGGTTTTTGGGGCCACATGTGTGGTATCCCTGTACTCAGGAGAAGCAGCAGAATTTATTTTGGGGTGTAATTCCACATATGCCCATGCATATGTGAGCAATATATCATTTAGTGACAACTTTGTGCAACAAAAAAAAAAGTTTGTTATCTTTCTGCAACGTGTGGCAAAATATAAAATATTATATCAAAATTCCACGCCCTTAGATGGGTCACTATTGATCCCCCGGACACCAATGTTGGCTCACTATTCTTTCCATTGACACCACTGATGGGTCAACATCCCTTTCACTTACACCAATTTTTGATCACTATTCTTTCCACTGACACAAACAATAGGATCCTCCCACTGGAACCAATGATGGGTCACAATTCCTTCCACTGACTCCAATAATAGGTCACTATTGCTCCCTCTAAAATCAATGATGGCCCACTATTCTTTCTACTGACAACAATTTTTTTTTATTTTATATTTTTTTGTGTATTTTACTTTTACGTTTTTACACTTTTATTTGTAACTGTAACGGTTTGGGTCTCTCAAAATGCGATGGAGATCCTGTGAAAGTGTGTCTAATCTGTGCAGTGCTGTTCTCTATGGTAAAACTCAACTAATATATGATATCGCTCAAAACATTCACCTATGCAAAGACCAGGATTGTCAGGACAGGAGGGACAATAATAACGGGTGTCACGCCTATATCCGCGCTTTCTACAGACACATTTTCTTTGGGGGGCTCGTTGGGTAGGGGTACTTGGGAGGACATAAGGAAAATGCCTCTCATGCAGCCGGCTTACTGCATTTGATTGGGAAGGTGAGGTGGAGCCCCGTCTGGAAACAGAAGGGCTCTGATGATCTCTTCCTGGAATATAAGGAAGGATCCAGTCCATCCTGAAGCTCTGTATGGCACATGAGCGTTCAGCAAAGCCAATTGAAATAAATAAACAGACACTTTTTTGTACCAGTGTCTGGTCTTACAGGCAACTAGGTACGGCGCCAACAACTGGTCGTTGAGGTCTACCCCTCCCATATTTTGGTTATATTTGTGGACACAGAGGGGTTCCTCCACAACACCAGTCACCATAGTAATCTGAACTGTTGTGTCTGCATGAAGGGAGGTAAGAACAAAAACATTCTAATTATTCCTCCTCTTCACTACTGTACCTTCGATTTGCCATTTTGGCCTCTAAATTTACTGGTACACTACTGAGACTCACAGGCAAAAAAAGCTCCTTACTGTCAGCGACTGTATCAAAACGCTACCAAAAAACTGTTAGCGACTACAGGGATCAGGCCTGACTCTGCGAACACTGCAGTTATGTGTTTAGTGTTTTGTAAGTGACAGTGATCGATCGAGCGATCGATACTGCACTTGGGTGGGCTGGGCTGGGCTGGGCTGGGCAGAGGGGCAAAATGCAGGTATCTGGGCTGATCCCGCTAACACTGCGTTTTTGGGAACCCTAAACTGCTGGGGACACTAGTATAGATCTGATCAGATATTGATCCTTTCAGATACTATACTACTAAGGGAGGTTATGCTGTGTGCGTGCGTGGGTATTAGCATTACTGGCACAAACCTGATGCTGCCTGGGCCGACGCAGACCCCATCTGACCTTAAAACCTAACTTTTATCACCTGCTGGGTGATCAGGTGGTTTAACCTTTATTAAAGTGATTGTATAGTCAATTTTGGTACTTTTACCTACAGGAAAGTCTATAATAAGGCTTACCTGTAGGTAAAAAAATATCTCCTAAACCTGTACGGTTTAGGAGATATTCCCCTTGCAATGCGCCGCTGACTGCAGCAGCGCATGCGCACAGGCGATTCTCGGGTAAAAGTCCGGCAGACGCCAGACCCTGCTGGGAAGAAATCTCCCGCGCGCATGCGCGGGAGTGATGATATCGCGGCTCCGGCCACTCACCCAAAGCCGCGATACCAGGAAGAAACGCAGAAGGAACATGTCAGCTCCCTTGGCGTGGATCGGACCAGATGTCGGGGCCTCGTTCTAAGGTAAGTATTTCATAATGAGCTATTATTGGGTGCATACTAGCTCATTATGCCTTTTCCTTTGCAGGTGAGTAAAAATAAAAAAAATAAAACATTCAGCGGGTATACAACCGCTTTAAGTAATAAATGGCGGGTGCCCTGACACTATAAAAAAAAAAAACTAATTAACCAGCGTCAGCTGGTTAACAGTTATATGGTGATCACTGGTGAAAGGGTTAACTAGGGGGCAATCAGGGGGTTAAAACCTTTACTAGGTAGTATATGGGGGGTACCTAACGCTGAATCTAAATACGTACCTGGCTAACTAGCGTCACCTGTGACACTAATATGGTGATCAGTAAAAAGATTGTTTAGTGACACCGGGGACAGGGGGGGGGGGGGTGATCAAGAGGTTAAACCTTTATTGGGGGGGTACCCCCGAGCTAAAGGGGCCTAGCACTAACTGTCCTACCACTTATAACAGTCACAAATGACACCAATGCAGTAATCAGTAAATAAAAAGCTTCTCATTAGCCAGGAGCGATCGCGAGGGGGTGGCCATGAATCAGTGGCCTCCCCCTCAGCACGCTGGGAGGCAGGGACGTACCGGTACGCCCATATGCCTGCCCGTGCCAGTCTGCCGACGTACATCAGCGTGCGGCGGTCGGCAACTGGTTAACGCCAGTCATTTACATTATCACTTGTGTAGCATATACAATTGCTATATTCTTTTTTTTTGTCCCACAAAATTGGAGTTACAACTACTTGCTGACCAGGCACTTTGTTTACAAGTTTAAATCCGTATTTTTTTGCTAGAAAATAAGTGAAACCCCCAAACATTATACTTTACACTAGGGAGTAAAATGGCAATCGTTGCAAATTTTATGTCATGATTTAAAAACCCAATTTAAATCCCCTGCCCAGTTTAACCCCTTCCCAGCAAGTGTCATTAGAACAGTGACAGTGCATGCTTTTAGCACAGATCACTGTGTGTTACTGTTTCCCACAAAGTGTCAAAAGTGACGGTTAGTGTCAGATTTCCCACCACAATATCACAGTCCCGCTATAAATCGCTGATCACCACCATTAATAATATGAATAAATGTAGCATAGTCCCGGGTCCCCTATGGTCTAATGAGAATGTCTAGAGTTAGGGACAGCTGACATCCTTCTATATGGAGTGGGTTACAAGGCATGGTGGCTGTAGTGTAAGATAGATTCATGGGCACCAGACACTTCTTGAATGCAAAGAGATTTATTTTCTCTTGAACTGAACTGTGGGAGAGAAGGTTAGGGCCAGGACACCCTTTAGTAGTTGCAATGTCAATTAGCAGACTCTGAGACTTCTATAGGCAGATAGCCAGACACTGATACTCCTCAAGCGTCACCCCACTGGTCTGCTCGGTCCCTGGCTTGGCACACAAGGCTGCTCTGCAAGCAAAACCTCCACTGGCTGGGTCCCTGGCTTGGCACCTGCTGAAATTTCCCAATTCTTCACCATCCCCGGTTGGTAAGAATACTGCTCTGGTACTTGCTTCAATTACTCAGTGTGGTCCCTGGTAATAAAGTGGAAGTTCCCTTAGTGGCGACAGCTTCCCCTCTACCTCCGACAGGTTCTCCGGCTGGCAGAAGCGTCATTTCTGGTTGGACTGCAAGCCGCAATGCCAACCCTACGCTGCTCTCTTGCTTCTGGGTAGGCCCTAACACAGCCTGGCATCCAGATGTCCCAGGATAGCAGCCCTGGGCAGCACATGTCCACCCAGATAGCCCTCCAGTTGGCACAGAACCCCGATCACCTGACTCCACCCAAATAAATAGGTTCTCCCAGCAGGCCAAGAAAACCCCTACCCATTGGCTGAGATACCCCATATACTCCTAATCTGACCTTGCAATGCCTTTAGCTTATCGAATGCTACCAAGTGCCAGACCATCTAGCGGTAGAAGAGAGAAGTGCAGCAATTCCAGAATTTGGGCGAACTCAACTGATCCCTAACAATTGGCCAAGGCGAATACACCTGGCAGGTAAATTTAGGTGCAACTCTGCCTAAACACCAGGGTGCTACAGCAATAAATAAATAAAAATAATAGTATAATAAACAGTATAGAACATAGTTTGTAGACGCTGTAACTTTTGTGAAAACCAATCAATATAAACTAATTGAGTTTTACTTTACCAAAAACATGTAGCAGAATACATATTGGCCTACATTGATGAAGACATTTCATTTTTACATGTTTTTATTGGATATGTTTTATACCCGAAAGTAAAAAAAAATATATTTTGTATTCAAGATTTTTGTTTTTTTTCCATTTATTACACAAAAACGAAAACACCCAGTGGTGATCAAATTCCACCAAATGAAAATATTTGTAGAAATGTAAAAATGTATATAAAATGTAATTTGTGTACAACATTGTAGCAATTGTCAGTTAACCACTTCAGCCCTGGAAGATTTGGCTGCTGAATGACCAGGCCATTTTTTGCGATTCGTCACTGCATTACTTTAACTGACAATTGCGCGGTCGTGCGACGTTGCACCCAAACAAAATTGAAGTCCTTTTTTTTCCACAAATAGAGCTTTCTTTTGGTGGTATTTGATCACCTCTGCGTTTTTATTTTTTGCGCTGTAAACAAAAAAAGCGTACATTTTGAAATAAAAAACACAATATTTTGTACTTTTTGCTATAATAAATATTCCCAATTTTTTTTTTTTTTTAAAGCAAATTTCTCCTCAGTTTAGGCCAATATGTATTCTTCTACATATTTTTGGTAAAAAAAAACAAAAAAACGCAATAAGCGTATATTGATTGGTTTGCATACAAGTTATAGCGTTTACAAAATAGGGGAAGATTTATAGCATTTTTATTATTATTTCTTTTTTTACTAGTAATGGCGGCGATCTGCGATTTTTATGGCGGACACATTGGACACTTTTGACACATTTTTGGGACTATTGGCATTTATACAGCGATCAGTGCTATAAAAATGTACTGATTACCGTAAAAATGTCACTGATGAGGAAGGGGTTAACACTAGGGGGCGATCAAGGGGTTAATTGTGTTCCCCGGGAAGTGATTCTAACTGAAGGGGGATGGGACTGACTAGAGCAGTGATGGCGAACCTTGGCACCCCAGATGTTTTGGAACTACATTTCCCATGATGCTCATGCACTCTGCAGTAAAGTTGAGCATCATGGGAAATGTAGTTTCAAAAACATCTGGGGTGCCAAGGTTCGCCATCACTGGACTAGAGGAAGTGACAGATCGTGGTTCCTAGCTAACAGGAACACACGATCTCTCACTCCTTTCAGAACAGAACAGGGAGGAGTGTGTTTACACACACTCGTCCCTGTTCTGCCTCTCGTGTTTGCTCGTGGCCGGCGGTCACGATGACCACAGCGGCACCCTCCCTGTGTAGCAGGCGCATGCCGCTACCCCAATCCCATGAGCCGACCTATAGCTATGACAGTTCGCAGGATCGTGCCGACCTGCCTCTGTAAAATGATGTCGGCTGGCCGGCAAGTGGTTAAAGTAGCGCAGTGCCAAAAATCAAAAAAGTGACTGGTCATGAGAGGGGTGGGGGGTAAATCTTCCAGAAGTCAAGTGGTTATAGACGATCAGAGTGGCTGTGTACCTTCACTTCCTATATTAACGCCTGAGAGGGGAGGAAGTGAGGCTCTGTGGAGGAAAGGATCAGCAGCAGATTCATGGTGGGGTAATTTAACCCCTTCACTCCCCTTCCTCTACCGTACACTTAATCTCCATGCTGTGCTCTGCCTGTATATTAAAGTAGCACTATAGACAAAAACTTTTTTCATTTTGGATAGACCAAATGTATTTTTTTATTTTTTTTCTTAATCACCATTTGTGTCCCATGGGGGAGATTTCCCTTCACTTCCTGTCCCATAGCCAAAGCAGGAAGTGAAAGGAAATCCCTGCAAATTAAGGGAATCAATTTGATCCCCTCTTTCCAGGTCACCAGAACTAGTGTCCCCATTGGAAGATTTCCCCTATTTTACTTTTCTGGGGACAACCCAAAATTTGGGAGTTTCTTTCCTTTACACGACAAATTGAAAGGGCGATACTCCCCAATGGGGGCGTAGACAGCCATAAAAGATGACAGTTTTGGATTCACTCCATCCAAAACTAAAAAAAAAAAAAAAAAAAAAAAAAAGTTTTGCCTTTAGCTATACTTTAACTCCTTCACCCCCTTACCCTGCACATCAACCCCCTATGTCCAGGATATGCAATTAGCTGACCTCCAGCTATTGCAAAACTACAAGTCCCATCATGCCTCTGGCTCTGGGTTTCATGATTGTGGCTGTCAGAGTCTTGCTAGGCCTCATGGGACTTGTAGTTCTGCAACAGCTGGAGGTCCGCTAATTGCATATCCCTGCCCAATGTCCATCCTCCTACTGTATGTGACCTGTACATTACCCCTTACCTTCTCCCCCTCCCTCTGTGTATGATGTATATATAATAATGAGGAGCTGTACCGGAGCTGCCGGCAGTGGCGGAGGCGATCCGATCCTCTCTGTGGCTGGGCATGGAGACGAGTGAGGGGAAGATTTCCCACACCCGTCTCCATGACACTGCAGGGCAGAAGTGACGTTTTCATAGCTCTTAAAGGGCCATTTTTAAAAATCTTTTTTTAACCACTTGACCACTGGGCACTTAAACACCCTTAATAACCAGACCAATTTTCAGCTTTCGGTGCTCTCGCATTTTGAATGACAATTACTCAGTCATGCAACACTGGACCTATATGAAATTTTTGTCCTTTTTTTCACACAAATAGAGCTTTCTTTTGGTGGTATTTAATCACCGCTGGTTTTTTTTTTTTTTGTGCTATAAAAGAAAAAATACCGAAAATTCTGTAAAAAAACGAATTTTTCTTTGTTTCTGTTAGAAAATTTAGCAGATTAGAAATTTTTTCTTCATAAATTTTGGCCAAAATTTATACTACTACATATCTTTGGTAAAAATAAGTACAAATTGGTGGATATTATTTGGTCTTTGTGAAAGTTATAGAGTCCACAAGCTATGGTGCCAATATCTGAAAATTGATCACACCTGAAGGACTGACGGCCTATTTCAATTCTTGAGACCCTAACGTGCCAGAAAAGTACAAATACCCCCCAAATGACCCCTTTTTGGAAAGAAGACATTCCAATGTATTTAGTAAGAGGCATGATGAGTTTTTTGAAGTTGTCATTTTTTCCCACAATTCTTTGCAAAATCAAGATTCTTTTTACTTTTTTTTTTTTTTTTCACAAAATTGTCATATTATCAGGTTATTTCTCACACACAGCATATGCATACCACAAATTACACCCCAAAACACATTCTGCTATTACTCCCGAGTATGGTGATACCACATGTGTGAGACTTTTACACAGCGTGGCCACATACAGAGGCCCAACATGCAGGGAGCGCCATCAGGCGTTCTGGAGCACCCAGGACAATTCTGACATTTCTCTCCTACATGTAAAAATCATAATTTATTTGCTAGAAAATTACATAGAACTCCAAAACATTATATATGTTTTTTTAGCAAACACCCTGGAGAATACAATGGTGGTCTTTGCAACTTTTTATCTCGCACGGTATTTGCGCAGTAATTTTTCGAATGCTTTTTTTTGGAAAAAAAACTGTTTTGTGCTTAAAAAAAAAAAAAACACAGTAAAGTTAGCCCAATTTTTGCATAATGTGAAAGATGAAGTTACGCTGAGTAAATAGATACCTAATATGTCACTCTTCAAAATTGCACACGCTCGTGGAATGGCGGCAAACGTCGCTACTTAAAAATCCCCATAGGCGACGATTTACATTTTTTTTTACTGGTTATATGTTTTGAGTTACAGAGGAGGTCTAGGGCTAGAATTATTTCTCTCGCTCTAACGTTCGCAGCGATACCTCACATGTGTGGTTTGAACACCGTTTTCATATGTGGGCGGGACTTACGCATGCGTTCGCTTCTGCATGCGAGCACATGGGGACAGGGGCGCTTTAAAAAAAACATTTTTTTTTTATTGTTCATTTTACTTTATTTATTTTAGTTTGACATTTTTTTCCCCAAAAATAATTTTTTTGATCACTTTTATTCCTATTACAAGGAATGTAAACATCCCTTGTAATAGGAATATGGCATGACAGGTCCTCTTTACAGTGAGATGTGGGGTCAATAAGACCCACATCTCACCTCTAAGCTGGGAAGCCTGAAAAAAAAAAAGATTCTGGCTTTGATCGTATTAGCGATTCGGTAGAAGCACCGGAGGGCGGAGGGCGGCGGGAGATGTCTATGGCTGGGTATTGCAGGGTATCACCGACTATGGCTGGGTATCTCAGAGCATGGTGTTGCAGAGTACTGCGTTGCAGAGCATTGCAGGGTATTGGCGGGTGTTGCAGAGCATTGCAGAGTGTTGCAGGGTATTGGCGGGTGTTGCAGAGCATTGCAGAGTGTTGCAGGGTATCGGCGGGGGTTGCAGAGCATTGCAGAGTGTTGCAGGGTATTGGCGGGTGTTGCAGAGTGTTGCAGGGTATTGCAGAGCGTTGCGGAGTGTTGCAGGGCATTGCGGAGTGTTGCAGGGCATTGCGGAGTGTTGCAGGGCATTGCAGAGTGTTGCAGGGCATTGTGGAGTGTTGCAGGGCATTGCGGAGTGTTGCAGGGCATTGCGGAGTGTTGCAGGGCAATGCGGAGTGTTGCAGGGCAATGCAGAGTATTTGCAGGGAATTGCAGAGTATTTGCAGGGAATTGCAGAGTAATGCAGAGTATTTGCAGGGAATTGCAGAGTAATGCAGAGTATTTGCAGGGAATTGCAGAGTAATGCAGAGTATTTGCAGGGATTTGAGGGGTTAATTTTCGGTGAGCAGCGATGTGGGCACTGCAGATGCAGCCCACATCGCTGCTGACACCGATCTCTTCCCCCTCCGCTGTACCGATCGGTACAGAGAGGGGGAGGGAGGAACCGGCGTCATAACATGACGCCGGCTTGTTTACAAGTGATCACTCCGTCATTTGACGGAGCGATCACGTGGTAAACGGCCGCGATGAGCGGCCGTTTACCGTGATTCGTGATGCGCCGGGTCCACTGGACCCAGCGGTCACGGATGCTCTCGTGTGCGCGCCCCAGGGGGCGCGCGAGAGCAGAATTCTAGGAGGCCGTTAATTAACGGCCTCTTAGAGTTAAACAACCGCCCTGATGCCGTTAATCGGCAATGGGCGGTTGTTAAGTGGTTAAATGATAATTTTTTATCTTTATTTTTTATTGCATTTTAGTGTAAATATGAGATCTGAGGTCTTTTTGACCCCCATCTAATTTTTAAGAGGTCCTGTCATGATTTTTTTTCCGGGGGAGGGAGCCTCTGTCTCCTGTTCATTCATTTTCAATGCTGAGGCTGCTCAGAAAGGGGCTTGGGAATCTGTGTCCTCAGTCCCTTTCTCTACCTCAAAGGGAAGATGTCGGGTTTATTAGACCCCTGATATCTCAACAAAGCCCCCCAACAGGGCTGATAAAAACAAAAAGATTCAATATTATTTACAAAATAAAATTGTAAAAAATAAATAAAATAAAAACCTGACACCACCCCCATAGCAGCTCTGTCCACAGCCCCAAGCCCCTCCCCCAAAAAGCACTGTAAAAAAAACAAATGAAATTGTAAAAAAATAAATACTTAAAAAAAAAAAAACCTATTGACACCGTCCACTGCTCTACTGACTCTGTCCACTGCCCCAAACCGCCCTCCACCCCCTTCCCCAGAAGCACTGTGAAAAAATATTTTAAAAAGTGTTTCAAAAAATAAAAACCAAAATAGTAACAACAAAAAACTGCTGACACTACCCTACTGACACTGTCCATTTACCTCCATACACTCTGTACTCCTCTCCTGTACATACCCCCCACCTCCACGCACTCCTCTCCTGTACATACCCCCCACCTCCACGCACTCCTCCCCTGCACATACCCCCCACCTCCACGCACTCCTCTCCCACACATACCCCCCACCTCCACGCACTCCTCTCCCCCACATACTACCCACCTCCATGCACTCCTCTCCCGCACATACTACCCACCTCCATGCACTCCTCTCCCCCACATACTACCCACCTCCATGCACTCCTCTCCCGCATGTACTACCCACCTCCATACGCTCCGCACTCCTCTCCCGCACATACTACCCACCTCCATGCACTCCTCTCCCGCACGTACTACCTACCTCCATGCACTCCTCTCCCGCACTTACTACCCACCTCCATGCAATCCTCTCCCGCACTTACTACCCACCTCCATGCACTCCTCTCCCGCACATACCACCCAACTCCATGCACTCCTCTCCCGCACATACTACCCACCTCCATACACTCTGCACTCCTCTCCCGCACATACTACCCACCTCCATACACTTCGCACTCCTCTCCCGCACATACTACCCACCTCCATACACTTCGCACTCCTCTCCTGCACATACTACCCACCTCCATACACTCCTCTCCCACACATACTACCCTCCTCTATGCACTCCTCTCCCGCACATACTACCCTCCTCTATGCACTCCTCTCCCGCACATACTACCCACCTCCATGCCCTCCTCTCCTGCACATACTACCCACCTCCATACACTCTGCACTCCTCTCCTGCACATACTACCCACCTCCATACACTCCTCTCCCGCATGTACTACACACCTCCATACGCTCCGCACTCCTCTCCCGCACATACTACCCACCTCCATGCACTCCTCTCCCGCACGTACTACCTACCTCCATGCACTCCTCTCCCGCACTTACTACCCACCTCCATGCAATCCTCTCCCGCACTTACTACCCACCTCCATGCACTCCTCTCCCGCACATACCACCCAACTCCATGCACTCCTCTCCCGCACATACTACCCACCTCCATACACTCTGCACTCCTCTCCCGCACATACTACCCACCTCCATACACTTCGCACTCCTCTCCCGCACATACTACCCACCTCCATACACTCCTCTCCCGCACATACTACCTACCTCCATGCACTCCTCTCCTGCACATACTACCCACCTCCATGCACTCCTCTCCTGCACATACTACCTACCTCCATGCACTCCTCTCCTGCACATACTACCCACCTCCATGCACTCCTCTCCTGCACATACTACCTATCTCTATGCACTCCTCTCCCGCACATACTACCTACCTCCATGCACTCCTCTCCTGCACATACTACCCACCTCCATGCACTCCTCTCCTGCACATACTACCCACCTCCATACACTCTGCACTCCTCTCCCGCACATACTACCCACCTCCATACACTCCTCTCCCGCACTTCCTACCCACCTCCATACACTCCGCACTCCTCTCCCGCACATACGACCCACTCCTTTCCCGCACATACTACCCACCTCCATGCGCTCCTCTTCCGCACATACTACCCACCTCCATACACTCCGTACTCCTTTCCCGCACATACTACCCACCTCCATGCGCTCCTCTCCCGCACATACCACCCACCTCCATACACTCTGCACTCCTCTCCCGCACATACTACCCACCTCCATACACTTCGCACTCCTCTCCCGCACATACTACCCACCTCCATACACTTCGCACTCCTCTCCCGCACATACTACCCACCTCCATACACTTCGCACTCCTCTCCCGCACATACTACCCACCTCCATACACTTCGCACTCCTCTCCCGCACATACTACCCACCTCCATACACTTCGCACTCCTCTCCTGCACATACTACCCACCTCCATACACTCCTCTCCCACACATACTACCCTCCTCTATGCACTCCTCTCCCGCACATACTACCCTCCTCTATGCACTCCTCTCCCGCACATACTACCCACCTCCATGCCCTCCTCTCCTGCACATACTACCCACCTCCATACACTCTGCACTCCTCTCCTGCACATACTACCCACCTCCATACACTCCTCTCCCGCATGTACTACACACCTCCATACGCTCCGCACTCCTCTCCCGCACATACTACCCACCTCCATGCACTCCTCTCCCGCACGTACTACCTACCTCCATGCACTCCTCTCCCGCACTTACTACCCACCTCCATGCAATCCTCTCCCGCACTTACTACCCACCTCCATGCACTCCTCTCCCGCACATACCACCCAACTCCATGCACTCCTCTCCCGCACATACTACCCACCTCCATACACTCTGCACTCCTCTCCCGCACATACTACCCACCTCCATACACTTCGCACTCCTCTCCCGCACATACTACCCACCTCCATACACTCCTCTCCCGCACATACTACCTACCTCCATGCACTCCTCTCCTGCACATACTACCCACCTCCATGCACTCCTCTCCTGCACATACTACCTACCTCCATGCACTCCTCTCCTGCACATACTACCCACCTCCATGCACTCCTCTCCTGCACATACTACCTACCTCTATGCACTCCTCTCCCGCACATACTACCTACCTCCATGCACTCCTCTCCTGCACATACTACCCACCTCCATGCACTCCTCTCCTGCACATACTACCCACCTCCATACACTCTGCACTCCTCTCCCGCACATACTACCCACCTCCATACACTCCTCTCCCGCACTTCCTACCCACCTCCATACACTCCGCACTCCTCTCCCGCACATACGACCCACTCCTTTCCCGCACATACTACCCACCTCCATGCGCTCCTCTTCCGCACATACTACCCACCTCCATACACTCCGTACTCCTTTCCCGCACATACTACCCACCTCCATGCGCTCCTCTCCCGCACATACCACCCACCTCCATACACTCTGCACTCCTCTCCCGCACATACTACCCACCTCCATACACTTCGCACTCCTCTCCCGCACATACTACCCACCTCCATACACTTCGCACTCCTCTCCCGCACATACTACCCACCTCCATACACTTCGCACTCCTCTCCCGCACATACTACCCACCTCCATACACTTCGCACTCCTCTCCCGCACATACTACCCACCTCCATACACTTCGCACTCCTCTCCTGCACATACTACCCACCTCCATACACTCCTCTCCCACACATACTACCCTCCTCTATGCACTCCTCTCCCGCACATACTACCCTCCTCTATGCACTCCTCTCCCGCACATACTACCCACCTCCATACACTTCGCACTCCTCTCCCGCACATACTACCCACCTCCATACACTTCGCACTCCTCTCCCGCACATACTACCCACCTCCATACACTTCGCACTCCTCTCCTGCACATACTACCCACCTCCATACACTCCTCTCCCACACATACTACCCTCCTCTATGCACTCCTCTCCCGCACATACTACCCTCCTCTATGCACTCCTCTCCCGCACATACTACCCACCTCCATGCCCTCCTCTCCTGCACATACTACCCACCTCCATACACTCTGCACTCCTCTCCTGCACATACTACCCACCTCCATACACTCCTCTCCCGCACATACTACCCCCCTCCATACACTCCGCACTCCTCTCCCGCACATACGACCCACTCCTTTCCCGCACATACTACCCACCTCCATGCGCTCCTCTCCCGCACATACTACCCACCTCCGTACACTCCGTACTCCTTTCCCGCACATACTACCCACCTCCATGCACTCCTCTCCCGCACATACCACCCACCTCCATGCACTCCTCTCCCGCACATACTACCCACCTCCATACACTCCGCACTCCTCTCCCGCACATACTACCCACCTCCACGCACTCCTCTCCCGCACGTACTTCTCACCTCCATGCACTCCTCTCCCGCACATACTACCCACCTCCATGCACTCCTCTCCCACACATACTACCCAACTCCATACACTCCACACTGCTCTCCCGCACGTACTACCCACCTCCATGCACTCCTCTCTCGCACTTACCACCCACCTCCATGCACTCCTCTCCAGCACATACCACCCACCTCCATACACTCCTCTCACGCACATACTAGCCACCTCCATACACTCCGCACTCCTCTCCCGCACATACTACCCATCTCCATGCACTCCTCTCCCGCACATACTACCCACCTCCATACACTCCGCACTCCTCTCCCGCACGTACTACCCACCTCCACGCACTCCTCTACCGCACGTACTACCCACCTCCACGCACTCCTCTCCCGCACATACTACCCAACTCCATACACTCCGCACTGCTCTCCCGCACATACTACCCACCTCCATGCTACCCTCTCCCGCACATACTACCCACCTCCATACACTTCGCACTCCTCTCCCGCACATACTACCCACCTCCATACACTCCTCTCCCGCACATACTACCTACCTCCATGCACTCCTCTCCTGCACATACTACCCACCTCCATGCACTCCTCTCCTGCACATACTACCTACCTCCATGCACTCCTCTCCTGCACATACTACCCACCTCCATGCACTCCTCTCCTGCACATACTACCTACCTCTATGCACTCCTCTCCCGCACATACTACCTACCTCCATGCACTCCTCTCCTGCACATACTACCCACCTCCATGCACTCCTCTCCTGCACATACTACCCACCTCCATACACTCTGCACTCCTCTCCCGCACATACTACCCACCTCCATACACTCCTCTCCCGCACTTCCTACCCACCTCCATACACTCCGCACTCCTCTCCCGCACATACGACCCACTCCTTTCCCGCACATACTACCCACCTCCATGCGCTCCTCTTCCGCACATACTACCCACCTCCATACACTCCGTACTCCTTTCCCGCACATACTACCCACCTCCATGCGCTCCTCTCCCGCACATACCACCCACCTCCATACACTCTGCACTCCTCTCCCGCACATACTACCCACCTCCATACACTTCGCACTCCTCTCCCGCACATACTACCCACCTCCATACACTTCGCACTCCTCTCCCGCACATACTACCCACCTCCATACACTTCGCACTCCTCTCCCGCACATACTACCCACCTCCATACACTTCGCACTCCTCTCCCGCACATACTACCCACCTCCATACACTTCGCACTCCTCTCCTGCACATACTACCCACCTCCATACACTCCTCTCCCACACATACTACCCTCCTCTATGCACTCCTCTCCCGCACATACTACCCTCCTCTATGCACTCCTCTCCCGCACATACTACCCACCTCCATGCCCTCCTCTCCTGCACATACTACCCACCTCCATACACTCTGCACTCCTCTCCTGCACATACTACCCACCTCCATACACTCCTCTCCCGCACATACTACCCCCCTCCATACACTCCGCACTCCTCTCCCGCACATACGACCCACTCCTTTCCCGCACATACTACCCACCTCCATGCGCTCCTCTCCCGCACATACTACCCACCTCCGTACACTCCGTACTCCTTTCCCGCACATACTACCCACCTCCATGCACTCCTCTCCCGCACATACCACCCACCTCCATGCACTCCTCTCCCGCACATACTACCCACCTCCATACACTCCGCACTCCTCTCCCGCACATACTACCCACCTCCACGCACTCCTCTCCCGCACGTACTTCTCACCTCCATGCACTCCTCTCCCGCACATACTACCCACCTCCATGCACTCCTCTCCCACACATACTACCCAACTCCATACACTCCACACTGCTCTCCCGCACGTACTACCCACCTCCATGCACTCCTCTCTCGCACTTACCACCCACCTCCATGCACTCCTCTCCAGCACATACCACCCACCTCCATACACTCCTCTCACGCACATACTAGCCACCTCCATACACTCCGCACTCCTCTCCCGCACATACTACCCATCTCCATGCACTCCTCTCCCGCACATACTACCCACCTCCATACACTCCGCACTCCTCTCCCGCACGTACTACCCACCTCCACGCACTCCTCTACCGCACGTACTACCCACCTCCACGCACTCCTCTCCCGCACATACTACCCAACTCCATACACTCCGCACTGCTCTCCCGCACATACTACCCACCTCCATGCTACCCTCTCCCGCACATACTACACACCTTCATACACTCCACATTCCTCTCCCACACGTACTACCCACCTCCATACATTCCACACTCCTCTCCCGCACATACTACCCACCTCTATGCACTCCTCTCCCCCACATACCACCCACCTCCATACACTCCTCTCCAGCACATACTACCCACCTCCATGCACTCCTCTCCCGCACTTCCTACCCACCTCCATACACTCCTCTCACGCACATATTACCCACCTCCATACACTTTTCACTCCTCTCCCGCACGTACTACCCACCTCCATACACTCCACACTCCTCTTCCGCACATACTACCCACCTCCATACACTCCGCACTCCTCTCCCGCACATACTACCCACCTCCACGCACTCCTCTACCGCAAGTACTACCTACCTCCATGCACTCCTCTCCCGCACGTACTACCCAACTCCATGCACTCCTCTCTGGCACATAATACCCACCTCCATACACTCCCCACTCCTTTCCCGCACTTACTACCCACCTCCATGCACTCCTCTCCCGCACATACCACCCACCTCATACACTCCTCTCCCGCACATACTAACCACCTCCATACACTCCTCTCCCGCACATACTAACCACCTCCATACACTCCTCTCCCACACATACTACCCACCTCCATGCACTCCTCTCCCGCACATACTACCCACCTCCATGCACTCCTCTCCCGCACATACTACCCACCTCCATGCACTCCACTCCCGCACATACTACCCACCTCCATGCACTCCACTCCCGCACATACTACCCACCTCCATGCACTCCACTCCCGCACATACTACCCACCTCCATGCACTCCTCTCCCGCACTTACTACCCACCTCCATGCACTCCTCTCCCGCACAGACTACCCACCTCCATGCACTCCTCTCCCGCACATACTACCCACCTCCATGCACTCCTCTCCCGCACATACTACCCACCTCCGCGCACATACTACCCACCTTCACGCACTCCTCTCCCGCACTTACTACCCACCTCCATGCACTCCTCTCCCGCACATACTACCCACCTCCATGCACTCTTCTCCCGCACATACTACCCACCTCCATACACTCTTCTCCCGCACATACTACCCACCTCATGCACTCCTCTCCTGCATATACTACCCACCTCCATGCACATACTACCCACCTCCATGCACTCCTCTCCCGCACATACTACCCACCTCCATGCACTCCTCTCCCGCACATACTACCCACCTCCATGCACTCCTCTCCCGCACGGATTACACACCTCCATGCAATCCTCTCCCGCACATACCCCCCACCTCCATACACTCAGCACTCCTCTCCTGCATATACCATCCACCACCATACACTCCAGTGGCGGTTGGTGTTTTTTTGTTTGGGGGCGGCAAACAACCATCCCCCCGCGGCACCTCAAACCCACCCCCATGTTCTCCTCCTGCAGCTGTGTGCTACTGACACCATCCACTGCCCCATGCCCCCCATCCCTTCCCCAGAAGCACTGTGAAATATTTTAAAAAGTGTTTAACAAAATTGTAAAGAAAATTGGATAATAAAAAAGTTAAATCTCCTTTACCCTAGTAAATTGAGGGTCACGGCGAGAGATCATACCCGTTTTGTTTTTTTTTAAACGTCAAAATCTGCATCAGATTGTCTGGACACTCGATAGAAGATATGTGGACATATACATGAGTTTAGTGGGGGAGGGGTTATGGGGAAAAATTGAGGCAAAAATGGTGACACTGCGGAGGACAAATGTGAAGTAATACTCAGGTTTTTAATATTAACCACTTCAATACCGAGCAACTTATACACCTTCCTGCCCAGACCTATTTTCAGCTTTGAGCGCTGTCACATTGTGAATGACAATTGCGCGGTCATGCTACACTGTACACAAACCACATCGTTATCATTTTGTTCCCACAAATAGAGCTTTATTTTGGTGTTAATTGATCACCTTTGCAGTTTTTATTTTCTGCTAAACAAAAAAAAAAAAGCCCGAAAACTTTGAAAGAAAAAACTTAGGAAATAAGTATACTTTCTCCTTCAATGGTGGGCACTGATGGGGCCGCACTAACGGGCACTAATGAGGTGGCACTGATGGGCACCAATGAGGTGGCACTGATGATGGGCACTAATATGTGGCACTGATATGCAGCACTGATGGGTTTACATAGGTGGCACTGACAAGCGGCACAAATGGGGCTGCACTGACAAGCACTGATAAGGTGGCACCGATGATGGGCACTAATATGTGGCAGTGATAGGTGACACTGATGGGTATACATAGGTGTCACTGAAAGAGGGCGCAGATGGGGCTGCACTGACGATGGTCACTAATATGCAGCACTGATGGGTATACCTAGGTGTCACTGATGGGGCTGCCCTGTCAAACACTGAAAAGGTGCCAAACAATAATGGCTGCCAATCAGTGATGCCCATTGTGGGCACTGATTGGCATCCCTGGTGGTTTAGGGTGGTATACCTGGTGGTGACAATCCCTGGTGGTCCAGTGTGGGCTTTCTTGGTGGGGCTGCACTGATAATCAATCAGCACAGAACCCCCTGCACTTCCAGACACTGTGAATCCTCGTTCCCTCCTCCCTGCAGTTATGTGAAAAAGGCATAGAGGAGGGGAAGAACGGACAGCCTTCCCTCACTACACAATGGTGCTCTATTGCCCCCTGCAGGCTGGAGGGAGGATAAAGCTGAATCCTCTCTGCACAGCTATCGGTCTCCGTACAGCAGAGATATCAGCCAGAGCGTGCGTCACGCAGCGGCATCTGATTGGCTGGAGGGGGCCGGCGGTTAGCGCTCGCAGGCCGACCGGCGCCATTTTGTAGGTGGTTCCAGGAGGAGGGAGTGAGACCCGACACAGCGCTCTCCGGTGGTAAAATCAGAGACTACACCCCCAGCTTCTTCATCACACCTCTATCGGAGAACAAGTAAGTGTGATTAGGACTGATGTCAGCTGACCAGGGGGCGGGTCCAGTGTCGGGATGTGTGGGCGGGACCGGCTTGTGTAATGATCTGTCAGTGTTTCCTCTCCTCCTTTCTGCTCTGAGGGAACAGAAATCACCGTCCACACTGAGGAGCAGAGCTGTCCTCAGAGATCCCAGGGGCCCCGATACACTGCAGGACAGGGGCCCCCACACACTACATGACGGGGCCCCGATACACTGCAGGACAGGGGCCCCCACACACTACATGACGGGGCCCCGATACACTACAGGACAGGGGCCAACCCCAATACACTGAAGGACAGGGGCCCCGACACCCTGCAGGACGGGGGCCCCAATACACTGCATGATAGTGTCCCCAACACCCTACATGACAGGTGCCCCGACACCATGCAGGACAGGGTCCCCCACACCGTACATGGAAGGGGCCCCCATACACTGCATGAGGGGGGCCCCACACCCTACATGACAGGGGTCCCCCACACCCTGCAGGACAGGGGCCCCCCACACCATACATGGAAGGGGCCCCCATACACTGCACGAGGGGGGCCCCACACCCTGCAGAACAGGGGCCCCGATACCCTGCAGGACAGGGGCCCCGACACACTGCAGGACAGGGGCCCCAATACACTGCATGACAGGGGCCCCCAACACCCTGCATGACAGGAGCCCCTGCATGACAGGGGCCCCGACACCATGCAGGACAGGGGACCCCGATACCCTGCAGGACAGGGGTCCCCCACCCCGTACATGACTGGGGCCCCCCGGATACCCTACAGGACAGGGGCCCCCGGATACTCTGCAGGACAGGGGTCCCCTACACCCTGCAGGACAGGGGCCCCCACACTGTACATGGAAGGGGCCCCCACACCCTGCAGGACAGGGGCACCCCACACCCTACATGACAGGGCCCCCTGATACCCTGCAGGACAGGGGCCCCCCACACCGTACATGGAAGGGCCCCCCATAAACTGCATGAGGGGGGCCCCCACACCCTGCAGGACAGGGGTCCCCCACACCTTGCAGAACAGGGCCCCCCACCCCGTACATGGAAGGGGCCCCCATACACTGCATGAGGGGGCCCCCACACCCTACATGACAGGGGACCCCCAGATACCATGCAGGACAGGGGTCCCCCACACCCTGCAGGACAGGGGCCCCCACACCATACATGGAAGGGGCCCCCACACCCTGCAGGACAGGGGCCCCCCACACCCTACATGACAGGGCCCCCCCGATACCCTGCACGACAGGGTCCCCCCACACCGTACATTGGAAGGGCCCCCATACACTGCATGAGGGGGCCCCCACACCCTGCAGGACAGGGACCCCCCACACCCAACAGGACAGGGACCCCCCACACCCTGCATGACAGGGGCCCCCGACACCCTGCATGACAGGGGCCCCAACACCCTGCATGACAGGGGCACCCACACCCTACATGACAGGAGCCCCTGCATGACAGGGGCCCCAACACCCTGCATGACAGGGCCCCCGACACCCTGCATGACAGGGGCCCCAACACCCTGCATGACAGGGGCCCCCCCACACCCTGCATGACAGGAGCCCCAACACCATGCATGACAGGGGCCCTCTACACCCTGCAGGACGGGGCCCCCCGATACCCTGCATGACAGGGGCCCAGTACCTTGCAGGACAGGGGCCCTGATACACTGCAGGACGGGGGCCCCCATACACTGCAGGACAGGGCCCCCCGACACCCTGCATGACAGTGGCCCCAATACACTGCATGATAGGGGCCCCAACACCCTGCATGACAGGAGCCCCTGCATGACAGGGGCCCTGACACCATGCAGGACAGGGGCCCCCCTATACTCTGCAGGGCAGGGGCCTCCCACACCCTGCAGGACAGGGGGCCCCCACACCCTGCAGGACAGGGGGCCCCCACACTGTACATGGAAGGGGCCCCCGATACACTGCATGACGGGGGCCCCCACACCCTGCAGGACAGGGGCCCCCCACACCCTACATGACAGGGTCCCCCCGATACACTGCAGGACAGGGGCCCCTCTTAATACCCTGCAGAACAGGGGCCCCCCGACACCCTGCAGGACAGGGGCCCCCCACACCCTACATGACAGGAGCCCCTGCATGACAGGGGCCCCAACACCATGCATGACAGGGGCCCTCCACACCCTGCAGGACGGGGCCCCCCTGATACACTGCAGGACGGGGGCCCCTGTCCTGTAGGGTGTGGGGGCCCCTGTCCTGCAGGGTGTGGGGGCCCCCCTAATGCAGTTTATGGGGACCCCTGTCATGCAGGGTGTGGGGGGCCCCTGTCATGCAGGGTGTTGGGGCCCCTATCATGCAGTGTATTGGGGCCCCTGTCATGCAGGGTGTCGGGGGGCCCCTGTCATGCAGGGTATCAGGGCCCCCTGTCCTGCAGGGTATCAAGGCCACTGTCCCGCAGCGTGTGGAGGGCCCCTCTCATGCAGGGGCTCCTGTCATGTAGGGTGTGGGGGGCCCCTGTCATGCAGTGTATTGGGGCCCCTATCATGCAGGGTGTCGGGGGCCCCTGTCCTGCAGGGTGTGAGGCCCCCCTCATGCAATGTATGGGGGCCCCTTCCGTGTACGGTGTGGGGGGCCCCTGTCCTGCAGGGTGTGGGGGACCCTTGTCCTGCAGGGTATCAGAGGCCCCTGTCCTGTATGGTGTTGGGGCACCTGTCATGTAGGGTGTTGGGGGCCACTATCATGCAGTGTATTGGGGCCCCCGTCCTGCAGGGTGTCGGGTCCCCTGTCCTGCAAGGTACTGGGCCCCTGTCATGCAGGGTATCGGGGGGGCCCTGTCATGCATGGTGTTGGGGCCCCTGTCATGCAGGGGCTCCTGTCATGCCGGGTGTGTGGGGCCCCTATCATGCAGTGTATTGTGGCCCCTGTCATGCAGGGTGTCGGGGGCCCCTGTCATGCAGGGTGTCGTGGGCCCCTGTCCTTCAGGGTATCGGGGGGGGCCCCTGTCCTGTAGGGTGTGGGGGGGCCCCTGTCCTGCAGGGTGTGGGGGCCCCCTCATGCAGTTTATGGGATTTACAGAATGCAGATGTGTGCGATTTACATGTTGCAGAATGCAGATATGGGCAATTTACAGGTTGCAGAATGCAGATATGTGCTGTTTAGAGGTTGTAGATATGTGCTATTTACAGAATGCAGATATGTGCGATTTACAGAATGCGATTTACAGAATGCAGACATGTGCGATTTACAGAATGCGATTTACAGAATGCAGATACTTGCAATTTACAGGTTGCAGAATGCAGTTATGTGCAATTTACAGAATGCAGATATGTGTGATTTACAGGTTGCAGAATGCAAATATGTGCGATTTACAGGTTGCAGAGAAGGTGCCTGATGTGGTTATACACAAGATAAGCATGATTCATCTGCTTGAGTAGAGCCCTGTGTATAATGTGCAGCCTGGTATATGATGTTGATTCGATAAGGGGCGTGGATTGTGAGAAGTGGGAGGGGGCAAATCTGAGGGGGCGTGGTCTTGCACCCCCCCATCCTAAAACTTCACCAGCCGCCACTGCACCTGATAATAAGCAGGCCTGAAGGGGAAGTACTTGCCTTCTTCAATTAACCCCCTCTTAACCCTGCCTCAGGCTGACCCTCTACATATCCCCCTCCTCTGTTCCAGGCCAGGGGTCTGGACACCACGACTCCAGTGGCAGTAGACCCAGGAAAGGGCTTCTGCTTTCTGATGTACCTTTCCCGGTCTATGTACCACTACAAACCTGAAGTCCTGAGCAAGGAACCACCGGGTGATTCTGGAGTTTTTATCTTTATTTTGGGCCATCTACTTAAGGGGCGCATGATCTGAAACTAACTTGAAGGGTCGGCCCAACAAGTAGTAGCGGAGTGTCTCCAAAGCCCATTTTATTGCGAGACACTCCCTTTCTACAATGGAATAGTTCCTCTCAGCTGGTGTGAGCTTCCGGCTCAAGTACACAACAGGGTGCTCATCGCCCCCAATCATCTGGGCCAGTACTGTACCCAGACTCAATTTTGAGGCATCTGTTTGTACCAGGAATTCTTTTTGGAAGTCAGGAGCTACCAACACTGGTTCCTGGCACAAAGCTTGCTTCAGTCAGCAGAACGCTGCTTCTGCACTCCACTGAACAACAGTTGCATTCTTTCCCTTGGTGAGATCAGTCAGAGGTGCTGCTAGACTGGAAAAGTTGGGGACAAACCTCCTATAATAGCCCACAATGCCAAGGAAAGAACGCACTTGTTTCTTTGTGAGTGGATGGGGCCATTTCTGAATAGCTTCTACCTTGTTTAGTTGGGGCTTAATCACACCCCTGCCTACAACATACCCCAGGTAGTGGGCCTCCTCCAACCCAACCTTACTCTTTTCCGGGTTCACTGTGAACCCCGCCTTTCGGAGGGCATCCAAGACCAACTGGACCTTCGGTAAGTGACTCTCCCAGTCCTTAGTAAAGATGACAATGTCATCAAGATAGGCGCCTGAGAAATCCTTATGAGGTCTCAGGACGAAGTCCATGGCCCTCTGGAAAGTGGCTGGGGCCCTCTTCTTTGCCTACCCTCACCTTCCCTCGCCTCCATTATCTCAAGATTCCTGAATTTTCTGAATTTCACATATAAAAAAAGAATGCTTGTAGTTGTCGATCCCAGATTCACCTCATACATGTGTTATGTTACGGTGCTGGTGTCAGATCACTCTATCACGGTGCAGGTGTCAGTGCTCTATATCACAGTGCTGGTGCTGGTGATCATCTCCTGCACCCTCTTCTTTGCCTACCCTGACCTTCCCTCGCCTCCATTATCTCAAGATTCCTGAATTTTCAGAATTTCACATATAAAAAAAGAATGCTTGTAGTTGTCGATCCCAGATTCACCTCATACATGTGTTATGTCACGGTGCTGGTGTCAGATCACTCTATCACGGTGCAGGTGTCAGTGCTCTATATCATGGTGCTGGTGATCATCTCCTGCACCCTCTTCTTTGCCTACCCTGACCTTCCCTCGCCTCCATTATCTCAAGATTCCTGAATTTTCAGAATTTCACATATAAAAAAAGAATGCTTGTAGTTGTCGATCCCAGATTCACCTCATACATGTGTTATGTCACGGTGCTGGTGTCAGATCACTCTATCACGGTGCAGGTGTCAGTGCTCTATATCACGGTGCTGGTGATCATCTCCTGTACCCTCTTCTTTGCCTACCCTGACCTTCCCTCGCCTCCATTATCTCAAGATTCCTGAATTTTCAGAATTTCACATATAAAAAAAGAATGCTTGTAGTTGTCAATCCCAGATTCACCTCATACATGTGTTATGTCATTGGCCATGTGGTGGGACTATGTGTGCACAGCTAGTAATTATTTTGTGGCTGCAAATATGACCTGTAGGTTTGTAAATTTCACCATCCCTGTGCTGTGCTGACTTCCTCCTGGGGCTGCTTATTATGAGGGGCTCCCGCCATCCCTGTGCTATGCTGACTTCCTCCTGGGGCTGCTTACGGTGCAGGTGTCAGTGCTGTATATTACGATGCAGGTGTCATTGCTGTATATCACGGTGCAGGTGTCAGTGCTGTATATCACGGTGCAGGTGTCAGTGCTGTATATCACGGTGCTGGTGTCAGTGCTGTATATCACGGTGCAGGTGTCATTGCTGTATGTCACGCTGCTGATGTCAGTGCTCTCTATCACGGTGCTGGTATCAGATCACTCTATCACGGTGCAGGTATCATTGCTGTATGTCACGCTGCTAATGTCAATGCTCTCTAGAGGTCGACCGAAAAAAAGGGGCTAACTTGCGTTTGAAAGACCTCTGCGCAAATACCGTGTCACATAAAATATTGCAACAACCGCTATTTTATTCCCTCGGGTCTCTGCTAAAAATATATATATATTTTTTGGGGCTTCTGAGTGATTTTCTAGCAGAAAATACTGGATTTTTACTTGTAAGCAACAAGTGACAGAAAAGATTTAGTCGTTAAACGGTTAAACTGAGAACTTCTACACAGGGAGTTCAGCCCATTGAAGAAGAAACATTGTATCACTTTGATCTTTTCTTGGTAGCCTGCCCAGAGAGGAGGAAAGTCCTTCACTGATGTCATCAGGCAACTTACATTGACTTCTATCACAGTAGTCTTCTGCAAGTCATAATAAGCATAATGACTGGGTCGTCATCCGAAATCCGGAATTCGTAAACAAAAGTTCATATTCCGTACAGAATTCGGACGCACGGCAATTCGTATTTCAGATCCTCCCGAACGTACGAATCTTTGGAAATTCGTACGAATTTGAGATTTGTACGAAACGAATTGCACAGGTCTATACGTCACCACGTCAGGGAACTGCCCCTAATTCTGCCGCCCTCCGCGGCACTCGACGGGGGATTTTGCCACCAAAACAACCATCGCCATCACTGCCACATGATTGGCCCCTAGCAGTGGTGTATAATCCATGTGTGCACAGGCCGCCGAGGGGGGCCACTGTGACCTACCTGCACCTATGGGTTATTGTCCCTTGACAGTCAGGGATGATCTGTGCGGCAGGGGGGACAGCTGCTAGTACTGATCTCCCTATATAGCTTTTCAGCTGACAGCAGCTTAACCTCCTCTCCCTCCCACAGCTATAGTTATAGTTATAGTAGATGAGGTTGAAAAAAGACACAAGTCCATCAAGTCCAACCTATGTATGTGATTATATGTCAGTATTATATTGTGTATCCCTGTTTGTTGTGGTCGTTCATGTGCTTATCTAATAGTTTTTTTAAACTATCGATGCTCCCGCTGAGGCCACTGCCTGTGGAAGGGAATTCCACATCCTTGCTGCTCTTACAGTAAAGAACCTTCTACGTAGTTAAACCTCTTTTCTTCTAATTTTAATGAGTGGCCACATGTCTTGTTAAATGCCCTTCCTCAAAAAAGTTTTATCCCTATTATGGGGTCACCAGTATGGTATTTATAATTTGAAATCATATACCCTCTCAAGAGTCTCTTCTCCAGAGAGAATAAGTTCAGTGCTCACAACCTTTTGTCATAACTGATATCCTCCAGACCCTTTATTAGCTTTGTTGCCCTTCTTTGTACTCGCTCCATTTCCAGCACATTCTTCCGGAGCACTGGTGCCCAGAACTGGACAGCATACTCCAGGTGCAGCCGGACCAGAGTCTTGTAGAGCGGGAGAATTATCATTTTATCTCTGGAGTTAATCCCCTTTCTAATGCATGGCAATATTCTGTTTGATTTGTTAGCGACAGCTTGGCATTGCATGCCATTGCAGAGTTTATCATCTACCAGGTCCTTTTCCAGCCTAGATTCTGCCAGAGGTTCTCCCCCCCCCCGGTGTATAGATTTCATTCATATTTTTGCCATTCAAATGCATTATTTTAAATTTTTCTACATTCAGCTGAAAAGCGATACAGGGAGATCGGGTGCTAACAACTGTCCCCCCCCGCAGCACTGATCACCCCCTACTGTTCCCCGTGTCCTCCTCCCATGTTCTCTTCTGCCCCCGTGTTCTCCAGCCCGCTGTTTGCTCCTTCTCTGCCCCCATCGACCCCCCACCCCCCGTAGACGGCTTCCCTCCTCCTCCCACCAGCTGCTGTGGGGGATGTCAGGATGGACAGCAGAAGAAGGGGTCGGTAAATATATAAATTACCAGCCCCTTCCTTGTCTGAATTGGACACAGTGGATGATCGCTACAATTACTCCTGTGTCCCTTGATAACTGGGCAGAGTAAACTGGGGGTTTATGCTGCTTAAGATTATGAATGAACAGGAGCCATTGTTTCCTGTTCATTCCTTTTCAATGCTGAGGCTGCTCAGAAAGGGGCTTGGGAATCTGTGTCCTCAGTCCCTTTCTCTACCTCAAAAGGAAGATGTCAGGGGTTTGTTTACAAAATAAAATTGTAAATAATAAATAAAATAAAAAACTACTGACACCACCACTATACCGACACTGTCCACAACCCCAAGCCTCTCCCCCCAAAAAGCACTGTAAAAAAAAAGAAAAACAAATGAAATTGTAAAAAAATGAATACATTAAAAAAAAAACTATTGACACCATCCACTGCTCTACTGACACTGCCCACTATATATATATATATATATATATATATATATATATATATATATATATATATATATACACGTGTGTTTGAGCTTTGGAGTGCACACCCTAATGCAATAGGCTGCGCACATCTATGGGGGTTACAGAGATCTTAGCCAGGGGTGCACACATTGCCCATAGTTGGTAGTATAATGTGTGTGTGTGGGGGGAGGGGTATAGTGATTCTGGTGTTTTTCAAGAGTGGGGGGTATAGGGGGGTCCATTGTTACCTAATTCTGGGAGGTATAATGATTTTGTTGTTATCTAGGAGTAGGGGGTACAGCACGGCTCCCAACTGTCCCTGATTTGGAGCAATGTCCCTCTGTCCCTCTTTCCTCCTTATTTGTCCCTCATTTTGGTCTGATCTATTTAGTTGTATATAAAATGCAATTTTAATCTTTCAAAAAGTGTTTCCCAGCGCTAAACCTTTCATCTGATTTCTAAATTGCTGCATTTGTAATTTAAGGGGGCCTTTAAGGGGGCTTTGTAATGGGCGTGTCTTATCCCTACATACTTTTGCTGATAGGTGTCCCTCACTCCCATCTCAAAAAGTTGGGAGATATGGATACAGTCATAGCTCCCAACTGTCCCTGATTTTGAGGGACTGTCCCTGATTTGGAGCAATGTCCCTCTTTCCTCCTCATTTATCCCTCATTTTGGTCTGATCTATATAGTTGTATATAAAATATACTTTTTATCTTTCAAAAAGTGTTTCTCAGTGCTAAACCTTCCATCCAAATTATAAATGTCTGCATTTATAATGTTTAAAAGCCAATATAAAGGAATAATAGTGGTAAAAAAAAACCCTTGAGGATTTAATTAAACTTTTTCTGGTTAATTCTCCCAAACGTGAAACTTCCGCTCATTTGATTCCTCCCCCTCTCCGGTGCCACAGTTGGCACCTTTCAGGGGGAAAGTGGGTGCAGCTACCTGTATAATACAGGTAGCTACACCCACTTCCAGTAATAGACTACCGCGGGAGTCACGCCCCTTCCCGCACCCCCCTGCTGTCTCCTGGGAAACACACAGGTCCCAGGAGATAGCGGGACCATTTAGGATGCACAGCACGACTCGCACATGTGCAGTAGGGAAATGGGAAGTGAAAACGTAACGCTTCACTTCCTGATTCCCTCACCGAGAATGGCGGCGGCAGCAGCCGAGTGGTTGATCGGCTTCGGCTGCTGACATCACTGGACTCCAGGAAAGCTAAGTGTCCATTTATTAAAAGTCAGCAGCTGCAGTATTTGTAGCTGCTGCCTTTTAATATTTTTTTTAGGTGCCCTCCTGCTTTAAAGAGGTGTGATGGGGGTGTGTCCTCTGCCTACATACCTTTGCTAGTAGGTGTACCTAATTCCCATGTCAAAATGTTGGGAGGTATGGGTATAGTGGTTATGATGTTATCTAGGAGTATGGGGTATAGAGGGATATGGTGTTTCTTAAGAGTGTGGGGGGGGGGCATAGAATCACAGGGACCTGCATTACAGGGCCCCACTCCACCCAGTTCACATTTTTGCTCCCCAATCCTGCTACACAAATCTCGTCCCACCCCAATTCCCCCTCCTAGAAAAAATTTACTTCCTCAAATTTCTCATCACAGCACAAATCCCCCTAGTCCCTCCTCCCAGCACATGTCCTTCCCCATTTCTCCTTTTATGAAATACACCCCCCCATCCAAATCACACTTCTCAGCACAAATAGCTGCCCATCCCCCCTTCTCCAAAAACATCCAAAGCACATACTACAATATTCCCCCATGAACCCCATTGTGTACAATTTCCCTGTAGACCTTTACCCACTCCTGTCACTACAACGCTCCACCAGCACATGAGACAGGATCGCTCTTAGATTGCATCGTGTGATTAACGCCCCCTATCAACATTTCCTGCTGGCCGGAGATGAGCAGCCCTTGGAGGAGATGGGGGCGCTAATCAAACTGTGTGTGTGTGTGTGTATGTGTACAGTCCGATGCCATCTCTCCACTCTGCCACTTCTCTCACTGCTCCAGCTCTGAGTGTGGGCGATGGTGGGGGGAGATCAAAAGCCAATCAGGCATCACATCAAAGGGAGGGCTGGTGTGGAGAGGAGGGACCATTAAAATCTGGGTGGAAATCAGCCCCCACCCCCGGATTCAGCCATGTCTGTATCTCTCCCTCCAGCAGCTGAAATCTGGTGGCTAGGAGAGGAAAGAAACCGGCTTTAAAGTGGTTGTAAACCCTTACAGACCACTTTTACCTACAGGTAAGCCTAGATTAAGGCTTACCTGTAGGTGTAAGAAATATCTCCTAAACCTACACGTTTAGGAGATATTTGCAAAAGACAGACACCTATGTCTACAGCGCATTCACCTTAGATAACGGCGCACAGGTGAACTGAGCGTGCCGTTTCTAATGGTGATCGTGCCATTAGTGGTGGCTCCCGCACGCATGCAATGTGACATCATTGCGGCTCCAGCCAGTCACAGTGCCACGATACCTGGAAGTCACTCCAGGAGATATGGCGGTGATGGAGGAGGAGAACGAGGACCGCTGCGGGGGCTTCGATCTCAGGTAAGTAATTTATGAGCTAGTATGCTATGCATACTAGCTCATTATGCCTTTGTCTTGCAGAGTGTTTATTTTTTCCAGAGGGTTTACTTCCTCTTTAAGTACTTAAGACCAGGCCTATTGTTCGGACTTGGTGTTTACAAGTGAAAATTATTATTTTTTGCTAGAAAATTACTTAGTACCCCCAGAGAACGCCCTAGACACCCTAGAGAACAAAATGGCGGTAGTTGCAATCCTTTATAACACATCGTATTTGCGCAGAGGTCTAACAATTTATTTGTAAAAAATACACTTTTTTGAATAAAAAAAAAAGTAAAATTAAAGTTAGCCCAATTTCTTTATAATCTGAAAGATAATGTTATGCTGACTAAATTGATACCCAACATGTCACTGTTCAAAATTGCGCCCGCTTGTGGAACGACGACAAACTTTAACCCTTAAAAATCTCCATAGGTGACATTTAAACATTTCTACAGCTTACCAGTTTTGAGTTAGAGGAGGTCTACTTCTAGTACTATTGCTCTCGCCTTAACGATCGTAGCGATACCTCACATGTGTGGTTTAAACACCTATTTCATATGCGGTTGCGACTTACGTTTTTAGGTGAGCTTGGCGAGGCAGGGCACTTAAAAAAAAATGTTCTTATATATATTTTTTTTTTTTTACACTGTCCTTTTAAAAAGAAATTTTGGGTTACTTTTATTTCTATTACAAGGAATGTAAACATCCCTTGTAATAGAAAAAAACATAACAGGACCTCTTAAATGTGAGATGGGCTGAAGTCCACTCTCTGCTGATGTCACAGAAGTCGGAGCCTGAGTTGGCCGCTCCGCCCCCTCCACAGCACAGCGCACCAGTGAGTGAGGAGGGGGCGGAGCAGAGAGCTGTGACTGACAGTCTTCAGCTCTCTGCTCACGGAGCTGTCAGAACTGAGCGATCGGCAGTGTTTGATCGATTGGTTCTCAGTGTAGAGGCGCCGAGGGGCAGATACAACATCCACCTAGGTAAGTATGGTACTGAAAAAAACACCCAGCATACAGGACAAGAGAAGTGGTACTGTGGAGAGTCCATGCATACAGAATAAGAACAGATACTGAGAATTATGCCCAGTATACCCAGTCACTAAAATGACCATAGTATCGTTTAATTAAATATAAAATCTATCAGTTTCCATGCCTGAAATGTGGCGGCTGGTATGAGGTGTGTGATGTCATAGTGAGCTGCAAATCGGTTCAAACCGGACTTCAGTTGATTGAAAACATTACTGTATTGGGAGCTGACCGAGCGACATTGTCAGATTGTGTCTCCTGCTAATATAAGTGTTTTTTATTAAAATATTTTGCTATCATATTATTATTGTATATATTGCTATTATTATTATTATCTCTATTAAACATTTTTATTTTTTTCAGGTACACCGGCATCAGTCACCACCACCATGCCATCATGGTGTCGGTCCCATGGAAGGCGATCCCGTCAGGAAGGCGGAGAGGCTCAAATTGCTCACAGAACAACTTCGGAGGAGACAGGAGGAGGCAGAAAACCGGAGCCGCTCTCCCCCGAAGACAGGTATGCTGAACAAAACCCACCATAGTGTAACACCCTTCTTTCCAGGTGCCCTGAAAACATCATGGGGTATGCATACCAGTATCTATATTTTTTGTTATTTTCTGCTAAAAGTAGAAAATGCTTAGAAAATATACTTCAGACCATTACTACTGAAAAGGAGTCACTTCATCCTGATTGAGCCACCGCCTCTCAGGTGAGCACTCCAGACCATTACTACCCTAAAGGAGTTGCTTTATCCTGATTAAACCACCACCTCTCAGGTGAGCACTCCAGACCACTACAAGCGAAAAGGAGTCGCTTCATCCTGATTGAATCACCACCTCTCAGGTGAGCACTCCAGACCACTACTTCCGAAAAGGAGTCGCTTTATCCTGATTGAACCACCACCTCTCATGTGAGCATTCCAGACCATTACTACTGAAAAGGAGTCGCTTCATCCTGATTGAGCCACCACCTCTCAGGTGAGCACTCCAGAGCATTACTCCAGAAAAGGAGTCGCTGATCGATCGGCAGTGTTTGATCGATTGGTTCTCAGTTTAGAGGTGCCGAGGGGCAGATACAACATCCACCTAGTTATTTATGGTACTGAAAAAAACACCCAGCATATAGGACAAGAGAAGTGGTACTATGGAGAGACCATGCATACAGAATAAGAACAGATACTGAGAATTATGCCCAGTATACCCAGTCACTAAAATGACCATAGTATCCTTTAATTAAATATAAAATCTATCAGTTTCCAAGCCTGAAATGTGGCGGCTGGTATGAGGTGTGTGATGTCACAGTGAGCTGCAAATTGGTTCAAACCGGACTTCAGTTGTTTGAAAACATTACTGTATTGGGAGCTGACCGAATCACATTGTCAGACTGTGTCTCCTGTGATTATCACTGTTTTTTATTAAAATATTTTGCTATCGTACTATTATTGTATATATTGCTATTATTATTATCTCTATTAAACATTTTTATTTTTTTCAGGTACACCGTCATCAGTCACCACCACCATGCTATCATGACGTTGGTCCCGTGGAAGACAATCCCGTCAGGAAGGCTGTGAGGCTCGAATTGCTCACAGAACAACTTCGGAGAAGACAGGATGAGGCAGAAAACCGGAGCCGCTCTCCCCCGGAGACAGGTATGCTTTACAACACCCATCATAGTGTAACACCCTTCTTTCCAGATGCACTGAAAACATCATGGGGTATGCATACCAGTATCTATATTTTTTGTTATTTTCTGCTAAAAGTAGAAAATGCCTTGAAAATAGACTTCAGACTATTACTACTGAAAAGGAGACCCTTCATCCTGATTGAGCCACCACCTCTCAGGTGAGCACTCCAGACCACTACAAGCAAAAAGGAGTCGCTTTATCCTGATTGAATCGGCACCTCTCAGATGAGCACTCTTGACCACTGCTTCCGAAAAGGAGTCGCTACATCCTGTTTGAATCACCACCTCTCAGGTGAGCACTCTTGACCATTACTTCCGAAAAGGATTCGCTTTATCCTGATTGAACCACCACCTCTCAGGTGAGCACTCCAGAACACTACTACTGAAAAGGAGTCGCTTCATCCTGATTGAATCACCACCTCTCAGGTGAGCACTCTTGACCAATGCTTCCGAAAAGGAGTCGCTTTATCCTGATTGAACCGCCACCTCTCAGGTGAGCACTCCAGAGCATTACTACCCTAAAGGAGTTGCTTTATCCTGATTGAACCACCACCTCTCAGGTGAGCACTCCAGAACACTACTACCGAAAAGGAGTCGCTTCATCCTGATTGAATCACCACCTCTCAGGTGAGCACTCTTGACCATTACTTCCGAAAAGGAGTCGCTTTATCCTGATTGAACCACCACCTCTCAGGTGAGCACTCAAGAACACTACTACCGAAAAGGAGTCGCTTCATCCTGATTGAATCACCACCTCTCAGGTGAGCACTCTTGACCATTACTTCCGAAAATGAGTCCCTTTATCCTGATTGAACCACCATCTCTCAGGTGAGCATTTCAGAGCATTACTCCAGAAAAGGAGTCGCTGAGCGATCGGCAGTGTTTGATCGATTGGTTCTCAGTGTAGAGATGCCGAGGGGCAAATACAACATCCACCTAGGTAAGTATGGTACTAAAAAAAACACCCAGCATACAGGACAAGAGAAGTGGTACTGTGGAGAGTCCATGCATACAGAATAGGCACAGATACTGAAAATTATGCTCAGTATACCCAGTCACTAAAATGACCATAGTATCGTTTAATTAAATATAAAATCTATCAGTTTCCAAGCCTGAAATGTGGCGGCTGGTATGAGGTGTGTGATGTCACAGTGAGCTGCAAATCGGTTCAAACCGGACTTCACTTGTTTGAAAACATTACTGTATTGGGACCTGACCGAATCACATTGTCAGACTGTGTCTCCTGCGATTATCAGTGTTTTTTATTAAAATATTTTGCTATTGTACTATTATTGTATATATTGCAATTATTATTATCTCTATTAAACATTTTTATTTTTTTCAGGTACACCGGCATCAGTCACCACCACCATGCCATCATGACGTCGGTCCCGTGGAAGACAATCACGTCAGGAAGGCGGTGAGGCTCAAATTGCTCACAGAACAACTTCGGTGGAGACAGGAGGAGGCAGAAAACCGGAGCCGCTCTCCCCCGGAGACAGGTATGCTGGACAACACCCACCATAGTGTAACACCCTTCTTTCCAGGTGCCCTGAAAACATCATGAGGTATGCATACCAGTATCTATATTTTTTGTAATTTTCTTCTAAAAGTAGAAAATGCTTAGAAAAAAATATACTTCAGACCATTACTACTGAAAAGGAGTCCCTTCATCCTGATTGAGCCACCACCTCTCAGGTGAGCACTCCAGACCATTACTACCCTAAAGGAGTTGCTTTATCCTGATTGAACCACCACCTCTCAGGTGAGCACTCCAGACCACTACTACCAAAAAGGAGTCGCTTCATCCTGATTGAATCACCACCTCTCAGGTGAGCACTCTTGACCAATGCTTCCGAAAAGGAGTCGCTTTATCCTGATTGAACCGCCACCTCTCAGGTGAGCACTCCAGAGCATTACTACCCTAAAGGAGTTGCTTTATCCTGATTGAACCACCACCTCTCAGGTGAGCACTCCAGAACACTACTACCGAAAAGGAGTCGCTTCATCCTGATTGAATCACCACCTCTCAGGTGAGCACTCTTGACCATTACTTCCGAAAAGGAGTCGCTTTATCCTGATTGAACCACCATCTCTCAGGTGAGCACTCCAGAGCATTACTCCAGAAATGGAGTCGCTGAGCGATCGGCAGTGTTTTATCAATTGGTTCTCAGTGTAGAGACGCCGAGGGGCAGATACAACATCCACCTAGGTAAGTATGGTACTAAAAAAAACACCCAGCATACAGGACAAGAGAAGTGGTACTG